>NC_042972.1:11959291-12701791 GCF_901001165.1 Salmo trutta | reverse complement strand
ACTATTGTTTGAAAAACAATACAGGCCTAATTTAACTTCAGTTGAACTTTTTCTGTAGTATTGTATCCTATAACCTATAAAGATAATTCAAGTGCTCAAAAAATCGATTACTGCACACAGAATGAACACAGGCTATTCATTTTTCTGAACAAGCAATAATACTTTTGAAAAGCAATATGATATTCATACTCATATGAATCCACTTACCATGATTTAGGTCGAAAGAAAATCCGGTAGTTGTTCAACACTGTTCTCTCTCCATATGGCGTAGCGTGTTCAAATCTCTATTGCAAAACGTTTCTACAGATGAAACTGGTACGTTCAATAGTCAAACTCAATGCACGATAAGTCTTTACTCACTGTGGATGCCTATTTATTATTCTTCAAAGTGATGATGACTGCAGATTTTTGAAATGTGTGCGCACTTTGTTTGGATTTCTTGAATGTTCGTCTACTACGGTCTAATAAACCGAAATGACAGCTTTCCAGCGAATCTAAGGCTGCGTTTTCATCCGAAACATTGAACCCGTTTCTCGATTAGTGTTTCATACACCTTCAGGAGCGCGTGTTTGCTTTGGCGCTGGTAAGGAAGTGATGATAAGGGTAAATGAAAAAATGTTGGTTCCTCCTCCTGAGGGTTTTCTCAATACCCGCGAGCCGAGTGCTGTACAGTGTGTGTGTGTGTGTGTGTGTGTGTGTGTGCTTGTGCTATTACGCAGGAGTTGCTTTCAATTGGCTCTCTATATTCTTCAGTTAACAAAATAACTCAGGCGGAGTTGAGCTCTTCCTCTATCGCTTTATCTCACCTTTGTATCTTTGTTTGGTAAAGAATGCCTCTCTCGACCGTTGTTTACACAAAGACGACGAGAATCTCACACGCTTAGGGCTTCTCTGGAAGTCTGTTACGGTGTTGACATTATGTGTGGATGAATCATTTATTCTAATGACCCTAGGGTATTGACTGGTTTCTAAAGGTCCTTAATGTGGGTCTATTTTCATATCTCTTAGGCCTATACGTATATCCAGTATAGTGTGTGGTCACAATAATTGGTTTATACATGGCCATGCATATTAAAATAACAACTTGAAGCACTTTAATAATACTTTATTGCCTTATAAACGTGTCTTTCATAGCACCTTCTAGAATATAACATTATTTACCTTCCTAAAGAAATGTGAAGTACAGTCACACTTCAATATAAAGCATATTAAAGGCTTAATTAAGCCTTCATAAACCCATTATAAGGCCTACCTAAATGTTTCAAGAATAATTTGTTAATGTCATTATAGGGTGGCACTAGGCCTACCCATCATACCATCCTGTGTATGTTAATTAACAAATGATTTGCTACCTTATGAAGGCTTAATGAAGGCTTCATTAGGCCTTTTGAAGATATATTTCATTCAACGTGTGACCGTTGCAGTTTAATAATGCTCTGTAACAGCATATAACAATGTACTTGTAACACAATATAACATCTCATAAAAAAATGTGATGTTATTATATACCTTAATGTTTCAAAATAAATGGTCAAACAATAAATAATGCTTTATACTATTAATGTTATTTGCTAACGGTTTATTAAACCCTAACTAAATGTGTCTTATTTGAAATGACACAAATACACTATCCCCACTGTCAATTAGTTTTGGTATGCACTGTAAAGAAAATATCATAGCTGGCTGTATCTTGACTGTGGTTAAATGGGCAATCCGAGATGAATTGGGACGTATATTTCTGGATTTATACAGCCACTGATTCTTGAAGAACATACCTTCCAAACGTTTTATTATTACATCAAGTGTTAAAGAAAATAATAACATATTGACTGAATGTAAACATTTGCATATGGAAAGTCTCAACTAAATATTTCTCAACCAATATTGTATAATGTAAAAATTCAATCAATAGCCTGGGCATTTATGTGCTTCAATCAGGGCTCTACTTGATGTGTGTGAGGGGCCCCCCACCTTGCGGCAAATTTTTTTTGTGGTACCCTTTTGACAGTGGAGAGAAAAAATGTAGTTTTAAGTTAATTTCCTGCAATTCTGTACATTTTGCCATGGGGCATAGAGAAAATTTAGCAATTTTAAACCACATTTACCGCAATTCTATAATCATTTTGCCATGGGGCGGAGAGACATTTTTGTAGTTTTAAAGCAAATTTCCTGCAATTCTATACATTGTACCATGACTTATGCCATGTTAATATGTTATCTGAGTGAGAATTACTAACAAAATCAATATGGGCCCCCTGGAAGTCGAGCCGGTTGGTATTCGACCATGATTACTACAAGTCTAGACTAAAAATTGTTATCTTACATGGCTAATTTAGTGGCTGTCGGTAACTGACATAACAAGAGAAAATCTGCTGATGCCCAACCAAATTTTGAAATTGCACCTGGTGTATTTTACTGTTCTTACTCTCAATAGTAATATATATTAAAACATTGGTTAGTGGGCCCCCTAACAGCCGGGGGCCCTAAGTGACTGTTTGTGAGACAGGCTTCTTTCTGAGCCAGGCGTCTACTTCCTTCCTTGCCCCCCACCCCACCTTGCAGTGTCGCCCTCTTCTGATCCACCTCAGAGAACGTTTGACTTTTTCACTTTTTCACTTATCTCACTCGTTTTGGATCAATTCCAAAATGCCAGTCTGCTGCCTCGCCCAAATGTTGCTCTGCGAATCTGATCACTGCTAGACTGAATTTGATGTGTTATCATTTTTGTGGCACCATGGCAATGAAGACAGAATTATTATTTCATTTTTTATGCACATGACCATGGGAATATCAAAGCTGTGTTCATGGTAACCTCGTAAACAATACATTTTGTCCCGGCGTTTATTTGAAACAGGCGTTGATGTGCTGAAATGTGTGCCGATGCCCGGCTAAAAGGGACAGGCAACTATTTCAGACAGTGTTTATTTTAAGTTTTACAGTATATATTAGGCTATATCATAGACATAAGCATGAGATAATTAAACCCACTGCTGCCACCATGTTTTAATTTGCTTTGTGTTGTACTGGACAATATAAAGTTAGGCAAACATTCATTGAAGGTTGTGGTTACTACTGGTGATGGAGAGGCGAGAGAAATTGTCCGCCATGTTTTTTGTTTTGGTCAGGGCTCAGAGTTGGCTTATTGATATTTTGATGTAATCTTGCCCACCAGCTGGCTCTCTCTCTGTAATTCGAGCTTGGTGACAAGGTACATTTTGATAGCTGGCTCTACTTCCATATGTAGTGCGATTAACAGGGAATTGTCAATGTCCTGGATCCCCATTTCAGCTAATCAGATTGCAGATTCTCCGAACCCATTTAATAAGTATATATTTTATATCACATATCCAGGCACAAAAGACAGAACCTTAAACTATGCCAGAACTGGGGCACAAAGGCAGGCGGTTGTCTAGGAGTCGTGTCGGAGTCGAGTCCTCACCATTCTGGATGTATATCCTGTAATATGAGGAAGTCTGTCGTTGGGAACCTGCAAACTGCAGGCCTGGCAAAAGAGGAAACAGGAAGCTCTCTCTGACACCATTTTGACACCTCGAGAACGACGAAGTTAGCCAGCAGGAGGGAACGCAGGCAAGAGTTTCTCATACATGCTAATTCCCATGTATAGACACAAAACAAGGAATATAGGACTTAATTACCTCCAGTTAGAGTATAACCATGTGTACATTCTCCCAATTCAGCATTGCTTTTGATGCGTTCGTGATGAATTTCGATAGCCCTCCGACAAATGTGTGAGTTTCCTATATTAATACTCTCTCACTTGCTGTGGAACTCAAAACAACACAGAGGAGAGAGCAGAGAGAAGTGGTTGGGGCGGGGATATGGAAAAGTCCCATAGCGTTACCTAGGACTCTGGGATGTAATGTGACCCAGACATGGACTTTGTCTGCTTCTGATTCATTTGCAAGTTCCATTCTTCGTTAGGAATGTCGGCGGGGAAATAAAAGCGACCATTGTCTCTTCTCCTCTGAAGAGCTCGGGTGTCTCACTGTCACACGGCTTAATGGCCCTGATGATGTCCTTACTCCCTCAGAAAACCTATTCAAATACTTTGCTACATAAAGTCAAATGTGTGTTAAACAATAAATTGAGCCTCAAAACGTTTTTCTAAGGTGCATGCTGAAAATCCCAGGAAGATAGGGGGAGAGGAGAATATAAACAGGGAAAAACAGATGAACTAGCACCTCTCACAAGGCGTTTACACAGTGTGGAAGCTGTCGTTTAATAACTACCACCCCATCACACCCCTCACAGGGCGTTTACACAGTGTGGAAGCTGTTGTATAATAACTACCACATCTGTGTTGCCCGGCCTACCGCTCTCACCCCACTGCCCCATCACACCCCTCACCCTCCAAACCCTCTACCTTGCTCTCCTCTCTTTCTTTCTTTACACCAAATCTCTCTCCTCCTACAACCATCCTTTCCTCTCTCTTCTTGCCTCCATGTTCCCTAATAAACACACAAGTGACAACCAGTCCCCCCGTCCCCCCCTCCTCCTCCTCCTCCTCCTCCTCCTCCTCCTCCTCCTCTCCCAACAGTTGATCGACCCTCCCTCCCAACCTCCCCACTTCTCTCCCTCCCTCCATCCCTCCCTCCCCACCTCCCCACCTCCCCGCCTCCCTCCCTCCCCGCCTCCCTCCCTCCCCACCTCCCTCCATCGCTCGCTCCCCACCTCCCCGCCTCCCTACAACCCTCCCCACCTCCCTCCATCGCTCGCTCCCCACCTCCCCGCCTCCCTCCCTCCATCCATCCCTCCATCCCTCCCAGCCTCCCTTCCTCCCCACCTCTCTCCCTCCCTCCATCCTTCCCTCCATCCCTCCCTCCCCACCTCCCTCCCAGTAAGCGGGACTAGTTTCTCTCAGGGTGGTTCTGGATGTGTGTGTTACCCAGTCGACTCCCACCTCTAACACCGGAGCCGAGCGCCCTCACCACCCTACAGCCATACGCTGCCAAACCTCGATACTGCTTCCCTTGTCTGGGGAATGTGGGAATGATTGCCTTAATTTTACAATGCGGAGCGCTCCCTTTGGTTCAATTTTCACCAACACCATAAAAACGCAGCAGTTGTAAGAGCAGCGGAGGCCATCTGGTTTTGTCATTGCCACAGCTTTAATGACCAGGTAATAACATTTCAATTTGACAGAAATTACAACAGATGTTTCAGGCCATAAACCTCAGATAGAGACAATTCTCCGGAGGAATTTGTAACCTGTGAGCAAGGCCGACCCTGCCACTTACCTAGTCACAACAGCTTTCTGATATGAGTGTCGCAAATGACTTTACATGTACAGTAAAAACAAGATCGAGGCAAAATGCTAAATATTATAAAACTATGGAATGTATTTATACGATGTATGAATATTTCACAAAACCTGCCATAACTGGTTCTGTGGCTAACAGGACAACTTTTTATATAATATATTATGAAAACGTAATTATTGCGAATTTTGCAAAATAATTATTATCTGTATTAAGTAGATTGGGCATTTTGTTGGCTTTTCCAAAATATCAACAACATTATTTTATCAAATGTATTTGGTAATTTATCTGTATGTTATGTTATCCTATGTAATTATACATGTAATTATAATTATATGTAATTATAATTATACAATCAGTTTGTTCACCCTACTTTTCCACTGAGCTAAATAAACTGTCCTTGCCAGCCATTGTTTCTTTGTTCAGCGGTGTGAAAATGGGATACTCCGAAAGACAAGACACACATCTCACCAAAAACATGAACTGTGATACATAATCATAAATTGATAGGATTATCTCTGAGGAAATGTAGAATTGAATGTCCTGGAGGCAGGTATTAATTTAATCTGTTTGCTTGCTTTCCCATGCATACACATATTACACTAGGTGTGTCAACTTGTGTTAAAATGGTTTACTTACCTGGCAACTCACATAGAGACCAGAAAACAACAATGATTCGATGCTGTCTGTTATTTCAGCAATAACAACGTGACACTACTTTCCAAGAGTTTATCTAAAGTAAAGTCTTCCAAAATAAGTACAGTATGTAGTACTACAGATGTTGAATCTTAATTTGATCACCCTGTTGCAGAATAACTTTCCTACAATGCAGGAAATGTAAAACTTGAGTATATTTGGGGTTTAAGAAGACTTCTGATGTGTGTCATTTACATTTTGACATTTCAGATTTGATTTTCTCTTATGTATCAACCCCTACAAAAATGTCCATTATAATCCACATAATAATT
The DNA here is from genome assembly GCF_901001165.1 of Salmo trutta. Taxonomy (NCBI): domain Eukaryota; kingdom Metazoa; phylum Chordata; class Actinopteri; order Salmoniformes; family Salmonidae; genus Salmo; species Salmo trutta. The sequence continues at coordinate 12,695,544 of NC_042972.1, read as the reverse complement.
CACATTTCCTGTTGCTGCTGGATTATTTTCCTGCTGTAGCAAACTGGCTCAAATTAAGATCCTACATCTGTATCTTTGAATTATTATCAACAATAACAATTAGATGGTACTTTCCACTACTTTCCACTATTAGCTATGTAAACCACAATGTTAGAGATTATGAAGGCTGCTTGGAAGTCATAAAACCTTGTTAGTCTTTTATGACAACCTGTGAGGACTGCAGAAGATTAGAGGCTTCTCGGGCCGATGGCCATGATTGACACTTGTTCTCGCCTTCGAAAGATTTATAACCCCCCGTATGATGATAATAAAGCCTGTCCACATCCAGCCAGTTACCCTCTCTTATGATGGATGATCTCCTGTGAGAATTTCAGACTATTTTTCCCCGCTCGTCCATTTCCTCCAAGTCGGCCCAGAGGTGAGAAAGATACATTCACATAGCTTTTCAGGTTCCCACGGCAGTCCAAAATGCACCAGGCTGCAGGGCCCAGGCATGTTTTAGAATGAGAGGGGATTTTTTATTTTTTTAAAGGGACAAGGCGTGTCAATGTACAACCTTTCTGAAGAAGTCTCTATGGACCAGAAAGACAGTGTGAAATAGTTTCACACACAACACAGTCTCAGTTTACGTTGACTTTATGAAGTGTGTGTACTGACGGTGACACGATCCTGACATACTTGGGTGATGATGTGTCTTTGAATAAAGCCACCTGAGATAAAGGGTTGTGGGAACAGTGAGAATAGTCCTGCTTCAGGCAGAGGCAACAGTGTTGGTGGGACAATAGGGCTTTGTGAGGTAGCTTTAAACCTGTGTTTGTAGTTTCCCCCTAGTCAGGCTGCTTGCGCTCCTGTTGATGAGTAGCTATGGGCAAAGATGATGGGGTCGCTAGTGGGGGAATGTATTGTTTGATTTCCTTATATATCTCCTGGCCAATGACATGGATGAACTGAGATGATGTCAACATATTTTGTTGCAATATAGTTCCAGGAAAGCTTACGCACTAGTGATATGACATTTGTAATTGCTTTCCTATAAAATTAGGAAAATGGCAGTTATTTCCTCCCGGTTCTTTAAGTATTCTGAAAGTATTCTTTAAGTACTTTAAGTATTCTGAAAGATATATCTCACACGTATTCAATTTCCGCAAATATGTACCGTATTGTAATTAGGTTTAAATCACCTTGACTGGCCTGGGGCGGTTGCATTGCGTGACAAAGGTTATTTTTCTGGATCATTTTATTTGATATGAGCATGATCATACCATACTTACCATACTGCCAAGTATAATCATACCATTTTTTTGTTTCTGGAAAAACATATATTGTCCAACATGAATAACAAGCTCTCATGCAGTGTTGTGGCAACATACTATTAAAATGCAATCAAAACAGGGGATTCCCGTACTGGAGTTACAGCCAACCAACTTAATGAAGAAAACAAATCCTTCATGCACACAAGACAGACATTTAGAGGTTATAATTATCTCTCTACTATCAAACAACAGTACTGTTGTTTTTCTCTATGCATTGTTTTAACAGTACATGACCAGCACACCAGACAGCCATACTGTGTATAGACAGTGGTTGCATTGTTATCATAATGATATAGTCACTCTTTATACTGTCTCTGAACTGCTGTTATCTTGCTGTTATCTTATTGATGGGAGCTATTGTGTGTTGTGATTCATGTCTATGTTGTACTGAGGAATTGTGTCTAGATCGAGCAGAGTTTTATTTTGCATTCTGTGTTCTAGCTCCTACAAACAATGGGGGATGGAGAGCAGGAAGATAGAGTGCAAGAGAGAAAGAGAGAGACAGCGAGGGATAGACAGAGAAGGAGAGAGACGGCAAAGGATAGAGAGAGAAGCGGAGAGACAGAGAGGAGAAAGAGAAAGAGAGAGACAGAGAAGGATAGACAGAGAAGGAGAGAGACAGAGAGAAGGAGAAAGAGAAAGATAGAGATTGTAAATACAACCTATAATTATGTTTATTTATTTTCCATTTTGTACTTTAACTATTTGCACATCATTACAACACTGTATATTGTCAAGGATGTGCGCTACTGGTGCAGAAGTCAGGTGCAGGAGAGCAGAGAGTATTGTTCAAGCGCACACTTTATTAGGCAGAAGCAAACAACCGTAGGATGCAACTGTGTCAATCAAACCTCCAGCCAAAAGCGAAGTGTAAAGCGCGACAAAGTCACAATGAAGCAAAAAATGTTTAACAATATAAACATACTACGGGTGAACATGGTACCCGAAAAAAAACAGCCTATTGCATTACACAAAAACACAAAGAACAATTCCACACAAAGACGGGGGGCAACAGAGGGAATATATATGTAGTGTGATTAGGAAATGTAAACCAGGTGTGCGGGGAAACAATACAAAACAAATGGAACAATGAACAGTGGAGCGGCGATGGCTAGAAGGCCGGCGACGTCGACCGCCGAACGCCTCCCGAACAAGGAGAGGAGCCGACTTCGGCGTGACATATATAGACATAATATGACATTTGAAATGTCTTTATTCTTTTGGAACTTTTGTGAGTGTAATGTTTACTGTACATTTTTTATTGTTAATTTCATTTTTGTTTATTATCTACTTCACTTGCTTTGGCAATGTTAACAATAAAGCCCCTTAAAATGAATTTGAATTGAATGAGAGAAAGAGACAGCGAGGAGGAAGAGCTGATTTACCTCTCCTCTCTTTCTGGTTTCACCTGCTCTAGCTTTGCCTTTCAGAGTGCACTCTTCACCGGAGACATGTCTCACACACTCTCTCCAGCAGCCTCCGGCTATCTGGTCTGTCTACTTCGCCTGGGGCCTGCTTTGATTACACTTTCAATCTTAAACCCCCCAAAAAAGGTAGCGCGAGAGAGAGGGGGAGGGAGGGAGGGAGGGAGGGAGGGAGAGAGAGAGAGAGAGAGAGAGAGAGAGAGAGAGAGAGAAAGAGAGGGAGCATTGTTTTTATGAACGAGAGCAATATCAGGTACTTCTGCTCAGCTTCCTGAGTTTCAGAAGCCCCGCAGACTCACAATCTGAAACAGATTTGCATCGCAGAAGGAGAGAGAGCGAAGGAGAGGCCATGTATCAGTCACTCAGGACCTCCCTTTGCTGTTCCAGCAGGTCATACTATACAAAGGTCATAGGTCAAAATAACAGCTCAGTCTGAACGTATGGTCGTGTTGAAGCACAACAATAAAAGTGGTCCAAGTATTCAATCTTGAGGTACACAAATATCACTTTTTTAAAATAATGCTGTGCTAAAATGTTGCCACATTTACTAAAATGTTGCCACGTCTTGGCGCTGTTGCTGTTTGTCCAACGTTTGGTGTATGACGGAAACAGTCGGACTGAATCAAATCACCTTGCATCCCAAATCACTACTCATTATGGGATCAAGAGGAGGTATTATGCATCTTGCCTTGCTCAAACTGATCCCCTCAAACATGCTGACTCACTGACTGACTGGCTGACTGACTGACTGACTGACTCCCTGGCTGACTCACTGGCTGACTGACTGACTGACTCACTGACTGACTGGCTGACTGACTGACTGACTGACTCCCTGGCTGACTCACTGGCTGACTGACTGACTGACTGTCTGACTGACTCACTGACACTCACTGACTCACTGACTGACTCACTGATTGACCTACTGACTCACTGACTGACTCACTGACTGACTGATTGACTGACTGACTCACTGACTGACTGATTGACTGACTGACTGACTGACTGACTGACTCGCTGACTCACTGACTGACCGACTGACCGACTGACTCACTGACTCACTGACTCACTGGCTGACTGACTGACTGACTGACTCACTGACTGACTGATTGACTGACTCACTGACTGACTGATTGACTCACTGACTGACTGACTCACTGACTGACTGATTGACTGGCTAACTGACTGACTGACTGACTCACTGACTGACTGATTGACTGACTCACTGACTGACTGACTCACTGACTGACTCACTGACTGACTGATTGACTGACTCACTGACTGACTGACTCACTGACTCACTGACTGACTGACTGACTGACTGACTGACTGACTGACTGACTGACTGACTGACTGACCCTACTACTTCTTCTGGACAACTGATCTGGGTCAGTGTCATCAAATGGCAAGGTCAATGTCATTAGTCTGGTAAACATGCACCACACCTTTTGTTTTCACTATGTCAAAATAAGTATTATATTTAACAAAAACAATTGTATTAACATTAGAGCTAAATGTGATTCAAAACTAAAGATATACTAAATATTCATAACATACAGTACATGGATTTCCCATAAATGTGTCTTTGAAGATAAAAAAATGAATATGTCAATATTATTTCTCCTTTTTACCCGTAGCCGTTGTTAATATATTATTTATACTTAGGAGGCATTGGAGAGGATGGGAAAACACAGAAGTGGTTTTTGTCAATACGCAGCATGCAGCACATCATCCTATTGATTGAATATTGGACAGAGGTGGGGATGACATTTTGGTGTCATTGGTTTACCAATCTGCTTTGACTGCATTACCATTGCTTGGAGGCCTACCTTTATTACTTTTACTTCTTAAACCCCCGATGCTCACAAGTTAAGATGGATCATTGCAAATCAATAGCAGAGAGAGAGAGGGAGAGGGAGAGAGAGAGAGAGAGAGAGAGAGAGAGAGAGAGAGAGAGACAGGCAGAGAGAGATGGTTGGAGAAGAGAGAGAGAGAGAGAGAGAGAGAGAGAGAGAGAGAGAGAGAGAGAAAGAGATGGTTGGAGAGTTAGAGAGATGGTTGGAGAGAGAGAGAGAGAGAGAGAGAGAGAGAGAGAGAGAGAGAGAGAGAGAGAGAAAGAAGAGAGAGAGAGAGAGAGAGAGAGAGAGAGAGAGATGGTTGGAGAGAGAGATGGTTGGAGAGAGAGAGAGAGAGAGAGAGAGAGAGAGAGAGAGAGAGAGAGAGGGACAGGCAGAGAGAGATGGTTGGAGAAAGAGAGAGAGAGAGAGAGAGAGAGAGAGAGGTGTTGGGAGAGAGAGAGAGAGAGAGAGAGAGAGAGAGAGAGGCAGAGAGAGATGGTGTTGGAGAAAGAGAGAGAGAGAGAGAGAGAAAGAGAGATGGTTGGAGAGTTAGAGAGATGGTTGGAGAGAGAGAGAGAGGAGAGAGAGAGAGAGAGGAGAGAGAGAGAAAGAGAGAGAGAGAGAGAGAGAGAGAGAGAGAGAGAGAGAGAGAGAGAGAGAGAGAGATGGTTGGAGAGAGAGATGGTTGGAGAGAGAGAGAGAGAGGCGAGAGAGAGAGAGAGAGAGAGAGAGAGAGAGAGAGAGGGACAGGCAGAGAGAGAGAGAGAGAGAGAGAGAGAGATGGTTGGAGAGAGAGAGAGAGAGACAGAGAGAGAGAGAGGGAGTTTGAGTCTGAGTCTGAGAGTAAAGGACTCCAATGAACATAGAAATGAGGTAAATAAGAAAAAGAACCAGGTATAAAAATAAAGAGCCCTGTTTGACGTCTCAGAGTCCCATGCCCCGGGGTCAATCTGGACCCAAACTCCCATAGGTTCTTTTAGTTTTTTTGTCTTGGAAGAGAAAGGGACGGGTTCATGGAGGGATTCTCCAGGTGACCTTTGGATTAACGTTTCAATGCCTGAGGTGCCGGGAGAGCTTTGAGAGTGTCGAAGGTGAGAAATGATTTTTAGCGATGTGTTCATCTCCTCCTCCCCCATTTGCCACGTGGCTCCAGGCTCTACAATTTTACTGCCTTACCTTGGTGATCATTGTCTTGTCACTCTGAACTGTGAGAAATCTCCTCCCCTTTCAGAGCGAGCGATGTTAGCCCTGCCACGTATAGAAGAAAAGAGGACGTAGTGGACTTTTGAACTTAGAGGAAAATGTGTAACAAAACAATTTCAAGGCTGTTTAAAGTGACTCACCTGAAATAGTGCTTTCACTCACTGTGGTGTCATATTCAATGAGTGAAGACATTACATAATTATTCATGTTGCTGTCGGTGCGTTGACACAGACGTGACATGACAGATGTCGTAGGCAGTCATATTACTGTTAATTCTGACTAATGGTCTTGAAAGATCATAACTCAGGCTTTGGTTTAGGATGGTTTATAATTTTGGCGAACTAAAACCCACATGATACTGTAGTCTCACCGTTGCTCCATAGCCACAAATTCAACAAAGTTGCTTTGAATACCTATAGCAACTTCCTTGTCATACTCCCTACAACAAAGGGCTCAGTTAAAGTGTTTCCCCTATGGTCAACATTTTCCTATGGTCAACGAGTCCCTTTCATGAAAACCCAAGTTTCCAGTACCCTCACTTGTCTCTCTCCCACTCTCTCACCCTTGATTGTCTCTCTCCAGCTCTCTTACCCTCTCTTGTCTCTCCCCCACTCTCTCACCCTCGATTGTCTCTCTCCTGCTCTCTCACCCTCACTTGTCTCTCAATTCAATTCAAAATACTTTATTGACAAGCTAAATGACTTACATTATCAAAGTACACATATACCAACAAAGGTGGGACAAACAGCAATAAGGCATCAATAATGCTAGTAGTTGTGGAAAGGGGATCACCTTTACATTTGAGTCATTTAGCAGATACTCTTATCCAGAGCGACTTACAGTAGTGAATACATACATTTCATTTATTTCATGCATTTTTTTACATTTAAAAAAAAAAATTGTACTGGCCCCCCGTGGGAATCAAACCCACAACCCTGGCGTTGCACACACCATGCTGGCGTTGCAAACACCATGCTCTACCAACTGAGCCACAGGAAAGGGTATTATTTAATAACAACTACAACAACAAAATGAATGAGAATAATAAGACATTAATAAATAGTAGTAGGCCAGTCTCAACCTGACTGAGAAGCCACATGGTATGGTATAAAAGCCAAAACAAAACAAAATGGCATATTATTGACATTACATTGCACTTTTCACTCTCTCTCCTTCTCTCACCCTCTCTGTTGTCTCGCACCCTCCTTTGTTTTGCACTGACCTTCCTTAGTGTTCACATGCCGGAGCCTTGCAGCAGTTGCAGGCCTTATTGGTTCCCTAACCCTAAACCTAAACCCTAACCCACACGTCGGAGTTTCACAGCAGTCACAGGCCTTATTAGTTCCATTCCTGTCTTGTGGGCTGTTGTACAGCGAACGTGTTTACGACCACGTCTGTGAGCGACTGGCAGACACAGGTACACTGCAAAACCACAGCTAATTAGAACAAGATTGTGGGACTTACTGCATTACCCAGTGATTACTGCTGCTGTAGGCCAGACCGAGTTGTTAAAAAGACAACTTTACTGAGAGTAGAGCAGGACAGTACAACTGAAGCCCTAACTTAAAAGAGTGACAAGGAGTTACTTATTGAAGCTATTGCCGATGATTTCACCTTGTTGAGGTACAATAGATGTACCAAACAGGATGGATGGATCAATGGGTTCATGGATGATGGATGGACGGACGGAAGGACGGACGGACGGATGGGTGGGTGGGTGGATACTGGAAATAAATAATGTTAATGCTAGCTTCATAAAACCACTAAATACCATTTCACTGTGAGAGGTGTGTTAATGCCAAACCAATTTAGACCCCCACTATTTGAGAATATGAGTAGGTGGCGGTTGAACCTACAGTATGGTCAACCTGGACTCAGGGGTAGACGTAACATAGTAAAAACAAATCCGGGATACTCAAATTAGAATGATATGTTACGTTTGGCATGATATGTATTAATTTGTGAATATCCATCATCCATTTTGTATGACATGTTACAAATTACAATTTTTATGAATGGTTACGAATAACAATTCTTATGATATGTTACGAATTTATATTCTTACAATATGTTACGTTAGGGGTTGTTGGTTTGGGGTAAAGTTAAGGTTAGGGTTAGGAGTTAGGTTAAATGGTTAAGGTTAGGGTTAGGGTTAGTGGAAGGGTTAGCTAACATGCTAAGTAGTTGCAAAGTAGCTAACTAGCTAAAATGCTAAAGTTTTCCGTGATGAGATTCAAACAAACTACCTTTGGTTTGCTAGACATTCATGTTATACAGCTACCCATCCACCTGGACCAAACACCCTCCTTTTGTTTTTGCCTTAATTAACCTTCTGTTTTATGTAACCATACCAAACATAACATATACTAATTTCAGTGTCCCGGATTTTTGTTAACTATTTTACGTCTAGTCTATGAGACCAGCCTGGTATGGTGGACCCTCCTCCTTTAACCAGATGGACTCTATCCATTATTGAAGTTCCCCAAAGCCCCCAAGGATACCAGGAGCCTATCAATAATTCAGCTCCCTCCAATCAGGCTAATTTAATTATCTGACAAGTAAAAAGGGTTTTAAGAGCCTTTCTATTAGGCTAATAAACCATAGGGGATGGGTAGCGATGCTAGGCTAATCGCCAGGGGCCAGGACCATTGACGGACAATGAGTGTTTAAAAAAAAACTAATTACAGAGCAGACATATTGTACTGTGTCCATTACGACCCTCCCCCTTGCCGTCTAGGCTTACCGTGACTGTGTCCCAAATGGCACCTTATTCCCTATATAGTGCACTACTTTTAACCAGGGCTCATAGGGATCTAGGGTGCCATTTGTGACACATCCCTTGTTGTCTTCAAGTTGGCTTTGATTGGCAGCTACACATGTCTGTCTTGAATGGTTCAATCTGTCATTGCTCCCTGTGTTGAACTAGCTAGCTGATTTATCTGTGTTAGTTTCACACAGCTGCATCACATTTAGTCGATTGTAAAAAATATATATAGCTGTGTCATATTATAGTTGGTAGTTCCCAACAGTCTTGAACTGCCATTGAGTTGGGTTGTCCTCATTTCTTTCATACTTATATCTTCTTTTCATCTCTCTGATTCATGCTGTTATTCCTCCTTTTCCCCCCCTTCCAATCTCAGCCGTCACCACACAATAAATACTCTATTCAATTCCAAATGCTGCCTGTGTGGAATCTCTGCCATGTACTGTATACAGTATAACCACAAAGCGAATCTGACATATTGGAACATTTGGAGCTGTAGTAATACTAGTGTAGATATGAGCCCACACAGCTGAGCTCGATGACAACGCCGACGAGAGAGTCTAAAACCTATTCAGATTCCTGGATTGTGCTAATGGGACTTCTGGGAGTCATAAAGCCTTGCCGACTGCCCCAAATGTGTCTGAATGTCTCAATGTTTTTACTCCTTCTAGTCCCAAACGTTGAGCTATGAATGTAGGCTATATGGTTCGTATTTGTAGAAGAGTGATAGCAGCATAGCCTTGCTCTTATACACACTGTCGTATTCAGATAATGTCTGAGAGTCTTGAACGTCTCAATGTGTGAATCATGTTTTTACTCCTTCTAGCCCGACGATTGAGCTACGAGTGGAGGCCATGGTTTGAAGTTGGAGCAGAGTTTGCAAAGTGACGCATCTATACTACACTCACTGTGGTAATGTCTGGAGACAATGTCAGAGATGTTTTCCCGGAGCGGTCCATTTGAAGTGAATCTAGAGGGGCCATCCCCCCACTCCCCGTCAACTGTCATCACTTCCTTTGACCCGGATCAAAGCACTCACCTCAAGCCTCCTTAAACACAGGCTGTTGCTGCTGGTCCAGCCCCCATCTGAGGCTGGGAAACCTGATCTGCCTTATTGATTGGACTTTCACTCCAGAGTCATTAGCTCCACTACACTTGGTGTCTTGCCTAAGAGATCTGGTGGTGGATTGCTAGACAATGTTGAAAGGAGAGACTGACTTCATCTCCAGAGGAGAGAGAGGAGACAATGTGTGCCCTCTGAGAAAACATGGATTTTCTCTGAAAATACTTATTGAATTACCACTTGACCTGTGAAGGCATTGATATGACTTGCATGAAGTGCTGACTTTCTGCATGGACAGTTGTTTTTGGATAGCTTATTGTTTACCTTTTTACAAAATATTTCTGTCATATTGATCATTGATAAAATAATCAGAATAAAGATTGATACAAAAGTATATATAAAAAAATATATATACAGTTGAAGTCGGAAGTTTACATACACTTAGGTTGGAGTCATTAAAACTCGTTTTTCAACCACTCCACAAATTTCTTGTTAATTAACAAACTATAGTTTTGGCAAGTCGGTTAGGACATCTACTTTGTGCATGACACAAGTAATTCTTCCAACAATTGTTTACAGACAGATTTCACTTATAATTCACTGTATCACAATTCCAGTGGGTCAGAAGTTCACATACACTAAGTTGACTGTAAAACAGCTTGGAAAATTGCAGAAAATTATGTCATGGCTAATTGATATCATTTGAGTCAATTGGAGGTGTACCTGTGGATGTATTTCAGGGCCTAACTTCAAACTCAGTGCCTCTTTGCTTGACATCATGGGAAAATCTAAATACATCAGCCAAGGAACAATTTCCAAATGCCTGACGGTACAACGTTCATCTGTACAAACAATAGTACACAAGTTTAAACACCATGGGACCACGCAGCCGTCATACCGCTTAGGAAGGAGACGCGTTCTGTCTCCTAGAGATGAACGTACTTTGGTTCGAAAAGTGCAAATCAATCCCAGAACAACAGCAAAGGACATTGTGAAGATGCTGGAGGAAACAGGTACAAAGTATCTATATCCACAGTAAAACGAGTCCTATATCGACATAACCTGAAAGGTCGCTCAGCAAGGAAGAAGCCACTGCTCCAAAACCGCCATAAAAAAGCCAGACTACGGTAGGCAACTGCACATGGGGACAAAGATCGTACTTTTTGGAGAAATGTCCTCTGGTCTGATGAAACAAAAATAGAACTGTTTGGCCATAATGACCATCGTTATGTTTGGAGGAAAAAGGGGGAGGCTTGCAAGCCGAAGAACACTATCCCAACCATGAAGCACGTGGTTGGCAACATCATGTTGTGGGGTGCTTTTCTGCAGGAGAGACTGGTGCACTTTACAAAATAGATGGCATCATGAGGTATGAAAATTATGTGGATATACTGAAGCAACATCTCAAGACATCAGTCAGGAAGTTAAAGCTTGGTCACAAATGGGTCTTCCAAATGGACAATGACCCCAAGCATACTTCCAAAGTTGTGGCAAAATGGCTTAAGAACATCAAAGTCAAGGTATTGGAGTGGCCATCACAAAGCCCTGACCGCAATCCTATAGAAAATGTATGGGCAGAACTGAAAAAGCAAGGAGGCCTACAAACCTGAGTCAGTTACAGCAGCTCTGTCAGGAGGAATGGGCTAAAATTCACCAAACTTATTGTGGGAAGCTTGTGGAAGGCTACCTGAAACGTTTGACCCAAATTAAACAATTTAAAGGCAACGCTACCAAATTTTAATTATGTATACTTCTGACCCACTGGGAATGTGATGAAAGAAATAAAAGATTTTGGTTCCAACCGCCGTGTCTTTGTCAGATGCAGAGTAGATGAATCGATGATCGCCGCATGTGTGGAAGCATGGAGCATGAGGTGTGATGGTGTGTGGGCGCTTTGCTGGTGACACTGTAAGGAATGTGTGCCTTCTAGGCAGAGTTCCTCTGTTCAGTGTCTGTGTTCTTTTGCCCATCTGTGTTCTTTTGCCCATCTTTTCTATTTATTGGCCAGTCTGAGACATGGCTTTTTCTTTGCAACTCTGCCTAGAAGGCCGGCATCCCGGAGTCGCCTCTTCACTGTTGACGCTGAGACTAGTGTTTTGAGGGTACTATTTAATGAAGCTGCCAGTTGAGGACTTGTAAGTTGTCTGTTTCTCAAACTAGATATTCTAATGTACTTGTCCTCTTGCTCAGTTGTGCACCGGGTCCTCCCACTCCCTTTTCTATTCTGGATAGAGCCAGTTTGCGCTGTTCTGTGAAGGGAGCAGTACACAGCGTTGTACGAGATCTTCAGTTTCTTGGCAATTTCATTTCTCAGAATAAGAATAGACTGACGAATTACAGAAGAAAGTTCTTTGTTTCTGGCCATTATGAGCCTGTAATCGAACCCACAAAATGCTGATGCTTCAGATACTCAACTAGCCTAAAGAAGGCCAGTTTTATTGCTTCTTTAATCAGTACAACAGTTTTCAGCTGTGCTAACATAATAGCAAAAAGAGTTTTATAATGATCAATTAGCCTTTTAAAATGATAAACTCGGATTAGCTACCACAACGTGCCATTGGAACACAGGAGTGATGGTTGCTGATAATGGGCCTCTGTACGCCTATGTAGATATTCCATTAAAAATCAGCTGTTTCCAGCTACAATATTCATTTACAACATTAACAATGTCTACACTGTATATCTGATTAATTTGATGTTATTTTAATGAACAACAAATTAGTTTTTCTTTCATAAACAAGGACATTTCTAAGTGATCCCAAGCTTTTGAACGGTAGTGTATATATTCCATCACTTTGGACTGAGACTATACATTCACTCTTTGATATTCGTTTAATGATTACGACATTATAGCGCTAGTACTCTCCTGTCTCTCCAGCAGCGAGATGAGATTGTTAGACTTGGCGTAATTGTAAGAAGAAAAAGAGTCAAACCAAAGAAAAGTGAAGATAGACAGTGAGGAGGGGGATTGCCGAAGAAAAATATCTGGAGGACATTTTGCAAAGCACCTCTTAAGTTAAGAAAACGTTGGGTCTGAGGAGAAACAGCTGTGGGCAATGAACATTGGCATTGGGGATGAAAATACAGGCCGTTAATAAAAATAATAATCGGCTGAGCTCATAATTAAAGGCCCCTGGCGAGATAATTCGGCGAATGAAGGGCTTGCAGCATCCTAGACACCCCTGTCACCGCTGCTCCCTTCTCCCCGGTGTCCACCACAGAGGGGGAGCCTGGGATATCATACCATCCCTGCCCCATCCCTCTATGGTGCCACACGTGGACACAGGCTCTGCCCTGTTGACGTTGGCTCTGTGCCAGCAGTAGCCACTGGGGCTCTGAACAATCCTGAACGCTTCAGCATCTGTACACGTGTGGGTAGAGAAAACGGATGGGTTGCTTAACCCTGATGTCAAGATGTCCAGGATACTAGGGAAAAACCCCTCTGGCTCTCTCTCTCATATGGGTCTCTGTGGTGTTGAGGGCTCATTTTACCCCCCCCCCCCCCCCCCCATATGTCAATGGAGAAATACTGGGGCCAATATCCCTCTGCCAAGAAATAAGGAGGCAATAAAAAGTTGCAGATTCATTTTTTTTGTCGAGAAATAGTACAGGGAAAGAAAAGAACAAGAAACATCAGCCATTGTCACAAAGTCCACCAATATGGCCTTGAATAGACACTGAGATAAATTGTAAGGTATTTTTCAATTTGCCTGTATTACCCGTCACTCTAATTCCCCTGAGGTGTGTCTGTGGCATGAGTGGCATAAAGCCAAGCTTACTGTATCCTGTGATTTATAGTGTTAAAGGGAACAGAAATAAAAAGAGTGGGGAGGCTAACATAAATCACCATCATCACAATAACCAAGCTATAATAAAACACCAGCTCAACTTTTCACGTGCAAAGACGTGAGGGAGAGAGGAAAAAAGGGGGGAAAAATGGAGAGGCGACAGAAAAGGGAGAAGTGTGAGAACAGAGGAGAAGAGGACTGATATGGCCAGTAAACCTATCCCGGTAGAATTAGTCATGCCATCGATGGCCTGGAAAATGGCCCTTAATTCCCCCGCTTCAAATAATGGCACAGTCTAGTAGAGGTGTGTGTACCTACTTACTAGTTCTCTCTGATGAATTACAACCGTAACCCTCCTTTCTGGTAGCATGAATACGTTACTAGGGTTACAAAGCTATAAAATGTGAAACTGTATTAGCCACGTTTTTCCAGGGTAAAACACCATGACAAGGGAGCAGTCTTCCCTGGGTAGGACACCATGACAAGGGAGCAATCTATCCTGGGTAGGACACCATGACAAGGGAGCAGTCTATCCTGGGTAGGACACCATGACAAGGGAGCAGTCTATCCTGGGTAGAACATCATGACAAGGGAGCAGTCTATCCTGGGTAGAACATCATGACAAGGGAGAAGTGTATCCTGGGTAGAACATCATGACAAGGGAGCAGTGTATCCTGGGTAGGACACCATGACAAGGGAGCAGTCTATCCTGGGTAGAACATCATGACAAGGGAGCAGTGTATCCTGGGTAGGGCACCATGACAAGGGAGCAGTGTATCCAGTGTAGGACATCAAGACAAGGGAGCAGTGTATCCTGGGTAGAACATCATGACAAGGAAGCAGTGTTTCCTGGGTAGGACATCAAGACAAGGGAGCAGTGTATGCTGGGTAGAACATCATGACAAGGGAGTAGTGTATGTGTTTTGTGATCCACTACAAACAGAGACCACTCCGCCTTTGAGACGCAATTGATATAGGAACATTGGAGTAGAATGGTTTCCTCAGCTGGCCCTGAGGGGGACCGTTCTTGTTGTTGTGGAAGGAGTCAGTTGGGGAGGAAGTCAAAGCTACAATCTCACTGGGTTTCCATTTAGCCCATAGCTTAACCACAGTATACTCTCAAGGATCCTTTCATGTTTTAGTAGACGACTGATTTGTAAACACTTCAGGGAGAAGATAAGGTATACTCCTGTTCATCTGCAGGGTGACTAGCAGGGGTGGTGGTCACTTACACACTACTAATGAGCCCAAGAGAAAATCTCACAACCAATGCTGCTGTATTTGAAAGTTGCTGGGGCACTTGATATATTCAAAGCCGTCTACTTAGCTTTCCCTATATCATGAAGAACAGCTAACAGCTGGTGAAAAGAGTAAAACTATTTACGGTGTGAATGTTTTTGTATTGACCACTCCCAGGAGCAGTTAATCAATGAAGGAATTAAAGTTCGTTGTCAAACTTATTTCTAGAAGCATTATTGTTCAAATGTGAGAACAGATAATACTATGTTAACTTAGATTTATTGTACTAATATAATATTTAATGTTAATTGTTGTGTAATTTTCCAGTGTAACGGGCCTCACACAGTTATTCCAGGCATGAAAACATAACTTTTACCCGAATGTGTCCCATCTGATATTCCAGGCGTGCTCTGTAATGTCAGTGTTTACCAAGCTTTCGCCCGGAAAACCCCAAAACCCCGTCCTCACATTCATGTGTTGTTCATTACCCCCAATTTTTTCCTTAGACTCCAGACCAACGACTTCTACCACTACCCCTTCTCCTTTCATATGGTTTGGAGCCCTCGCTGAAAATACCCCCTTGATCCCCCCCTCTCCCCCCTCAACCTCCCAACCCCCGCCCACCCCCCACACTCCCGTCCACTGGGCCTTCCCCAGGAGGAAGTCTGATTGACAGGACTGGGTCCTCCAGGGGGATTATGGGGGACGAGGGGAGGATTAGGCGCACTGAGCTTCATTAACCTGAATGTTTACACAACCTGATCTCTCAGCTGATCTCTCGCAATGAGTCCCCCCCCCTCCCCTCGCCAACATCACCTCCATCACCACCACCTTCAGTCCTTTGTCTCAGTGTTGGGCTTTTGGCCACAGACTGACTGGGTAACAACATTGAGCAGCGGTGGAGAGGTTGGGTGTGCTAGTTGTTAAACAGAATGATTGACTTCAGATTGACATTATGAAGAACTGTCAGCGAATACACCCTAGAATTTGGAAATGTAAATTTGTGAAATACCTCATAATGTTGTATTTGTATGTCATGTTTCTATAGCTAGAGATCTAGTTAGAGATCTAGTTAGAGATATATAGCTAGAGATCTAGTTAGAGATCTAGTTAGAGATCTATAGCTAGAGATATATTTAGAGATATACTTAGAGACATAGTTAGAGACATAGTTAGAGATATATTTAGAGATCTAGATAGAGATATATAGCTAGAGATATAGTTAGTGATATATTTAGAGATCTAGTTAGAGATATATAGCTAGAGATATAGTTAGAGATATACACTGCTCAAAAAAATAAAGGGAACACTAAAATAACACATCCTAGATCTGAATGAATGAAATAATCTTATTAAATACTTTTTTCTTTACATAGTTGAATGTGCTGACAACAAAATCACACAAAAATAATCAATGGAAATCCAATTTATCAACCCATGGAGGTCTGGATTTGGAGTCACACTCAAAATTAATGTGGAAAACCACACTACAGGCTGATCCAACTTTGATGTAATGTCCTTAAAACAAGACAAAATGAGGCTCAGTAGTGTCTCCACGTGCCTGTATGACCTCCTTACAACGCCTGGGCATGCTCCTGATGAGGTGGCGGATGGTCTCCTGAGGGAACTCCTCCCAGACCTGGACTAAAGCATCCGCCAACTCCTGGACAGTCTGTGGTGTAACGTGGCGTTGGTGGATGGAGCGAGACATGATGTCCCAGATGTGCTCAATTGGATTCAGGTCTGGGGAACGGGCGGGCCAGTCCATAGCATCAATGCCTTCCTCTTGCAGGAACTGCTGACACACTCCAGCCACATGAGGTCTAGCATTGTCTTGCATTAGGAGGAACCCAGGGCCAACCGCACCAGCATATGGTCTCACAAGGGGTCTGAGGATCTCATCTCGGTACCTAATGGCAGTCAGGCTACCTCTGGCGAGCACATGAAAGGCTGTGTGGCCCCCAAAAGAAATGCCACCCCACACCATGACTGACCAACCGCCAAACCGGTCATGCTGGAGGATGTTGCAGGCAGCAGAACGTTCTCCACGGCGTCTCCAGACTCTGTCACGTCTGTCACGTGCTCAGTGTGAACCTGCTTTCATCTGTGAAGAGCACAGGGCGCCAGTGGCGAATTTGCCAATCTTGGTGTTCTCTGGCAAATGCCAAACGTCCTGCACGGTGTTGGACTGTAAGCACAGCCCCCACCTGTGGACGTTGGGCCCTCATACCACACTCATGGAGTCTGTTTCTGACCGTTTGAGCAGACACATACACATTTGTGGCCTGCTGGAGGTCATTTTGCAGGGCTCTGGTAGTGCTCCTCCTGCTCCTCCTTGCACAAAGGCGGAGGTAGCGGTCCTGCTGCTGGGTTGTTGCCCTCCTACGGCCTCCTCCACGTCTCCTGATGTACTGGCCTGTCTCCTGGTAGCGCCTCCATGCTCTGGACACTACGCTGACAGACACAACAAACCTTCTTGCCACAGCTCGCATTGATGTGCCATCCTGGATGAGCTGCACTACCTGAGCCACTTGTGTGGGTTGTAGACTCCGTCTCATGCTACCACTAGAGTGAAAGCACCGCCAGCATTCAAAAGTGACCAAAACATCAGCCAGGAAGCATAGGAACTGAGAAGTGGTCTGTGGTCACCACCTGCAGAACCACTCCTTTATTGGGGGTGTCTTGCTAATTGCCTATAATTTCCACCTGTTATCTATTCCATTTGCACAACAGCATGTGAAATTTATTGTCAATCAGTGTTGCTTCCTAAGTGGACAGTTTGATTTCACAGAAGTGTGATTGACTTGGAGTTACATTGTGTTGTTTAAGTGTTCCCTTTATTTTTTTGAGCAGTATATTTAGAGATATAGTTAGAGATATTAGTTGGAGATATAGTTAGAGATATAGTTGGAGATATATTTAGAGACATAGTTAGAGACATAGTTAGAGATATAGTTAGAGATATATTTAGAGATATAGTTAGAGATATATTTAGAGATATATTTAGAGATATAGTTACAGATATAGTTACAGATATAGTTAGAGACATATAGTTAGAGATATAGTTAGAGATATAGTTAAAGATATAGTTAGATATATAGTTAGAGATATAGTTAAAGATATAGTTAGAGATATAGTTAGAGATATATCTAGAGATATTAGTTAGAGATATATTTTGAGATTTAGTTAGAGATATTAGTTAGAGATATAGTTAGAGATCTATTTAGAGACATAGTTAGATATATAGTTAGATCTATTTAGAGATACAGTATAGTTAGAGATATAGTTAGAGATATAGGTTACATTTTTCTACTGGGGCGCAACTTTGGTTTTAAAAGTTGGGGGGACATATATATATATTTTTATCCAGTCGGATAAACACACCAAACAGCCTACCCGACCGCTCGGAGATGCCCGCATGGTCCTAAAGGACACTGTTGCCTCGTTTTATATCACTTTCCAATGATAAAACCAGGGGGGACAAAAATGCAATTCCAGAATGTGGGAGGGACATGACCCCAGGGAAAGTTGCACCCCTGCTTTTCTCAAAGAGAAAGAGAAAGAGAGAGAGAGAGAGAGAGAGAGAGAGAGAGAGAGAGAGAGAGAGAGAGAGAGAGAGAGAGAGAGAGAGAGAGAAAGCGAGAGAGCATTGTTTTGGTCCAATGGACAGGATGTGCTTCAGAGTTCAACTCAACCATAGACCTTCTGTCAACAGTTGAAAAAGATTTAGGCTGTACTATTGTAGCAGGCATTGCTGAGACAGCCTCTATTATGCCTGAATGAGGATAAAGGGGAAAATAATCAGTAAATTACTGGCCATCAAGTGGTAGACTTCAAACGGACTGACTCAAGCTTTTTCGTTGCTACTCTCCAAGGACCCATTCGGCAGGCCTGAGTTGTGCCTGAGCTCTTAAGACAACACTGGGAGCTATTTGCCTTGAGATTAAAGACCCCTTCGTAGATAGCTAGGTGAGGACTGGCTCTCCCTAAAGAACTGTTAGCACAGAAGGACTGCCCACATTGTTTAGTTACTCTAGAGTCTGTGTTTTTTCTCGGCACTGAGGTGGAAAAGTAAATTTGTGTTCCCCCTGGTTCCAGCAACATGTTGAATGGTGTGTGTCGACAGCCACAGGAATGCACTGCTCTTAGATTGGTAAACATAGAAACACAACTCAGTCCACACCAAGATGAACCGTCCGTGGCACAAACTCAATGAGGACTATCACATTTGGAGGCACTTATTTTGTCAAACGGTGTATTTTTGTATTTCTTAAGTGAGTCGCCCATGTGGGCCTAATGTTTCATCCCGAATGCTTGTGAACGTTCGGGAGAGGTTGGTCAGAGGTGAGTGCCTTGTCGACAAGAAGCTAATTCTCAGAGAGCGCACACGAGAAAGAGAGCGCATGCAGCCAAATCATGACCGCCAGGACCAGTCCAGTCCACCTGGAATCTCAGACAGGAAAACGGAGGAAAGAGGAAAGGAAAGGGGAACGGTTGAGGAAAGAGAGGAGGACATCTGGAGTTGATTTGGAGGGGCTCTGTGGACACGCTAGGCCGTGCTTGTTTTGACTGGGATTCCTGGGGAAGTTGCCGTTTTGTGTTTTTGAATATTAAGTGGGTTGTTAATTAAACACAGACACAATGAGTAGAGGAGAAGTGAGGGTCAAGGGTCAAGGGGGGAGAGAGTGAAGGAAACAATACATGAAAATGGTCATTTCTCCTCTCAGAACCCAACCTGTTTACATTCGGTCTGGGGCTGCAAGCTTGTTAAAGTTGAGTGAATTTGTCTGCCAGTTTGTGACCCAGTTCTGATCCAAACATCCAATGAGCAATATTATAAAACAGAAAGTTTGGGCAATCTGATTAGACGAGAGCATTTGAAGGTGTGCTATTGCTGTGCAAACCTATAATGTGATTTCTGAAAAGTTGACAAAACTTTTGTCACTATATCCTTCCCCGTCATTTACTGCTGAACCGGTCCCTTCTTCTCTCTGAAACTACCAAACCAAACAGAAAAATAGGAGACAGTGAGGTACAGTGCTGCAGGAGAAAGTGACTCTCTTCTGCCATATTGCATGGTGTTCATGTCACGACAGGACAGCCCCATTTCAAAACACTTCAGTGGGGAAACCGTAACTCGATAGAGTCAGACCTCATTCCTGTCACTCCTCCAGGATAGGCATTGAGTGAAAACGACCTCATGGCAGACTTTACGCCCGCCACCACTGAATATGAATTCACCATCAACCATCCGGAGTTGCCAAGCAAAACTCAGCACAGTGCAAATCATAGCAGAAAAGAGATATTGAGGCCTACTTGAGGCCTACCCCTTGTTGGCAAACACATAATAACCCACCAGAGTAAATCATCCAACCATCAAAAAAATATACCACTTCATACACACACCTCGATATGTTTTGCCAATTTTTTCACATTTTCTCAGACAATGTCCATGTCGTTAGAGGGAAACAGCAAACATTCCAGGAGATTCCAAGAGGTTCCAGGAGGTTCCAGGAGATAAGAGATAAGAGCAGGGGAGTTCAGAGGGAAACGTGGCTGCTGAGGTGAAACTCTGGATTTGGAGCAGGGCTTCAGAGACTCTGATGATAATTTGCAGTGATATGAGTTTGGTAGCGGCAGCTCCAACAGCAGTCTAGGTCCCCAGAAAGCATGGAAGCTGAATGCATTTGGTAAGGGAGGTGAATATTGCACTATGATGATGACGACCATATTCATCATCATCATCACCATTATCACCATCACCCCCAACCTTCATCATCATCACCATCATCATCATCAAAGGTAGCAGAATCATCACCATCATCATTGTCAACATCACCATCATTTTTTAAATTTTAAAAAAAAAATTTATTTAGTCATTCAGCAGACGCTCTTATCCAGAGTGACTTACAGTAGTGAATGCATACATTTCATACAATTTCATACATTTCATACATTTTTGTTTTTCTGTGCTGGCCCCCCGTGGGAATCGAACCCACAACCCTGGCGTTGCAAACACCATGCTCTACCAACTGAGCTACAGGGAAGGCCATCATCCTCATCACATCACCATCATCATCACCATCATCATCATCACCATCATCATCATCATCATCATCACCATCATCATTGTCATCATCGAAGGTAGCAGTATCATGATGATCATTTTCACTGTTGTTTTTGCCTGTCCATAACTTTCCGGTTACACAATTGGTAGAAAGGTACATGTCTAGAGGTTGCATAACTTGGGTATGCTTTATTTAACAGTCAACTAACTTCTTACCTGTTTTTAGATATTACATTGAACAATTATAATTTCAGAATAGTGATTTAAAGGTGCAGTATGCAGAAATGGCTCCTCCATTTCCTGGTTGCTAAAATTCTATTAGTTTACCTAATGTCAGTTTATGTGACAACACAAGTGAAGAATATCATTGTACTATTCAAACCGCTGTGAAATAACTTTTCAATAACCAAAAAGTTGGTATTTTCAGCATAGAAATAGCATACATAGAACATATCTACCGCTTTTTAGACTTGCTTTCAATGAGAATGACAGATCTATAACTCACATTTCTATGTGCATTTGGTCTGGTAGTCCAAAAAGTTACATATTGAAGCTTTAATAATTCAATTGTGAATTTGAGGGTCATTCAACCAAGCACCATATTTAGTGCCAGGTAGGCACTAATCGTCCTAAATTATTTTCAGTAAGCAGACAATGTTGTTAATTTCTCCATTAACACTGGGTACATACCAGCTGAAATAGGGCTGTAAAATAAAGTATTACTGACAAGTCGTATAAGTACTCCTTCTATAGTTGAGCTTTTTTATCCTGTTTCTAACTTCTTAATTCTGTCCAGGTACCACAACTTGACAGCAGGGGGTCAATGAAACACTATCTGTGGGTTGAGAAACACACACATTACATTTCAGTCATTTAGCAGACACTGTTATCCAGAGCAATTAGGGTTAAGTGCCTTGCTCAAGGGCACATCAACAGATGTGTCACCTAGTCAGCTCAGGGATTCGAACCAGCGACCTTTCGGTTACTGGCCCAATACTCTTATCCGATATGCTACCTGCCGACACACACACACACACACACACACACACACACACACACACACACACACACACACACACACACACACACACACACACACACACACACACACACACACACACACACACACACACACACACACACACACACACACACACACACACACACACACACACACACACACACACACACACACACACACACACACACACACACACACACACACACACACACACACACACACACACACACACACACACACACACACACACACACACACACACACACACACACACACAGTGTAAGGTGTTATGTTATTCCTTCTGCTTACCAAAAATGACTTAATGGGTCTACACAGTCTACTCAAACAGAGCTAACAGAGGTTGCTGCAAGAAAGGCAAGTACAGTACTGAGATTAAATCTCAAGCCTTGCTGATCGATCTGCACATTGTGTTGGATGGTATCTATGATATCGATGCGGTTTGTGTCCCAGACGCAGTTATCTTCTAGACCAATGGGGACCATGTCACAGTTTAAAGCAGGCCTGGGCAACTCCAGTCCTTGGGGGGCCTGATTAGTGTCACACTTTTCCCCCAGCCCCAGCTAATACACCCGACTCCAATAATCAACTAATCATGATCTTCAGTTAAAAATGCAATTAGTTTAAATCAGGTGTGACACCAATCAGGCCCCCGAGGACTGGAATTGCCCAGGCCTGGTTTAGAGGAACCCAGTTATCTTCTAGACCACTGAGGACCATGCCACAATTGAGAGGAACCCAGGCCGTAAGCTAACCGTGGTCGTGACAGGTCTTCTGCCAACCTCCTTTGTAGGTGATTCTTTTCACTCTTCCCATGTTGACCATAACTCTGATGACGAACCTCTGATGCTCAGGAGATTCAGTAGTTATCTGCTAGCCTCCTCCGGGTCCTGGCTCAGGTAAATTCCACGACCCAACATGCTTATATTGCCACACAATGGATGGAAAACACAGGCCAGGATTTGCTGTGCGGCCAGCCTCGAGGTGCCATGGTACATGATGTAGGTCCTGTGATCCTCTGGTTCAACCAGCCACACTGCCCATTTTTTTTATAATTATTTTTTTATTTCACCTTTATTTAACCAGGTAAGCTAGTTGAGAACAAGTTCTCATTTACAACTGCGGCCTGGCCAAGATAAAGCAAAGCAGTGCGACAGAAACAACAACACAGAGTTACATGGAATAAACAAGCGTACAGTCAATAACAAAATAGAAAAAAAGAAATGGCATGAGGAGGTATGGCAATAAATAGGCCATAGTAGCAAAGTAATTTCAATTTAGCAGATTAACACTGGAGTGACAGATGAGCAGATGATGGTGTGTAAATAGTGATACTGGTGTGCAAAAGAGCAGCAAAGTAAATAAAAACAATATGGGGATGAGGTATGTAGATTGGGTGGGCTATTTACAGATGGACTATGTACAGCTGCAGCGATCGGTTAGCTGCTCAGATAGCTGATGTTTAAAGTTAGTGAGGGAAATGTAAGTCTCCAGCTTCAGCAATTTTTGCAATCGTTCCAGTCACTGGCAGCAGAGAACTGGAAGGAAAGGCGGCCAAAGGAGGTGTTGGCTTTGGGGATGACCAGTGAGATATACCTGCTGGAGCGCATGCTACGGGTGGTTGTTGTTATCGTGACCAGTGAGCTGAGATAAGGCAGAGCTTTACCTAGCATAGACTTGTAGATGACCTGGAGCCAGTGGGTCTGGCGACGGATATGTAGCGAGGGCCAGCCGACTAGAGCATGCAGGTGGCAGTGGTCGGTGGTATAAGGCGCTTTGGTAACAAAACGGATGGCACTGTGATAGACTTCATCCAATTTGCTGAGTAGAGTATTGGAAGCTATTTTGTAGATGACATCGCCGAAGTCGAGGATCGGTAGGATAGTCAGTTTTACTGGGGTAAGTTTGGCGGCGTGAGTGAAGGAGGCTTTGTTGCGAAATAGAAAGCCGATTCTTGATTTGATTTTGGATTGGAGATGTTTGATATGAGTCTGGAAGGAGAGTTTACAGTCTAGCCAGACACCTAGGTATTTGTAGTTGTCCACGTATTGTAGGTCAGAACCGTCCAGAGTAGTGATGCTAGTCGGGCGGGCGGGTGCGGGCAGCGAACGGTTGAAAAGCATTTAATGGATTTTGCTAGCGTTTAAGAGCAGTTGGAGGCCACGGAAGGAGTGTTGTATGGCATTGAAGCTCGTTTGGAGGTTAGTTAACACAGTGTCCAAAGAAGGGCCAGATGAATACAGAATGGTGTTGTCTGCGTAGAGGTGGATCAGGGAATCACCCGCAGCAAGAGCGACATCGTTGATATATACAGAGAAAAGACTCGGCCCGAGAATTGAACCCTGTGGTCCCCCCATAGAGACTGCCAGAGGTCCGGACAACAGGCCCTCAGATTTGACACACTGAACTCTGTCTGCGAAGTAGTTGGTGAACCAGGAGAGGCAGTCATTTGAGAAACCAAGGCTATTGAGTCTGCCAATAAGAATATGGTGATTGACAGAGTCGAAAGCCTTGGCCAGGTCGATGAAGACGGCTGCACAGTACTGTCTTTTATCGATGGCGGTTATGATATCGTTTAGTACCTTGAGTGTGGCTGAGGTGCACCCGTGACCAGCTCGAAAACCGGATTGCACAGCGGAGAAGGTACGATGGGATTCGAAATGGTCAGTGGTCTGTTTATTAACTTGGCTTTCAAAGACTAGAAAGGCATGGCAGGATGGATATAGGTCTGTAACAGTTTGGGTCTAGAGTGTCACCCCCTTTGAAGAGGGGGATGACACGGCAGCTTTCCAATCTTTAGGGATCTCGGACGAAATGAAAGAGAGGTTGAACAGACTGGTAATAGGGGCTGCAACAATGGCGGCGGATCATTTTAGAAAGAGAGGGTCCAGATGGTCTAGCCCAGCTGATTTGAACGGGACCAGGTTTTGCAGCTCTTTCAGAACATCTGCGATCTGGATTTGGGTGAAGGAGAAGCTGGGGATGCTCGGGCAAGTAGCTGCGAGGGGTGCGGAGCTGTTTGCCAGGGTTGGGGTAGCCAGGAGGAAAGCATAGCCAGCCGTTGAGAAACGCTTATTGAAATTTTCGATTATCATGGATTTATCGTTGGTGACCGTGTCGCCTAGCCTCAGTGCAGTGGGCAGCTGGGAGGAGGTGCTCTTATTCTCCATGGACTTTACAGTGTCCCAAAACTTTTTGGAGTGAGAGCTACAGGATGCAAATTTCTGTTTGAAAAAGCTAGCATTTGCTTTCCTGACTGACTGTGTGTATTGGTTCCTGACTTCCCTGAACAGTTGCATATTGCGGGGTCTATTCAATGCTATTGCAGTGCGCCACAGGATGTTTTTGTGCTGGTCAAGGGCAGTCAGGTCTGTAGTGAACCAAGGGCTATATCTGTTCTTTGTTCTACATTTTTTGAAAGGGGCATGCTAATTTAAGATGGTGAGGAAATTACTTTTAAAGAACAAACAGGCGTCCTCGACTGACGGGATGAGGTCAATATCCTTCCAGGATACCTAGGCCTTCCCTGTGGCTCAGTTGGTAGAGCATGGTGTGTGCAACGCCAGGGTTTTGGGTTTGATTCCCATGGGGGGCCAGTACAAAAAAAACAACAATAAATAAATAAATGCATGAAATGAAAAATGAAATGTATATATTCACTACTGTAAGTCGCTCTGGATAAGAGTGTCTGCTAAATGACTAAAATGTAAAAATGTAGGCCAGGTCAATTAGAAAGGCCTGCTAGGGAGCGTTTGACAGTGATGAGGGGTGGTTGTTTGACCCATAGCGGATGCAGGCAATGAGGCAATGATCGCTGAGATCCTGATTGAAGACAGCAGAGGTGTATTTGGAGGGCAAGTTGGTCAGGATAATATCTATGAGGGTGCTCATGTTTACGGATTTAGGGTTTTACCTGGTGGTTTCCTTGATAATTTGTATGAGATTGAGGGCATCTAGTTTAGATTGTAGGACTGCTGGTGTGTTTAGCATATCCCAGTTTAGGTCACTTAGCAGAACGAACTCTGAAGATAGATGGGGCAATCAATTCACATATGGTGTCCAGGGCACAGCTGGGAGCTGAGGGGGGTCTATAACAGGCGGCAACAGTGAGAGACTTAATTCTGGAGATATTCATTTTTAAAATTAGAAGTTCGAACTGTTTGGGCATAGACCTGGAAAGTATGACAGAACTTTGCAAGCTATCTCTGCCGTAGATTGCAACTCCTCCCCCTTTGGCAGTTCTATCTTGACGAAAAATGTTGTAGTTGGTTATGGAAATCTCAGAATTTTTGGTGGCCTTCCTAAGCCAGGATTCAGACACGGCAAGGAAATCGGAGTTGGCGGAGTGTGCTAAAGCAGTGAGTAAAACAAACTTAGGGAGGAGGCTTCTGATGTTAACATGCATGAAACCAAGGCTTTTTCGATTACAGAAGTCAACAAATGAGAGTGCTTGGGGACACGCAGGGCCTGGGTTAGCCGCCACATCACCTGAGGAACAGAGGAGGAGTAGGATGAGGGTATGGCTAAAGGCTAGGAAAACTGGTTGTCTAGTGCGTTGGGGACAGAGAATTAAAGGAGCAGATTTCTGGGCATGGTAGAATAGATTCAGGGCATAATGTGCAGACAGGGGTATGGTGGGGTGCGGGAACAGTGGAGGTAAGCCCAGGTACTGAGTGATGATAAGAGAGGTTGCATCGCTGGACATGCCTTGGACATGCTCTTATATAAGGAAGAGGGGAGTCACTCTCAGCCCATATGGTTGTGTAAAGCCGCCTGTAAAGAACACAGGACTGTCAGCTATGTGAGAGACACAACTCTCATAATGATGAACCTACATTATAATGCTGTCTAAGGGACATGTTGGGTAGCTTAACCACAACATTGTAGACGAAAACCCTACAGTTCAATAGATTCACATGAAAATGTAATGGAATGCATTTGCTTAATTGCTTTCCTGTTTGTTGGCGGCCATTTTGGGATTTAAGTGACTTACAATATCCAAATACAACGACAATCGACTATAGTACACTTCAATAGATTTGAACCAATATCAAACATGTTGAAAGTTGGATCAACATTAGTTGGATAAAGTATTTACATAATGACAGATCTGCAGTGTCTAGCTGATGTTGATCTCAGGACGCAGCTGAGGGTAAGTGATTCACCTGATTATCTTATGCCTGTATTAACTTTGTTTCCAATTATACAGGATATCACATGATCAAGGTGCAAACATGGTTGAGAAGGGTTACATTTAACAGTTTTCACCCTGTGTCTCTCTCTCTCTCGCTCTCTTTCCCTCTCTCTGATTCCACACATTCCAAAGTTCTAATGTTTCATTGACAGTGGAGGTAGGCTTGAACAGCAGAGCACCTCTACGTGCACAAGGCTCAGATAGGTCTCTCGAGAATTAGTTTGACTGTAAACAACATTCAATGAGTGGCTTCAATGTGTTTTTTTTGTACAAAAAAAACAGACAATAGAAGATAATATAAGGGTAATATAAACATATATGGATTGCATTCGGAAAGTATTCAGACCCCTTGACTTTTCCACCTTTTGTTACGTTACAGCTTTTTCTAGAATTTATTATAATGTTTTTTTCCCCCTCATCAATCCACACGCAATAAAAAATGAAATATCACATTTACTTAAGTATTAAGACCCTTTGCTCAGGACTTTGTTGAAGCATCATTGGGTATGATGCTACACGCTTTGCACACCTGTATTTGGGGAGTATCTCCCATTCTTCTCTGCAGATCCTCTCAAGCTCTGTCAGGTTGGATGGGGAGCGTCGCTGACAGCTATTTTCAGGTCTCTCCAGAGATGTGTGATCGGGTTCAAGTCAGGGCTCTGGCTGGGCCACTCAGGCTGAGACCGTTTACGAAGCCACTCCTGCGTTGTCTTGGCTGTGTACTTAGGGTTGTTGTCCTATTGGAAGGTGAACCTTCACCCCAGTCTGAGGATCTCAAGGATCTCTCTGTACTTTGCTCTGTTCATCTTTCCCCCCATCCTGACTTGTCTCCCAGTCCCTACCACTGAAAAACATCCCCACAGCATGATGCTGCTACCACCATGCTTCACCGTAGAGATTGTGCCAGGTTTCCTCCAGACGTGAAGCTTGACATTCAGTCCAAAGAGTTTCATAGTTTCATCGGATCAGCGAATCTTGTTTCTCATGGTCTGAGAGTCAGTTAGGTGCCTTTTGGCAAACTCCAAGCAGGCTGTCATGTGTCTTTTACTGAGGAGTGGTTTTTGTCTTGCCACTCTACCATATTAGGCCTGATTGCTGGAGTGCTGCAGAGATGGTTGTCCTTCTGGAAGGTTCTCCCATCTCCACAGAGGAACTCCGGAACTCTTTCAGAGTGACCATCGGGTTCTTGGTCACCTCCCTGACCAAGGCCCTTCTCCCCATATTGCTTAGTTTGACCGGGCAGCCAGCTCTAGGAAGAGTCATTTAAAACCTCTTAGGGCTAGGGGGCAGTATTTTCACGGCCGGATGAAAAACGTACCCAATTTAACCTGTTGTGGTATAGGGGGCAGTATTTTCATGGCCGGATAAAAAATGTACCCGATTTAATCTGATTACTACTCCTGCCCAGAAACTAGAATATGTATATAATTAGTAGATTTGGATAGAAAATACTCTAACGTTTTTAAAACTGTTTGAATGGTGTCTGTGAGTATAACAGAACTCATATGGCAGGCCAAAACCTGAGAAGGTTCCATACAGGAAGTGCCCTGTCTGACAATTTGTTGTCCTTCTGTTGCATGTCTATCGAAAATACAGCATCTGTGCTGTAACGAGACAGTTTCTAAGGCTTCCATTGGCTCTCTAAAGCCGCCAGAAAGTGTTATGGGGTGTCTGCTGTCTCTGGGCAAAGTACAACAGCTCTGTTTGTGAGTGGTCAGCCTGGGGACAGTGAGACTGAGATGCGCATTCATGAGACTTCTCCATGTTTTTATTTCTCTCTCTGAATGAATACAACGTTGCCCGGTTGGAATATTATTGCTATTTTACGAGAAACGTAGCATAAAAATTGATTTTAAACAGCGTTTGACATGCTTTGAAGTACGGTAATGGAATATTTTGAATTTTTTTGTCACGAAATGCGCTCGCGCATTACCCTTCGGATAGTGACCTGAACGCACGAACAAAACGGCGGTATTTGGATATAACTATGGATTATTTGGAACCAAAACAATATTTGTTGTTGAAGTAGAAGTCCTGGGAGTGCATTCTAACGAAGAACAGCAAAGGTAATCCAATTTTTGTAATAGTAATTCTGAGTTTAGGGAGCCCCAAACTTGGTGGGTGTCAAAATAGCTAGCCATGATGGCCGAGCTATGTACTCAGAATATTGCAAAATGTGCTTTCGCCGAAAAGCTATTTTAAAATCGGACATAGCGATTGCATAAAGGAGTTCTGAATCTATAATTCTTAAAATAATTGTTATGTATTCTGTCAACGTTTATCGTGAGTAATTTAGTAAATTCACCGGAAGTTTTCGGTGGGTCTGCTAGTTCTGAACATCACATGCTAATGTAAAAAGATGGTTTTTGATATAAATATGAACTTGATTGAACAAAACATGCATGTATTGTATAACATAATGTCCTAGGAGTGTCATCTGATGAAGATCATCAAAGGTTAGTGCTGCATTTAGCTGTGTTTTGGGTATTTGTGATGCATGCTAGTTGCTTGGAAATGGCTGTGTGGTTTTTTGTGTCTATGTACTCTCCTAACATAATCTAATGTTTTGCTTTCGCTGTAAAGCCTTTTGGAAATCGGACAATGTGGTTCGATTCAGGAGAAGTGTATCTATAAAATGGTGTAAAATAGTCCTATGTTTGAGAACTTTGAATTATGACATTTTGTGGTTTTAAATTTGGCGCTCTGATTTGTCACTGGCTGTTGAATACTGTGGGACGATTTCGTCCCACCTCCCCTAGAGCGGTTAAACAGGTTACTACTCTGTCCCAGAAACTAGAATATGCATATTATTAGTAGATTTGGATAGAAAACACTCTGAAGTTTCTAAAACTGTTTGAATGGTGTCTGTGAGTATAACAGAACTCATATGGCAGGCAAAAACCTGAGAAAAAGTCAAGCAGGAAGTGGAAAATCTGAGGTTGTAGTTTTTTCAAGTGATTGCCTTGACTGTATACAGTGACAGGTTCATTTTTCCCTTCCTAAAGCTTCCACTAGATGTCAGCAGTCTTTAGAACGGTGTTTGAAGATTCTATGGTGAATTTGAAGGGAATACCAGCTGTGGTAAACTGGTGTCCCATTATAAGGCATGGGCTCAAGTCACGCGCAAGGACTTGGGAGCGAGCTGAGTTCATATTCACTCCTAAAGAGAACGGATAGGTCCTGTTGGAATTTTATTGAAGGTATATGATAAAAACAACCTAAAGATTGATTCTATACATCGTTTGACATGTTTCTACAAACTGTAGTATAACTTTTTGGACTTTTCGTCTGCACTAAGTAAGCACGCGCATAGTGGATTTGGATAGTGAACCTAACACGCAAACAAAATGGATTATTTGGAAATAAATATGAACTTTATCGAACAGTTATTGTTGAGCTGGGATCCCTGCGAGTGCCTTCTGATGAAGATAATCAAAGGTAAGTGAATATTTATAATTTCATTTCTTAGTTTTATTGACTCCAAGATGGCGGGTTTCTGTTTGCTAGTTGTTAGTGTCATCTGGGCTGTACTCAGATTATTGCAAATTGTGCTTTCGCCGTGAACCTTTTTTGAAATCTGACAAAGCGGTTACATTTAGGAGAAATGTATCTATAATTCTGTGCATAACACTTCTATATTGATCAATGTTTACGATGAGAATTTACGTACTATGTGTGCTCATTGTGCTAATTTACCGGACGGTTTGGAGGGAAAACATTTCTCAACATTACGCGCAATGTAAAATGCTGTTTTTGGATCTAAATATGAACTTTATCGAGCAAAACATACATGTATTGTGTAACATAATGTCCTAGGAGTGTCATCTGATGAAGATCGTCAAAGGTTAGTGCTTCATTTAGCTGTGTTTTGGGTTTTTGTGATGCATCTAGTTGTTTGGAAAATGGCTGTGTGGTGTTTCTTGTGAAGTTTATGTCCTAACATAATCTAATTTTATGCTTTCGCCGTGAAGCCTTTTTGAAATCGGACAATGTGGTTAGATTAACAAGAAGTTTATCTTTAAAATGGTGTAAAATAGTTGATTGTTTGAGAAAATGGAATTATGAGATTTTAGCTGTTTTAAATTTGGCGCTCTGATTTTCCACTGGCTGTTGTCAAAATCAATCTCGTTAACGGGATGAGAACAGGAAGGGGTCACCAACAGGTTTTAATAAGGATGGAGGCCACTGTGTTCTTGGGGACCTTCAATGCTGCATAAATGCTTTGTTACCCTTCCCCAGATCTGTGCCTCGACACAATCCTGTCTCGGAGCTCTATGGACAATTCCTTTGACCTCATGGCTTGGTTTTTGCTCTGACATGCACTGTCAGCTGTGGGACCTTATATAGACTGGTGTGTGCCTTTCCAAATCATGTCCAATCAATTGAATGTGCCACAGGTGGACTCCAATCAAGTTGTAGAAACATCTCAAGGATGATCAATGGAAACAGGATGCACCTGAGCTCAATTTTGTGTCTCATAGCAAAGGGTCTGAATAGTTATGTAAATAAGGTATTTCTGTTTTTTATTCAAAATAAATTTGCAACAATTTCTAAAAAGCTGTTTTTGCTTTGTCATTATAGGGTACTGTGTGTAGAAGATAGATAAAGAAAAATACATTTACTCATCCATTTTAGAATAAGGAATTAACGTAACAACATTTGGAAAAAGGGAAGGGGTCTGAATACTTTCCGAATGCACTGTATATAAATGTTATGAGAATGGGCAAGAAGACGTGAAGTGTAAGAGAGTTTAAGCGGCAGGTAGCGTTTAGACCATTTGGCCAGTAACCTGAAGGTTGCTGGTTCGAATAGCCGAGCCGAGAAGGTGAAAAATCTGTCAATGTGCCCTTGAGCAAATCAAATGTAATAATGTTACTTGTCAGATGCTTCGTAAACAACAGGTGTAGACTAACAGTGAAATGTTTACTTACGGGCCCTTCCCAACAATGCAGAGTTAAGATAAAGATAAGAACACGTTATGGAAAATAGAAATAGTGGCATGAGAAATAAATACACAGTGAATATGTCAGATTCGCTTTGTGGTTATTCTGTTATACTGTATACAGTACTTGGAAGAGATTCCACACAGGCAGCGTTTGCAATTGAATAGAGTATTTATTGTGTGGTGACGGCTGAGATTGGAAGACGGGGGAAAAGGAGGAATTACAGCATGAATCAGAGAGATGAAAAGAAGATATAAGTATGAAAGAAATGAGGACAACCCAACTCAATGGCAGTTCAAGACTGTTGGGAACTACCAACTATAATATGACACAGCTATATATATTTTTTACAATCGACTAAACGTGATGCAGCTGTGTGAAACTAACACAGATAAATCAGCTAGCTAGTTCAACACAGGGAGCAATGACAGATTGAACCATTCAAGGCAGACATGTGTAGCTGCCAATCAAAGCCAACTTGAAGACAATAAGGGATGTGTCACAAATGGCACCCTAGATCCCTATGAGTCCTGGTTAAAAGTAGTGCACTATATAGGGAATAAGGTGCCATTTGGGACGCAGCCACGGTAAGTCTAGACGGTGAGGGGGAGGGTCGTAATGGACACAGTCCAATATGTCTGTTCTGTAATTATTATTATTATTATAAAACATTTTTTTTAAACACTCATTGTTGGTCAATGGTCCTGGCCCCTGGCGATTAGCCTAGCATCGCTACCCATCCCCTATGGTTTATTAGCCTAATAGAAAGGCTCTTAAAACCCTTTTTACTTGTCAGATAATTAAATTAGCCTGA
The DNA here is from genome assembly GCF_901001165.1 of Salmo trutta. Classification (NCBI taxonomy): domain Eukaryota; kingdom Metazoa; phylum Chordata; class Actinopteri; order Salmoniformes; family Salmonidae; genus Salmo; species Salmo trutta. The sequence goes on along the minus strand of NC_042972.1, from coordinate 12,662,858 downwards.
TCGGAGGAAGCTGAATTATTGATAGGCTCCTGGTATCCTTGGGGGCTTTGGGGAACTTCAATAATGGATAGAGTCCATCTGGTTAAAGGAGGAGGGTCCACCATACCAGGCTGGTCTCATAGACTAGACGTAAAATAGTTAACAAAAATCCGGGACACTGAAATTAGTATATGTTATGTTTGGTATGGTTACATAAAACAGAAGGTTAATTAAGGCAAAAACAAAAGGAGGGTGTTTGGTCCAGGTGGATGGGTAGCTGTATAACATGAACATGTTCGAATCTCATCACGGACAATTTTAGTATTTTAGCTAGTTAGCAACTACTTATCATGTTAGCTTACCCTTCCCCTAACCCTAACCTTAACCTTAACCTTAACCTTTGCCCTAACCATAACCCCTAACGTAACATATGATAAGAATTGAAATTCGTAACAAATCATAAGAATTGTAATTCGTAATAATTCATAAAGAATTGTAATTTGGAACATGTCATACAAATGGGATGATGGAAGTAAAAATCAAATGGCTACATACAGGGAGTACCAGTACTGAGTCAATATGCAGGGGTACGAGGTAATTCAGGTAGCTACAGTTGAAGTCGGAAGTTTAAATACACCTTAGCTAAGTACAATTAAAAACAGTTAATCACAAATCCTGACATTTAATCTGAAATGTCAGAATAATAGTAGAGAGAATGATTTAATTCAGCTTTTATTTCTTTCATCACATTCCCAGAGGGTCAAAAGTTTACATACACTCAATTAGTATTTGGTAGCATTGACTTTAAATTGTTTTACTTGGGTCAAACGTTTCGGGTAGCCTTCCACAAGCTTCCCACAATAAGTTGGGTGAATTTTGTCCCATTCCTCCTGACAGAGCTGGTGTAACTGAGTCAGGTTTGTAGGCCTATTGCTCGCACACGCTTTTTCAGTTCTGCCCACACATTTTCTATAGGATTGAGGTCAGGGCTTTGTGATGCAGCCGTCATACCGCTCAGGGAGGAGACACGTTCAAAAAGTACTATCCTTGTCCCCATGTGCAGTTGCAAACCGTAGTCTGGCTTTTTTATGGTGGTTTTGGAGCAATGGCTTCTTCCTTGCTGAGTGGCCTTTCAGGTTATGTCGATATAGGACTCGTTTCACTGTGGATATAGATACTTTTGTACCTGTTTCCTCCAGCATCTTCACAAGGTCCTTTGCTGTTGTTCTGGGATTGATTTGCACTTTTTGCACCAAGGTACGTTAATCTCCAGGAGACAGAAGGCGTCTCCTTCCTGAGCGGTATGACGGCTGCGTGGTCCCATGGTGTTTATACTTGCGTACCATTGTTTGTACAGATGAACGTGGAACCTTCAGGCATTTGGAATTTGCTCCCAAGGATGAACCGGACTTGTGGTCTACAATTTTTTTTATGAGGTCTTGGCTGATTTCTTTTGATTTTCCCATGATGTCAAGCATAGAGGCACTGAGTTTGAAGGTAGGCCTTGAAATACATCCACAGGTACACCTCCAATTGACTCAAATTATGTCAATTAGGCTATCAGAAGCTTCTAAAGCCATGACATCATTTTCTGGAATTTTCCAGGCTGTTTAAAGGCACAGTCAACTTAGTATATGTAAACTTCTGACCCACTGGAATTGTGATACAGTGAATTATAAGTGAAATAATCTGTCTGTAAACAATTGTTGGAGAAATTACTTGTGTTATACACAAAGTAGATGTCCTAACCGACTTGCCTAAAATATAGTTTGTTAACAAGAAATTTGTGGAGTGGTTGAAAAACGAGTTTTAATGACTCCAACCTAAGTGTATGTAAACTTCCGACTTCAACTGTATGTACATACTGGTAGGGTTAAAGTGACTAGGAAACAGGAAAGACATATGACATTAACAGCAGTATATGTGCTGAGTGTGAATGTGTGTGATTGTGTGCGTGTGAGGGTGTGTGTGTGTGTGTGTGTGGTGTCAGTAAACGTGTGCAAGGGCTCTCTCTCTGTGTGTGTGTGTGTGTGTGTGTGTGTGTGTGTGTGTGTGTGTGTGTGTGTGTGTGTGTGTGTGTGTGTGTGTGTGTGTGTGTGTGTGTGTGTGTGTGTGTGTGTTGCGATGTAAGTGGAAGTATGTGTGCATGTGGGGGTAGAGCAAGGTACTTAACCCTCATTTTCTCCAGGGACACCGTACTACTATGGCTGACCCTGTAAAACATCACATTTCACTGCACCTATCTGGTGTACAGTGTGTGACAATACATTTTTTTTTAAATGTAGTATTCTATTCTAATCTGCACTGCTCTCATCTGTGGTGTTCTGTATCATATAGTATTATATTCTAATCTGCACTGTTTTAATCTGCAGTATTCTGTATCACATAGTATTCTACACTAATCTGCACTGTTCTAATCTGTAGTATTCTGTATTATACAGTGTTCTATACTAATCTGCACTGTTCTAATCTGTAGTATTCTGTATCATATAGTATTCTATTCTAATCCGCACTGTTCTAATCTATAGTATTCTCTTTTATATAGTATTCTAATCTGCACTAATCTAATCTGTAGTATTCTGTATCATATAGAATTATATTCTAATATGCACTGTTCTAATCTGTAGTATTCTGCGTCATATAGAATTCTATTCTAATGTACCGGTGTAACATATCCACATATGTAGATATGGAGCATATTTGTAGACCAATAATCAAAACAACTGTTAGGGCAAGAGTTCAACCACCAAATGGCCAAAGGTCTTTAGAAAATGAAAACGTTTCAAACCCTGATGGTTATGGAGTCACTGTTTACATGCTTCAGAACACTATAATAGGTTCCATTTTCATTGTCACTGTTATTCCCAGATATTTTGTTCATCCCAAAAATAAAACTAAGCCCAGACAAAGCCCTTAATGCCGTTGCTTTAGCCAAGTATGATTGTTTGTTTATCTGGCAAACACTGTTATTTTCCAGACTAGGACGGTGTCCAAAATGGCACCCTATTCCCAGTATAGTGCACTACTTTTCATCAGGGCTCTGGTCAAACGTAGTGCACTATGTAGGAAATAGGATGCAATTTGGGATTCAGACTAGCTCTGTACAGACTAGATCTAATGTACTCCGAATGTGCTCTCATGGGAGTAGCAGAGAATTTGAACTCACTAATATCTTCATGTTGTAGCCAGAGGAATGGGAGGTCCTGGAAATCCAATTTACTTGATTTTTTATATCAGCAAGCCCAATGTTCTGCAATTGGGTCAACGTCCTGTGCAGTAATTCAGTTTAGATTCCAACCAGGTTTGCAGCATTACATCACTACACTACAACATGAATTGCTGTCAGAGTAAGATAGGCTTGTCAAAGTAATAATGTAAAGTATATACAGTGCCTTCAGAAAGTGTTCAGACCCCTTGACTTTTTCCACATTTTGTTACGTTACAGCCTTATTCTAAAATTGATTCATTTGTTTTTTCCCCCTCATCAATCTACACACAACACCACATAATGACAAAGCAAAAACAGGTTTTTAGACATTTTTGTTAATTTATTACAAATAAAAAACGGAAATATTACATTTACACAGGTATTCAGACCCTTTACTCAGAACCTTGTTGAAGCACCTTTGGCAGCGATTACAGCATCAAGTCTTCTTGGGTATGACACTACAAGCTTGGCACACCTGTATTTGGGGAGTTTCTCCCATTCTTCACTGCAGATCCTCTCAAGCTCTGTCAGGTTGGATGGGGAGTGTCACTGCACAGATATTTTCAGGTCTCTCCAGAGATGTTTGAGCGGGTTCAAGTCCGGGCTCTGGCTGGGCCATTCAAGGACATTCTGAGACTTGTCCCACAGCCACTCGTGCGTTGTCTCGGCTGTGTGCTTAGGGTCATTGTCCTGTTGGATTATTAATGATCTCTCTGTACTTTGCTCCATTCATCTTTGCCTCAACCCTGAATGGTGTCCCAGTCCCTGCCACTGAAACACATCCCCAAAGCATGATGCTGCCACCACCATGCTTCCCCATAGGGATGGTGCCAGGTTTCCTCCAGATGTGACGCTTTGCATTCAGGCCAAAAAGTTCAATCTTGGTTTCATCAGAGCAGAGAATCTTGTTTCTCATGGTCTGAGAGTCCTTTAGGTGCCTTTTGGCAAACTCCAAGCGGGCAGTCATGTGCTTTTTACTGAGGAGTGGCTTCCGTCTGGCCACTCTACCACAATTGCCTGATTTGTGGAGTGCTGCAGAGATGGTTGTCCTTCATGAAGGTTCTTCCATCTCCACAGAGGAACTCTAGAGCTCTGTCAGAGTGACTATTGGGTTTTTGGTCACCTCCTTGACCAAAGCCCTTCTCCCCCGATTGCTCAGTTCGGCCGTGCGGACAGCTCTTCCACCATTTAGAAGAGCCTTGGAGGTCACTGTGTTCTTGGGGACATTCAATGCTGCAGACATTTTTTGGCACCCTTCCCCAGATCTGTGCCTCGACACAATCCTGTCTCAGAGCTCTACGGACAATTCCTTCGACATCATGGCTTGGTTTTTGCTCTGACTTGCACTGTCAACTGTGGGACCTCATATAGACATTTGTGTGCCTTTCCAAATCATGTTGAATCAGCTGAATTTACCACAGGTGGAATCCATTCAAGTTGTAGAAATAGGATGCATCAGAGCTCAATTTTTTTGTCTTATTACAAAGGGTCTGAATACTTAGGTAAATAAGGTATTTGTGTTTTAAACTGTTAATACATTTACAAAAATTAACTTTGTCATTATGAGGTATTGTGTTTAGATTGTTGAGAAAAATGTTTTATTTAATCCATTTTAGAACAAGGCTGTAGCGTAACAACATGTGGAAGAAGTCAAGGGATCTAAATACTTTCCGAAGCATGTCAACAAAAAAAACATCACAAACTTTTTCTACCACAAATACGGTTTTGTGATAGCGAAAGAGATGACTGTATCAGTATGACAATGAAAATAGACGTAAATAAAGCCAACATAACTGTTTATTAAGTAGGAAAAAGTGAGACGTTTGTTTGCAACTTGAGCTCAAACAAACATACTACTCATACAAGCATGGTGGACCTTAGGGGCAAAGTATAAAGGCCTATTTCTGTGTAGTCAGACTGCTGCCTGTTTGACCTTTCTTCAGTACATTCTCCCGTATGTCAATAATTTGGTCTTGTGGCTGTCCGTCATTATCTCATCATCCTATCAATCATCTCACCTGGGTCACCCGGGGGGGAAAGCACCGCCACCGGGGCACCTTTGCCAGTAGACAAGCAGGTGAGCCTCTAAATCAACTTTAATTAGCTGATGACTAACAAGCTTGGTTGAGTTGTCTTCATGGGGTCCAAATGACCGCCAGCCGAGTGCAGAGGGAAATATAGTAAATTATCCTTCATGATCGAAGGTATAGAGAAACTAGGCTGATGGGCAGAACTGATGGGAGCCATATTTAATGAACTTACAAAGAATCAAACTATTGCACTATCAATAATAATTTCAGCAACATTATTAACATTTATTAACATTAACATTACTAGCATATTAACATTTCAAACATTTTCCTTGCCATTGGAACACAGGAGTAATGGTCGCTGATAATGGGCTTCTTTATACCTACGTAGATATTCCATAAGAAATCAGCCATTTCCAGCTACAATAGTCATTTACAACGTTAACAATGTCTACACTATATTTCTGATCAATTTGATGTTATTTTAATGGACAAAAAATGTGCTTTTCTTTAAAAAACAAGGACATTTCTAAGTGACCCCAAACTTTTGAACTGTAGTGTATATATTATGTACAATACTAGTGTCTATCTATCACGCCCTGACCTGAGAGAGACGTTTTATTTCCTCTATTTTGGTTAGGTCAGGGTGTGATGTGGGGTGGGCATTCTATGTTGTGTATTTCTTTGTTTGGCCGAGTATGGTTCCCAATCAGAGGCAGCTGTCTATCGTTGTCTCTGATTGGGAATCATACTTAGGCAGCCTTTTCCCCACCTGTGTTTGTGTGTAATTATTATTTCTGTGAGTGTTTTGTGTTCGCCACAGTTGTGTCACGTTTCTTTCTGTTTACCTGTTTATTGTTTTGTTCAGTTTTCTCCAATAAAGAATGTGGAATTACCGGCACGCTGCGCCTTGGCTGATATATGACAGGTAGTTTGAAGATAGCAAATGTGACACTATCATGTATTTATTATGTATAATAGTTGTGTCTATCATGTATAAGTTAAGTACAATATTAGTGTCTATCATGTATTTATTATGTATAATACTTGTGTCTATCATGTATAAGTTAAGTACAATATTTGTGTCTATCATGTATAAGTTAAGTACAATATTAGTGTCTATCATGTATAAGTTAAGTACAATATCAGTGTCTATCATGTATAAGTTAAGTACAATATTAATGTCTATCATGTATAAGTTAAGTACAATATTAGTGTCTATCATGTCTATATTATGTACAATGCTAGTGTTGTCACGTATGCTCCCTTTCTGGCCTCTAGGTCATCAGGCTGCTGATTATCCCGCACACCTGTGTAAACACTTGTTTGTGTTGCTTGTTTCATTTATTTATTAAAACACTCTTTCCCTGAACTTGCTTCCCAACTCTCAGCACACTCGTTACAAGTGTCTATCATGTATATATTATGTACAATACTAGTGTCTATCATGTATATATTATGTACAATACTAGTGTCTATCATGTATATATTATGTACAATACTAGTGTCATCATGTATATATTGTGTAGAATTGTTTAAATGTTTTTATTTAACTAGGCATGTCAGTTAAGAACATATTTTTATTTACAGTGACAGCCTACTCCAACCAAACACAGGGGGGTCCCAGGTTTGGGATGACCAATCACGGCCGGATGTGATGCAGACTGGATTCGAACCAGGGACTGTAGTGACCCCTCTTGCACTGAGATGCAGTGCCTTAGACTGCTGCGCCACTCGAGAGCCCAATACAAGTGTCTATCATGTATACAGTATGTACAATACTAGTGTCTATCATGTATACAGTATGTACAATACTAGTGTCAATCATGTATACAGTATGTACAATACTAGTGTCTATCATGTATACAGTATGTACAATACTAGTGTCAATCATGTATACATTATGTACAATACTAGTGTCAATCATGTATACATTATGTACAATACTAGTGTCTATCATGTATACAGTATGTACAATACTAGTGTCTATCATGTATACAGTATGTACAATACTAATGTCTATCATGTATACAGTATGTACAATACTAGTGTCTATCATGTATACAGTATGTACAATACTAGTGTCTATCATGTATACAGTATGTACAATACTAGTGTCTATCATGTATACAGTATGTACAATACTAGTGTCTATCATGTATACAGTATGTACAATACTAGTGTCTATCATGTATACAGTATGTACAATACTAGTGTCAATCATGTATACATTATGTACAATACTAGTGTCAATCATGTATACAGTATGTACAATACTAGTGTCTATCATGTATACAGTATGTACAATACTAGTGTCTATCATGTATACAGTATGTACAATACTAGTGTCTATCATGTATACAGTATGTACAATACTAGTGTCTATCATGTATACAGTATGTACAATACTAGTGTCTATCATGTATACAGTATGTACAATACTAGTGTCAATCATGTATGTGAACAATGCTAGTGGGTCTCCTTCTATGTTTCCACCACATACCGGTCTCTTTACCCTGTATGTTGTGTGCACAACAGTCACTGCTGGAGCTGTGCCTGGAGCTGTGCCTGGAGCCGGGCTGGAGCTGGACGGGCTGGAGCTGGACGGGCTGGAGCTGGACGGGCTGGAGCTGGACGGGCTGGAGCTAGGGCTGGGCTGCGGATGGGGCTGGGCTGCGGATGGGGCTGGGGATGGGGATGGGGATGGAGCCAGGCTGAAGCTGGATGGGCTGGAGCTAGAGCTGGGCTGGGGATGGGGCTGGGCTGGGGATGTGGCTGGGCTGGGGATGGGGCTGGAGCTGGGCTGAAGCTGGACGGGCTGGAGCTAGAGCTGGGCTGGGGATGGGGCTGGGCTGGGGATGTGGCTGGGCTGGGGATGGGGCTGGAGCTGGGCTGAAGCTGGACGGGCTGGAGCTAGAGCTGGGCTGGGGATGGGGCTGGGCTGGGGATGTGGCTGGGCTGGGGATGGGGCTGGAGCTGGGCTGAAGCTGGACGGGCTGGAGCTAGAGCTGGGCTGGGGATGGGGCTGGGCTGGGGATGTGGCTGGGCTGGGGATGGGGCTGGAGCTGGGCTGAAGCTGGACGGGCTGGAGCTAGAGCTGGGCTGGGGATGGGGCTGGGCTGGGGATGGGGCTGGGGATGGGGCTGGGCTGGGGATGGGGCTGGGCTGGGGATGGGGCTGGAGCTGGGCTGAAGCTGGACGGGCTGGAGCTAGAGCTGGGCTGGGGATGGGGCTGGAGCCCCTGGACTCTCAACTCAACACTGCAAATTTATTGACAGCCTTTAAAAATATTTACTGCTCCATTTCCTCTCCCCACGGGCACCCAGGCTCTAATCTCCTTCCCCGTTTATTAGATCATTTGTCAAAGCCCATAGCTTTTCTTCTCTCTTTTCTTTTTGTCATCCCCTCCTTCTCTTCGGTGAGAGTTATTGTGCAACCAACTGGCTGGGCAGGCTAGGCTGGGAGATTAACTCTTTCCCTGCTTTCCTGCCTTTTTTTTACAAAATTTTTCTTTTTGTCATCCCCTCCTTCTCTTCGGTGAGAGTTATTGTGGGAGATTAACTCTTTCCCTGCTTTCCTGCCTTTTTTTTACAAAATTTTTCTTTTGGTCATCCCCTCCTTCTCTTCGGTGAGAGTTATTGTGCAACCAACTGGCTGGGCAGGCTAGGCTGGGAGATTAACTCTTTCCCTGCTTTCCTGCCTTTTTTTTACAACATTTACAGCTGATTAAGCTCCTCTGTATTGCCGGCCCCCGTTCCAGAAGGAGTGCTGCAAAACATTTATGCAAGGCCAGACACACAGACCCTTATGAGAAACACGTGTTCCTCCATAGCCCCATACCCAAGGGTCCCAGCGGAGACTACTACTGATCAGAAAGGAGGGCTGCTGCAGTTCATTGGAGAGTTGTGTGGAACTGGTAAGAACATCAGAAAGGACAAAGCGGTGGTGGTGGGTTTCATCTGGCCGTGGAGCACGTAGTAAAATAAACAAGGCCAAGTGGATGTGACTCAGGAGACCTTGTCGCCAGGCTACCGGTGTTGACGTCGAAACTCACCAAATAATAAAATCTTCGCTGCATATTGGACAATTCAAAGTTAGCACTGAGCTCATTCCCTGCAGCAGTCTGTGGAATCACCATTTCGCCATTTCTCGCACATGTGTCTGAGGCTAAAAATGGAAAGTAAGGCTAATTTACATTCCCCCAGCATGCAGCAGTGTGTTATTACCGAGGTGTACGGTGAGGAGGCGGTTGGCAACTGGGACGCGTCGGCTCCAAAATGGCCGCCAAACTCTGTGTGCGATTCCTGCCACGCGCCCACAGAATACACAGGCATGGCCACAGGTATGTCCCCGTCGCCCCGGGCAACCCCTGGGCCGGCCAAGCAGCTGTCAGAAACTCTTGGGCTCTCTCCTCACGCTAACAAGATGTGACCAGAGCCGAGCAGCCAGCAACTTGGGGGATTTGTTCCATTCACACACACACACACACACACACACACACACACACACACACACACACACACACACACACACACACACACACACACACACACACACACACACACACACCATTCTGATATATGGGCTCTTTCGGTTTCAGTCTCAACTGCCTAGCTGAATGGGCTGTGTGGTGCAGAGTCTCTTGGTTTGTGGCTGTGGAAAAGAACATGTCAAATTGGGACTTTGTTAAATAAGTGTGGGCAGGTGCAGTGAGAGTGGTTCCCTGGCCCACTGTCTGTCACCATATAGAGTGGTCCCTGGCCCACTGTCTGTCACCATATAGAGTGGTCCCTGGCCCACTGTCTGTCACCATATAGAGTGGTCCCTGGCCCACTGTCTGTCACCATATAGAGTGGTCCCTGGCCCACTGTCTGTCACCATATAGAGTGGTCCCTGGCCCACTGTCTGTCACCATATAGAGTGGTCCCTGGCCCACTGTCTGTCACCATATAGAGTGGTCCCTGGCCCACTGTCTGTCACCATATAGAGTGGTCCCTGGCCCACTGTCTGTCACCATATAGAGTGGTCCCTGGCCCACTGTCTGTCACCATATAGAGTGGTTCCCTGGCCCACTGTCTGTCACCATATAGAGTGGTCCCTGGCCCACTGTCTGTCACCATATAGAGTGGTCCCTGGCCCACTGTCTGTCACCATAGAGAGTGGTCCCTGGCCCACTGTCTGTCACCATAGAGAGTGGTTCCCTGGCCCACTGTCTGTCACCATAGAGAGTGGTTCCCTGGCCCACTGTCTGTCACCATAGAGAGTGGTTCCCTGGCCCACTGTCTGTCACCATAGAGAGTGGTTCCCTGGCCCACTGTCTGTCACCATAGAGAGTGGTTCCCTGGCCCACTGTCTGTCACCATATAGAGTGGTCCCTGGCCCACTGTCTGTCACCATAGAGAGTGGTTCCCTGGCCCACTGTCTGTCACCATATAGAGTGGTCCCTGGCCCACTGTCTGTCACCATAGAGAGTGGTTCCCTGGCCCACTGTCTGTCACCATAGAGAGTGGTTCCCTGGCCCACTTTCTGTCACCATATAGAGTGGTTCCCTGTCCCACTGTCTGTCACCATAGAGAGTGGTCCCTGGCCCACTGTCTGTCACCATATAGAGTGGTTCCATGTCCCACTGTCTGTCACCATAGAGAGTGGTCCCTGGCCCACTGTCTGTCACCATAGAGAGTGGTTCCATGTCCCACTGTCTGTCACCATAGAGAGTGGGTCCCTGGCCCCCTTTCTGTCACCATAGAGAGTGGTTCCCTGGCAAGGAAGACTAATACATCATTAAGCTCTTGACTATGTCCACTAAATAGCCTCGTCATTAAGATCTTGACTATGCCCACTACATAGCCTTGTCATTAATTGTGAATGAGAGACGACCAGACCTAATCAAAATTGTCTACCACATTTATTCCACTCAAGACAGATGGATTAGAAAATTGTGTCAATGTACACTGCTCAAAAAAATAAAGGGAACACTTAAACAACACAATGTAACTCCAAGTCAATCACACTTCTGTGAAATCAAACTGTCCACTCAGGAAGCAACACTGATTGACAATACATTTCACATGCTGTTGTGCAAATGGAATAGACAACAGGTGGAAATTATAGGCAATTAGCAAGACACCCCCAATAAAGGAGTGGTTCTGCAGGTGGTAACCACAGACCACATCTCAGTTCCTATGCTTCCTGGCTAATGTTTTGGTCACTTTTGAATGCTGGCGGTGCTTTCACTCTAGTGGTAGCATGAGACGGAGTCTACAACCCACACAAGTGGCTCAGGTAGTGCAGCTCATCCAGGATGGCCCATCAATGCGAGCTGTGGCAAGAAGGTTTGCTGTGTCTGTCAGCGTAGTGTCCAGAGCATGGAGGCGCTACCAGGAGACAGGCCAGTACATCAGGAGACGTGGAGGAGGCCGTAGGAGGGCAACAACCCAGCAGCAGGACCGCTACCTCCGCCTTTGTGCAAGGAGAAGCACTGCCAGAGCCCTGCAAAATGACCTCCAGCAGGCCACAAATGTGCATGTGTCTGCTCAAACGGTCAGAAACAGACTCCATGAGGGTGGTATGAGGGCCCGACGTCCACAGGTGGGGGTTGTGCTTACAGCCCAACACCGTGCAGGACGTTTGGCATTTGCCAGAGAACACCAAGATTGGCAAATTTGCCACTGGCGCCCTGTGCTCTTCACAGCTGAAAGCAGGTTCACACTGAGCACGTGACAGACGTGACAGAGTCTGGAAACGCCGTGGAAAACGTTCTGCTGCCTGCAACATCCTCCAGCATGACCGGTTTGGCAGTGGGTCAGTCATGGTGTGGGGTGGCATTTCTTTGGGGGGGCCGCACAGCCCTCCATGTGCTCGCCAGAGGTAGCCTGACTGCCATTAGGTACCGAGATGAGATCCTCAGACCCCTTGTGAGACCATATGCTGGTGCGGTTGGCCCTGGGTTCCTCCTAATGCAAGACAATGCTAGACCTCATGTGGCTGGAGTGTGTCAGCAGTTCCTGCAAGAGGAAGGCATTGACCTGAATCCAATTGAGCACATCTGGGACATCATGTCTCGCTCCATCCACCAACGCCACGTTGCACCACAGACTGTCCAGGAGTTGGCGGATGCTTTAGACCAGGTCTGGGAGGAGATCCCTCAGGAGACCATCCACCACCTCATCAGGAGCATGCGCAGGCATTGTAGGGAGGTCATACAGGCACGTGGAGGCCACACACACTACTGAGCCTCATTTTGACTTGTTTTAAGGACATCAAAGTTGGATCAGCCTGTAGTGTGGTTTTCCACTTAAATTTTGAGTGTGACTCCAAATCCAGACCTCCATGGGTTGATAAATTGGATTTCCATTGATTATTTTTGTGTGATTTTGTTGTCAGCACATTCAACTATGTAAAGAAAAAAGTATTTAATAACATTATTTCTTTCATTCAGATCTAGGATGTGGTGTTTAAGTGTTCCCTTTATTTTTTTGAGCAGTATATTGAGCAGTATATTTTTTTGAGCAGTATATTTGCTTTTAAATGAAATGAGGAGGTATCAACTGTGTGAATATAGCGTTGAAATAAATACACACAGTAAGGAATGAGTGTGGCATATTTAAGCAATAATGCACAAGGGGGTATGGTATATGGCCAATATACCACGGCAAAGAGCTGTTCTTATGCATGATGCAACACGGTGTGCCTGGATACAGCCCTTATCCGTGGTATATTGGCCGTATACCACAAACCCCCGAAGTGCCTTATTGCTATTATAAACCGGTTAGCAGTGCAATTAGAGCAGTAAAAATGAATTTTTTGTCATATGTGTGGTATACGGTGTGATATACCACAGCTGTCAGCCAATCAGCATTCAGGGCTTGAACTACCCTGTTTATAATAGGTCATGTGGTATAGTGCAGATGTATTCTTCATGTTGGATTATTCAATGTTTTTCCAGTGGCTTGAAAACATTATTTACTTTGTGATGCATATTTCATATATTTTTTTAATGTATTTATTATGAGTTTTTTAAAATATATATCATCAGTAAAGGAAGAGAATGTGATTCTAAAAGTAAAAAGGTTGTCACGGGTGTCGTATGGATTTGACCAAAACGCTGCGGGAATATGTATGCTCATCTTCTTTTATTTTGAAGAAGGAGAAACAACTAAATACGTATACAAAAAACTAACTACAATAACAAATAACCCCTTATACTGGTCAGGACGTGACAAAGGTTGCTTGGAACCAAAAAATTGGCACATAATATAATTTGAATATGAAAACAATTAAGCTTTGTTGAAATGTTCTTTAACTAAGAGAAACATTGACAATATCACAAGGTTCATATAGAATCATGCATAACACGGCCAAAGTGTGTGTGTGTGTGTGCGTGCGTGCGTGGGTGCGTGCGTGTGCGTGTGTGTGTGTGTGTGTGTGTGTGTGTGTGTGTGTGTGTGTGTGTGTGTGTGTGTGTGTGTGTGTGTGTGTGTGTGTGTGTGTGTGTGTGTGTGTGTGTATAACAGTTATTTGCAAGATTATATTGATTGGCTCAGGTGTATAAACAAAGGCTTACATAATCAATGGACAGGGGAAAATATTTTCAAGATCCACAAATAGTCAAAGTGATTTACTGTACACTTTGTGAAGGAAAGTGATTTTATGTCAAATGTTGTTGTCATCGAAGACCAATAAACATCATGTTTATTCAAATGGACCAATATGGAGTTTTCCAATGGAACCTGAGATAAGGTGAGTCAGAGAAAATAATTTCCTCCGACTAAAATGTATTGAAATTAGTTTGTGTTGAGTCGAAGGTCAGGCGGTGGTTTTCAAATTCCCAAAATACAACTTAATAGGGTTTATCATTTATATAATTTGTCATGGATGTTATGACATGGTAATGACAAACTGTCAAACTCATGCCATGAGATGGGTCATTAGGTGTCATGTTAAGGTTAAATGGCATACTGGAATGGGCACCGAGGTATAATGACTTGCATTATGATTGCCTGACATCTTGAATTCAGGTCATTAGGCCCGGCATTAGCTTTAAGGGTCCTTGGTGAGATCTTGGGGCGAGTGAAAAAACATATAAATCAACATTAACATATGACGTCATTGTGTTCTGGTCAGGAGGGCGTCATAAATACGCACCTTTTCCCTCAGCACCACGTTAACTGTAGTTCATTAACTGACAGACAGACAACTCACTGATTCAGAGGTATAAAAATGATGTCAGTCTGTATAGCTATATCGAGGTGTTCGAGGTGAAAGCTGGGTAGGACGGCTCAGTGAAGGTAGCGTGGACCTTGTGCAGGAGCTTCGCTGTGTCCTTGGTTACGATGTAAAAGGAGAGCGAACCCCCCCAAGTTATCCATGCACGCTCCTACTCTCTGTGAAACAGTGGACACAAGGGTTTTCTCTGACTTTGATCCGTTATGAAAGACTTGATAGGTATTTCTATGACACATCATAACCCATGACTTATCGGTGGTTCTCAACACCTCATATTGACTCTCTCCTTCTCCGATTCCCTTGTGTGTGAGTCCTATATAGCATGCCTGGCTCTTCCACTCTGCCTCCCAGTAAGAACGCCCTGAAACGTCCTCTCTGCACAGGACCTGAGGATGCCCTTCCGTTGGGTGGATCTTCAATGCTGTGTCTGTCACAGTTTGGATGTCCTCAGAGAGAGATACCATCCCGGATGTTGTGTTGATGTCAAACGTGAGAGGACAGGCATCTAGGGGTAGAAGGTAGCAGAGGCCATATTAGAAGGATGATCAACTGAATCAATGAGCAATGTATCTCAGGCTATATTAAAAAATATATATACATTGTAGATTAATAAAACAAATGCATTAAAAGATCACTAAACAGCAACATGCCAATTCCATTACTCTGTTAAATTAAGGTTTACATTTTAGAAGTGTCGCTCTCCTCGTCTCTCCGTCCTGGCTGACTCTGTATACAGAAACGGAGTGCAAAGTTGAGATTTGACAGTTTGTGATACATTATAATGGACGTGTGGAGTAATAATATTGTGTTACACTGAAGTAACATACATATTATAGATAGCCTAAGTGAATATTAAGGGTAAATACAGATATGAATGTAAACACACATGCAGAATCTTCTCCAGATTGAGGCTGGAATCCTCCAGCAGCTCTGAGAAGTGTTTCAGCCCGGGGTCGTCTACGTGCTCGTGGCCCAAGTCCAACTCTCGCAGGTAGGCATGATTCAAACGCAGTGCTGACAACAGAGAGGCACAACCATCCTCAGTTACATCACAGCCAGACAGCCTATGGAGAGCAAAGAAAGTATCAGCCATGCATACTTTGTAGAAGGGAAGAGTGCATTTTATAAGTGTTTGAACAAAGCCTTGTACTGCGTCACTAACCCTAGCTTTTGCAGTTTGCAGCGTGGGTGACTAAGTCCTATACTGAGCTGGTTAATTCCAGAGTCCTTCAGGCTGTTGCTCCATAGATCCAGACAGTTTAACTCCGATAGGGGTGAACACAGGGCCAACGCCAGGTCCTCACAGCAGTCCTCAGTAAGATGACAGTCTCCAAACCTGGAAAGAGAGGTGGAGAGAGGGTAGAAAGGGGGAGGAGAGAGAGAGAGCGAGACAGGCAGAGAGAGAGTGGGAATGACAGAGAGTGACAATCAGAGACAGGGGAGACAGTGAAAGAGAATGGAGAGAGGATGGAAGATAAAGATAAATAAATGGAAAGTAGGTGAGGAGGGGGAGAGAGAAAGTAGGTGAGGAGGGGGAGAGAGGAAGTAGGTGAGGAGGGGGAGAGAGAAAGTAGGTGAGGAGTGGGAGAGAGAAAGTAGGTGAGGAGGGGGAGAGAGGAAGTAGGTGAGGAGAGGGAGAGAGAAAGTAGGTGAGGAGAGGGAGAGAGGAAGTAGGTGAGGAGAGGGAGAGAGAAAGTAGGTGAGGAGGGGGAGAGAGAAAGTAGGTGAGGAGAGGGAGAGAGAAAGTAGGTGAGGAGGGGGAGAGAGAAAGTAGGTTGAGGAGGGGGAGAGAGAAAGTAGGTGAGGAGGGGGAGAGAGGAAGTAGGTGAGGAGTGGGAGAGAGAAAGTAGGTGAGGAGGGGGAGAGAGGAAGTAGGTGAGGAGAGGGAGAGAGAAAGTAGGTGAGGAGAGGGAGAGAGGAAGTAGGTGAGGAGGGGGAGAGAGAAAGTAGGTTGAGGAGGGGGAGAGAGAAAGTAGGTGAGGAGGGGGAGAGAGGAAGTAGGTGAGGAGGGAAAGAGAGGAAGTAGGTGAGGAGGGGGAGAGAGAAAGTAGGTGAGGATGGGGAGAGAGAAAGCGAGAGGCAGATGAGGAGAGAGAAAGAGAGAGGGAGAGAGAGAGGGAGGGAGAGAGGTTTTTACAAGAATGTAAGAACAGGTAGTTCTACAGAAACATCTAAAACACACACACACATACCACTCCATACAGAGCATTGCGTTATCCCCTGGGTTACCTCATGGTTTGTAAGGCACAGTGTGTACCCGCCAGTGCTTTGCAAAGACACTGGACTCCCGAGTCTCTCAGGTCCAGCTTCCTCAGTGGTGAGTCTGTGGAGTTTGAGAGCCGCAGCCACAGCCTCACACAGCTCCTCAGAGACGCCGCAGGACGCCATGCTTTCAACAAGACAAAGGCACTTCCATTTTAGATTACTCATTGGGTACATCACAGGCAAATGTCATTAGTGGTTTTCATCTGCATCTGATACACCATATTCACAACTGTTGTACAGTTGCTCACAAACATGAGAAAGACACTTTTGAGGGGGCTCAGGTGGGTGGTGGGGGAGGGGGTTGGCATAACAAACTAACAATATAGAGGTTCCTCATTGGCTCCATATCCTCCCTGTGTAAAGGCACCAAGTTCAACTACTTTACAGTAAACAGAGAAATCTGCAGAATTGCATACAGAGCCAATGTCAAAGGAACTCACCGGAGTGTCTGCAATTTGCAGTGAGGAGCCATCAACCCATAAAAAAATCAGTTCAGCTCCAGAATCCCGCAGGTTGTTGTCACTGACATTCAAGTACTCCAGCTTTGTTTGGTTTGATCTGATCACTGAGGCCAGACCGTCACAAGCCTTCTCAGTTAGACGACACATCTCCAGTCTTCAGAGATTAGAGATGAGGGAAAAGATAGAGAATTTGACGCAACAGTGTACATCCAAACAATGACTGTAATTCACCTTAGTACTGTATGTAAAATCCCTCTCTCTGCATACCTTGCCCTATGCAGCTCTCTTTCGCTATTTCTCTTAATCCCCCCTCTTTCTCTGTCACTCTTGTTCAGGAAACTGTTGATCATGAAGGATCAACAGTGGACTCACCTTAGTGTCTGTAGTATACAACTTTTATGCTTGAGACCATCGCAGAGCAACTTCATGCTGTCATCTGAGACTATGTTCTTGCTCAGGTCCAGTTCCCCGATGCAGTTATTGGCTGATTTTAGAGACAATGCCATGGTTTCAAAGGTGTCTGGTTGAATCTGACAATGGTCCAACCTGAGAAAAGCGCCACAGAAAGTGTGATCAGAGGCAAATGAGTGGTAAATCTGTTGTAGGAAGTGCAAACATCAAACCACATTCATTCAAGTGAAATTACTCACATAACTTTCTTGTATAACTTGATGAGTGGCAAGAGCCTTGAGTGGCCATCTAAGTGCGCGTTGTAGGCTTTTAAGTCGAAGACCTCCAAAGTGCTATCTGATACCGTTAGCACATAAGCCAGGGCTAAGCATTGTGGTGCCATCAGTTCCCTCTTTGAGTTCAAGCTGGTTAGCACCGCTTCCTGTAGAGCATTGTCATGTAGCTCAGCCAGACAGTGAAAGAAATTGATGTATCTCTCTGGAACTAAATTTGCATTGCTTTTGTTCATAGCATGCCCGCATCCCTTTGGGCGGGTATCTTCACAGATCTTGTGCTTGATGTGCTTAATTGTTTCCATGGTGTGATTGTTGGTCTCCTCGATGCTGTCAAAATTCCCATCCACTGTTGTCCAGAGGCTCTTCAAGAGAGTTTGGTTGCTCTCACCTGAGATTCCAAGTAGAAAGCAGACAAAAATGTCCAAGTGTCCATTCTCGGTCTCCAAGGATTTGTCCACCGCATTTCTGAGCAAGCCTGACAGTGTTGTGAACACATTGCAACTTTCAAGCTTCTCATGACTTGTTCCCTGAATCTTTCTGAACTTGAAGCTCACTGTTTCATACTCAGAAATTCCATGACCTGGAAAATAGGTGTAATTTCATCATCAAATTCCTTTTTTTCACCAATTGTCATTGGCAACCCAGGAGGTATCTGCTTCGGATGTCTTAGTCTGATAATTTCCGCTAGGCTAAGAAGGTTCTGATTGCTCATGACAAATGCACTGAACACATGCAAAGCAGCAAATAGTTCCTGAATGCTGAGATGCACAAAACAGAACATCTGCTCTTCATACAGACCTGACTCAACCTTGATGATATCGGTGCACAACCCAGAACATACTGAGGCTGTGTCCACATCAATGCCACAAGCTCTGATGTCATCTTCATAGAACAGGAGTCCACCACTCTCTAGTTGATGGAAGGCAAGCTCTCCAAGTTTAAGAAGGAGTGCTTTGTCATCTTCTGAGAGCTTTTTGGGGTTTCTCTGATCTCTACCATGGTACTTCTCATTCTTTATACTGGCCAGAGCGAAAAGTAAGTGGATGTACATTTCGGTCAGAGTCTTGGGGATATCTGACTCTGTTCCAGTGTTTGACATAATTTCTTTAAGGACAGTGGCTGAGATCCAACAGAATATGGATATGTGGCACATGATGTGCAGACTTCGAGATTACTTGATATAGGTGATAATCTTGGTTGCCAGCTTTTGGTCACGGACGGCCTTCTGGTGATTGTTAAATCCCTTATCTCTGTGAACCGATCAATATGCGTGTGGGATCTTACTGGCTGCAGCCGGTGAAGTGATCCAGATGTGTGCATCGTGAAGCAAGTGACCCTTGATGTGGTTGGTCAGAAGCACGTCAATGGACGAAACCTTGCAAAGTTCACTCAAAACCTTGTTGTTTGTGAAATCGAAAGGAAGTTGACTCTCATCCATCTCGTCGAAAATAAACAAAGGTTTCAGGTCTTTGAATTTGCTGTCTTTGATGTCTTCAACCTCTGGGTGGAAGATCTGAAGAAGCTGAAGCAGACTTTTGTCATCTTTCATCAGATTCAGCTCTCGGAATGGAAGGACGAAGGTGAAGTGAATGTCCTTATTGCTGTGTCCCTCAACCCAGTCATGAACAAACTTTTGCCCTGTAATAATTTTGCCTAATCCAGCAATCCCTGTTGGCAAGACAGTCTTGATCTTCTGGGCTTGAGACAAATTAAAGATGTCATCACTTTGGATTAGAGTATAATGTGAATTCTCAACCAATACCACCTCGAGCTCAAAACTGATGCCTTTGGTTCTACCCTCTGTGAGGTGGAGTTCTGTGTAGATATCTTCAAGATGGGCCAGGCATTGTGCAATTCCCTGATGTATGTACTTATACTTGCTCTTCAATTTTGCTTTGTGTTTTCTTTGGGCTTCCTCCCAGGGGGCCTCTGTTTTAGACACTGGAGACCACAGTGAAAATGACAATGTCAGAATAGGAAGTCATGCAAAATAGGAATCACAATGGCAATGACCCCCTTGGCACGATCCCTTATTAAAGGTCCAATGCAGCTGTTTTTATCTCAATATAAAATCATTTCTGGGTAACAATTAGTGTCTTACTGCGATTATTTTCAATTCCAATGGTCAAAAATTATTTAAAAAATGCTTCTTAGCAAAGAACAATTACTCAGGCAACATTTTTCCTAGGACTGTCTGGGAGTGGTCTGAGTGGAGAGAGGAAAACAGAAAACTAGCTGTTATTGGCAGAGAGGTTTGGAATTCTCTTTCTTATTGGTTTAATTTACCGCGGGTCACCAGGTGGGCCAAAACTCCATCCCACCAAAACAGGCAGAAATGTTAGGCAGTCTCACACTAAAAGTGCATTATTTATTTTATTTAACCTTTATTTAACTAGGCAAGTCAGTTAAGAACAAATTGTTATTTACAATGACAGACTTCCCCGGCCAAACCTGGACGACGCTGGGCCAATTGTGAACCGCCCTATGGGACTCCCAATCACGGCCGGATGTGATACAACCTGGATACGAACCAGGGACTGTAGTAACGCCTCTTGCACTGAGACACAGTACCTTAGACCGCTGCGCCACTCGGGAGTATTATCATCATTTTCATTATTTCACAGTATTATCCCAACCTCATTGCGTGGAAATATATATAAAACACAAACAAATAAGCAGGAAAAGGGTCATTAAACGTGTGCATGTAAACATAGTGATTCTGGACAGTGCTGACACTACACAATGTTCAGTGGGTGGTCAGTAAATCAAAACACAACCAATCACTGACTATGTTATCCACCCAATAATGGAAAAATCCCTCAGACTTCACCAATATAATGAATTATATTCCATTCTATTCAGTGTTGTCATGTTCTTCTGAAACTCACCATTCTTATGCTTCTCCTCCAGTGATTTAGCGAGATCATTCCTGAGCAGGGTTTCGCTCCTCAAGACATGCAGCATGACGGACAGGGAACCATCACTGCCATATTTCTCAATCACATGGTCGACAGTGTCTGATTTATCCAGACTATTTGGGACTCTAGTGGCATTAAAAGTTTATCAAATTTCAAAGTAGAATTACTTTCCCATTGCTCCTCAACTGTAGTGTATGATATACCATTTTCTAGCTCTGAGTCTCTACTTTTATTCATTGTAAAAAACACAATTTCAAACGTTGCTACATAAGACTGAATCAAGCCGGTCAGACACCAATATAAACACAACATGCAACAATTTCAAAGATTTTACTGAGTTACAGCTCATATAGGGAAATCAGTCAATTGAAATAAATTCATTCGACCCCAATCTGTAGATTTCACATGACTGGACAAGGGCGCAGCCATACGTGGGCCTGGGAGGACATAGGCCCACCCACTTGGGAGCCAGGCCCACCCACTGGGGAGTCAAGCCCAGCCAATCAGAATCAGTTTTTCCCCACTAAAGGGCTTCATTACAGACAGAAATACTCCTCAGCACCCCTTCATACGATCCTGCAGGTGAACAAGCCGGAGAAGTGGAGGTCCTGGGCTGGCGTGGCGTGGTTCCGCGTGGTCTGCGGTTGTGAGACCAGTTGAACATACTGCCAAACTTTCTAAAACAACGTTGGAGGCGGCTTATGGTAGAGAAATTAACATTAAATTATCTGGCAACAGCTCTGGTGGACTGCAGATGGCGCCGACGGAGATGGCAGCATCGCAACTAGCTCTTAGAAAACTTTTCAGTATTTTGATTTTTTATGTACTATTTTTTACATTAGTAGCTCAGGAAATGTTTTGTGTCATTACATACAGCCGGGAAGAACTATTGGATATTAGAGCGGCGATAACTCACCAGAACTACCATCATTACGACCAACAATACGACTTCCCTGGAGCAGATCCTTTATTCACTCTCCCCAGAGCAATCAAACTTATTCCAGATGCCAACCCAAAACTTTGCCGGTGGATTAGAGGCACTCAAGCTGGCCTGCTAGTTCGACTTAGGAGGCGCACACACAACCCACCGCTTCCGAGTATATTACTCGCTAATGTTCGGTCTTTGGATAATAAAGTTGATGAGCTTCGAGCAAGGATTTCTTTCCGGAGAGACATCGGGGCCTGTAACATACTTTGTTTCACGGAAACATGGCTCTCTCGGGATGCTCTATTGGAGTCAGTAAAGCCAGCAATATTCGCAGTACATCGCGCAAACAGGAATAAATATCTCTCTGTTTCATGATTAACAACTCATGATAATTCTAGGATACAGGAACTCAAGTCATTTTGTTCACCCGACCTAGAATACCTCACAATTAATGCCGACCATATTATCTCCCAAAATAATTAATCTCTGTCATCGCCACGACCATTTACATCCCACCTCAAGCCGAAACCTCGACGTCCCTCAAAGAACTTCACTGGACTTTATGCAAACTGGAAACCACATATCCAGATATTTATTGTAGCTGGGGATTTTAACAAAGAAATCCCATCAACATATTGACTATCCTACTAAGACTCTCGACCATTGCTATTCAAACTTCTGGAACGCTTACAAGGCCCTCCCCCGCCCTCCTTTCAGCAAATCTGACCACAAATCTATATTGCTCTTCCTGTCCTATAGGCAAAAACTCAAATAGGAAGTGCCCGTGCTTCGTGCTATTCGACTCTGGTCTGACCAATCGGAGTCCACGCTTCAGGATTGTCTTGATCATGTGGACTGGGATATGTTCAGGGTAGCGAAAATAATCTAGATGCATACAGTACCCACTGTAAATGTTAAAACCTACCCTAACCAGAAACCGTGGATAGATGGTAGCATTCGCACAAAACTGAAAGTGCGAACCACCGCATTTAACAATGGCAAGGTGACTGGTAATATGTCAGAATATAAACATTGTAGTTATTCACTCCGCAAGGCAATCAAACATGCTAAATGTCAATATAGAGATAAAGTGGAGTCGCAATTCAACGACTCAGACATGAGACGTATGTGGTAGGGACTTCAGACAGTCACGGACTACAAAATAAAAACCAGCCACGTCGCTGAGATCGACGTCTTGCTTCCGAACAGGCTAAACACATTCTTTGCACGCTTTGAGGATAACACAGTGCGGACTGTGGGCTATCCTTCTCTGTGGCCGATGTGAGTAAAACATTTAAACGTGTTAACCCTTGCAAGGCTGCCGATCCAGACGGCATCCCTAGCAGCGTCCTCAGAGCATGCGCAGATCAGCTTGCTGGTGTGTTTACGGGCATATTCAATCTCACCCTATCCCAGTCTGCTGTACCCACTTGCTTCAAGATGGCCACCATTGTTCCTGTACCCAAGAAGGCAAAGGTGACTGAACCTAATGACTATCGCCCTGTAGCACTCACCTCTGTCATGATAAAGTGCTTTGAGAGACCAGTCAAGGATCATATCACCTCTACCTTACCTGCCACCCTAGACCCACTTCAATTTGCTTACCGCCCCAATAGATCCACAGACGTTGCAATCGCCATCACTCTGAACACTATCCTATCCCATCTGGACAAGAGGAATACCTATGTATTAATGCTGTTTATTGACTATAGCTCAGCATTCAGCACCAAAGTACCCTCCAAGCTCATCATTAAGCTCGAGGCCCTGGGTCTGAACCCCGCCCTGTGCCACTGGGTCCTGGACTTCCTGATGGGCTGCCCACAGTTGGTGAAGGTAGGAAACATCACCTCCACTCTGCTGATCCTCAACACTGGGGCCCCACAAGGGTGCGTGCTCAGCCCTTTCCTGTACTCCCTGTTCACCGATGACTGCGTGGCCAAGCACGCCTCCAACTCAATCAACAAGTTTGCAGACCACACAACAGTAGTAGGCTTGATTACCAACGATGACGAGACAGCCTATAGGGAGGAGGTGAGGGCTCTGGGAGTGTGGTGCCTGGAAAACAACCTCTCACTCAATGTCAACAAAACAAAGGAGATGATCGTGGACTTCAGGAAACAGCAGAGGCTGCACCCCCGCCCCCCCATCTATATTGACGGGACCGCAGTGGAGAAGGTGGAAAGCTTCAAGTTCCTTGGCGTACACATCACTGACAAACTGAAATGGACCACACACACAGACAGTGTGGTGAAGAAGGCGCAACAGAGCCTCTTTAACCTCAGGAGGCTAAAGAAATGTGGCTTGTCACCTAAAACCCTCACAAATTTTTACAGATGCATAATTGAAAGCATCCTGTCAGGCTGTATCACCGCCTGGTATGGCAACTGCACCACCCGCAACCACAAGGCTCTCCACAAGGTCTGCCCATCGCATTACCGGGGGCAAACTACCCGCTCTCCAGGACACCTACAGCACCCGATGTCACAGGAAGACCAAAAAGATCATCAAGGACATCAACCACCTGAGCCACTGCCTGTTCACCCCGCTATCATCCAGATGGCGAGGTCAGTACAGGTGCATCAAAGCTGGAACCGAGAGACTGAAAAACATCTTCTATCTCAAGGCCATCAAACTGTTAAACAGCCATCACTAGCACATTAGAGCCTGCTACCTATAGGCATAGACTAGGAATCACTGCCCACTTTAAGGAATGGAACACTAGTCACTTCTTCGGGATCAGTGTCCCTTCCACGGGACGGTTGAGCTAACGTAGGCTAATGCGATTAGCATGAGGTTGTAAGTAACAAGAATATTTCCCAGGACATAGTGTCACAAGCGTCGAAAGGATTAGACCAAGGCGCAGCGTGTATAGTGCTCATCTTTTACTTTTAATGAAAAGCACTTCACAACAAATAATAAACGCTCAACAGTTCCGTCAGGTACAATCACTAAACGGAAAATAAACACCCACAAAACCCAAAGAAAAACAGGCTGCCTAAGTATGGCTTCCAATCAGAGACAACAAAAGACACCTGCCTCTGATTGGAAACCCTACTCGGCCACACAAGGAAAATGAAACATAGAAACAGAAAACTGAAACAAATTCCCCTAGAAACAATCCAACCCCAAAACACACAAAACAACCACACCCTGACCATTCTACTATGGCAAAATGACCCTTCTCACTGGTCAGGGCGTGACACATAGACATATCTGATATTGGCAGAAAGCTTAAATTCTTGTTAATCTAACTGCACTGTCCAATTTACAGTAGCTATTACAGTGAAAGAATACCCTGCTATTGTTTGAGGAGAGTGCACAATTTTGAACATGAACAGTTATTAATAAATAAATTAAACACATTTGGGCAGTCTTGATACAACATTTTGAAC
Source organism: Salmo trutta (assembly GCF_901001165.1). Classification (NCBI taxonomy): domain Eukaryota; kingdom Metazoa; phylum Chordata; class Actinopteri; order Salmoniformes; family Salmonidae; genus Salmo; species Salmo trutta. The sequence continues at coordinate 12,637,766 of NC_042972.1, read as the reverse complement.
AGAAATGCAATGGTTTATTGGATAAGTCTAAAACTTTGCACATACACTGCTGCCATCTAGTGCCCAAAATCTAAATTGCACCTGGGCTGGAATAATACATTATGGTCTTTCTCTTGCATTTCAAAGATGATGGTACAAAAAAAAGAACGTTTGTTTTTTTCTTTGTATTATCTTTTACCAGATCTATTGTGTTATATTCTCCTACATTCCTTTCACATTTCCACAAACTTCAAAGTGTTTCCTTTCAAACGGTACAAAGAATATGCATATCCTTGCTTCAGGGCCTGAGCTACAGGAAGTTAAATTTGGGTATGACATTTAAGTCAAAAACTGAAAAAAAGGGCGGCTCCTTTAAGATATCTTGCATTACTCATCTCATATGTATATACTGTTTTCTATACTATTCTACTATATCTCATTCACCTAATAATGCTTACATATCTTGCAATACTCATCTCATATGTATATACTGTTTTCTATACTATTCTACTGTATCTTAGTCTGTTCCTCTCTGACGTCGCTCATCCATATGAATATACAGTGGTTCCTCCTTTAAAAGTTGCGAGCTTACACCGTGGGACTTAGAGGTACCCAGCGTCGATGATAGGTGAACACTGAGTGAGAAACTCCTGACAGGTGCCCGACTCTCCATCAAAGTGCTCCGGGGAGGTAAGCGGGGTTCCCGGGAAACCGGGGTGACAGCGCTGCTAACAGCCGGGTTACTGAGGGGCTGGGAGGTTACCATTGTGGTAGGCTGCATAGTAGACAACCCACGGAATTGCTCCAGCAATGTGTTCAATGCTTGGTCATGGCGTTCGGCCAAGGTCTGGAACCCTTCCATAAGACCACGAAACAACTCCTCATGCCCTCCAATGGTGGCTCCTTGGATGGAGAGGACATTGCGGAGCTGGTCCGAGTCTGCTGGGTCAGTTATGGCCAGTTCGTACTATCACGTTTCAGGTATGACCCAGATGCAGACAGTGTCGAAGAAACAAACGTTTATTTCAATACAGCAGCAGGCAAACGACAGGTCAAAGGCAGGCAGGGATCAATAATCCAGTAAGGTGGGGCAAGGTACAGAACGGCAGGCAGGCTCAGGGTCAGGGCAGGCAGAATGGTCAAAACCGGGAAGACTAGAAAACAGGATCAAGAAACAGGCAGGAGCATGGGAACAAACGCTGGTAGGTTTCACAAACAAAACGAACTGGCAACAGACAAACAGAGAACACAGGTATAAATACACAGGGGATAATGGGGAAGATGGGCGACACCTGGAGGGGGCTGGAGACAAGCACAAAGACAGGTGAAACAGATCAGGGTGTGACACAAATTCACCTTTCAGCAGGACAATAACCTAAAACACAAGGCCAAATATACACTGGAGTTGCTTACCAAGATGACATTGACTGTTCCTTAGTGACCTACAGTTGTGACTTAAATCAGCTTGAAAATGTATGGCAAGACTTGAAATGGCTGTCTAGCAATGATCAACAACCAACTTGACAGAGCTTGAATAATTTTTTAAATAATAATGTGCAAGTACTGTACAATCTAGGTGTGCAAAGCTCTTAGACTTACCCAGAAAGACTCACAGCTGTAATCGCTTCCAAACGTGATTCTTACATATATGTACTCAGGGGTGTGAATACTTATGTAAATGAGATATTTCTGTATTTCCTTTTCATTAAATTTACTAACATTTCTAAAAGCATGTTTCCACTTTGTCATTACAGGTTGGGCATTGTGTGTAGATTGGTGAGAAAAGAAAACAAATGTAATCCATTTTTAATTCAGGTTGTAAGACAACAAAATGTGGAACAAGTCAAGGGGTATGAACGCTTTCTGAAGGAACTGTAAGTATGATATTTAAAATATTCCACTTATGAAATGTAAGCGCATCAATAAATTGAACAGTTATAGAGGGGCAATACAGTAAAACAGAATTTTACGATAGCTCATATCCTAGACCATCTTTGTACCCATACAGAATCATGAAAAAGCTTTTCAAAAGACCCTCACTTTATTCTAACACGAACTGGCTGAAGTATCCCTCTGTCTAGAACTGGCTGTAGTATGTTTGTGTATTTGGTTCGTGTGTGTGCATGTGTATCTGGACTGGGGTCTAGTTCTGGCAGCCCTTGCCAATCCAAACAGAGTAATTCCTTCCCAATCAGAAACACTAAATGCATTTGACAAGTTGCCCTGCCCAGTGTAAACCGCCACTGGCTGGTTCGGATGGATACAGTCACAGTTCAAGGCCAGCTGGGGGGGTCAGAGGTGACGTGGACGTTCAGGGGCTGTGGCTGCCGTGTGTGACCTTAATAGCAGCACACAGTTATCTGTTGTTGTAGCCATCAGGGCTTACATTTACATTTAGAGTGGAGGTACTGCAGGGTTTGAGGGGAAGTACTGCAGGGCAGTTGATGATGACATTACATCGCCACAGAGGATGGACCATAGAAACATTGATAACTGTACCATTACACAGGGATGTACTATCACAACAATGTGAAAATGTCACTTGATTTTGAGGTGAATGACTCGTAATAATGTTAACGTGCTGCTGTAAATATGCTACATTTTGTTTACATCAGTGTTTGGTACATCGCTGTCACATTGTGGCTTCCCACTGGGCAAAACATGGTTCAAGATAGTTTTGTTGTTATTACAGTATGTACAGTTCAATGTATTAACAAACACCTGTTCCATGAATGTAGCTAATTGGTTGGATTTTCAAAAAGTCATCAACCTGCATAGTTTTCTGTCAATTTAAACCCAGATTTTAACCAGAAATCAACAAGTCTCAATGTTCTATTTATTTCAGGTTGAATTCAAGTTTGCTGACTGCTCAATCAAATATCAACCAAAATTGGATGGTTTATCTGACGTCTTTGCCCAGTAGGTTGAGAGCTAAGTAAATGGGTAAATAACACAGTGGTAGAACACCAGGATGAAGCTTGGAGGCTTGGTTTGCTTCAGCCTAGGGAGTTTCAGTATTTCGAAAGAGAGTTTACTAACAGTGAGAGCACTCCATTGCCTAATGAAAATCCATACCTCAAAACATTTAGCTGTGTGTGAGAGAAGGAAATGTAATAAGACACATAACACAATTTCTGAATTACAGGAAGGCCTAATCGAACCAGCCAACATAATGGAGGAGCATATGTCTTTGTTTGTCTATTCCTTTATTTAGTATTTTTGCATAACAAAAAATTACTGCATTACGATGGTGACCTAGGAAATCCCCAGAAATCTATTTCTTGCCCCATATTAAGTTAAAATCTTGTTTTTTTTCTGACCTGCATTTCTAAACAGCGAATCAATCATGTGGCCGCAGACGTCTACACAAAGGTACCATTCCACAAACTAATGGTCACTCTCCAACGAGGACGTCGATGGTAAACTAATCTTAACGCTGGAAGGCACAGGAAGCCGATCTTGATAGCACTCAATGAGCTATCTTCCAAGGAAACTTTTATCTTCGAACCACCCTGACAAAAAGCCTAAGAGCAAGTCTAATGTCACTTACCACTTCTGTGTTGAGACCTACTATATTTACAGATGAGTCGGTCAATAACAGGCTGAAAACATTATCAAGCAGTGCAGTGGCTCCAAACCTTTGTTTTCTCCGATGGCCCCAAACAAAAATAGATAAAGGGTCTCAGTAGACCCCCAATAGAATATTAGGCCTAAACACAAAGGGTATAATAATAATTTGGTGGGTGCTTATATTTGTCCTATTAGCTAATGTAGCTAGTGGTAGCTAATGTCAGATCAATTGCACATGAAAATATAAACATTGATTAATATGAGAGTAGGCTACACATTGCACCTTTGTTGGTGACATGGCATTGTAAAAGTAGGTTATAATATCGATTTTGTGATTGATATGTGATTTTCGTGCATCATCGTCTTTTTGGCCTGCCATTTTCGTGAAATAAATCCAAAGTATTTTTTAAAGTGGGGAACCAGTTTGGAAACCTCTGAACTAGAAAAAAGGAGTAGTTATTTTGAATTAAGGTGTTGTTGCTTAAAAATATTATGGTGACTTTTACTTTTACTCAACTTAATTAAGAGTCTATTGATGCACCTGTGTGTCAATCTAAGTAACATAATTAAAAATCCCCATCAAAATCTGTCAGTTTAAGATAGAGATATAATTTTTTTTGCATCAGCCTATGTCAGCCTTTCGCATCTGCGGTGGAAGGTGGCCGCACTACAGTGGTGTTTGTCAGACCATGAGACATCCCAAAAATCGGTCTTCTCACGAAAATGTCTGTAGAGTGCCACGGGACTCATGGGACCCGTCTGAAGGTAACCCATACAAATGAATGGCAGTATGGAGATATATATAGATATTAAACCTTCATCTGAAGGTAACCCATGCAAATGAATGGAAGTATGGAGGTAGTTTTGTGCCAACAAAAATAAGGGGTTAAATATGTTTCCCAAAAAACAAAAATATTTCCTGAGGTTTCTTATATCTCCTAGACACTTCAAAACCTTATTCCTAATGATTTATTTATGTATTTTTTTTTTGCCATTTATGAATATGTTATTCAATGCATTTCTATGTGTAATAAAGGCCAAGTTCAATATTTTATCAAATAATGTTTAAATATATATTTGTTATACCTAAAGGGATTCTAAAATTCATAATCAAATAGCTAAATGATCCATGATAGGAGCATCTTAAAACAATTCCATTTGTTCAATTGGTAGACCCCCCCACCCCCCCAACAGCTTAGACTGTTAAAGGTTTTTAGTGTGGGAGGGAAAATATAACTTGCACATTAAGAAAGAGGTTATCCAGAGCCGTTTCTGTCTTAGGTTTATCCCTCATCATCACGTGTCCAGTAATTACCCTTTGTGTCCATTCTGGAGACGTTTGGTACTCTTTATAATAACTCCATCTGCACACCAATTTGTGGCATTGAAACAATTCATGAGAACAGAAAGGAATATTGTCCTCTCAGCCTCCCCATAGCCAATTTAGAAGTTGTTCACTAAATAATGATACATTGAAATTATAATACTTTGAGAAGTCGCATATACAGTACCAGTCAAAAGTTTGGACACACCTACTCATTCAAGGGCTTTTTTAAATGTTTACTATTTTCTACATTGTAGAATAATAGTGAACACATAAAAATATGAAATAACACATATGGAATCATGTAGTAATCAAAAAAGTGTTAAACAAATCAAAATATATTTTAGATTTTAGATTCTTCAAAGTAGCCACCGTTTGCCTTGATGACAGCTTTGCACACTCTTGGCATTCTCTCAACCAGCTTTTCCAACAGTCTTGAAGGAGTTCCCACCTATGCTGAGCACCTGTTGGCTGCTTTTCCTTCACTCTGCAATCCAACTCATCCCAAACCATCTCAATTGGGTTGAGGTCGGGTGATTGTGGAAGTCAGGTCATCTGATGCAGCACTCCATCACTTGCCTTCTTGGTCTTAAAGTAATGATGGACTGTCATTTCTCTTTGCTTATTCGAGCTGTTCTTGCCATAATATGGACTTGGTCTTTTTAAAAATAGGGCTATCTTCTGTATACCACCCCTTTAATTTTAATTTTTATTTCACCTTTATTTAACCAGGTAGGCTTGTTGAGAACAAGTTCTCATTTACAACTGCGACCTGGCCAAGATAAAGCAAAGCCGTTTGACACATACAACAACACAGAGTTACACATGGAATAAACAAACACACATAATACAGTAGAAAAATCTATATAAAGCATGTGCAAATGAGGTAGGATAAGAGAGGTAAGGCAATAAATAGGCCATGGTGGTGAAGTAATTACAATATAGCAATTAAACACTGGAATGGTAGGGTGTGCAGAAGATGAATGTGCAAGTAGAGATACTGGGGTGCAAAGGAGCAAGATAAATAAATAAATACAGTATGGGGATGAGGATGAGGTAAATTGGATGGGCTATTTACAGATGAGCTATGTACAGGTGCAGAGATCTGTGAGCTGCTCTGACAGCTGGTGCTTAAAGCTAGTGAGGGAGGTAAGAGTCTCCAGCTTCAGAGATATTTGCAGTTCGTTCCAGTCATTGGCAGCAGAGAACTGGAAGAAGAGGCGGCCAAAGGAAGAATTGGCTTTGGGGGTCACCAGTGAGATATACCTGCTGGAGCGCATGCTACGGGTGGGTGCTGCTATGGTCACCAGTGAGCTCAGATAAGGCGGGGCTTTACCTAGCAGAGACTTGTAGATGACCTGGAGCCAGTGGGTTTGGCGACGAGTATGAAGCGAGGGCCAGCCAACGAGAGCATACAGGTCGCAATGGTTGGTAGTATATGGGGCTTTGGTGACAAAATGGATGGCACTCTGATAGACTGCATCCAATTTGTTGAGTAGAGTGTTGGAGGCTATTTTGTAAATGACATCGCCGAAGTCGAGGATTGGTAGGATGGTCAGTTTTACTAGGGTATGTTTGGCAGCATGAGTGAAGGATGCTTTGTTGTGAAATAGGAAGCCGATTCTAGATTTCATTTTGGATTGGAGATGTTTAATGTGAGTCTGGTCTAACCAGACACCTAGGTATTTGTAGTTGTCCACATATTCTAAGTCAGAACCGTCCAGAGTAGTGATGCTGGACGGGTGGGCAGGTGCGGGCAGCGAACGATTGAAGAGCATGCATTTAGTTTTACTTGCATTTAAGAGCAGTTGTAGGCCACGGAAGGAGAGTTGTATGGCATTGAAGCTCATCTGGAGGTTAATTAACATAGTGTCCAAAGAAGGGCCAGAGGTATACAGAATGGTGTCGTCTGCATAGAGGTGGATCAGAGAATCACCAGCAGCAAGAGCGACATCATTGATGTTTACAGAGAAGAGAGTCGGCCTGAGAATTGAACCCTGTGGCACCCCCATAGAGACTGCCAGAGGTCCGGACAACAGGCTCTCCTATTTGACATACTGAACTCTATCGGAGAAGTAGTTGGTGAACCAATCATTTGAGAAACCAAGGCTGTTGAGTCTGCCAATAAGAATGTTGTGATTGACAGAGTCGAAAGCCTAAACCAGGTCGATGAATACAGCTACACAGTAATGTCTTTTATCGATGGCGGTTATGATATCGTTTAGGACCTTGAGCGTGGCTGAGGTGCACCCATGACCAGCTCTGAAACCAGATTGCATAGCGGAGAAGGTACGATGAGATTCGAAATTGTGGGTAATCTGTTTGTTAACTTGACTTTCAAAGACCTTAGAAAGGCAGGGTAGAATAGATATAGGTCTGTAGCAGTTTGGGTCTAGAGTGTCTCCAATGTACTCTTTTCCTACCATACCTTTGTCTGTACATTATGCCATGAATCTATGCTATCGTGCCCAGAAACCTGCTCCTGTTACTCTCTGTTCCGAACGTGCTAGACGGCAAGTTCTTTTAGCCTTTAGCCGTACCCTTATCCTACTTCTCCTCTGTTCCTCTGGTGATGTAGTGGTTAATCCAGGCCCTGCAGTGCCTAGCTCCACTCCTACTCCCCAGGTGCTCTCATTTGTTGACTTCTGTAACCGTAAAAGTCTTGGTTTCATGCATGTTAACATTAGAAGCCTAGTCCCTAAGTTTGCTTTATTCACTACTTTAGCACATTCTGCCAACCCGGATGTCTTAACCGTGTCTGAATCCTGGCTTAGGAAAATCACCAAAAACCCTGAAATTTCCATCCCTAGCTATAACATTTTCCGCCAAGATAGAACTGCCAAAGGGGGCGGTGTTGCAATCTACTGCAGAGATATCCTGCAGAGTTCTGTCTTACTATCCAGGTCTGTACCAAAACACAACACAACTGATTGGGTTAAACACATTAAGAAGGAAAGAAATCCGACAAATTAACTTTTAACAAGGCACATCTGTTCATTGAAATCCATTCCAAGAGACTACCTCATGAAGGTGGTTGAGAGAATGCCAAGAGTGTGCAAAGCTGTCATCAAGGCGAAGGGTGGCTACTTTGAAGAATTGCAAATAGAAAATATATTTTTATTTGTATTTGTTTTACACTTTTTGGGTTACTACATGATTCCATATGTGTTATTTCATAGTTTTGATGTCTTCAGTATTATTCCACAATGTAGAAAATAGGAAAAATTAAGAAAGACCCTTAAATGAGTAGGTGTGTCCAAACTTTTGACTGGTGCTGTATATAGTATCTGTAAAAAGTAAAAGTGTGTTATCGTTCATGCCTAACTAATGATTGCCGTAATAAAGGTCTATTTTTGTCAGAGTCATTTTTGGTATCCATGATCGAAACATTCAGTGAAAAACGTAACTAACCTCTTACAAGGTTATTGTGCACATTGTTACAAAGAAATTCATTGATAATAAATAATACACAAATATGTAATATGATATACATTGAGTGTGCAAAACATTAGGAACTTTCCATGACATAGACTGACCAGGTGAAAGCTATGATCCCTGAATGATGTCACTGGTATATCCAATCAGTGTAGATGAAGGGGAGGAGACAGGTTAAAGAAGAATTGTTAAGCCTTCAGGCAATTAAGAAATGGATTGTGTGTGTGTGCCATTCAGAGGGTGAATAATTGAAGATTGAAGTGTCTTTGAATGGGGTATGGTAGTAGGTGCCAGGCACACCGGTTTGAGTGTGTCAAGAACTGCAACGCTGCATTTTTAGTGTGTCAAGAACTGCAACGCTGCTGGGTTTTTCACGCTCAACAGTTTCCTGTGTGTATCAAGACTGGTCCACCACCCAAAGGACATCCAGCTAAGCATTGGAGTCAAAATGGGCCAGCATCCCTGTGGAATATGTTTGATACCTTCTACACACAGACAGACAGACAGACAGACAGACAGACAGACAGACAGACAGACAGACAGACAGACAGACAGACAGACAGACAGACAGACAGACAGACAGACACCAGCAAGGTGAGGTGTTCTAAACAGTGGGCTGAACCATGATGGGTGATTAGATGCAGTTGAAAGGAAGTCCATTTCCCCCTTGGTTGAGGACGTCTACATTCCCCTCTGCCTCCTTGGACTTCTTCTTGCAGGTATCATCGCTCAGCTCATCCTTGTTTTATATCCTGGAAGGTACTTCTCCTGTTTAAAAACATTTATTGAAAATAGATAAAAACTTAGATCTAGCAAATATAAACTGGGCTCCCAATCTGCAGAGGAGATGGAAGGGGCTTAAACTGATGCACAATTGTCATATAGCTCAAACAATAACAAAAAATGTCAATATTTAGGCTTTTTGTATTTGGCAGCCTATGGTTAAATTGCTAAGTAATGACATCCTACAGTAACTATGTCTATAGGCCTGATTTAGCACCTTGTTATCTCTTTCTACACAAAATGAACTGATGCAAAATCCTTACCAGCACAGAGCAGGGTGGAAACAGCAGTCATTATGATGTCATGATGTAGCCCTTTCTGGGTGTAAAAAGGTTTAAAAAGGTTTATTGAAAATAGATAAAAACTTAGATCTAGCAAATATAAACTCTCTCTCTCTCTCTCTCTCTCTCTCTCTCTCTCTCTCTCAACCCAGGATTTATTATCTCAGGTCATAAATTCCTGGCAGAGACTCTCTCCCCCAGGTCATGCAGGAAGAGAGGGACAGAGCACAGAGAGAGAACAAAGGACTTAACTTGGAAAAGCTGCTGAATCCCCAAAATGGGAGAATTAAACAATATTTATACTTTTGAGAATGTGGGAATGGTCCGTGGACAGTTAGGGGACAGTTATGACGAGTGTGTTTCATTTGGCGATCTCATGGAGGACAGGAAACACACATAATGGTATATCTTAAAGTGTACATTTCCCAGCTGTCAGGTTTACATCTAAATTCATCTAAAAATCTGAAACGTATGTGATTAAACATGAAACTATTTGTGAAAAGATGTAATGTGATATTAACCTTCTTAATGAGAGTCTGGATTTTCATATCAAGATTAACTAGTCAGTGGCCACACCTCCGTAAGCCCAGACATCACATTAGGTGTCATAGAACCGCCCCTTCTTCGACAGAGGATAAAACCACTCCTGAAGAAATTCACACCAGACCAAAACATGCCGGGTGACGCTGGTGTATGAAATCTACAAACTGTAAGACTAGAAAACCATCCCACGTGGAGCATTGGCTACACGGCTGGAAATGGTTCAACTCTGAGACTATTGATTCACTGCAGAAGGAGCAAATTCTAGACGACACGAATTACTAGTCTGCAGCTAGAAATTACGTAAACCTAGAATGAGAATACCAACAACCGCCGAAACATCAATTCTTTTAGAACATTTCCGGATTATACTCTGAAGTATCCATTCTAACCACCTACAACCACCTACGACTTTGATCTTCTGGTAAACGCAGCCAGAGACTTTTCTGTCGACTCTCTCCAACAGATGGACCGGTGACCACAGAGAGAGACAGCAAGAAATACACTCGTAAATATGTAAATTGAAATTTATTTTCGAATGAGCGGTCATTCGTGTAAAGTATTAGCAATTTCTATGAGTGTAGTAATCCTCTATGAGTTTCTCGCTCTTGAACTGCCACACCCCTTTTCTTTGTCTACCAAGCTGTCATATCAGTTTCGTCCGCCAGGGACTTTTCTTTGTATCATATAGCAACCCAATGTATGAACTAATTGTGTGTGTTTTTATGTATTTCTGTGTTTTGATTAGTTTGTAAATAAATAATTAAGACAATTTGTATATCACTGATTCATAATTTATGCTAAGGTTTGTGCAGATAACCAAGAATTTTACAACGTTTGGAATGAGTCTAACAAGGTAATAATAATTCATTAATGAGAATGACTAATCTATTAGATATTAAAATATCTGAAGAGCTATATTTGGAAAATTATAGCTCTGTAAATCAACATTTTCCCGTGGTGCCCCGACTTCTTACTTAATGATGTTTACATGATTAGTTTAATCACGTAATAATAATTACACATAGAGAATTGATTTGATAAAATAACAGTCTTCACATTTAATGATAGTAAAGACACGACAATGGGCATCACAGCCCATGTTTAGATCCTGAATCAGGCCACGAAGCTGTTTCAGCACTGGGCTTGACGGCCTCGTCTTTCAGGTCCTTTAGGAGCAACTGTATGGCGGAGGTTGATCCAATACTGCCGATTGGCTCCCACACATCTATCTCATAAACCCATAGAGAGATGTTATTAGATTCTGGAGAATAGAGGTATTTATCGCCGAATATCTCCACATGGCACACAGAGTTAGAATGTAGTCTTGTTCCAAGCCAATGAAAGCATTGGCATATGACCATGTCATTCGGTGTCCACGCTGAAAGATACACCATAGCACCACAAGGTAAATAAATGATTTCAGCAATAACATTATTTTCTCATTCTTATCCATGGTTATCATAGATTCAAGAAAATATTGACATTATTAATAAGCTCAATCATAAATCTCTCTAACTTTAGGGCATCAGTATTTGGTAGTCTATCCTATAGTTATTAAACCACAAACACAGACAACAGGTCTAATTCAACAAATAGGTCTACCTTGATACACAGTACCTTACTTCAACAACAAAAAATTCCTTTAAAATGTTGAATTAGAATTATTGAATTTGTCTCACGTAATGTACATTTTTCCCCATATTTGTGTTTTGTGTGAGAAGATTATGATATTAAAGATATTCAAATATTGAAACTGAATAAAGTGGTGTCTTTATTGTTTGGTATCTTGAGAATTCTGTGAATGAATTCTGTGTGATCAAAATCCAACAGTTCAGTAGTATCTAACAATTCACAACAATACACACAAATCTAAAAGTAAAAGAATGGAATTAAGAAATATATAAATATTAGGATGAGCAATGTCAGAGTGGCATTGACTAAAATACAGTAGAATACAGTATAAACACATGAAATGAATAAATAGTATGTAAACATTATTAAAGTGACCAGTGTTCCATTATTAAATTGACCAGTGATTCCATGTCTATGTACATAGGACAGCAGCCTCTAAGGTGTAGGGTTCAGTAACCGGGTTGTAGCTGGCTAGTGAAAATCACTAAGTTCAGGGCAGGGTGCTGGGTGGAGGATGGCTGGCTGGATGGCTATTTAACAGTCTGATGGCCTTGAGATAGAAGCTGTTTTTTAGTCTCTCGGTCCCAGCTTTGATGCACTTGTACTGACCTTGCCTTCTGGATGATAGTGGGTAAACAGGCTGTTATTTGAGTGCTGTTGGTGTCCAGGAGGGCAGGCAGTGTGCCTCCGGTAATGCTTTGGGCAGACTGCACCACCCTCTAGAGAAACCTGTGGTTGTGGGCGGTGCAGTTGCCGTAACAGGCGACGATACAGCCCGACAGGATGCTCTCAATGGTGCATCTGTAAAAGTTTGTGAGGGTCTTAGGGGCCACGTCGAATTTCTTCAGTCTCCTGAGGTTGAAGAGGAGCTGTTGCGCTTTCTTCACCACACTGTATATGTGGGTGGACCATTTCAGATGTCAGCGATGTGTATGCCGAGGAACTTGAAGCTTTTCACATTCTCCACTGTGGTCCCGTCGATGTAGATGTTGGCATGCTCCATCTGCTCTCTACTGAAGTCCAGAATCAGCTCCTTAGTTTGGTTGACATTGAGGGAGAAGTTATTTTCCTGGCACCACTCCGCCAGGGCCCTCCCCTCTTCCCTGTCGGCTGTCTCGTCATTGTTGGTAAGGTATATACAGAGTATATCTACAGTGCCTTCGTAAAGTATTCAGACCCCTTGACTTTTTCTACATTTTGTTACGTTACAGCCTTATTCTAAAATTGATTAAATAGTTTTTTTTTCTCACCAATCTATTATTTATTTATTTTATTTTATTTATTTCACCTTTATTTAACCAGGTAGGCAAGTTGAGAACAAGTTCTCATTTACAACTGCGACCTGGCCAAGATAAAGCAAAGCAGTTCGACACATATAACAACACAGAGTTACACATGGAGTAAAACAAACATACAGTCAATAATACAGTAGAAAAATAAGTCTATATACAATGTGAGCAAATGAGGTAAGATAAGGGAGGTAAAGGCAATAAATAGGCCATGGTGGCGAAGTATATACAATATAGCAATTAAAACACTGGAATGGTAGATTTGACACTAGATGAGTGTGTAAAGTAGAAATACTGGGGTGCAAAGGAGCAAAATAAATAAATAAATACAGTAAGGGAAGAGGTAGTTGTTTGGGCTATTTATAGACGGGCTATGTACAGCTGCAGTGATGTGTGAGCTGACAGCTGGTGCTTAAAGCTAGTGAGGGAGATAAGTGTTTCCAGTTTCAGAGATTTTTGTAGTTCGTTCCAGTCATTGGCAGCAGAGAACTGGAAGGAGAGGCGGCCAAAGGAGGAATTGGCTTTGGGGGGGACAAGTGAGATATACCTGCTGGAACGTGTGCTACGGGTGGGTGCAGCTATGGTCACCAGCGAGCAGAGATAAGGCGGGACTTTACCTGGAGCCAGTGGGTTTGGCGACGAGTATGAAGCGAGGGCCAGCCAACGAGAGCGTACAGGTCGCAGTGGTGTGTAGTATATGGGGCTTTGGTGACAAAACGGATGGCACTGTGATAGACTGCATCCAATTTGTTGAGTAGGGTGTTGGAGGCTATTTTGTTAATGACATCGCCAAAGTCGAGGATCGGTAAGATGGTCAGTTTTACGAGAGTATGTTTGGCAGCATGAGTGAAGGATGCTTTGTTGCGAAATAGGAAGCCAATTCTAGATTTAACTTTGGATTGGAGATGTTTTATGTGAGTCTGCAAGGAGAGTTTACAGTCTAACCAGACACCTAGGTATTTGTAGTTGTCCACATATTCTAAGTCAGAACCGTCTAGAGTAGTGATGCTGGACGGGCGGACAGGTGCAGGCAGCGATCGGTTGAAGAGCATGCATTTAGTTTTACTTGTATTTAAGAGCAGTTGTAGGCCACGGAAGGAGAGTTCTATGGCATTGAAGCTTGTCTGGAGGGTTATTAACACAGTGTCCAAAGAAGGGCCAGAAGTATACAGAATGGTGTCGTCTGCGTAGAGGTGGATCAGAGACTCACCAGCAGCAAGAGCGACATCATTGATATATACAGAGAAGAGAGTCGGCCCAAGAATTGAACCCTGTGGCACCCCCATAGAGACTGCCAGAGGCCCGGACAACAGGCCCTCCGATTTGACACACTGAACTCTGTCGGAGAAGTAGTTGGTGAACCAGTCGAGGCAATCATTTGAGAAACCAGGGCTGTTGAGTCTGCCAATGAGGATGTGGTGATTGACAGAGTCGAAAGCCTTGGCCAGGTTAATGAATACGGCTGCACAGTACTGTTTCTTATCGATGGCGGTTAAGATATCGATTAGGACCTTGAGCGTGGCTGAGGTGCACCCATGACCAGCTCTGAAACCAGATTGCATAGCGGAGAAGGTACGGTGGGATTCGGAATGGTCGGTTATCTGTTTGTTAACTTGGCTTTCGAAGACCTTAGAAAGGCAGGGTAGGATAGATATAGGTCTGTAGCAGTTTGGGTCAAGTGTCCCCCCCCTTTGAAGAGGGGGATGACCGCAGCTGCTTTCTAATCTGTGGGAATCTCAGACGACACAAAAGAAAGGTTGAACAGACTAGTAATAGGGATTGCAACAATTTCGGCAGATAGTTTTAGAAAGAAAGGGTCCAGATTGTCTAGCCCGGCTGATTTGTGCGGTCCAGATTTTGCAGCTCTTTCAGAACATCAGCTGACTGGATTTGGGAGAAGGAGAAATGGGGAAGGCTTGGGCAAGTTGCTGTGGGGGGTGCAGTGCTGTTGACCGGGGTAGGGGTGGCCAGGTGGAAAGCATGGCCAGCCGTAGTAAAATGCTTATTGAAATTCTCAATTATAGTGGATTTATCGGTGGTGACAGAGTTTCCTATCCTCAGTGCAGCGGGCAGCTGGGAGGAGGTGCTCTTATTCTCCATGGACTTTACAATGTTCCAGAACTTTTTTGAGTTTGTGTTGCAGGAAGCAAATTTCTGCTTGAAAAAGCTAGCCTTGGCTTTTCTGCCTGTGTATATTGGTTTCTAACTTTCTAACTTTCTAATCTACACACAATACCCCATAATGACAAAGCAAAAACAGGTCTTTAGAAATGTTTGCCAATTTATAAAAAATATATATACTGAAATATAACAATTACTTAAGTATTCAGACACTGTACTCAGTACTTTGTTGAAGAAACTTTGGCAGCGATTACAGTCTCGAGTCTTCTTGGGCATGATGCTACAAGCTTGGCACACCTCTATTTGGGGAGTTTCTCCCATTCTTCTCTGCAGATCCTCTCAAGCTCTGTCAGATTGGATGGGGAGTGTCGCTGAACAGCTATTTTCAGGGCTCTCCAGAGATTGTTGATCGGGTTCAAGTGCGGGCTCTGGCTGGGCCACTAAAGGACATTCAGAGGCTTGTCCCGAAGCCACTCCTGTGCTGTCTTGGCTGTGTGCTTAGGGTCATTGTCCTGTTTAAGGGGAACCTTCACCCCAGTCTGAGGTCCTGAGTGCTCTGGAGCAGGTTTCCATCAAGGATCTCTCTGTACTTTGCTCTGTTCATCTTTCCCTCGATTCTGACTAGTCTCCCAGTCCTTGCCGCTGAAAAACATCCCCACAGCATGATGCTGCCACCACCATGCTTCACCGTAGGGATGGTGCCAGGTTTCCTCCAGATGTGACACTTGGCATTCAGGCCAAAGAGTTCAATCTTGGTTTCATCAGACCAGATAATCTTGTTTCTCATGGTCTGAGAGTCTTTAGATGCATTTTGGCAAACTGCAAGTGGGCTGTCATGTGCCTTTTACTGAGGAGTGGCTTCCATCTGGCCACAAAGGCCTGATTGGTGGAGTGCTGCAGAGATGGTTGTCCTTCTGGAAGGTTCTCCTATCTCCACAGAGGAACTCTAGAGCTTTGTCAGTGTGACCATCGGGTTCTTGGTCACCTCCCTGACCAAGGCCCTTCTCCTCCGATTGCTCAGTTTGGCCGGGTAGACAGCTCTAGGAAGAGTCTTGGTGGTTTCAAACTTCTTCCAATTAAGAATTCTGGAGGCTACTGTGTTCTTGGGGACCTTCAATGCTGCAGAAATGTTTTGGTAGCCTTCCCCAGATCTGTACCTCGACACAATCCTGTCTCAGAGCTCTACGGACAATTTATATGACCTAATGGCATGGTTTTTGCTCGGACATGCACTGTTAACTGTGGGATCTTATGTAGACACATGTGCCTTTCCAAATTATGTCCAATCGATTGAATTTACCACAGGTGGACTCCAATCAAGTTGTAGAAACATCTCAAGGATGATCAATGGAAATAGGATGTACCTGAGCTCAATTTTGAGTCTCATTGCAAAGGGTCTGAATATTTCTGTAAATAAGGTATTTGTGTTTTTTATTTGTAATAATACATTTGCAAGAATTTCTAAAAACCTGTTATCGCTTTGTCATTATGGGGTATTGTGTGTAGATTGATGAGGGAAATGTTTTATTTAATAAATGTAATATTAAGGCTGTAACAAAACAAAATGTGGAGAAACGGAAGGGGTCTGAATACTTTTAGAATGCACTGTATCTACAATACAAAATCCATCTGTACGTGTGTGTAGAGTGAGCGTGTTATCATGTGTATGTGTGTCTGTGCCTGTGGGTGTGTCTCTTCACAGTCCCCGCTGTTCCATAAGGTGTGGTTTTGTCTGTTTTTAAATCTGATTCTACTGCTTGCATCAGTTACCTGATGTGGAATGTAGCCATGGTTCTATGTAGTACTGTGCACCTCCCATAGTCTGTTCTTGACTTGGGGATTGTGACGGGACATTTGGTGGTGTCACAACTTCCGACAAAGTCGGTGCCTCTCCTTGTTCGGGCGGCGTTCGGCGGTCGGCGTCGCCGGTCTTCTAGCCATCATCGATCTACTTTTCATTTTCCATTTGTTTTGTCTTGTCTTTCCACACACCTGGTTTCAATTCCATCATTACATGTTGTGTATTTAACCCTCTGTTCCCCCTATGTCCTTGTGCACATAATGTCTGGTGTGCGACGGTTTTTGTACCCATTGATTGATTGTTCTGTTTCCGGTGGTTTTTATTATTAAACTGCACCGTTGTAAACACAGTTTTTGCTCTACTGCGCCTGACTTCTCTGCCGCCAGTACGCACCCCTTACAGGTGGCATGTCTTCTGGGGAACGCATGGGTGTCCGAGCTGTGTGCTAGTAGCTTAAACAGACACCTCGGTGCACTCAGCATGTCAACACTTCTTACAAAAACAAATAGTGATGAAGTCAATCTCTCCTCCACTTTGAGCTACAAGAAATTTACATACATATTATTAATGTTAGCTTTCCGTGTACATTTAAGGGCCAGCCGTGCTGCCCTGTTCTGAGCCAATTGTAATTTTCCGAGGTCCCTCTTTGTGGCACCTGACCACATGACTGAACAGTAGTCCAGGTGCGACAAAACTAGGGCATGTAGGACCTGCTGTTTAGAGCAGTGCTTTATTATGGACAGACTTCTCCCCATCTTATCTACTGTTGTATCAGCATGTTTTGACCATGACAGTTTACAATACAGGGTTACTCCAAGCAGTTTAGTCACCTCAACTTCCTGAATTTCCACATTATTTATTACAAGATTTAGTTGAGGTTTAGGGTTAAGTGTATGATTTGTCCCAAATACAATGCTTTTAGTTTTATAAATATTTAGGACAAATGTATTCCTTGCCACCCATTCTGAAACTAATGGCAGCTCTTTGTTAAGTGTTGCAGTGATTTCACTTGCTGTAGTAGCTGATATGTATAGTGTTGAGTCATCCACATACATAGACACACTGGCTTTACTCATAGTCATGTCATTAGTAAGGATTGAAAAAAGCAGTGGGCCTAGACAGCTGCCTTGGGGAATTCCTTATTCTATTTTATTATGTTGGAGAGGCTTCCTTTAAAGAACACCATCTGTGTTCAGTTAGACAGGTAACTCTTATCACAATATAGCAGTGGGTGTAAAGCCATAGCACATACGTTTTTCCATCGGCAGACTATGATCGGGTGTCCTGTTTCACCACGTCTTGTAGAGCCAATCTTTGTGTTGACCTCAGTGGCGAGAGTGGCTGTTTATGTGGATAGGTCAGTGGATAGTGACTCCAACTTAGCCAGCATAGTCTGTTCAGACTTATTGATAGCCACCATTATCTTGGCTAAGTTGGGGGTCAGAGTCCATGTCAGTGTCCGGTGAGCCCAAGAGGCTTGCTAATTTGTGACTTGTGGCCATTGTGTTTCGACATTTTATGAAAAAAAGGCCCAGAAATGGCGGGAAAACGGCCAAATTAGTGAATTGGGTTTGATTCCTAATGAAATGTTACAAAATGAACATGGTTATGTTATGGCGCAAACCCGTGGAAAGTTAAAGACCCCCCGCCCTTGAATGTCACGGTATAATTCGCATTCTGGTTGATACTATTTATACTTTATAAACGATTGACCTTTTTTGTATCCCAATTCATTTCAATGACGGAATGCGGGCATAAAAGCTCCATCGACTTCAAAGGCAAATGTGGATTTGCCACTGATGTTGAACCGTTTCTGTTACAAACACCAACCCAAAGTTAAAATGTGCAGACTGACACAACATAGATTGCTTCAACAAAGCTTTTCGCTACCATTCATATTTCATAAACTATATAGCTTGTTGTATCCTCATTCATTTCAATGGTGGAATGCAGGCTTCAACATTACAAACTGAAATCACTGTCACAGAACTTTCAGAATATTCAAACTAAAACAATTATAAAGCTTAAAAACACATTCTGTAGTACTCACTCTAGCCTACTATACTAACCAACTACTGTATAACCTGCTGTAATAACTCCAAACCTACAAACCACCCCAAAATAACTCACTATAACTAACCCATAGCCTATGACAACCCTGTTACTACAATTACTGCTATTACCATTACTACTGCTGTGACTACCACTACCACTAGCTCTGGTCCAGGGTGTAGCTAGTACATAGCTATCTCTGGTCCGCACTAGCTCTGGGAAGCACTAACTAGCTCTGGTCCAGGACGTAGCTAGTAGCTAGCTAGCGCTGGTTGGTACTAGCTCTGGTCCTGCTCTTGTCCAGCCTGTAGCTAGTAGCATTGATCTAGCTCTGGTCCTCAATAACTAGCTCTGGTCCAGGGTGTACAGACTGACTCAACTAAGATTGCTCCAATAAATCTTCATGCTACAATTTACCACAGTTGTTACTAATACCACTACTATTGAAGTAACTACCACTACTACTACTACTACCACCACCACCACTACTGCTACAGTAACAACTACTATAGTACCACGACCATTACTACTAGCCCACTATAACCCACTATAATAACTCCACACCTACAAACCATCCCAAAATAGGTCACTATGACTAACCCATAGCCTATGACAACCCTATTACTACAATTTCTAACACCGTCCCTACCACTACCACTACTACTTCTTTAATTACCATGAAAAACACCTCAAAAGGAGCAAGCAAACCACATTTTCTTCAGGAAATGTAATTTTTCTAGTTACAATCGAATGCTTGAGATCTGTAAAGTTCTAAGTATTGCGTTAGAAGTGACCTGATGAAATATTAATATTAATTTGTTTATTTGGGAATACGTCTTGTAGTTTAAGTGCAAGAAAGAAGCTTGCAAAAAATGAGCAATTCTTACAACATATTTTGAAAAAGAATGTAAACTTAAATGCCTTTTTTTAACAATAGCATAGCTATTCATCTTATTTTGGTATAATTTCCTCTTGACAAAGTTTTTGAACTGGTTGAAGTCGTAGTAAAAACCTATATGCTGCTCCCTGGTGGTCATTACTGGAAAATATTATAACAGGCAAACCTATTCCTGAACACTAGAGAGCGACATCTAAATTTGTGGAACATTGAGAGATGTTCTTTGAATATTCTTTGTTTATTTACAACCAGCCTGTTTGGATTTTCTCCGTGCAAAATTATCAGGCCATTCCAAGAAATCACTTTTTGTGCTCTTTGTCAAAATGGGATGTGATGGTGGAACAATTCCTAAAAGGCATGAGTTGGTGAAAGGCCCAAAGAAAGTTGAGAAGGTAAACTTATAGCTAGCTAGCTTAAACTAGCTAACGTTAGTTAACGCATATGAGCTAGCTAACATGAGCTAGCTAACGTTAGTTAACGCATATGAGCTAGCTAACGTTAGTTAACGCATATGAGCTAGCTAACGTTAGTTAACGCATATGAGCTAGCTAACGTTAGTTAACGCATATGAGCTAGCTAACGTTAGTTAACGCATATGAGCTAGCTAACGTTATGGATGTTTTGTTAAAAAAACAAACTGAGAAGCGATAGTGCACCACATAACGTTACATATAAACATTTAGCTTGCTTTTATTCATCAGTTAGTTCGCTTACTAACTCGCCATGCCCACGTAAAGTCCGCTAGCTAGCTAGCTACCCTGTTATGCTAGTTTCAGAAATAACAAACCATCAACATTCATCATAGTTGATGAGATACTTTGACATGGTTGTGTAATTAGCTAGTTAATACGGAGCATTATGGCACAGGTGGTAGTGCAGTGGTCCTGCATCTCAATCAGAGTTACTGTAACAATTCCTTCCTTGGTTGGCCCCTTTCACTAACGGTATTTAGCTAGCGACGAAGTATTTAAGATATAACCAAATACAACGTAACAGCAGTGGGCATGAACTAAGTTGAAAGTGTGAATCTCTCCACTCAAGGTTGACAAAAATGCAGCGCTTGCTGCTCGGTGGAAGTATTGTGCTCTCAGCACGGAGAAACTCCGGCGCCCTATTGTTACTTGTGATCTGGGAAGGTGAGGATGATTTATATCAGTTTGTTGTTTTTTATTTGATTTATTTTACCTTTGTTTAACTAGGCAAGTCACTTAAGAACAAATTCTTATTTACAATGACGGCCTACCAAAGGGCCTCCTGCGGGGACAAGAGTCAACACTACATAAAGAGAAACCCAAGACAACAACATAGCATGGCAGCAACACAACATGGTAGCAGCACAAAACATGGTACAAACATTATTGGGCACAGACAACAGCACAAAGGGCAAGAATGTAGAGACAACAATTCATCACGCAAAGCAGCCACAACTGTCAGTAAGAGTGTCCGTGATTGAGTCTTTGAATGAAGAGATTGAGATAAAACTGTCCAGTTTGAGTGTTTGTTGCAGCTCGTTCCAGTCTCTAGCTGCAGCGAACTGAAAAGAGGAGCAACCCAGGGATGTGTGTGCTTTGGGGACCTTTAATAGAATGTGACTGGCAGAACAGGTGTATGTGGAAGAGGAGAGCTGCAGTAAATATCTCAGATGGGGGGAGTGAGGCCTAAGAGGGTTTTATAAATAAGCATCAACCAGTGGGTCTTGCAACGGGTATACAGAGATGACCAGTTTACAGAGGATTATAGGGTGCAGTGGTGTGTCCTATAAGGAGCATTGGTGGCAAATCTGATGACCGAATGGTAAAGGACATCTAGCCGCTTGAGAGCACCCTTACCTGCCGATCTATAAATTACATCTCCGTTGTTGTGTACTAGTCATATAGCTGGTGTGACACTTATGTATTTACACTGAACAAAAATATAAACACAATTTTCAACAATTTTACTGAGTTACAATTTTATAAGGAAATCAGTCAATTGAAATAAATTCAGTAGGCCCTAATCTATGGATTTTACATAACTGGGTGGGCCTGATAGGGCATAGGCCCAGTGCAGTTTGGTCACGGAGCCAGACTCACCCACTGGGGAGCCAGGAGCCAGACTCACCCACTGGGGAGCCTGGCCCAGCCAATCAGAATGAGTTTTTCCCCACAAAAGGGCTTTATTGCAGACATAAATACTTCTCAGTTTTCATCAGCTGGTCTCAGATGATCCTGCAGGTGAAGAAGTCAGATGTGGAGGTCCTTGGCTGGTGTTATTACGCGTGGTCTGCCGTTGAGAGGCAGATTGGACGTACTGCCAAATTCTCTAAAACAACGTTGAAGGTGGCATATGGTAGAGATATGAACATTCAATTTTCTGGCAACAGCTCTGGTGGACATTCCTGCAGTCAGCATGCCGATTGCACGCTCCCTCAACTTTAGACATCTGTGGCATTGTGTTGTGTGACCAAACTGCACAGTCTGACTGGGGTGGCTGGGGTCTTTGACAATTTTTAGGGCCTTCCTCTGACACCGCCTGGTGTAGAGGTCCTGGATAGCAGGCAGCTTAGCCCCAGTGATGTACTGGGCAGTGCGCATTACAGTGCCTGCGGTCGGAGGCCGAGCAGTTGCCGTACCAGCCAGTGATGCAACCAGTTAGGATGCTCTCGATGTTGCAGCTGTAGAACCTTTTGAGGATCTGAGGACCCATGCCAAATCCTTTCAGTCTCCTGAGGGGGAATGGGTTTTGTCATGCCCTCTTCACGACTGTCTTGGTGTGCTTGGACCATGTTAGTTTGTTGGTGATGTGGACACCAAGGAACTTGAACTCTCAACTTCCTCCACTGCAGCACTGTCGATGAGAATGGGGGCGTGCTCGGTCCTCCTTTCCTCAATGCCATCGGAAGAATCCCGGAACGTATTCCAGTCTGTGCTAGCAAAACAGTCCTGTAGTTTAGCATCTGCTTAATCTGCCCACTTTTTTATAGACTAAGTCACTGGTGCTTCCTGCTTTACTTTTTGCTTGTAAGCAGGAATCAGGAGGATATAATTATGGTCAGATTTGCCAAATGGAGGGCGAGGGTAAGCTTTGTACACGTCTCTGTGTGTGGACTGAAGGAGATCTAGAATTTTTTTCCCCTCTGGTTGCGCATTTAACATGCTGATAGAAATAAGGTAAAACTGATTTAAGTTTCCCTGCATTAAAATCCCCAGAGGGGACAAGTAGCGCCGCTTCTGGGTGAGCGGTTTCCTGTTTTCTTATTTCCTTATAGAGCTGACTGAATGAATGCATATTCACTTTTGCTTGAGATACTGTAAGAAATACATCTTTCCATATTGCTCCACTTTTCCTGAGACAAAAATAACATTTGGTGTATCATTATCCTGGAAGAAATACTTAATTCTGCAGGAGTTCATTTCATATTTGGCTACATGTAAGATGTTCTAGCCCTGTCAGTGTCCAGATTTCACTTAGTATTCCATTAACCCATCTCAAGTTCAAAGGTGTCATTTTAGCTCTCTCATTTCAACTCTCTCATTTGTTGGCAAAGTAAACATGTTATAATGCAATATTTTAGTCTCTCACAATATTATTCTTTCACAATAAACAAGTAATTCACAATAATACTCAAAGTAGTTATTGTAATAGACATTCGCAACAGTGTTGTTGGTGTAGAGATGTGCAATGAGTCATCTTGTGACATCGTCATGGAGAGAATAGACACTTTATTGTCCGTTGGTTAGAACGGAAATATGTCTTCTGCTTTTCCCAACTGCCTGCAGTGCAGCACCCCTGGGTGGAGAACAATTGTGGGCATAGAGTCATCTTGGGCAGAAACCATTGTAGTTATGCACCACACTCATTTATTGGTCCTGTAGAGCAGTGTTTCCTGGTCCTAGAGTCACAAAGGGTTGCACATTTTACTTTTTGCAATAGCACTACACACCTGATTCAAATCATCAAAGCTTAATACATTGATAATTTGAATCAGTTGTGTAGTCTTAGGACAAAAACAAGAATGTGCACACCTTTGGGTCCCCAGGACCAGGATTGAGAAACAGAGGTTGGCGAGGCAGACCAGCAACTGGAAGGTTGATGGTTTAAGACCCGGACTGGGGCAACACAAATATGGGAATGGAACTGAACTGGCAACTGGAAGGCTGCTGGTCATTGATACCATGTACCATCTGCTACCACTGTGCCCATGAGCAAGGCATCAAACCTCCCACAATTGCTCACCATCTACTGGCAAGCTAGCCCTGTCAGTATACAGTAGTAGTAAATAAGAATTTGTTCTTAACTGACTTGCCTAGTTAAATAAAATCAAAAATCTTGCCCCATGCAACAGGAAATGGTCAGGGGCCAAGATTCAACATTTAACAGTTCTCAAATTTTGGTCAAAACAGGTCTATTAGATTAGAACTATCACACATGTATTCCGTAATCAAAATGTTATTCTTGTTTACAGACTTTATAACAAAGATGCCGTGATTGAGTTCCTTCTGGATAAATCCGCAGATAGACCCAACAGCGAGGTTGTATCACACCTTCGTGGCATTAAGGTATGGTAATTATCCGCGGCCACACCTGTATCTTGTTCTACATCTTCTTTTGGAATAGCGAGCCAACATCTTTCCTGCACTTTTATTTCCCTGATTGAGCAGAACTCGTTTTCTCGTGGCTCTCTTGTGTTTCCGCAGCAGACATATAGTGAGCAATATGTTTGGAACATCACTTTGCAATAAAATCTCAGTACCAAATTACAATACATATAGAATCATGAGAATCGCAATACATATCGTATCGCTACATAAGTATCGTGATAATATGTTATTGTGAGGTCCCTGGCAATTCCCAGCCCTAATATCATTGCATTATCTAAAGGGAATCAAATGAAATAATAACCCATAATATTATGGTGTGTGTGTCACTCCACAGGATATAAAGGAGCTGAACCTGACTGACAACCCAGCCTGGGAAGGCGAGAGGAGGAACACCAAAGGGGACCGCTACGAGGACATGCACTGTGCCATGTTCATCTGTCCTGTGGTGGGCCTGGAGATGAATGGAAAACATAGGTACTGTGTGCGTGCACGTCATTCCTCATGGATTTCTTCATCACTCTGAGGGACCTACCTAAATTTGTCCAATTAGTAAGGCTTGTTCTCCTTTGCAAAATGTTTTGCTACGGTGTGCACTAATGTATAGGACCCTAGATACTAGCATCTCGTCAACGTCTCACCATCTTATCAATGGGTTTCAATGAGAAGCGTAGATGGGTGCAGTTTGGTCTCAGTGTCATCTCACAATATCGGCATCTTACGGAGTACTGGCACTGAATCTAGTGCAGTTGCCCCTAGCCTGAGTGTCAGCATGACTTCACAATGACAGTAACGGAGTTGGTAAGAGCGCACACAGATCTGGGACCAGGTATGTGCAGTAGGACTCAGTGCTAAACTGTAGAGATGAGATTGAGTGATAACGTGAGCCACTCCACTATTTGAGCATTGTCACTTTCTTTAATCATTTTTTTAGGAGAATATAATTCTGATCTCCTTCTGGATAGGAATAGAAGTAAGGAGACGACGGGCAGGTAGACAGAGTAAAAGGGGACAATAGAGGTTTGTTGCATCACAACCTTAACCGTTATGTGTGATCTTGTCTCTCAGGTTCTGTTTTCTGCGTACCTGTGGTTGTGTGTTTTCCGACCGGGCCCTGAAGGAAGTCAAGACTGAGATATGTCACAAGGTTGGTCAGACTGTATGTAGCATCCTCTGCAACAAGCTATCTGCTGTTCTGCAGTTGGTCAACTTTCAAGTTTTATTGTACAGTTTCTTGCAAGCTCTTGCCCAACAATGCAGTAACTAATATCCATAGTGTACATGAGAAGTAGAAGTAAGAAGAACATGAGGAAGCAATATACAGAGTCATTTCCATGGTCAGTGCCTATACCTTATTTACAATGTGCAGGTATACTGGAGTGGTAGATGGAGTGCCTTCAGAAATTATTCACGCCCCTTGACTTTTTCCAAATTGTGTTGTTACAGCCTGAATTTAAAATGGATTCAATTGTGATTTTTTTGGTCACTGGCCTACCCACTATACCCCATAATTTCAAAGTGGAATTATGTTTTTTTAAATATTTAAAATGTAATAAAAAAATGTAAAGCTGTAGTGTTTTGAGTCAATAACTATTCAACCACTTTGTTATGACAAGTCTAAATAAGTTCAGGAGTAAAAATGTGCTTAACATGTCACATAATAAGTTGCATATAATTAAAATGCATCATACGGGGATGCTTCCTGTATTTTGAAAGTTACATATCTTTCAAAACGTTTAGGACTATGTCAACAATGGATAATGGACAAACAAATACCAAAATATAGTTTTTGGGTGGAGTTTTCCTTTAACAAGTTACACAATAAGTTGCATGGACTCACTCTGTGTGCAATAATAGTGTTTACTATCAAAATAAAGAAAGTCGCACACTATGTATAATCTCCCAGCAATACTGGGAGTACTTGAACCAGGTTATGTAGACACACAGTGCAATTAGTGAAACCAATGACAGTAGTGAGGGCTGTCTCATAATGATTAAGTTATTTAAAATTAATTAGGGGAAACTGTTAAAATTGTATATGTCATATTAAATATATTACACTGTTGTTATATAGAAACATAATGGAATATTGTACATCATATTAGCATCAACATACATTATTGTTTCATTCAATTCACATAATAATTTCATATATCATTTACATTTTGTTACATATAATCTTTTGGTTCAACCTTACTATATAATGAGCATCATCAAATTATTATGTGAAATTGATTGAAACAATAATGTATGTTCATTGTTTTTTTTTTATCTACAATAATAGTGTTTAACATGATTTTTGAATGACTACCTCATCACTGTACCCCACATACAACTATCTGTGAGGTCCCTCAGTCGAGCAATGATTTTCAAATACAGATTCAACCACAAAGACCAGGGAGGTTTTCTAATGCCTTGCAAAGAAGGGCACCTATTGGTAGATGGGTAAAAATAAAAAAAGCAGACATTGAATATCCCTTTGAGCATGGTGAAGTCATTAACTACACTTTGGATGGTGTGTCAATACACCTAGTGTCAGTTGCCGGAGAGGAAGGAAACCACTCAGGGATTTGACAATGAATCCAGTTGTGACTTTAAAACAGTTATAGAGTTTAATGGCTGTGATAGGAGAAAACTGAGGAAGGATAAACAACATTGTAGATACTCCACAATACTTACTAACCTCATTGACAGAGTGAATAGAAGGAAGTCTGCACAGAATATATATATTTTTTTAATGCCTCCTGTTTGCAACAAAAGTAATACTGCAAGAAATGTGGCAAAACAATTCGGTTTTTGTCCTGAATACAAAGTGTTTTGTTTGGGACAAATCCAATAGAACACATTATGGAGTACCACTCTCCATATCTTCAAGCATAGTGGTGGCTGCATCATGTTATGGGTATGCTTGTAATCGTTAAGGACTGGGGAGTTATTCAGATAAACATATAGAGCTAAGCACATGCAAAATCCTAGAGGAATACTTGGTTCAGTCTGCTTTCCACCAGACAGTGGGATATTAATTCACCATTTAGCAGCTAAAACACAAGGCCAAATCTATACTGGAGTTGCTTACCAAGAAGACAGTGAATGTTCCTGAGTGGCTGAGTTTCAGTTTTGACTTAAATCTGCATGAAAATCTATGGCAAGACCTGAAAATGGTCGTCCAACAATGGACAAATCAACAATCAATTTGACATGAAAAGAATAATGTGCAAATATTGTACAATCCAGGTGTGCAAAGCTCTTAGAGACTTACCCAGAAAGACTCACAGCTGTAATCACTGCCAAAGGGCATTCTAACATGTATTGAATACTTGTCTAATCAAGATATTTTGGTGTTTTATTTTTCATATATATACATATATTACAATTTTTGTCTTCCATTTTAACACTAAAGTATTTTGTGTATATTGTTGACAAAAAAATGACAAATCCATTTTAATCCCACTTTGTAACACAACAACATTTGGAAAAAGTAAAGGGGTGTGAATACTTTCTGAAGGCACTTGTATGAATAGGCATCAGGAAATAAGATAAACAGACTAGCAGCAGTGTATTTGATGATTGTATATGAGTCTGTTTGTGTAGAGTCAGAATGAAGTTTGTGTGTGTGTGTGAGTGAGTGGCCTTGTCCGATTACCCATACTTGTGTCCTAAATAGTACTTACTCAGGTGGTAAAACAGGACTCAGCTGCCTGCTTGTTTGTGTCCCGCTTGAGTATGTGACAAAAGAAAGATGAATAGTACAGTCGTGGCCAAAAGTTTTGAGAATGACACAAATATACATTTTCACAAAATTTGCTGCTTCAATGTCTTTAGATATTTTTGTCAGATGTTACTATGGAATACTGAAGTATAATTACAAGCATTTCATAAGTGTCAAAGGCTTTTATTGACAATTACATGAAGTTGATGCAAAGAGTCAATATTTGCAGTGTTGACCCTTCTTTTTCAAGACCTCTGCAATCCGCCCTGGCATGCTGTCAATTAACTTCTGGGCCACATCCTGACTGATGGCAGCCCATTCTTGCATAATCAATGCTTAGAGTTTGTCAGAATTTGTGGGGTTTTGTTTGTCCACCCGCCTCTTGAGGATTGACCACAAGTTCTCAATGGGATTAAGGTCTGGGGAGTTTCCTGGCCATGGACCCAAAATATCAATGTTTTGTTCCCCGAGCCACTTAGTTATCACTTTTGCCTTATGGCAAGCTGCTCCATCATGCTGGAAAAGGCATTGTTCGTTACCAAACTGTTCCTGGATGGTTGGGAGAAGTTGCTCTCGGAGGATGTGTTGGTACCATTCTTTATTCATGGCTGTGTTCTTAGGCAAAATCGTGAGTGAGCCCACTCCCTTGGCTGAGAAGCAACCCCACACATGAATGGTCTCAGGATGCTTTACTGTTGGCATGACACAGGACTGATGGTAGCGCTCGCCTTGTCTTCTCCGGACAAGCTTTTTTCCGGATACCCCAAACTATCGGAAAGGGGATTCATCAGAGAAAATGACTTTACCCCAGTCCTCAGCAGTCCAATCCCTGTACCTTTTGCAGAATATCAGTTTGTCCCTGATGTTTTTCCTGGAAAGAAGTGGCTTCTTTGCTGCCCTTCTTGACACCAGGCCATCCTCCAAAAGTCTTCGCCTCACTGTGTGTGCAGATGCACTCACACCTGCCTGCTGCCATTCCTGAGCAAGCTCTGTACTAGTGGTTCCCTGATCCCGCAGCTGAATCAACTTTAGGAGACGGTCCTGGCGCTTGCTGGACTTTCTTGGGCGCCCTGAAGCTTTCTTCACAACAATTGAACCGCTCTCCTTGAAGTTCTTGATGATCCGATAAATGGTTGATTTAGGTGCAATCTTACTGGCAGCAATATCCTTGCCTGTGAATCCCTTTTTGTGCAAAACTATGTTGACCGCACGTGTTTCCTTGCAGGTAACCATGGTTGACAGAGGAAGAACAATGATTCCAAGCACCACATTCCTTTTGAAGCTTCCAGTCTGTTATTCGAACTCAATCAGCATGACGGAGTGATCTCCAGCCTTGTCCTCGTCAACACTCACACCTGTGTTAACGAGAGAATCACTGACATGATGTCAGCTGGTCCTTTTTGTGGCAGGGCTGAAATGCAGTGGAAATGTTTTTTGGGGATTCAGGTCATTTGCATGGCAAAGAGGGACTTTGCAATTAATTGCAATTCATCTGATCACTCTTCATAACATTCTGGAGTATATGCAAATTGCCATCATACAAACTGAGGCAGCAGACTTTGTGAAAATTCATATTTGTGTCATTCTCAACTTTTGGCCACGACTATACGACGTTTAGAAAATCGATTGTACTTTAAATTAGACTTGGGCGGTATCCAGATTTTCACATTGTCATACTGTCCTCTTAGCCCAGGATTTACAGTATTAGCAGCATAGCAAACAAGGGGACGCTAAAAACGCTAGAAAAGTCCATTGGGTCTTTTGTGCAAATTAATTGTGAAATCACAGTTTTCACTCATCAGTATTTCGCTAACATAAACTAATTGCTAAGACAGGCAAATCCAGCTCATTAAGTTATACAAGTGTAGCATGTCATTTTCAGTGAGTGTGGACATCTTTCAAGCTAAAGTGAACGAGAGAAATTGTGCAAATGAACAAAGTTGTGATGCTGTTCTTCCTTCAGAAAAGCATGCATGTGTACAAGGATCAGAGGGGTGAAGAACGGAGGAGGAAAAAAACGCTAGTAGGAAGTACAGGGAACAAATGGTAGTTGTTCAGACAACTCATCCAGAGGTCTTTGACTTCTGGCAGAAAGCTATTATAAGATATCTGCCAGAGGTCTTTGACTTCTGGCAGAAAGCTATTATAAGATATCTGATGGCAAATATTTAGTAGTGAATTGCATAAAAGTGTACTTCATCACCTCGTGTGCGCCACACAACAGCTCCCGCCGTCTCCCGTTGTGCTATTTACGAACAAACGTGACTGGCATAACTGTTCTGGGGTACTACGGGAACTCTTCATAATGTCAAATATGACAGGGGAAATGAAGAACGTAATCTCCTAATTTATTGCTTAAGTTGACTGCAGGTATTAACTTCAAAAGTATCTACAAATATTCAAATTTATTGAAAAACTTCTAAGAAATTGTTTTGACAGTATTGACAGTATTGAAAAACCTTCACGTGCCTTTTTCAAATACCCCGGTATACCACCCAAGCCTACTTTAAATGCAGGATGTCATACTCTTTTTCGCTTTGACAACAGCTATGGGGATGCATTACCAAAATCAACGAATAATGGGAAACAACGCAATCGCACGTGATGCATTCTCTGTATGCGAAAATGGAGTATGTGAATTTTCGAAAATCGAGTATGGTTTAAATGCCAGGATTTTATACTCATTTCCGCTCTTCATCTCATGGAATTCGATGCACACTTGTCCACAATGCATTGGAAGAGGTTGGCTGCGAATGTTAGGCCATAGTTCTCTTCAAGTAGCCAAACAACAAAACTAGGCTACTTAATTGGGAAGATCCCGAATAGCGAAGCTTCTGTGGTGGTGTTCAAATGTACAGTACCAGTCAAAAGTTTGCACACACCTTCTCATTCCAGGGTTTTTCATTATTTTTACTATTTTCTACATTGTAGATTAATAGTGAAGACATAAACTATGAAATAACACATATGGAATCATGTAGTAACCAAAAAAGCGTTAAACAAATCAAAATATATTTTATATTTGAGATTCTTCAAAGTAGCCACCCTTTACCTTCATGAAAGCTTTGCACAGTCTTGGCATTCTCTCAACCAGCATCATGAGGTAGTCACCTGGAATACATTTCAATTAACACGTGTGCCTTGTTAAAAGTTCATTTCTGGAATTTATTTCCTTCTTAATGCGATTGAGCCAATCAGTTGTGTTGTGACAAGGTAGGGGTGGTATACAGAAGATAGCCCTATTTGATAAAAGACCAAGTCCATATTATGGCTAGAACAGCTCAAATAAGCAAAGAGAAACGACAGTCCATCCTTATTTTAAGACATGAAGGTAAGTCAATCTGGAAAAGTTCCAAGGACTTTGAAAGTTTCTTCAAGTGCAGTCGCAAAAACCATCAAGCACTATGAAGAAACTGGCTCTCATGAGGACTTCAGAGTTACCTCTGCTGCAGAGGATAAGTTCATTAGAGTTACCAGCCTCAGAAACTGCAGCCCAAGTAAATGCTTCACAGAGTTATAGTAACAGACACATCAACTGTTCAGAGGAGACTGCGTGAATCAGGGCTTCATGGTTGAATTGCTGCAAAGAAACCACTACTAAAGGACACCAATAATAATAAGAGACTTGCTTGGGCCTAGAAACATGAGCAATGGACATTAGACCGGTGGAAATCTGTCCTTCGGTCTGATGAGTCCAAATTTGGTTCCAACCTCCATGTCTTTCTGAGACGCAGAGTAGGTGAATGAATGATCTCCGCATGTGTAATTCCCACCGTGGCTTCCTGCATGGCTACCACAGCATTCTGCAGCAATACGCTATCCCATCTGGTTTGCGCTTAGTGGGACTATCATTTTGTTTTTCAACAGGACAATAACCCAACACACCTCCAGACTGTGTAAGGGCTATTTAACCAAGAAGAAGAGTGATGGAGTGCTGCAGCAGATGACCTGGCCTCCACAATCACCTGACCTCAGCCCAATTGTGATGGTTTGGGATGAGTTGGACTGCAGAGTGAAAGAAAAGCAGCCAACAAGTGCTGAGCATATGTGGGAACTCCTTCAACACTGTTGGAAAAGCATTCCAGGAGAAGCTGGTTGAGAGAATGCCAAGAGTGTGCAAAGCTGTCATCAAGGCAAACGGTGGCTACTTTGAAGAATTTTAAATATGAAATATATTTTGATTTGTTTAACACTTTGGTTACTACATGAATCCATATGTATTATTTAATTGTCTTCATTATTATTCTGCAATGTAGAAAATAGGAAAAGTTAAGAAAAACCCTTGAATGAGTAGGCGTTTCCAAACTTTTGACTGGTACTGTAGGCTAAGTCGTTTTTTGGTCTGCTTAAAATAACGAGTATTTCATCGTAGGCATATTATTATTATTTTTTACCCATACTGGATTTATTTTTTCTCATTGAAAAGTGTTTATTGATCTCTTGGCCGTTATAAGAGCTTTTAAACGAAATATTAAACCATATTTTTTTTTTCCTGAACGTGTCGGCATCGGGGACTCGGGATGTGGCTGCGTTTTTGACGTCATGTTAATCAGGCCTTTTGATTTAAACATATGGATGTTAGGCTTCCTGTTTAATTATTTAATTCATGGATCAAGTATTTGCAGTCGTTCTGATCTTGCTCCCAATGATCCGTGCTTTACTTTATTATGTTGCTGTCCGGCGATAGTCTACCTATAACCAGCCTGAGTAGGCCTATAACTCTATTCCTATTCTATTCAGAGTTTGGAGAAATTAATTGAAATGGAAATGAGCTATTATAAGGCTGGTTAATGCGATGCATGTCTGTTGAATTTGGAAAAATCCACCCAGCCCCATCTACTCAGCCAGTCAGGAGACGCTACTGCGTTGCAGCCGTGGCATACTACATACTTTTTACTAAACGTTATGTGCTAAATAGTATGCGATGATGAGTACATAGTATGCAGTTAAAGTATGTAGTACGCTAGTATGGGTATTTGGACACAGTCAATCCTGTTTGTGTATATAGTCAGTCTGTGTAGCCGTTTTGTTAGCTACAGTGGGCTCCAAAATTACTGGCACCCCTGACTGGCAATGCACAAACAATACTTTAAAAAAATATAAACAATATAATTATAGAGAAACTCAAAATACCAACATGTGAAAAATACTGTACTTTATTAATGTTTCAATTGAACCCACCAAAATCATTTATTGATTTAATTAAAAATCAATGTCCTCCAAATCAAGGTTTGACAATTAATGGCACCCTTAAATATTATTGTAAATAACATCTACCAAAATTAAACCAGGAATTAAATTCCACTTATTTAAGTTTATCTAAGTGTTAAGAAACTATATTGAGCCATTACATCACTTCCTTTTTCACTAGGGTATAAAAATGAGGTAACACGCATGCAATATCCCTTTGTCATCCAACACCATAAAGAAAAGAACTGGCAGTTCAAAAGAGACAGATGGTCGTAGACCTTTTATAAATCTGTTAATGGCTACAAGATGATCCACAAACGATTGAATATATGACTGAGCACTGTCAGGGCAATTATAAAAAAATTCAAAAGATATGGAATAGTTGAAAACCTCACGGGTAGAGGACGCAAATGTATTTTGCCCCCCAGGATAGGGAGGAGGATGGTGAGAGAAGCAACAAAATCCCCACGAATCACTGTGAAAGAATTCCAGGCCTTGGAGGCGTCTTGGGGTCACCAGGTTTCAAAAAGCACCATCAGATGCCACCTCCACAACCACAGACTCTTTGGAAGGGTTGCCAGAAGAAAGCCCTTAATGACCCCAAGACACAGACGCAAGCACTTGGAGTTTGCCAAATGTCATTTAAATTATGATTGGAAGAAGGTGCTCTGGTCAGATGAGACCAAAATTGAACGTTTTGGTCAGATACAGCATCGGCATGTTTGGCGTCGAAACAGAGATGCATACAAGGAGAGGCACCTCATACCCACGGTGAAATATGGTGGTGGGTCAGTGATGTTTTGGGGCTGTTTTAATTCCAGAGGTCCAGAGGCACTGGTTAAGATTGATGGCATAATGAATTCCACCAAGTGTCAGGCAATTTTGGCTGACAATCTGGTTGCCAGAAGGCTGGGACTTGGCTGTATTTGGACTTTCCAACAGGACAATGACCCAAAACATACCTCAAGATCCACACAGAAATGGTTCTGTGACAACAAAATCAATGTTCTGCCATGGCCATCTCAGTCGCCGGACCTCAATCCAATCGAAAACCTGTGGTCTGAGTGGAAGAGGGCAGTTGATAAGCGCAAACCCAAGAATGTGAAGGATCTTGAAAGGATCTGCATAGAGGAATGGTCCAAAATCCCTCCAAATGTGTTCCTTAACCTTGTCAAACATTACAGGAAAAGACCATGCTGTTATCCTTGCCAGAGGTGGTTGCACTAAGTACTAAATGAGGAGTGCCAATAATTATGAAACCTTGATTTTGGTGAAATGTATTTTGTATTAAATAATTGTATGATTTTGGTGGGTTCCATTGAAACATTAATAAAGTACAGTATTTCTCACATGTTGGTATTTTGAGTTTATCTCTATAATTATATTGTTTATATTTTTAAAGTATTGTTTGTGCATTGCCAGTCAGGGGTGCCAGTAATTTTAGAGCCCACTGTATTTAACAGTCTTATGGCTTGGGAATAGAAGCTGTTCAGGAGCCTGTTGGTTTCAGACTTGTTGCTCCGGTAACGCTTGCCGCACAGAAGCAGAGAGAACATTCCTTTCACACTCTCTGATATAGAGGTCCTGGATGGCAGGGTGCTCGGCCCCAGTGATGTATTGGCATTTGGATTTAAAATGGGACCTCCCTTGCTGTGTTTTTTTCACAGTATTACTTCAGCGCCTTTGCATACAAGATGCATGGTTGGAAAAAAATGGATTGTGTATATTTGTTTTCTTCTTTTACTCTGTAATTTAGGTCATTATTGTGGAGTCACTACAATGTTGTGGATACATCCTCAGTGTTCTCCCATCACAGCCATTGAACTCTGTAGCCAATAGCCCCATCGTAATATCACTAAGCAGTTTCATTCCTGTCCTGCTGCTCAGTTCAGAAGGACGGCTGTATCTTTGATGTGTCTGGGTGGTTTAATACCTAATCCATAGCATATCTATGAAGTTGATCATGCTTAAAGATATATTCAGTGTCTGGTTTGTTGTTGTTAACAATCACTGAACTTCTTTGAGGCTTTCAAAAATGTCCCTGGTCTTTGTAGGTAAATCTGGCATTGAAATGCAATACTTGACTGAGGGACCTTACAGATGTTGTTTAAGTTACATGGACTCCATGTGATTTGTTTAGCCAAATTTTACTCTTGAACTAATTTAGGCTTGCCTAAACAATGGGCCTGAATACTTATGCAATGACTATTTTAGTTATGCATTTTTTCCCCCTTAAATTGTATATTTTTTCTTCCACTTTGACATTCAAGTATTTTGTGTAGATTGACAAGGAAATTACAATTACATAAATTTTAATCACACTTTAACACATTTTAAGAAATCCAAGGGGTCTGAATATTTTTGCAAGGCATTCTACTTATCTAGGGTGGGTGAGGGCAGTGTGGAGTGCAATTGAGATTGTGTTGTCTATGGATTGGTTGGTGTGGTATGCAATTTGGAGTGGATCTAGGGTGTCTGGGATGATAGAGTTGTGTGCAATACCCAGCCTTTCAAAGCGATTCCTGATTACAGACGTGAGTGCTACAGGGCCGTAGTCATTGTGGCAGGTAGCCTTACGTGCTGACCACACCGCTCGTGCGCATGTCGATTTTTTTCCACCCACACCAGACTGATCAGGACACACAGGTTGAGATATCAAAAAGAACTCTGAAGAAACTATATTCATTTGGGGACAGGTCGAAAAGCATAATTTTTTGGGGGCAATTTAGCTAGCTAGCTTAATGTTGCTAGCTAATTTGTCCTGGGATATAAGCGTTGGGTTGTTATTTTACCTGAAATGCACAATGTCCTCAATGCCGGTAATTAATCCACAGATAAAAGTGTAAACTAAGTTTGTTTCCAGTAATCTCTCCTCCTTCAGGCTTCTTCTTCTTCTTTGGACTTTATGTTGGCTTTACAACTTTAATGTGAATTACCACCACCAACTGGACTGGAGTGTGGACCTCAGTTCATCTTTCAATCACCCACGTGGGTATTTGCTCCTAAAAAACTATGAGGAGATGGGAGAGGTGGGACTTGCAGAGTGTCAAGTGTCACAAATAGAACCAAGTTCTATTTTAGCGCCTGGCTACGCAGACGCGTGCAAGCAGTGTGGGTGCAATGATTGAATAACATGTATGTGTACATTTATTTTGCAATGCTCATGCATACAACGCGGGGGGTGTGGTCAGCATGTTAGAGTTCTTGGGAATAGGAATGATGGTGTTCAGCTTGAGACTTGGGGATTACAGACTGGGACAAGGAGAGGTTTAAAATTACCAGGAATATGGTTGCCAGCTCTTCTGCACATGCTCTGAGGATGTTCCCTGGAAAACCATCCAGCCCCGTGGCCTTGCGAGTGTTGACCTGATTGAAAACCTTACTCACGTCAGCCTCAGAGCGAGGTCACCCAGTCCTCTGGGTTGGCGGGGGCCCTCATGCAAGGCTTGGTGTTGTTTTTGTCAAAGAGTGCATAACGTGCATTACGTTTGTCTGGTAGAGAGGCATTGTTGGGCAGATCCCAGCTGTCTCTTCCTTTGTAATCCGTAATGGACTGTAGCCCCTGCCACATGCAGCAGGTATCGGAGTCTGTGTAATAGGATTCCATTTTAAGCCTATATTGTCCTTTTGGCTCTGCAGAGGTTGTAGCAGGACTTCTTGTACTTGTTTGTGTCCTCAGCCCTAGCATCGGAGTTGGCTGTGATAGCTTTGTGTGTGGGTGCCCCTGTCCTTTACCTTAGTGCCAACCTTTGTGTTAATCCAGGGCTTTTGATTGGGGAAGCAGTGAATCTTCACTGAGGGTACAATGTCGGCGATGCATTTCCTGATGAAGTCAGTCGGGGTCAGTCTGGCTCATGTTGGGTACCAGAACTCTAGTTGTAGTGACATTTCAAGGATGATCAAAGGAAATTGGATGCACCTAATCTCAATTTGGAGTGTCAGCAAAGGAGTGTGACATGAATGAAATGAGATTTCTGTATTTTATTTCAATACATTTGCTAACATTTCTGTAAACATGTTTTCACCTTGTCATGATGGGTTATTGTGTGTATATGGGTGAGAGAGAAAAATCAAGGGCTATGAATACTTTCTGAAGGCACTGTACTTAAAAAGTATCTACTAATATTCCAATTTATAAAAAAAAAAACTTAAAGTAAATAGTTTCAACGGAATTGAAAAACCATCCCGTGGCTAGGGTTGTTGCAGCCACCGTATTACTGGCACACCGGCGGTCACGAGTCATCAAATTTCATGTGACCGTTTAGTTACGGTAATTAGGCTTCTCCAAGTTCTGATGCTGCTGGTCATTAGTAGCCTACCAAACATGCTAACTGCCTGGTACTCAGGACTCTGTTGTCCCTCTAATCACTCTGACATCAATGCAAATGCGTTTGAAAATCAATCGCTTCATGAGAGCCCATGAGCTCAACGTTTCGCCACATTTCTATAGGCTATGCAATTTCGTGAGAAAACAGAGTGATGGCCTATATTAAAAAGAGGATCTCTTCAGCTTTCTATAGGCTAGGCTTACTATATTTATTTCTTAACTTTCCTAATACTAAGCAAATATTAAGCACATTGCTTATCTTTACAACAGGAGTATAGCTTTCCTGGCTGGCATGAAAATGAACCACAGGAAAAGCGTCCTCTATTCGCTTTGACAGAGATGCAGAGATTACTTTTTTCCTGACCCTGTTACGAGACAGGTACATGATAATGGTCCTTTCTACATCAAAATGAATTTCACACATATATTATTTAGTATATGTAAAGACGAGATTAAATCAAGAATATTCTGATGGGTGACAATATTAGCCTAACACTTGTGAATTATATATTATCACTTGTGAATGATGCCCAGATAAACGCAAGAAACAATGCATTTTTTTGCAAATTTTTCTAAGCATAGTCGCACACCTCATGTAGGCTAGCCCATAAGCTTATATGTTTTGATACGGTTTGTATCACAACTAAAGTGGCCAAATAACTTCTTAAAATTAAGCACATTAATCCACTTTACAAGGGGTGTAGAGCCTAACTGGCATACATAAGCAGCGCGTGAGTTTCAAGTTTGGGGAAGATAATTTTCACCATAAAAATGCACCTTTTTAATAAAAGCATTATATGCATAATTGCATTTTTGGTCACTTTTGATAATGTTTTCCCGCTAATGGAACATTTGTGCTTAGCCATGTGCGCATTGCTGCGCTTATACTGTGAAGAAATAGCCTAATAGTTTAAACATTTTAAGCTAAATGTTGTGATCTGCTGTGTCAGCCTCATTGCTTCAAAACGTTTGTTTGATGCTAGTGGTTGTATTAATTTGGGATCTATCGCATCCCACAACTGTCCCAAACTATGTTTGGAATATTTATTTCTCACACAGAATAGAATAGGTCGACTTTTGTACTGTGGGGGATAGTTGATTGACATAGGCTAGTGCTTTGGCCTACTCATCTTGTTGGCTGATGAAAAGTAAATGTAGACAGTTCTTCCAATATCTTCAGTATGCACCTCGGAATTGGATAAGTACGTACGCAGCTGCGTCCCGGATGTGTCTGTCTTCACTTGTAGCCTGTGAGAAAGACCCGATCACGTGATGGAGAGCCATGTGAGTGAGATGAGAGGTGCTTCGGGGCAGGCAGGCATGGGTTTTTCTAGGGTGTATTATGGCCACACAAAGGGAATGCCACCGGGAAATTCGAGGCATTATCAAGTGGTTCTGAAATTGTGAATGAGAGACTGACGAAGTGTGTACAGCCTGCGCAAAAAAACAAAGCAGAGATCATGCCTTTCAATCGACTTTTTTCAAATCATCATTAGTCACATCATGAAGCCTTACAATGTATTAAAAATCAAAACATATAGCCCAACGTTTGTAGAACAACTTAAGTTAAATTAATAACTATAAATTAAGCATATGGAGTACCTATTTCGTTGTTAACTGCTCAACACAGAATAGCTGCATGTGCGCATTCCCTCAAATCGCTTAGAGAAAATATCGCTTTGTTCAATTGTGTTCTTCATACTATAAAATAATGTCACAGAATTCTAAGCAAATCTTGTCTGCTAAATGAACTAGTATAGCCCACTGCCATATGACATAGCCAGATCAGGAACTAACGTAAGGACAACTCAGAGTATGTTATTCTGTTCTTCTGAAATAGACTACATTTTCTTCATATCATGTTTCTTTAGACCTGTCAAAAATAAATCATGGATTTATTGTGATGATGTAGGCTATATTACATGGATTTATTGTAGAGGTCGACCGATTATGATTTTTCAACACCGATACCGATTAATCGGACGATATTTTTTTTAAACGATTAAAAAAAAAATTGTAATAAGGACAATTACAACAATACTGAATGAACACTTATTTTAACTTAATATAATACATAAATACTATCAATTTAGCCTCAAATAAATAATGAAACATGTTCAATTTGGTTTAATGGAAAAACAAAGTGTTGGAGAAGAAAGTAAAAGTGCAATATGTGCCATGTAAAAAAAGCTAAAGTTGTGAAAGCTGGTGGTTCCTTTTAACATGAGTCTACAATATTCCCAGGTAAGAAGTTTTAGGTTGTAGTTATTATAGGAATTATAGGACTATTTCTCTCTATACGATTTGTATTTCATATACCTTTGACTATTGGATGTTCTTATAGGCACTTTAGTATTTCCAGTGTAACAGTATACCTTCCGTCCCTCTCCTCGCTCCTGCCTGGGCTCGAACCAGGAACACATCGACAACAGCCACCCTCGAAGCAGCGTTACCCATGTAGAGCAAGGGGAACAACCACTCCCAAGTCTCAGAGTGAGTGACGTTTGAAACGCTATTAGCGCGCACCCGCTAACTAGCTAGCCATTTCACATGGGTTACACCAGCCTAATCTCGGGGATTGATAGGCTTGAAGTCATAAACAGCACAATGCTTGAAGGATTGTGAAGAGCTGCTGGCAAAACGCACGAAGGTGCTGTTTGAACGGCAAATCGGTGGCCAAAAATACCGATTACCGATTGTTATGAAAAATTCAAATCGGCTCTAATTAATCAGCCATTCCGATTAATCGGTCGACCTCTAATTTATTGTGATGGTGTAGGCTATATTACATGGATTTATTGTGAAGGTGTAGGCTATATTACATGGATTTATTGTGATGGTGTAGGCTATATTACATGGATTTATTGTGATGGTGTAGGCTATATTACATGGATTTATTGTGATGGTGTAGGCTATATTACATGGATTTATTTGACTTTTTAAAATGTAGAAGCTTCAGAGGTCTGCATCAGTGTGTGGAAGCCAGGAGATGCTAAATGTGAGACCAACAGCTATTTGCTTGACAATCACCGGCTGTCGAAATTTGTGACCGCCAAAGCTCTACCCGTGGCTATTTCCTAATACCCCAGTGTACTGCCCAAGCCTACCCCTCACTTACGCTACCCACTCCCCCATGGTTTTCTTTGTTACACAAAACCTGCTGTTATAGTCAGTCAGTCAGTCACTTCAGGTAGTTTGCTAATGGAGAGTGGTGCTGTTTGTGTGACTCTTCTACTGTAGATTACTCAACCTTTAGTACAGCTTGTCCTCTGTCGTGCCCTGCGGAATTTCTGTCAGGTGGAGGTGGGGGGGGTTTCTATCTGTGGAACATTTAGCTGTTTGTGCTCACTTGTGAATGAGTAACTGTTTTTCCACTTGTTTGATTCCATGGAGTTGGCCACATTTCCGTTGCTAATGCATCAATAATTTGCCTTGATATGAACATACAACTCTCTCTTTTTTGAGTTAACGTAATGATACAATGTTTAGCCAATGTTTAACCAAATAAGCAAATAAAAGGTAGGAGCTACCGTTTCTGTATACCATGGTGCACATAGAAAAGTACCATGGTGCCTCATCCACCATGCCTGCCCCATAAAGCTGTGACCATGAACCCAAAGTTACCAACACCGACTTTGCCCTCCTTATTTTGTGTACTTCTGTAATTTCCGGCAATTTTTTTTCTTCTACACAATGTTCCTGTAGGTGGCTCTAAAACCATTATTTGGTCCACAGTAATAGCCTATGCATTCCGTTGATTCCTGCTATGAAAGCATCTGCCTGTCCCTGTTTCTCAGTCGTCTGCTGTGTGAGCGAGCCACTCTTACTCCCTCTCCCCACTGTGTGCATGGAGGAGGGAGAGATACATTCTGAGAAGAAAAAGCATATGACCATTGCTCAAAATGCAATGGAAAATTGTGTGAAAAAATACATTTTTCAAAGCAGCTACTGTTATAGTTATAAAGGAGAGTCTCACAGCTTTCTGTGAGTATATAATGTATTTCTAACCTTTTAATATTGAATTCATGGCACCACTTTACAACCGAGGTAGGCTGTAAGTATGGCTTTGATGGGCCTGCGGAGTAGAGCACACCGTTTGCAGTGAATAGGCCTACATCAAGTAGCCTAGGCCTAGCGCTGAAAAAATAAATCCGCCATCGTTACCAAAATAGAAAAATCTAATGATTTTATTATTGAAATATTGAAATAGTATGGACGACCGAGGAAAAACAAATTGCTACAATTTAAGGCCATGTGGCAAACAATAATGCATGCACTAGGGATGGGGGTGTAAGCATGTGGGTCTGGGCAGAGGAGAGGTAGATGTTGTTTTTTGTCGTTTTTCATATGCGTATGTTTGTTAATGGTGTGGGGGATAAAAAAAGTAAATTCCTGGGAAAAAGGTTTTTGTAGGACATTAGCCAACATTTACTGATTAGTTTAATCAATTAGCCTACATGGTTATATAG
This sequence comes from Salmo trutta, assembly GCF_901001165.1. Lineage (NCBI taxonomy): Eukaryota > Metazoa > Chordata > Actinopteri > Salmoniformes > Salmonidae > Salmo > Salmo trutta. Next base: position 12,595,786 of record NC_042972.1, on the reverse strand, counting down.
CAACAATATCATATTTAGAGTTAGCAATCTACCTAAGTGTTTTGAGTTCCCACTTCCTGGTGGTGAACAATATAGCCTATAGGCCAATATACACAATATATGTTGGCAAGTTTCTCTGTAGAGCAAAAAAAAAAAGAAGGTCATTCTGTATCCTATTTTGACAGGTTGCACATCCAAAATATCAATCATGCATTCCCTGGATATGTTAGATGAAATGGTATGATTCAAAAGTAGGCCATCTCAGTTGTAAAGTAACCGTCCATTAATATCGCGTCAAATCAGCATCTAAAGTCCATTGCGCGCAAGATGGCGCTGTCGAGCAAGATGAAACCTCATTGAACAACCAAACACTGAGTCGACGCGCAGAGGATGGGTCCCTCAAGCAGAGAATGAGTGCCGCAAGCGCATAGACCAGTCCAGAGCAATGTTCCCTCAAAAAAATGTTGGCACTCTTGAACATTTGGAAAATTCGGTGCAATTTCCAGCGCTTGTTTACCGTGTGCCGTCATTGTAAATAAGAATTTGTTCTTAACTGACATGCCTAGTTAAATAAAGGTAAAAAAAATAAAAATAATAAAATACACTGAGGCTGTACCTGCTTTAATTTACAGTTTCAGACAGTGGTCAAGTACCTACTGTTATTATTTGATCATAATGTTGGCCTAACAGAGTGGCCTACCATCATGTGTGGTGTTCAATGTAGGCCTACATTCCATGAGACGTTTGTCCTTCAGACAAGGAGGTGACTGAAAATGTTGTGTTTGATGCAAGAAACCACTATGCAAAATAAAATGCATTAATATTCCCATACCATTATTACAGAGAATACTCACAACTGCTCATGCTATAACACAATCCAGTTCAAAGCGAATGGCACCGAGCCATATATGGCAATAGTTATTTGCATATAGTTCTACTGCAGCTCTGATTGGTTATGGTCTGTGTAGAGTACTGGCTGAGTCGTGTATGTCAATGCAATAGAATCATACTTCGATGCTTTCTGCCTACAACAAAATCTTGCATAGTTAGTTTTGCATACTAAGTCTTGCATAATTTGTTTTGTTTCGGTATGTTTCATTGAAAGTGGCTAATATTGCGATGATTTGATCACAATTCCCACAGAAGAGAAAGGTTGATTAGTGTTAATTATGGGGGAAAACTCTAGAAAGTTGAGTGAAGTTCAATCTCGTACTTCTCTGTGCGAGCTGATATTTCTTCTGTTCTCCAGTCCCGGGGGAGCTCTGTACCCGCATGCACAGCTTAGAGGAAGTATTGGTTGAGTGCGCAGAAATTTGTTTGAGAGAACAGATGTTCCTCGAGTGGACATGCCAAACTTGAGAGCTGGCAAGTGTGAGTTTGGGCAAGCAGAACATCATTGCCGCAGATCAAAAAGAAGTATGTTTGAATCAAAAAATATAGAACCTTAAGCAAAGAAACATGATTCAAATGTGTACATTTTTTATTTGAAAGCATCAAATTGTCCAACAATAGTCACATGTCTTTGTCAAATTTTCACCACAGAGTTTCTAAACCATACTTTACTGTCTTCGTTTTAACTTTACATTTCTGATGTTGCTCTCAAGTCTTGACACCTTTTGGGTTTCAATTTCTCTTTTTTCTCGATTGGATTTCAGGCTGATGGAGGCTGACTTAGTCGGACGCGTGTCGATAAAAGCTTAAATTGGTCACTTTCTTTGGAGTGATGGACAAACTAACAAATGCTTGCCATTTTTCAGTCCAGTGTTGTCATGTGATTGGTTGAGTCCTCTTGGGTGCATGATGTCAAACAGATGCGCTTCAGAGCCGTATGTTTAGCTTGCTAGCCAGCTTGAATAGTAAGCACTGAATGACTTGGAAAACCCAGCTTCAACTCATCCTCTGCTTGCTCGACAACATTCTGAGCTCTCGACTGGTCTGTGTGCTGGCGTGACCCATCTTCTGCTCGCGTGACCCATCTTCTGCACTTATGACACAGTGTTCGCTTGCTCAATTATGTGTCATCTTGCTCGACAGTGCCATCTTGCACACAATGGACTTTAGAGGCTGATTTGACGCCATACATTAAAACTTTCTTCAAATCTTTGTATTTATTGTTAACGAGCAAAATAGTTACATTTGTCACAATATTCCTTTTTGTCCATATCACCCAGCTCTTGCACTTCCCCCAAAATAATTTTACATAATTTATCGCTGATTTTATCGTTATCGCAAGAAATGGGTACATTTACCGCGATATGTATTTTGTCTATATCGCCCAGTTCTACTTCTCCATCCACCATGCCTGCCCCATCCTTCCGCCTGCCCCATACACCATGCTTTCCCGATCTGCCATGCCTTCCGCCACGCCTGCCCCTTCCGCCACGCCTGCCCCATCCCCCACACCTGCCCCATCCACCACGCCATCCGCCATGCCATCCGCCATGCCTGCCCCATACACCATGCTTGCCCCACTGTGTTCTCGCCTTTTATTGATGACATGTTCTATTTACGGTAAGAATGTGATAAGAGAAATAGGACACACAATACACAGGGAGTCCTATTGAGAAACAACAGATGGCCTCCGAAAACCTATGTGCTGTGAACGTACGACAGTAACAACCACCTCCTAGCCGTCCACCACACTAGCGGTGCTTTAATGCTGAGCGCCCCTCGGTGTCATGGAAACCAGATAACCCCCATATCTATGCCTGTCATTATTCCCATGATGCCTCTTGCCAGCTGAGCAGAGGCTGAGCCATGCTATATGAGGAAGCTGCCAGATGATGGGAAACAGATGCTGCTGTGGTATAGGCAGAGGGAGCAACACAACAGGTCACCTCTCTGACTGTTTAATGTATTCAAAGCATTTGGGAATTGCCATGAATAGCTACACTTCCTTTACAGTGAACAAACAACACGTTTTGGGTAAAAAAATGTATGCTGTACGTTTTCCATAAACAAAGCCTTTGATAATATCATATATTAAATCAATTGTTTTTACATCATTTGAAAATGGTTTGATGTGGAAGTTGAATACCATATAAGCCTCTTCCTAATTTCCATTTGTTGGAACCTGTTCTCTTCAATAGGTGGTGCAAATGTAGAATAATAGTGAAGATATCAAAACTATGAAATAACACACATGGAATCATGTATTAACCAAAAAAGTATAAAACAAATCCAGATATTTTATATTTGATGTTCTTCAAAGTAGCCACCCTTCACCTTGATGACAGCTTTACACACAGTGCTGTCGCTGGCCTACACGTAGTACCCCATCATTTCAAAGTGGAATTATGTTTTTAGAAATTGTTACAAATTAATACAAAATCTAAAACAAATGTCGAGTCAATACGTATTCAACCCCTTTCTTATGGCAAGCCTAAATATGTGAAGGGCGGATTATTTTTAGTTTTTTTTACAAGTCACATAAGTTAAATGGACTCACTCTGTGTGCCATAGTGTTTAACATGATATTGCGAATGACTACCTCATCTCCGTACCCCACACATACAATTATCTATAATGTCCCAAAGTCGAGCAGTGAATTTCAAACACCGAGTCGAGCAGTGAATATCAATATACCCAGTCACTACAAAGATACAGGCTTTGCAAGAGACTTTGCCGGAGAGGAAGGAAACCATGAGGCCAATGGTGACATTAACATAGTTTAATAGCTGTGAAAGGAGAGAACTGAGGACTGATCAACAACGTAGTTACTCCACAATACTAACTGAAATGACAGAGTGAAAAGAAGTAAGACTGTACAGAATAAAAAATTACAAAAATATGCATCTTGTTTACAATAAGGCACTCAAATAAAACTGAAAAAAATGTTTGTCCTGAATACAAAATGTTATGTTTGGGGCAAATCCAACACAACGCATCACTGAGTACCACGCTTTATATTTTCAAGCATGGTGGTGGCTGCATCATGTTATGTGTATCCTTGGCTAGGACTAGGGAGGTTGTTGGGGGGGGGACGGGCGGGACGGGACAGAATAGAGCTAAGCACAGGCAAAATCCTAGAGGAAAACTTGATTCAGTCTGCTTTCCAACAGACACTGGGAGACATTCACCTTTTTAAGCAGGACAATAATCCAGAACACAAGGACAAATATAATAGTTTACTTTAAATAGATTGTTCTTAACATGTAATCCAGTGTAAAAAAAAAAGAAAAAAAAGTTTTATTTTAGTATTTGAAATGGCAATAAATATTCAAGTTGTTGCCACACCTCTAAGCCGCCATGTTCAGAGAGTTGTGTATTGGTCTCGCCTGTAAAGTTTACTGAATCCCTTTGGTACAGTGGCCTATTTGGGTCTGTTGTCAAAGTGCACCACATGTCTCTGAAGGGCCTTGTGTGGCGCAGCGGGGGGGACTTATGAATTCCTTACTGATTATGGTTGCGTCATCCTCTCAACCAATGTGCCCCTTAAGGCGTCTGCATACATAGTTCGAGGTTTGGTTTGCTCCAAGCAGAACTCGTCTAGAAACAAAGTGGCAATATTACAAAAATGAATATTTGTCCCTCTTGAGCCACCCTAGCAACAACATAGCCAGTACACTTCCTCAAAATATCCCAAATTAATGTAAGATTAATCAAGAAATCTGTAATAAATGTTGACATTTTTGCAGAGGTTTCTTAGTCATGCAATTTTACGTCTAAGATGTTTGGTGGAGTATTTCTCAAGTGAAAAAATGTGCGTGAAAACTAGTCATCTCTCGTTGAATGACAACAAACACATCATTGAAGAATCCCGTCCATACTTCTCACTTAGGTCTGGGCGGTATACCCTATTTTACTATATACAGTACCAGTATTGATGCACGGACCGGTTTGAGTTTTTACTTTACCTTCTATAACAGTATTTCAATGTTTGGTTTGTTAAATGTGATACGAAACTCTAGCGTGTATAATATTGGTTTTTATAGTTACTCTGTTTGCTACTTGAGTCCTCTCTCTCCTCCTGCTGCTGCATGTTGCTAACCACACCAAGCCCTACCTGCCTACTGTCACTCAAGGAGAGAACAGTTGCTCGACCACAAGCATTTTCTTGCCGTTAACTTCGTATGTTCAAATGTTGGTGACATGTTCCTTTCCACAAGCGTTCTATACATTATTTGTTTTGTGTGTCTTACTATCTGCAAACAACTATCTGCCAGTTTGTCTTTTCTTAACCACTCATGCTAATTACTAGTTAGCTGGCTAGCTAGCTTGCTAAATGTACAGAGCAAACATAGCTAGCTAATACTGCCTGTGTACCAGTGCTGGTGTTGTTCTTGGTAAGCATGTTTCCATTATATTTCCATGATTCTAACAGTTCACATATTAACGAGGCCTATTTTTTTGCCCAAATGCTACATGGACCACTGTGGAAATGATAATAAAAGCGCAGGAATATTTTATTTTATTTAACTAGGAAAGTCAGTTAAGAACAAATTCTTATTTACAATGATGGCCTAGGAACAGTGGGTTAACTGCCTTGTTCAGGGGCAAAACGACAGATTTTTACCTTGTCAGCTCGGGGATTCGATCTAGCAACCTTTTGGTTACTGGCCAAATGCTCTAACCACTAGGCTTCCTGACAAAATGTATGAAAACGATGAAAATTATTCTTGTTTGGAATTGGATAGAACAGTATGAATAAGGGGTTTTTGTTTTTTCCTTTCAATTAAGACCTAGACAACCAGATGAGGGGAGTTCTTTACTAATCAGTGACCTTAATTCATCAATCAAGTACAAGGGAGGAGAAAAAACCAACAGACACTCGGCCCTCTGTGGAATGAGTTTGATACGTGGTATAAATAGAGAGAACCCCCACTGAAATGTGTTGACATCCTATAACTACTCATAAAGCATATTTAGAACTTTTATTCAAAAACATAAAATACCGTCCAAATTATTGTAATATGATATTTTGTCCATATCGCCCAGCCCTATTCCCACTCCTAGTAGGAGTAGTACTGTAGACCAATCACTGACGAACGGGCGTAGACTTTGGCTACTGAACTTTGATTTGTCTCAATAAAAAAATGTGTGCTCAAACAGCCGAAAAAACGAACAAAATGTTCACAAAGTTGTCATAATATTTGCAGAAACTATTTCGACTGGCAGGCATGCGGCTTCAGTGGTACACCAAGTCTATTTTTTATCACAAAGCGTTTCAGGACAACCGAGATATGTCAATAACAAGTGTTCTCTGGCCACCTCGCATTCGTTTTCCTACGATAGAAGGGGATTTCAGCTTTTAATTACGTATCCATGCAGTGACATTCTCGAGATTTGGGCTTAACGCAGCACACCCTAGCAGCACACTTTAGTACAGCCCTCTAAAGCGATACAGTAACCAACAAGTCTATTTGAGATGTACATCCATTCCGGTCAGGGGGAACCCCACGGCCTCGTCAAAGTCCCACTGTGGCGTTGAAAAGACCAGTTTTGTTGCCTTGCGTGGCAAGTTGCCACCATGACTGAATGGGAACCGTGGCTTGCTGCAGGACCTTTTCCCTGTGCCACTGCTCCAGGCAGTCCAAAGCATCTGGGAAGGTCTTGCTCTCAAACTTGTTGGCAAACATGCTGTTTCTGTTGATGATCCACTGCAAATCCTCCAGACCGTAGATGCAGATGTCCCTGACATAACGACCTGCGGAAAGACGAGCAGCAGCAGAAAGGGCATCAAGATGAGATCAGATCAGTGTCAAAATCTATCAACTGCTGTTGTGTAAACTGTTTACTTCCTAATCAGAAGGCTAATCTAATCTGGAACCAAAGAGCAAAACATGCCCTAGACAAGTGAGGTCAAGACTGTAAACTGACAATGACTGGGATCAGGAGTTGTTGTACCTTTGCATCCATTGTGTTTCGTCCCCTCTTGGTCCCTCCATTTTATCGCCCGGATCTCGCCGCTCCAACCTCCGTCTACATGACTTCCTGGCGCTTCTAGGAGCAGATAACCGATCCAAAACAGATTAAATCTCATTCTCATTATTCATAGCCTTTTGATTATCATCAATGATTCATGGGACACTGATCTACTCATACACTGTAGATAAGCAAGCTGCAAATAAATCAGAGCCTACCGTATGAATGAATTCCCCCAAACTTAATTTTAAGTCCTTCTAGGGAGTTTTTCCTAGCCACTGTGCATCTGCATTACTTGCTCTTTGGGGATTTAGGCTGAGTATCTGTAAAGCACTTTGTGACAACTGCTCATGTAAAAATGGCTTTATAAAATTGATTGAGCTAGGCTGGCCTACTGTACTTGAAACAATGTGGGGATGTTGAACCCATTCCTTTAAGTTTCAAGCTTTATAAAGGCTAAAAGTAATCTTTGAACAGTGAACACCCCAAATAAATTTGTTTGGGGTGTTCACTGTTCAAAGGATTTATCTACTTCACTGTTCAAGGATTTATCTACTTCTCATAGCTTTTTCGTCTCCTAGGTGTTTGCTTTTGGAATGCATTTCAAATTGGAAAGGTTGTGTGTAGCATATGGAAAGGTCTAGGGTTGTAGAAGTCTCATCTGTTTTCCTCAGGGATGTAACAGTTCTAAATGTCCCTATATATTGACATAAGCTCAGTATCAATTGTGTTGTGGAGATTAACTTCTATTGGCCACTGTATTACAAAGTTGCTTTTTATGAGCGGTTCTAAAGCCTGGCCTTTACCTTTGATGTGATTGAGTGTCACCCAGTAGTGCTCATCTGGGCTGAATGTGTCTTTGGACCACTCCAGCAAGTCCCTGGACACCTGACTTCTCAGTACAAACTCCACAAAGGTCCTTGTTAGCGCGTAGTAGGCTGTTCCAAAGTAAATCTGCACCCCGTGGGGTGGAGCACCCTTCTTTGGTGCTCCTCGCTTGGGGGCCACGTGGGAGCCCCTGATCTCCCTGTAGCTCAGCTGAGTCCGGTGCCTCATGGACGCCGGCTGCTTGATGCCCGGGGTCATGTTCCTGTCCCTCCACTCCTTGCTCTGCATGTAGCGCACCAGCTCCAGGTTGCTCTTGACAGGGAAGTCCTGGCCGCACAGGTTGACCACCTTCCTCCAGGGCACCGTAGATGCCGCCAGGTCCCTCATACAGTTGATGTCAGCCTGTAGCCGCGAGAAGCCGGCGTAGGTCACCATCTCGCTGCGGCTGGCCAGGAACACGTTGGGGAAGCAGCCCACCAGGCTTTCCACGGCTTCACTGTACTCCTGTGGAGCCTTGACGTCCACATGGACACAGTAGATATTCTGGGGTGCATAGATGGCCCTCAGCAGGCGCACAAGCAGCTCCAGCTCCTTGTGGACGGTGAGGATGAAGGCCAGAGGGTAGTCTTCCTCCTCACGACTCAGCGGGCTGGTGATGAAGTGGAGCTCCCTCACCAGGCGGGAGCAGTCCAGGTCCCCACCTCCATCCCCCATACCCAGAAGATTGCTCTCCACCTGGCAGTCGCGGCGTTGCCATGCTGGAGAGCCCTCAGTGCTGGGGAGGAAGGCTTGGCAGTACTGGGAGAAGGGCCTGCAGCCCAAGGGCCCGTGCTGAGCTTGGGGATCTGTAGGGGCCTTGGTACTCAGGTAGATCACAGAGCAGATGAACATGCAGATTCCCAGGCAGAACAGGAAACTGCACTTGGTGCCTTCCAGCTGGAGCATAATAGTCCAGCACCGGATGGACACCATGCAACCACCTGCAACAAAAGACCAAGGTTAGGCTCTGCTTTGAAACAACAAAGCCCGACTCGAGACATTAAAAGTCTCTAAGACTCTGACCTTTCCATATAGAGGAACCAAAATTATCCATGGCAATGTTTTACAATCTGAGACTCTGTTTTGTTTCCTTGTTGCTGCTTAGTTTGGGGTTATTTCTAGAGGTGTTTAACGATCCAGCACACAGCAAGAAAGAGCAGCTTTCTGTGGAGCTCGTAGTAGTCCGATAATAACAGATGACTCATGAAACAAGTGTTTAGAGTGAAAATACATAGCCAGTGCTGCTAGATGGACTTAGGAACCCGGCTCAGGAAGTTGAAGAAATGAATCACTAATCACAGGTAGCTTGCTCTCCTTTACCACTAGCAGTTACCAGACGCGGTCTACTAGGTAATTGCTTCCTTTACTGTCTGCAAACTACGTTTCAGTGAGTTTAAAACTCTGGCCCAAGATTCTGTTGAGGAGGTGTGTCAGTGTTTCCTGTCGTCCTAATCCACTCTTAATGATGTGCTGTTTGTATTTATTTTTTTAACCTTTTTTTTTTTATGTCCCAAAAAACTAGGCAAGTCAGTTAAGAACAAATTTGTATTTTCAATGACGGCCTAGGAACAATGGGTTAACTGCCTGTTCAGGGGCAGAACGTCAGATTTGTACTTTGTCAGCTCGGGGATTCGAACTTGCAACCTTTCGGTTACTAGTCCAACGCTCTAACCCCTAGGCTACCCTGCCGCCCCGTATTGTATGTCGAAATGTTTTAATGTTGTATTGACTGCTGCTGCTTTCTTGGTCAGGTCTCCATTGCAAAAGAGGGATTTCTTCCTGGTTAAATAAAACATTAAAAAAATATGTATGAAGATGCACTGAGATGCTCAGTTCTGGTGACTTTTTAAAAGGACATTCTAGTCCAAAATGATTTTTGTTTAAATTATGTTGACACCATATTGGTTAATATATTTGTTTAAATTATTTTTAACATATTGGAGCATGCATATAGCCTATGCATGTTCCATATTTCAGGTATGCTTTTAGCAATGAGCATTTTCACCTGTTGCCCAACTGATGCAGTATTTTGGCAATAAATAAATAGGCTAAAGTTCACCTGGCCGTGCTGCTGCTCCAGTTCCAACTGTTCTGCCTGCAGCTATGGAACCCTGACCTGTTCACCGGACGTGCTATCTGTCCCAGACCTGCTGTTTTCAACTCTCTAGAGACAGCAGGAGCGGTAGAGATACTCTCAAAGATCGGCTATGAAAAAGCCAACTGACACTTACTCTTGTGTTACTGACTTGTTGCACCCTGATTATTATTATTTGACAATGCTGGTCATTTATGAACATTTGAACATCTAGGCCATGTGCTGTTATAATCTCCACCCGGCACAGCCAGAAGAGGACTGGCCACCCCTCATAGCCTGGTTCCTCTCTAGGTTTCTTCCTAGGTTTTGGCCTTTCTAGAGAGTTTTTCCTAGCCACCGTGCTTCTACACCTGCATTGCTTGCTGTTTGGGGTTTTAGGCTGGGTTTCTGTACAGCACTTTGTGATATCAGCTGATGTAAGAAGGGCTATATAAATAAATTTGATTTGATTTGATTAAAGCATGGTGTTTCCAATCTGCATTTACCCACTGTACCCTGTTTGGCTAATCATTTTCAAGATACCAAATGTGATCTTTTGACTAGTTAGCATCCTACTGATGAATTTTATGTCCCAAAAAACGTACATAAACACAGTGAATGTAATGTAGCACTACCTTTTAGGGTAACTTGGTAAACTGCTACCCGGGGTAACTCTACTTCTCACATAAACATATTTTTAGGTGGGGTGGTGTTTTACCCTGCAATTGAGCCTTGTTACCTCTAGCCCCACTCTCCTCTATGCACTCATAGCAAATTGTGGAGCGGTAACATGCTTAATTAACCATGGCACTGCATATTTAGGAGTTGAGAAATAAATAAAGTAGGAATGGAAAACTAGGATCCCCCTATTTTTAACAATGGCCATCAAACCTGCTGTTTTCCCCGCAATTGCAAAACTTGTGCATTGAGTGCTTGTCAGAATGCATGTTTCCCCCCTATGGCACATGGATGCACCTGTAGAGGAATATTTATCTTGTATAGAACACACAACAAAAAGCAGACTAGGTACAGTGCCTTAAAGAAAGTATTCATACCCCTTTACTTATTCCACATTTTGTTGTGTTACAGCCTGAATTCAAAATTGATTAAATAGATTTTTCTTTTCACCCATCTACACACAATATCCCATAATGGGAAATGTAAAAATGTTTTTTGAAAATTAAATACAGAAATATGTAATTTACTTAAGTATTCACAACCCTGATTTAATACATGTTAGAATCACCTTTGACAGTGATTACAGCTATGAGTCTTTCTGGATAAGTCTCTAAGAGCTTTGCACACCTGGATTGTACAATATTTGCACATTATTCAAGATCTGTCAAGTTGGTTGTTGATCATTGCTAGACAGCCATTTTCAAGTCTTGCCATAGATTTTCAAGCCAATTTAAGTCACAACTGTAACACTCAGGAACGTTGTGTTTATTTGGCCTTGTGTTTTTCGTTATTGTCCTGCTGAAAGGTGAATTTGTTTCCCAGTGTCTGTTGGAAAGCAGACTGAACCAGGTTTTCCTCTAGGATTTTGCCTGTGTGCTTAGTTCTATTCCATTTATTTTTATATTAAAAAAAACTCCCTAGTCATGGCCGATGACAAGCATACCCATACCATGATGCAGCCAACACCATGCTTGAAAATATGAAGAGTGGTACTCAGTGATGTGTTGTTGTTGGATATGCCCCAAACATAATGCTTTGTATTCAGGACATAAAGTGAATGTCATTGCCATATTCTTTGCAGTTTTACATTAGTGCCTTATTGCAAACAGGATGCATGTTTTGGAGTATTTGTATTCTGTACAGGCTTCCTTCGTTTCTCTCCGTAATTTAGGTTAGTATTGTGGAGTAAATACAATGCTGGTGATCCATCCTCAGTTTTCTCCTATCTCAGCCATCCAACTCTGTAACTGTTTAAAAGTCACCATTGGCCTCATGGTGAAATCGTTGAACGGTTTCCTTCCTCTTGAGGCAACTGAGTTAGGAAGGACGCCTGTATCTTTGTAGTGACTGGGTGTATTGATAAACCATTCAAAGTATAATTAATAACTTCACCACGCTCAAAGGGATATTCAATGTCTGCTTCTTTTATTTATTTATTTTGTCTACCAATGGGGGATCTTCAATGCGAGGCATTAGAAAAACCTCCCTGGTCTTTATGGTTGTATTTGAAATTCACTGCTCGACTGCGAGACCTTACAGATAATTGTTTGTGTGGGGTACAGAGATGAGGTAGTCATAAAAAAATGATGTTAAACACTATTATTGCACATAGTGAGTCCATGCAACTTTTTATGTGACTTGTTAAGCACATTTTTACTCCCATAAAAGGGATTCAATCACCACCTTCCGGAGACACCTGAAACCCCACCTCTTTAAGGAATACCAAATTGGTGCATTCACCTTAAGATATCCAGTGGAACAACCACTTTATTCCTTACCCCACCTCTTTAAGGAATAAAGTGGTTGTTCCACTGGATATCTTAAGGTGAATGCACCAATTTGTAAGTCGCTCTGGATAAGAGCGTCTGCTAAATGACTTAAATGTAATGTAAATGTAATGATTGAATACTTACTGACTCACGACATTTCAGCTTTTCATTTTTAGACTAAACAAAAATAAACGCAACATGCAAACATTTCTACGATTTTAGAGTTGCAGTTTCATATGAGGAAATCAGTCAATTTAAAATAAATACATTAGGCCCTAATCTATGGATTTCACATGACTGGGAATACAGATATGCATATGTTGGTCCCAGATGCCTTAGAAAAAAAGGTCGGGACGTGGAGCAGAAAACCAGTCGGTATTCTGTGTGACCACCATTTGCCTCATGCAGCATGACACATTTTCCTATAGAGTTGATCAGGCTGTTGATTGTGGTCTGTGGAATGTTGTCCCACTCCTCTTTAATGGCTGTGCAAAGTTGCTGGATATTGGCGGGAACTGGAACACGCTGTCGTACACATCGATCCAGATCATCCCAAACATGCTGAATGGGTGACATTGAGCATGCAGGCCATGACATAACTGGGACATTTTCAGCTTCCAGGAATTGTGTACAGATACACGGGGCTGTACATTATCATGCTGAAACATGAGGTGTGGCGGCGGATGAATGACATGACAATGGGCCTCAGGATCTCGTCAGGGTATCTCTGTGCATTCGAATTGCCATTGATAAAATGCAATTGTGTTCGTTGTCTGTAGCTTATGCCTGCCCATACTATAACCCCACCGCCACCATTGGGCACTCCGCTTGCCCACACAACACCATACACGCTATCTGCCATCTGCCCGGTACAGTTGAAACCGGGATTGATCCGTGAAGAGCACACTTCTCCAGCGTGCCAGTGGCCATCGAAGGTGAGCATCCCTGAGACAGTTTCTGACAGTTTGTGCAGAAATTTGGTTGTGCAAACCCACAGTTTCATAAGATATCCAGATGGCTGGTTTCAGATGATCCCGCAGGTGAAGAAGCCGAATGTGGAAGTCCTGGGCTGACGTGGTTACACATAGTCTGCGGTTGGACGTACTGCCAAATTCTCTACAATTACGTTGGAGTCGGCTTATGGTAGAGAAATGTAAGTTCAATTCTCTGGCAACAGCTCCGGTGGACATGCCTGCAGTCAGCATGCCAATTGCATGCTCCCTCAACTTCAGACATCTTTGACATTGTGTTGTGTGACAAAACTGCACATTTTAGTGGCCTTTTATTTTCCCCAGCAAAAGGTGCACCTGTGTAATGATCATGCTGTTTAATCAGATTCTTGATATTCCACTCCTGTCAGATGGATGGATTATCTTGGCAATGGACAAATGCTCACTATATAGGATGTAAACCATTTTGTGTACAACATTTGTGAGAAATTAGCTTTTTGTGCTTATGTAACATTTCTGGGATATTTTATTTCAGCTCATGAAACATGGGACCAACACTTCACATGACTTTGACATTATGGGGTATTGTGTCAGAAAATCACAATTTTATCCATTTTAAATTCAGGCTGTAACACAACAGAATGTGGAAAATGTCGAGGGGTGTGAATACTTTCTGAAGGCACTGTAAATAGATGAACTATTCTACTATGGGGTAGTCTGATTTTTATATTCATTACTTGTTTTGTTTGCAGAAGAAAAGTAAATATTGCCTGTTCTAGCATCTTCAAAGTGTTTTTTTTCTTCATATTACATATTTTTTTGGAGGATCTAGCAATGATTTTGCTGTGGCGCCACGCCATATGTAAATGACTGCAGCGGAAACACTGACAAACTCTAGCTCCTAAATACAATATCCCTTCTCTAAATAGAAGCACATGGCCATCATTACCTTCATTCATTTACATTTTTCAATAATAAGTGGACACAGCTTAATCATCACGTTGGTCTACCAGTTGCTCCTGCTAACGGATGAATTATCTCCCTAAGAAGTGAGCTACACTGCTTCGCTTCGTTCACCGAGAGTCAATAAGAATCGTCTAGAAAAGGGAGACATTTTGCTCTTTAACACCCTCTAGAGTCGCCTAACAGCACACTAGAGAGACGTATTCACCTGAGACTTGCTGAAACCCTGTAATCGGTGGCAACCCGTCACAGAGATTTGGATATCGGGCTTGTTATGGAAACGTGTGAGAGTGTAATGAGATCACAAGGGTCTCCCACAGAAAGGACACAGGCCATTGTGACATTAGGAAAAGAACAAACTAATTTGATCTCTGCAGTAACTACGTCAACAGACAGAGAAAGCTGTCTAGGCATATTGACTCATGAAGTAGAGTAGCTGTCTTGTTTGCTTATGACAAATGTTTTAACTGGCATTGATTCATTATTGCAGTAACAGTTAATAGGAAACGTTTTAACTGGAAGTTAAATCTTCGACTGGAGTTATTTAATTTTGACAACTGGAGAATGCAGTTTATCCAGTATGTCACTGACATACTGGATAAACCGGTCTACTGACATACTGGATAAACTGATCGGTACTGACATACTGGATAAACTGATCTATAGTAACATATTGCATTAATTGATCTATAGTTCATCCAGTATGTCACTACAGATCAGTTGATCCGGTATGTCACTATAGATCAGTTGATCCGGTATGTCACTATAGATCAGTTGATCCGGTATGTCACTATAGATCAGTTGATCCGGTATGTCACTATAGATCAGTTGATCCGGTAGGTCACTATAGATCAGTTTATGAATACATGATTTCCAAAAAGAGCTGACTTTAACACCACCTGTTGCCGTTATTAGATTAAACACTGCTAGTTCTCATAAAGCCATACGTTTATTTTTATCACCAGTTAATGAACTCAATATTCAAACACTCTTAGGTGTTTGTAATTAAAAGCTCATCGGGGCGATGTGTGTTACCACCACCATTTCAATAAATACAATCTTTTCATCACTTCCAAGAGTTGATGAAACACACGCACAGAGAAAGAGCCTCGGGCTAAGGCTAGCCAGTTACCTTAATTGCAGTTTTGCCCGGGTCCTTTTGCTGAAGAAGATCTTAAACATTAAGCCCCTGACCAAAACATGGCGAGCCGAAACCAGCAGGGAGTCAAGCCAGGTGCACACAGGGAGCTGGAACCATTGGTCGGCAAGCGATGGGCGGGTTGAGCTGAAGCTGTTGCTGCTCCCTGCTTTTGTTGTAGTTGTCTCTGGGCAGCACGTGCCTCGCAAGGTCGCTGTGCTCTGCGTGTTTCCCAGTTGTTTTGTTTTGTGTGTGCGTCTGCATCTGTCATTTCTTGCCCTCGCGTCTGTTTTTGAAGCACTCCCTCTGCATTTCCCCTGAGACGTTGGCCGGCCCTGCCTGGTAACAGGCGGCTTCTCTCTCATTTGGCACACACACACAGACTCATACACAAGCACCGGCAACCAACAGTCTCCTCCCCATTCAAACTACTCCTGACTTCCTTTTTACTGTCTTCCTCCTCCTCTCTCTTTTCGCTCTCTCATCCTCTCACCCCATCTCTCTTTCTTTCGTTCTCCCTTTTTTTCTCTCTTTCTCTCTTTCTTTTTTCTCTCCTCTCTCACCCCAATCTCCTTTCTTCCATTTTCAGATGTGCAGCAGTCACAGCATGGAGTATCATTTACTTGCCTGTTTGCCTTTCTCTTTGCCTTTCTCATTTCCTTGCCTCTGTCTGTTTCTCTTTCTGTCTCTGTCTATTTCTTTATTTTCTTTGAGACCTCTCTGGTGGTTATGCTGCCTGTGATTTGTTTAGTACTGAGTAGAGAGAGGCCAGCAGCGACGACAGCCCCAGCCAAGGTTTGTTTGCTGCCTGATCAGCGACTGAGATTAGCCCTCGTTGTGTTAACAGAGCCACATGTTCAGAGGTCACATTGAGCTGCCACCAGGACACAATAGGTCCCCCCTGCTGGTTGGCTTTTGTCTTCCTTTGGCTGAGTGTGACGTTATTAGTCTGCATGTGTCTAACCTCTCGTTTTATTAATGAATTAAACATTTAGTAGTGATCCACATAGGTCAGTGTTTTGTTTTTATGGAAAAATCGTGATAGTGAGTCCCATAGGCCGGCGTACAATTGGCCCAGAGTCGTCCGGGTTTGGGGAGGGGTAGGCCGTCATTGTAAATAACAATTTGTTCTTAAGTGACTTGCCTAGTTAAATAAAACAATGAATTCCTGCACTTTTATTCTAATTTCCACACTCGTCCATGCAGCATTTTGGCAAAAAATATAGGCCTAGTTAATATGTGAACTGTTAGAATCATGGAAATATAATGGAAACATGCTTACCAAGAACAACACCAGCACTGGTACACAGGCAGTATTAGCTAGCTATGTTCGCATACATGGCTGAACGCTTCTCCCTCTCTGTCACGGATGCCATGGTTGCCCTTAGTTTGAAGATATAATCCGGAAAGACAGGTGTTTTATACAACAGCCATCTTTGTTCTCTTTTCGTCTCCCTCCGCATTTGCAGTCAAATGCCAGAACTTTCTCCATCTGCTTAGCCATCATACTCTGCTTCCACCGGCCATTGCAGTGATTTCAAAACTTGGTCAACAACACTGTTGATTGCCATTTCTTCCCCATCGCTGTCACCAGAAGACTACAATGTCTGGTTCAATGCTTGCGTCCCACCTACTCAACAGCCAGTGGAATCCCGTGGAGCGATTTTCAAATACCTTAGAAATGCTATTACTTCAATTTCTCAAACATATGACTATTTTACACCATTTTAAAGACAAGACTCTCGTTAATCTAACCACACTGTCCGATTTCAAAAAGGCTTTACAACGAAAGCAAAACATTAGATTATGTCAGCAGAGTACCCAGCCAGAAATAATCAGACACCCATTTTTCAAGCTAGCATATAATGTCACAAAAACCAAAACCACAGCTAAATGCAGCACTAACCTGTGATGATCTTCATCAGATGACACACCTAGGACATTATGTTACACAATACATGCATGTTTTGTTCAATCAAGTTCATATTTATATCAAAAACCAGCTTTTTACATTAGCATGTGACTAGCATGTGACTAGCATTCCCACCGAACACTTCCGGTGAATTTACTAAATTACTCACGATAAACGTTCACAAAAAACATAATTATTTTAAGAATTATAGATACAGAACTCCTTTATGCAATCGCTATGTCCGATTTTAAAATAGCTTTTCGGTGAAAGCACATTTTGCAATATTCTGAGTAGATAGCCCGGCCATCACAGGCTAGCTATTTTGACACCCACCAGGTGTGTCACTCACCAAACTAAGATTTACTATAAGAAAAATTGGATTACCTTTGCTGTTCTTCGTCAGAATGCACTCCCAGGACTTCTACTTCAATAACAAATGTTGGTTTGGTTCAAAATAATCCATAGTTATATCCAAATAGCGGCGTCTTGTTTGTGCGTTCAAGACACTATCCGAAGGGTAAAGAAGGGTGACGCGCCCGACACGTTTTGTGACAAAAGATTTCAAAATATTCCATTACCGTACTTCGAAGCATGTCAAACGCTGTTTAAAATCAATTTTTATGTGACTTTTCTCGTAAAAAAGCGATAATATTCCGACCGGGAGTCGTTGTTTTCGTTCAAAGAGAGAGAAAGTAAACATGGTGTCGGCTCGTGCACGCGCCTCCAGTCTCCTTGTCCTCAGATCGACCACTATCCAAATGCGCTACTGTTTTTCAGCCATAGCCTGCAAAGTCACCATTCATCGTTCTGGCGCCTTCTGAGAGCCTATGTGAGCGTTAGAAAATGTCACGTTATGCCAGAGATCTCCTGTTTTGGTTAGAGATGATCAAGAATGCCAAGAAATAGTCAGAGAGAGCGCTTCCTGTTTGGAATCTTCTCAGGTTTTGGCCTGCCAAATGAGTTCTGTTATACTCACAGACACCATTCAAACAGTTTTAGAACCTTTAGGGTGTTTTCTATCCAAATCAAACAATTATATGCATATTCTAGTTACTGGGCAGGAGTAGTAACCAGATTAAATCGGGTACGTTTTTTATCCGGCCGTGCAAATACTGCCCCCTATCCCCAACAGGTTAACCAGGTAGGCTAGTTGAGAACAAGTTCTCATTTACAACTGCGACCTGGCCAAGATAAAGCAAAGCAGTTCGACACATACAACAACACAGAGTTACACATGGAATAAACAAACATACAGTCAATAATACAGTAGGAAAAAAAGTCTATATACATTGTGTGCAAATGAGGTAAGATAAGGGAGGTAAGGCAATAATTAGGCCATGGTGGCGAAGTAATTACAATATAGCAATTAAACACTGGAATGGTAGATGTGCAAGTAGAGATACTGGGGTGCAAAGGAGCAAGATAAATAAATAAATACAGTATGGGGATGAGGTAGTTGGATGGGCTATTTACAGATGGGCTATGTACAGGTGCAGTGATCTGTGAGCTGCTTTGACAGCTGGTGCTTAAAGCTAGTGAGGGAGATATGTGTCTCCAGCTTCAGTGATTTTTGCAATTCGTTCCAGTCATTGGCAGCAGAGAACTGGAAGGAGAGGCGGCCAGAGGAGGAATTGGCTTTGGGGGTGACCAGTGAGATATACCTGCTGGAGCGGGTACTATGGGTGGGTGCTGCTATGGTGACTAGTGAGCTGAGATAAGGCGGGGCTTTACCTAGCAAAGACTTGTAGATGACCTGGAGACAGTGGGTTTGGCGACGAGTATGAAGCAAGGGCCAGCCAACGAGTGTGTACAGGTTGCAGTGGTGGGTAGTATATGGGGCTTTGGTGACAAAACGGATGGCACTGTGATAGACTGCATCCAATTTGTTGAGTAGAGTGTTGGAGGCTATTTTGTAAATGACATCACCGAAGTCGAGGATTGGTAGGATGGTCAATTTTATGAGGGTATGTTTGGCAGCATGAGTGAAGGAGGCTTTGTTACGAAATAGGAAGCCGATTCTAGATTTAATTTTGGATTGGAGATGTTTAATGTGAGTCTGGAAGGAGAGTTTACAGTCTAACCAGACACCTAGGTATTTGTAGTTGTCCACATATTCTAAGTCAGAACCGTCTAGAGTAGTGATGCTGGACGGGTGGGCAGGTGCGGGCAGCGATCGGTTGAAGAGCATGCATTTAGTTTTACTTGCATTTAAGAGCAGTTGGAGGCAACGGAAGGAGAGTTGTATGGCATTGAAGCTCGTCTGGTGGTTTGTTAACACAGTGTCCAAAGAAGGGCCAGATGTATACGGAATGGTGTCGTCTGCGTAGAGGTGGATCAGAGAATCACCAGCAGCAAGCGCGACATCATTGATGTATACAGAACCGTGTGGCACCCCCATTGAGACTGCCAGAGGTTCGGACAACAAGCCCTCAGATTTGACACACTGAACTCTATCAGAGAAGTAGTTGGTGAACCAGGCAAGCCAATCATTTGAGAAACCAAGGCTGTTGAGTCTGCCAATGAGGATGTGGTGATTGACAGAGTCGAAAGCCTTGGCCAGGTTAATGAATACGGCTGCACAGTACTGTTTCTTATCGATGGCGGTTAAGATATCGATTAGGACCTTGAGCGTGGCTGAGGTGCACCCATGACCAGCTCTGAAACCAGATTGCATAGCGGAGAAGGTACGGTGGGATTCGAAATGGTCGGTAATCTGTTTGTTAACTTGGCTTTCGAAGACCTTAGAAAGGCAGGGTAGGATAGATATAGGTCTGTAGCAGTTTGGGTCTAGAGTGTCTCCCCCTTTGAAGAGGGGGATGACCGCGGCAGCTTTACAATCTTTGGGACGATACGAAAGAGAGGTTGAACAGTAATAGATGTTGCAGCAATTTTGGCAGATAATTTTAGAAAGAGAGGGTCCAGATTGTCTAGCTCGGCTGATTTATAGGGGTCCAGATTTTGCAGCTCTTTCTGAACATCAGCTATCTGGATTTGGGTGAAGGAGAAATGGGGGAGGCTTGGGCGAGTTGCTGTGGGGGGTGCAGGGCTGTTGACCGGGGTAGGGGTAGCCAGGTGGAAAGCATGGCCAGCCGAAGAAAATTGCTTATTGAAATTCTCAGTTATAGTGGATTTATCGGTGGTGACAGTGTTTCCTAGCCTCAGTGCAGTGGGCAGCTGGGAGGAGGTGCTCTTCTCCTCCATGGACTTTAGTGTCCCTGAACTTTTTGGAGTTTGTGCTACAGGATGCAAATTTCTGCTTGAAAAAGCTAGCCTTAGCTTTCCTAACTGCTTGTGTATATTGGTTCCTAACTTCCCGATCTAACTCGGGAAGTTAGGGAAATTCCCATATGCCATTCATGCCTGTTAGCTTTGTGTGACTGGGGTTGTAACATAGAAGTAGAATACTGGAATGGACATGAGCCTTCTCATGATGGTCCAAAGGTCAGCCATGTTGGTCAGGGAGTTGGTCAACCATGGTTTTCTATTGCTGTGATAAGATATTGTGCAAAACAATGAATGTGAAGAATTTATCTACACTGTATGTGTCTTTAGCTAGACAGCCAGCCAGTTTTAGAGGAATGGTTCCATAATTTTGTTTAATTAACTGCAAATATGGCAACATTTCATTCAAACAATGCAGTCAATCGACAGCCATACACTGGCTCAAATCAGTTGATGATAGGACTTAGACAAGTTGTAAATGCAACAAGTACTGATATTGGATCATATAATAACACTCACAGCTTTCCAAGAAAACAAAATCTGAGACATTTATGGTCTGTTTAGAAAATATTTTAGAGGCTATAAATAGAGAATGTGTATAAAACCCATATGAACTGTATTTATAATTATATAACAATATTATAGGTTGACTATAATTCCATCACACAATTTCTGATACATCACATGTCTTACTTTTATTTTCCTGCACCTATGCCTCTACAAAACCAGACTGGTTTTGGATTTCTCCCTGACCAAGGTGGCTGCCATTTTGTCCCCATTTTGGAACTTTGAGGGTTTATGACATAGCCCCTCTAGTACTATAATAGGATCTCTATGGGTTGTAATATCTTAGTACTAGGCTTAGGTTATTCAACTATTTATTGTTTTGTGATTGTAACAATGTACCACTGACATTTGGATTGTATTATTGATCCTCAGTACACTGACTGAACTATGACCTTTGCTTCATGTCTTTGATGTTGCGGCTCTAAAGTACACCAAATGTATTTCATATGTTAAACTTTTTTTTCCCGTTGAACATTGTGCATATAATAGACATACCGTCCGTGAGAAGCCCTAAATGAAGCTTTTCATTAAGCCATCACTGTTATGTTAAATTCATGAATTAAAATAAGATACTGAAAAGCATGTATGTCATAAAATAATGTAGAAAAATGTCAGGGCTTAGCTAAACCTTCTCTTGGTTGCAGTGTGGCGACCCGTTCAAAGAAGAAGACCTCGTCGTCCTCAACGGGACCAAGGAGGAGGTGGAGAAACTGAGAAAGATAATGGAGGAGAAGAGAGCCAAGGCCAAGGCAACAAAAGTTTGTGTTCCTAGAGTTTTCAAATCAAATTTTAAGGGGTAATCCTAACTTCCACTTAAAGGGAGAGTTCATCCAAATTACAAAATGACATGTTTGTTGCTAACTTTTTTGCATTTTTGGTACACTACAATTCCAATGCAAGAATGGTACCTACAGTGGCAAGAAAAAGTATGTGAACCCTTTTGGAATTATCTGGATTTCTTCATAAATTGGTCATAACATTAGATCTGATCTTCATCTAAATCACAACAACAGACAAACACAGTCTGCTTAAACTAACACACAAATTATTGTATTTTTCTTGTCTATATTGAATACATCATTTAAACATTCACATAGTAGGTTGGAAAAAGTATGTGAACCCCCTAGGCTAATGACTTCTCCAAAAGCTAATTGGAGTCAGAAGTCAGCTAACGAGGAGTCCAATCAATGAGACAAGATTGGAGATGTTGGTTAGAGCTACCCTGTCCTAGAAAAAACACTCACAAGAAGCATTGCCTGATGTGAACCATGCCACGAACAAAAGATATCTCAGAAGACCCAATATTAAGAAATATTGACTTGCTGGAAAGGGTTCCAAAGTATCTCTAAAAGCCTTGATGTTCATCAGTCCACAGTAAGACAAATTGTCTATAAATAGAGAAAATTCAGCACTGTTGCTACTCTCCCTAGGTGTGGCCGTCCTGCAAAGATGACTGCAAGAGCACAGCGCAGAATGCTCAATGAGGTTAAGAAGAATCCTAGTGTGTCAGCTAAAGACTTACAGAAATCTCTGGAACATGCTAACATCTCTGTTGACGAGTCTACGATACATAAAACACTAAACAAGAATGGTGTTCATGGGAGGACACCACGGAAGAAGTAACTGCTGTCCAAAAAAAAACATTGCTGCTCATCTGAAGTTCACAAAAGAGCACCTGGATGTTCCACAGTGCTACTGGCAAAATATTCTGTGGACAGATTAAACTAAAGTTGAGTTGTTTGGAAGGAACACACAACGCTGTGTGGAGAAAAAAAAGTCACAGCACACCAACATCAAAACCTCATCCCAACTGTAAAGTATGGTGAAGGGAGTATCATGGTTTGGAGCTGCTTTGTTGCGTCGGGGCCTGGACAGCTTACTATCATCGACGGGAAAACGAATTCCCAAGTTTATCAAGACATTTTGCAGTAGAATGTAAGGCTTTCTGTCCGCCAATTGAAGCTCAGCAGAAGTTGGGTGATGCAACAGGACAATGACCCAAAACACAGAAGTAAATCAACAACAGAATGGCTTCAACAGATGAAAATAGGCCTTCTGGAGTGGCCCAGTCAGAGTCCTGACCTCAAACCGATTGAGATGCTGTGGCATGACCTCGAGAGCGGTTCACACCAGACATCCCAAGAATATTGCTGAACTGAAACAGTTTTGTGAAGAGGAATAGTCCAAAATTCCTCCTGACCATTGTGTAGGTCTGATCCGCAACTACAGAAAACATTTGGTTGAGGTTATTGCTGTTAAAGGAGGGTCAACCAGTTATTAAATCCAAGGGTTCACATACTTTTCCCACCCTGAACTGTGAATGTTTACACGGTGTGTTCAGTAAAGACATGAAAACATATAATTGTTTGTGTGTTATTAGTTTAAGCAGACTGTGTTTGTCTTGTTGTGACTTAGGTGAATGACCAATTTATGCAGAAGTACAGGTAATTAATTCCAAAGGGTTCACATACTTTTTCTTGCCACTGTATATTAGCATTTTTGCGCTTCATGTCCAAATCATATTTAAGTAACTTAATTGAGTTACACAATCAATTTTAAGATACTTTAGGACGATTTGGAGATGAAGCGCGAAAATTGTAATATAGGTACCATTGACTTGCAACGGATTTGTGCCACAAATGCTAAAAAGTTAGCATTTGAAACTTTGTCCATAGACTGTTTACAGCAGTGGTGTCAAAAATCTTTCCGTGGAGGGCCGAGTGTTTGCGGCTTTCTGGGATTTCCTTTCAATTCAGACCTAGACAACCAGGTGATGGGAGTTCATTACTAATTAGTGAACTTAATTCATCAATGAAGTAGAAGGGTGGAGCGAAAACCTGCAGACACTTGGCCGTCCATGGAATGAATTTGACACATCTGGTTGACAGGGTAAGGAAACCCTATCACTATCCCTTTCAGTAAATTTTCCACCTATTCATGATGCTTGCATGATGCATTGATGTCAAAGTGTAGATTTGACTCACCATAGGTAGAAGTTAGGATTCCCCACTAGTTATGTGAGTTGCCTGGAATTTACGGTAAAATGTGTTTTTAAAAAAAAAAAAAAAATTTTTTTTTTTTTAGAAATCAAAGAAGAGCAAATTTGCTGAGACTGTTTCCAAGCCATCAGAGTCAAAAGGTAGGAAGTAGTGATGCACCGACATTTTTGGCCGATACCGACATCCAATATTTTCCTTGGTAAAAAAAAACGATGCCGATAACCAATATTTAGCATTTTGGTAGCCTTTTAAGCATTCTATTACAGTTAAATAGTTAACACACACATGGACACAGCGGTCTAAGGCACTGCATCTCAGTGCGAGAGGCGTCACTACAGTCCCTGGTTTGAATCCAGGCTGTATCACAGCAGGCCGTGATAGGGAGTCCCATAGGGCGGCGCACAATTGGCCCAGCCTCGTCCGGGTTTGGCCGGGGTAGGCCGTCATTTTAAATATGAATTTGTTCTTAACTGACTTGCTTAGTTAAATAAAGGTTACACACACACACATTCACCACACTGACCAAAAAGTTATTTTGTTTGCATTTACGTATGTCCCCATTACCAGTAAAACATAAGCAAAACCTATTTCTTTCACTTACTTGCTGTGCTGTTTCGTTGTTCATTTGTTCAGTCATTTCATTCTCAACCAGGATTTCTATGGAACGCTGTTTGGGTCTTTGCATGTCAAAAAAGATACACATCAAATAACACTATTTGACATGTCAAATAAGCTTGTTGACCAATCAGGACCTGAATATGACTGTACTTCACATAATAATTGAACACGTTCATACATTTTTTACGTAGTTTTATTAAACATTGATTACACACTCACTCGTATTTCATATGTCACCACGATTCATCGCTACGTATGCTATGATGCTCGTGAAGATGTCTCGCGCACCTACAGTGCTGGTCATAAAAAAAAGCTAGCTAGCTCATGGATCATTGTTCATTGTTCTTCCCCAAAAACAGAGCAAAACTACATCATCTGTTTCAGTAGCTATCATTAGCTAGCTAACTATATAGCTAGGTGTCATCATCTAAAATAACCTTAATTTATAAGACAGTTCTTATTTGATTAATGGTGGTCGGACCCATCTATGTGAAGCTAGCTACAATAAGGATTAGCCACAATTGTGGACTTTGCAGTTAGCCTTCAAAATAAAAGTATGTAATTGACAGTGATGCAAATGAATAGAAATAGTAGAATTATGCCATAATTGAATAGATCATGCTAAACGAGGTTGGAATGTTATATGAAATCAACAAAATATAATAATTTGTTAATTTGACAAAAATCTGTTGAAATCACACCATCGATGTATTATACTTTACAATTGTATTGGGGGCATACTTATTTCACTGTACAGTCTTACCTTTGGATTGTGGATCAATGACATGGGGTATCAGTCTACTCAGTGACACCCAGAGAACATTAAAATTGTAGCTCTTATTGCGGGACTGTGAATTGAGCCACATTTATTGTCAACCTATGTGTATTGAACACTATTCCAGAGGAAAAACAATACTGCGTGGATGTTTTGTAGTCTGAGGAGGCGTTGGGAAAAATATATTGGGTATTGAGTAGACTGATACCCCATTTAATTGATCCCCAATCCTTAGGTAAAGCTGTACAGTGCAATATGAATGTCAATACACACAATAGGCTGACTGGGGAGGTGATTTCACACAGTCAGAGTCCCGCGATAAGAGCTACAACATGAATATTTGCGTAAACTCTTCACAGTTGTGTTCTGTGGGTGTCACCGAATAGACTGATACCCCATTTCATATCTTCACATTCCAACATTGTTTAACATTATCTAGTCTAAATAAGTCATGATTCCACCAATTGTAACCTTCTGCATCACTTATAAATAAAGGCAAACCGTGAATTCCACTATTGTGCCTAATCCTTATTGTGGCTAGCTTCACAACACATAACCCGGTCAGGTTGAGCCTCACTAGCCAGATGAAGCTAGCTGGCTGCTTATAACGTTAGCTTTGGGCAACAGGGTTAAGTAGCTGGCTAGCTATTTATTTTCATGAACTGAAGTTCAATTTCAATAGGCGAACAACAAGTGGCTACCTAGCTAATACTTACTCACAAGGATTCCTAAATCATTGCTAAGAGTCGTGAAAATGACTGCAGTTTCTACTTGTCATTGTTTTCAGGCTGGTTGTATTACTGCTAGCTAGGTACCAAGATAAAGCTAGCTAGCTACCCCAGAAGTTGCGGTCAAACAAATAATGCTTTATTACCAACGTGGTATTGTAAACACATCGTTCATGACCGGTGTTTGCTTGTTTGCACACTTTTTTGTACAGCTTTGACAGTGCTACTGATAGTAGTGGTGGCGCTTGGCTTGCACGTGTAAATTCAGAACACACAACATTTTATAATAAAACGGTGATATTTGATGTGTCAAATTAAAAGCTTATTTAATGCGTCAAATAGTGTTATTGTCAAATAGTGTTATTTGACGTGTATCTTTTTTGACAGGCAAAGACCCAAACGACGTTCCATAGTATGTTGTGAAGTTAATAGTAGTGATGCTATTACTGTGTAACTCTGGTAGGGCAACATCTGAACAATTGCGCACTTGGTAACATTAGTGTGTACCGGTGCTCGACCAGTCACGAAAGCCAACATCACCTACGACAGAGGACGGTTGATTGTCGAGGGCAGTGAATTATATTATCTTGGCGTTAATGAATTTCGTCTTTGAGTTGTCTCGCTGAAATGTTCTTACTCTTTCAAGTGACTGCTCGACTTGACTGCTTGATCCACACTAGAGGTCGACCGATTAATCGGAATGGCCGATTAATTAGGGCCGATTTCAAGTTTTCATAACAATCTGTAATCGGTATTTTTGGCCACCAATTTGTCGATTTTCTTTATTTATTAATATTTTTTTACACCTTTATTTAACTAGGCAAGTCAGATTAAGAACACATTCTTATTTTCAATGACGGCCTAGGAACGGGGGTTAACTGCCTTGTTCAGGAGGGATTAGGGGGTTCGTTTTTGCAACCTTCTGGTTACTAGTCCAACGCTCTAACCACCTGCCTTACATTGCACTCCACGAGGAGCCTGCATGGCAGGCTGACTACCTGTTACGCAAGGGCAGCAAGAAGCCAAGGTAAGTTGCTAGCTAGCATTAAACTTATAAAAAAACTATCAATCTTAACATAATCACTAGTTAACTACACATGGTTGATGATATTACTAGTTTATCTAACGTGTCCTGCGTTGCATATAATCGATGCGGTGCCTGTTAATTTCTCATCGAATCACAGCCTACTTCGACAAACGGGTGATTTAACAAGCGCATTTGCGAAAAAAGCACTGTCGTTGCACCAATGTACCTAACCATAAACATCAATGCCTTTCTTTAAAATCAATGCACAAGTATATATTTTTAAACCTGCATATTTAGTTACTATTGCCTGCTAACATGAAATTGTGTCACTGCTCTTGCGTTCATTGCCTGGCTCGTTGCGAACTAATTTGCCAGAATTTTACGTAATTATGACATACCATTGAAGGTTGTGCAATGTAACAGGAATATTTAGACTTAGGGATGCCACCCGTTAGATAAAATACGGAACGGTTCCGTATTTCACTGAAAGAAAAAAGCGTTTTGTTTTCGAGATGATAGTTTCTGGATTCGACCATATTAATGACCTAAGGCTCGTATTTCTGTGTGTTTATTATATTATAATTATGTCTATGATTTGATAGAGCAGTCTGACTGAGCGGTGGTAGACACCAGCAGGCTCGTAAGCATTCATTCAAACAGCACTTTACTGCGTTTTGCCAGCAGCTTTCACAATGCATTGCGCTGTTTATGACTTCAAGCCTGTCAACTCCCAAGATTAGGCTGGTGTAACCGATGTGAAATGGCTAGCTAGTTAGCGGGTGCACGCTAATAGCGTTTCAAATGTCACTTGCTCTGAGACTTGGGAGTGGTTGTTTCCCTTGCTCTGCATGGGTAACGCTGCTTCGAGGGTGGCTGTTGTCGATGGGTTCCTGGTTTGAGCCCAGGTAGGAGTGAGGAGAGGGACGGAAGCTATACTGTTACACTGGCAATACTAAAGTGCCTATAAGAACATCCAATAGTCAAAGGTATATGAAATACAAATTGTATAGAGAGAAATAGTCCTATAATTCCTATAATAACTACAACCTAAAACTTCTTACCTGGGAATATTGAAGACTCATGTTAAAAGGAACCACCAGCTTTCATATGTTCCCATGTTCTGAGCAAGGCACTTAAACGTTAGCTTTCTTACATGGCACATATTGCACTTTTACGTTCTTCTCCAACACTTTGTTTTTGTATTATTTAAACCAAATTGAACATGTTTCATTATTTATTTGAGGCATTATATTAAGTTAAAATAAGTGTTCATTCAGTATTGTCGTAATTACAAATAAATAAAAAATTGGCAGATTAATCGGTATCGGCTTTTTTTGGTCCTCCAATAATCGGTATCGGCGTTGAAAAATCATAATCGGTCGACCTCTAATCCACACAGCAGACATTGTGGGCTAGGTTAGGAATGCTGTGTTGCATGTGTAGCGCAAAATTTTACATGACGTCATTACGTCATGTACCTACGTTATATAGGTTTGCATGTCAGCTTTGACTTCGGTTTTTGACATCGGCGTTAAACTAGACATCGAGGCCGATACCGATGTTAGCCTTTTTAGCTAATATCGTCCGATTCCGATATGTTCACTGATATATTGTGCATTCCTAGTAGGAAGTGTGGAGGACATATCTTATTTTTGTTTTATACATATCTTATTAATCTACAAAACTCAAATGGGCCATGTGGACATAGTCAAATCCAATTGTATTGGTCACCTGCACCGAATACAACAGGTGTAGACTACTGTGTAATGCTTACCCATTCCCAACAATGCAGAGTTAAAAAGTAACACAACATTTTAATTAAAAAAGGATGTAAAGTTATTAATGAGGCTAAATACAAGGAGTACCAGTACTGAGTCAATGTACAGCCGTACGGGGTAGTCAAAGTAACAGTATCTATGTGTAGGTAGGGGTAAAAGTGACCAGGCAATCAGGATATATAATAATCAGTGTAGCTGCAGTGTACGTAAAGTGTGTGTGTTTGAGTGTGTGGGCAGAGTCTAGTGAGTGTGCATAGAGCCAGCAAGGGGGTCAGTGCAAAAATAATTAAGATAGACATAGACTGAATATAAACTCAACATGTAAAAGTGTTGGTCCCATGTTTCATGAGCTGAAATAAAAGCTTATTTCTCTCAAATGTTGTGCACAAATTTGTTTATATCCCTGTTAGTGAGCATTTCATCTTTGCCAAGATAATCCATCCATGAGACTGGTGTGGCATATAAAGAAGCTGATTACACAGTATGATCATTACACAGGTGCACCTTGTGCTGGGGACAATTAATTACCACTCAAATGTGCAGTTTTGTCACACAACAAAATGCCACAGATGTCTTAAGTTTTGATGGAGCGTGCAATTGGCATGTTGACTGCAATAATGTCCACCAGAGCTGTTGCCAGAGGATTTCATGTTAATTTCTATACCATAAGCCTACTCCAGCGGTTTGCTGATGTCAACGTTGTGAACAGGGTGCCCCAGGATGGCAGTGGGGTTATTGTATGGGCAGGTATAAGCTACGGACAATGAACACAATTTTCTCTATGGAAATTTGAATGCAAATGTACACTGACAAGATCCTGAGGCCCATTGCTGTGCCATTCATCTGCTCCCATCACCTCATGATTTCAGTATGATAATTCACAGCCCCATGTCGCAAGGATCTGTACACAATTCCTGGAAGCTGAAACTGTCCGGTGTTTCTGTACTGCACATTAGATGGAGTTTACAAAACAAATGGCCACTGGATTGATGCAAATAATCATGATATTATCCTGCCAGGAAGGCTAATTTGTAGCTGGTTAACATTAAATTTAGGTTTTTGGGAAAGCCTTTCCATATACCAGAAGACAGTTAGGTCTATCATTAGCATCTATATTTTTCCTGTTCCTTCATTGTTTGAAACCTGGATTTTTCCATACCCAGCCAAAATCCGACCATAGAAATATCTAAGGGAAATATTTTAAAAACATTTAATTGTTTAGCAGCCAAAGGCATTACCCTAGTCATATTAGAAACCCATGATAGTTGTTGCATCTTTAGATCTCCCGTTTGTACATTTGTAATGTATATTTCCATCTCTGTCCATGAAACCGGTCACATGAGCAGTGCGCATTGTAGAACTCTTTTTTTTCCCCATAAATTGCATTTTGGATCATTTGCGCGTAGGCTTACACACACGTAGACCGTGTGTATATTGCTGCGCTTAAAATGTGAATAAAAAATTATTTGTCAATTTTAAGATAAACATGCATGATCTGTTCCATCAGCCTTATTAATTTATACAGCTTATACCTCCACTACACTACTTTGATTCGCATCAGTGGGGATTAAGAAGTGAGAATATGCACACAAAAAGTAGTATACACCACTGCACAAAAAGTGTGAATTTGGTTCAGACAGTCATATTTTGAGCAGGTTCTTCTGCTTCTGGCTTGGAGGGAGGCAAGACTCCCTGCTCAGCTCTCTTTCTCTCTCTGTGGTTTCCTGTTTTAGCCTAAAATGATTAAGCAATGCACTACTTGATGAGTGAACAAGGCATTTACTGAAAAACAAGTTATGTTTTTTCCATTTATGTTTTGATGTTTGACTTTAGCACGTAGGGCGTAGCGATTGGTTTCACCTCGTAAGTATGTGTTACACGACATGTGCCATCTCGTTGGTAGGAAGGTGTTTCACCTGTGCTGGCCCAAGTGCTATTGGCAGCGGTCTAAGGCACTGCATCTCAGTGCAAGAGGTGTCACTACAGTCCCTGGTTCGAATCCAGGCTGTATCACATCTGGCCGTGATTGGGAGTCTTATAGGGCATCGCACAATTGGCCCAGCGTCGTCCGGGTTTGGCCGGGATAGGCCGCCATTGTAAATAAGAATTTGTTCTTAACCTCGCTAGGGTAGGGGGCAGTATTTTCACGGCCGGATGAAAAACGTACCCAAATTAAACGGCCTACTACTCGGGCGCAGGAACTAGAATATGCATATTTCTAAAACTGTTTGAATGATGTCTGTGAGTATAACAGAACTCATATGGCAGGCAAAAACCTGAGAAAAATCGAACCCGGAAGTGAGAATTCTGGTGCTTGTAGTCCTTTCAAGTCATTGCCTATCGAACACACAGTGACTTATGGTTCATTTTGCACTTCCTAAGGCTTCCACTAGATGTCAACAGTCTTTAGAAAGTTGTTTGAGGCGTCTATGATGAACAGAGGAAGTTGGAAGTTGTTGACTCAGGAAGGTACTGGCGTTCATTGGCGCGTGTTCACGTGAGAGTTAGCTGTGTTCCAAAACGTTTTTCAAGATACTGCAATCGTCCGGTTGGAATATTATTTAAATTCTAAGTGATAAAGGCCCTAAAGATTGATGCTATACAACATTTGACATGTTTGAACGAACGTAAATATTACTTTTTTTACTTTTTGTCGTGACATTTTTCGCGCGCTTCCTACACTTGGAGTAGCTAACTGAACGCGCTAACAACAAGGAGCTATTTGGACATAAATTATGGACTTTATCGAACAAAGCAACATTTATTATGGACCTGGGATTCCTGGAAGTGCCTTCTGATGATCATCAAAGGTAAGTGAATATTTCTAATGCTATTTATGATTTTAGATGACTCCAAGATGGCGGGTATCTGTATTGCCTAGTGTATTTTTCTGAGCGCAGTACTCAGATTATTGCAAAGTGTGCTTTCCTCGTGAAGCTTTTTTGAAATCTGTCACAGTGTTTGCATAAAGGAGATGTTCATCTATAATTATTTGAATAACAGTTTAATATTTTATCAACGTTAATGGTGAGTATTTTTGTAAATTGTTGTCAAACGGGAGTATTGGAGGCAAAATATTTTCAAAACGGAATGTACGGGGAAAGAATTCTAACTATATCATCTATGAGGGTGTTCCGTCTGTGTTTGATGAATGGTTTCACAGAATGTCACCATAGTTCAGTGTTCCAGGAGTATTGGAGGCAAAATATTTTCTGAACATCACGCGCCAATGTAAAATGGGGTTTATGGATATAAATATGAACTTTATCGAACAAAAAATGCATGTATTGTGTAACATGATGTCCTAGGAGTGTCATCTGATGAAGATCGTCAAAGGTTAGTGCATAATTTTAGCTGGTTTTCTGGTTTTTGTGACGCCTGTCCTTGCTAGGAAAATGGCTGTGTGCTTTTTCTTGTGTTGGAACTGTCCTAACATAATCTAACTTTATGCTTTCGCCATAAAGCCTTTTTGAAATCGGACAATGTGGTTACATTAAGGAGACGTGTACCTTTTAAAATGGTGTAAAATAGTCCTTTGTTTGAGAACTTTGAATTATGGCATTTTGTGGTTCTGAATTTGGCGCTCTGATTTTTCACTGGCTGTTGAATAGTGTGAACCGTGGGTGGGACTCCTGCCCAAGAGAAGTTTTAACTGACTTGCCTAGTTATATTAAATAAAAGTGGCTGGACCAGTGCTTCAGTTGTCTTAATAGATGTGGCAATGCCTATTTTGATTTCTAGACAAACAATCCTTTATCTGATCTTCCCTGTTTAAATTTTGCTCCACTTTTTGGTCTGCTTCCTGTTAAGTTTTGTGTAGGTTTTTCTTTTGATTGCCTCTTCTTCTGCAAATTTAGTGGGTGCTTGTTGTGTGTGTCTTTTAGGTTCCTGTTGCTAGTCAGTGGACACACCCATGCTTGTCTTTCAGAACCCCTCCTAAAACCACCTGTTATGTTTTGATTGTTGTCAGTAACTCTTTCTTAGTTTCCCTTTCTGTTTGGACGACATTATTCTTGCTGGGGAACGTACAGTTGAAGTCGGAATTTTACATACACTTAGGTTGGAATCGTTAAAACTCGTTTTTCAACCAATCCCAAAATTTCTTGTTAACAAACAATAGTCTTGGCTAGTCGGTTAGGACATCTACTTTGTGCATGACACAAGTAATTTTTCCAACAATTGTTTACAGACAGATTATTTCACTTATAATTCACTTTTTGGACAAATGTCCTCTGGTCTGATGAAACAAAAATAGAACTGTTTGGCCATAATGACCATCGTTATGTATGGAGGAAAAAGGGGGATGCTTGCAAGCCGAAGAACACCATCCCAACCGTGAAGCACGGGGGTGGCAGCATCATGTTGTGGGGGTGCTTTGCTGCAGGAGGGACTGGTGCACTTCACAAAATAGATGGCATCATGAAAATTATGTGGATATATTGAAGCAACATCTCAAGACATCAGTCAGGAAGTTAAAGCTTGGTCACAAATGGGTCTTCCAAATGGACAATGCATACTTCCAAAGTTGTGGCAAAATGGATTAAGGACAACAAAGTCAAGGTATTGGAGTGGCCATCACAAAGCCCTGACCTCAATCCCATGGAAGATTTGTGGGCAGAACTGAAAAAAGTGTGTGCGAGCAAGGAGGTCTACAAACCTCACTCAGTTACACCAGCTCTTTCAGGAGGAATGGGCCAAAATTCACCCAACTTATTGTGGGAAGCTTGTGGAAGACTAACATTTTTTTTGTTACAGCCTGAATTCTAAATGGATTAAATTGACATTTTGTGTCTCTGGCCTACAAACAATACCCCATAAGTATTAACCCCCTGGGACAATACACCTTTGGCAGCAATTACAGCTGTGAGTCTTTTGGGGTATGTTTCTAAGAGCTTTGCACACCTGGATTGTACAATAGTACGCCCATTATTCTTTTTAATATTCTTCAATCTCTGTCAGGTTGGTTGTTGACCATTGTTTAAAACCGTTTTCAAATCTTGCCATAGCTTTTCAAGCTGATTTTAAGTCAAAACTGTAACCAGGCCTAAACATTTGCACCACCATGGAATATTGTTACATTGTCTATGTTCTCAATTTAAGAGAACATGGTCCAACAAATGGAAATTAGGAAGAGGCTGTTATGGTATTCAACTTCCACTTTGACATCAAACCATTTTCAAATGATTTAAACACAATTGATTTAACATATGATATTATCAAGGGCTTTGTTTATGGAAATCGTACAGCATACATTTTTTTAACCTAAAACGTGTTGTTTGTTCACTGTAAAGGAAGTGTAGCTATTCATTGAAATTCCCAAATGCTTTGAATACATTAAACATTAGTAATAAATTAACTTGGTCTTAACTTAGCTTGATCTTATCTTCATTTTATGACTTTGTAAAGAGGTTGTCAATACGATTCACACAAACCATACATCACAACATCAAACCGTACATCACAACAAATGAACAAGGCACTAGGATCTGTTCTCCCTTGAGAGGTAGGCCCAACAGGGCATTGAAAGGTCTTTGTGGTTGAATCTGTGCTTCAAATTCACTGCTCGATTGAGGGACTTTACAGATAATGATTGATGTTATGGGTTGTTAAAACTTTTTATGTATTTCTTGTTCACATTCACCTGTTTTGTTCCTATGTAGAAAATCCAGACTCCACCGAAACCGTTTTTGCAGAGGGCAAAACTTCAACAGAAAATGGCGAAGACCGCAGCCAGCCAGGTGTTTATTTGTGGATTATTTGACTAGGAAGCGATATTAACACGTTGAACAAACAATCATTCAATGCAGTGCACCATAATGTGTAGCTTGCACTCATTTTTATTGCCTTTCCGACACTATACTCCCCTTACAGTTCATAACTCAGCAGCATGATGTCTTAGCCCTAAAACTGTCACTGTACCCTTGAGCAAGGCACATAACCCCTAAAGTGTTCCCCATCCTGGACCGGATCCCTGTGTGTGCGTGCTCATTTGAAGGCATTGTGATAGACAGGAGACCAATTTCTGTTTTTCACAAAAGTGGCAAAGTATTCTATTTTATGCTACACAATAGGGGTCATGATAGGTAATTTTGTCTTCTCACCCTAGCAGTCCCTGGACCCTCTGGTTCTTCCAGCTCCTCCAAGGTGGTCAAACCCTTGGCAGCATCCGGAAGCTTGGCGGAATCCGGGAGCAAGAGGTCCATCCAGTCCATGGAAGAGAAGTCGGAGACCTACAAATCTCTCTTCACCAGCCACAGTTCAGCCAAGCGCACCAAAGCCCAGACGTCCAACTGGGTTACCCACACCCCCTACCACTTCTAAATGACCCCCCCCAGTGGTCATGGCAGGCAGCACACACAGCCAGGTGATGCTGTGTATTTGCAGTGAGAAACAATTTGAGGTAACCCTTTATTTGAAGGGTACCTAAAACATTTTTTTTATTTATAATCTATACTTAATGCATTCATGAGCACATGACCGTTTAATAAATGCTTATGTCAACAACGGCAAGTTGAAATATGCAGTATAAGTGCACATTTCTGTGACAAAGGGAATATCAACTTGCTGCTGCTTATGAATGTGTTGTACGTAGGTGATGGAGCCCTTATGGTGCTGTCATTTTAATAAAGTGTTACTGAATTTGACAGATTACTTTTTCTTGTAGGTATCCTTGGTGAGTCAATACATGTGCTATAGGTTAGGGTTACTAATTCTCCTTTTCCTTTTTCTATGAATTGGCTGTATTATATGTTGGTCTTATCTAGGCTATCTATCTAGTTGTTTTTTATAGATGTGGATCACTATGATTCATCTTTAGATTATGGTTTGCTATGCAATATATTATAAAAAATGTTTTGAAATTATATTACAAGGACTTAGTTTATAGAAAGTGGAATAGTGAGTGTTTATTCATAAAATCTTATTGCTTATGTAAGTAAACACTGTTTATACTCAATATTGACATTTCCTCCAAATAACTTGTCAGCAATCCAAATATAGATTGATATAAACATTTTAATGTTCATATTTGATTTTTATTTAAACGGATACCTTTTAAATACTTTTTCCACGCATGTTTGTTCAACCCTCAACCCAAACAATGTCAAAATAAAGTATTTTTTCCTTAAAAATGGGTATTCCTTTTTATTATAGGACAACACATAGTACTGTGTACAAGTTAAGGTGCATTAAGTCGAATGAAACAATTTGTTCCCTTCTGCTGGTATTTTAGTTATATCCCCAAATTACTGCCGTGTCTCATGTTCTTCAGTGTTTTCAGGTTTGTGTTGGGGTTAAAGCATTTGCTTTATATTTAAATTAATATTACATTATTTTTTATTCTAGGACACACCATGAAAGTGTGAAATGTAACCAAAATGGAGTGCAAATATGTATTTTAGGGTCACACAAAGGTGTGAAGGAAACATTGATAGCGCAGAAAAAGATGTGCTTGGCTTTAATAATTGAGTCAAGCCACAAGATGGCAGCAGAGGTTTAACTTTGCCTTTAGAATCTACTTAGTGTTGAGCAGACAGACCTCTGGAATTCTACTCTGCAGGTGGCTAGAGTCAACTAATTTAGGATATGCAGCTGCGTTTACGCAGGTAGACCAATTCTGATATTTATTTTCACTAATTGGTCTTTTGACCAATCATATCAGCTCTTTTGCCAACAATTGTGCAAATGCCACCTATGACCTCTTGAAAAAGTCACATTGGGGAAATTCTGTTTCCCATTCAAGTAAATAAATTAGATAGTCTTTGCCCTTGTCATTTCTATCTTGTAAATGTTTTGTTAATTATTCCGGGTTTTTTTTACAGATACTGTATGTTCATACGCATCTTCATGTATTCCTTAAAGATGGATCAAATAAAATAGAGCGACCATGCATTTATTCACCTAAGTCATTACATTGTCACAGTGGGTGTAAAGGCTAGCCTTATAAGCCTTCAGTCGTTCGTTGAATGAAACTTGGAACGCATCAATGCAACTTTCTTGATGTTGTAGGCGGCAATTCTCTGTATTTCGCTGCAAGCTATCCTTTGTAATAAAGCGTTTTGGTTATCCTCTGGCACTAGGCTTTGGAGTTGCGACTATTTCAGGATACATATTTGAATCTCTGTACATTTGACATTTTAGTCATTTCGCAGACTCTCTTATCCAGAGCGATTTACGAGCAATTAGGGTTAATAAGTATATTACTCATGGGCACATCGACAGATTTCTCACCTAGTCGGCGAGGGGATTCCAACCAGCGACCTTTCTGTATTGTGTTAATAATTAGGTCTACCCTACACAAGTTTACGATAGGCTAAAATACGTTTAACGTTTATATGAGACTGGATCAATTGAGTGTCTAGTATTTTAGGCCTAAGGAATCCACAAAACACATTAGAAAAGAACATGTAACTGTAGTTAATTTAAATGGAAAGAAACTAAAATAAATAAGCCTATTGGCTATTCAGAAGCTGCTCTGATGGTTTAAATGCGTTTATTCTATGAAGATACACTTCCATAAGCGTCGTTTAGGCTACCCTCGAATGTGTAGATTCAACTGCAATGTAATTGCAGAGATCTGTAGGAAAGTCGAACAACCTTAGAGTGGGCCTATCACAGGAATGTGCATAGGGTTTCACTCAGGTGCGTTACCATGCAGGGCGCATGCGCATTCCAAGAGAACCAGGTGTAGTCAGCAATATAGACTTGCGAATTCCCTCTTTCATAGCCTCTCCACTGGAATTATACCGCGATCCTCACAGATGTCTTTACTCGAGAGGCTCGAATCAGACTGGCGGGTAAGCAAATGCATGTTTTGCTTTTTATTTTAAATGATTATGACTATTACTTGTCTATCTTTCGACCTAATAAGTCAGCACGTTACATTACTTGTAGGTTACAGGTTTTTAGGACCTTGTGGTCGTTTGTACTAGGCTAGTGCGCGGCCATTGACAGTGTCTTAACTATTGCTAAATATACCATTTCAATTCATTATTATTATTAAACCAATAATTATGATAATAGACCCTATAACGTTGATCTATTGAAATACTCGGGTGCTCACGACTTCGGAGGTTAAAGCCCTGCAGAAGAGATCGGCCTACATTTGCCATACACCTTGGTCATTACATATCGTGTATGATTTAAAAATATATAACCAACGTCAACTCAGATGTATAGTTCATATTGGCAACTGGTTTTCTGATAAACCAGTTGTCAATATTCGTTTCAAGAACATTGTCTCACAATACACAGTAGCCTATAGCCTAGACCAAATGTGCACCTTTAAAATAGTAATATATAGGCTACACGAATAAATTAGTAGCCTAAATAATATTAGACTATTAATAGAAAATCTGTTACATTGATATTGCATGTCCATCAAAATTGGTAATTTGTCTCTGAATATAGTCAAACATAGACTATATATTCTACATGAGTTTAGCTTCTTCAGTGTGACAGAATTTTTGCATAATTCACCTACGTGTTTGTTCTATTTCGAAAGAGGATTTCATATTTACGCTAAACCACATGGCCCACGTGAAGCCTAACATTTGTAACTAATTGCCTTTATGGATAACAATTTAGGCCTACTTTAAAATGGGCTATTCTGTCAAGAGTTCTTGTTTAAACGAATTGGCATTGCCATGATTGTCATTGACATGATCAAAACCCCTGTTCAAAACACAACGGCTAGGCAATTCTTGCGTGTCTAACCTCATTTAGTCTGCCACCGCGATGTAAAGATCCCTTAATTAGTGAGCATTCATTTCTGGTTCATATCTTAACACGCTCAGAAGAAACACACGCAGCTTAAAGCCACTGCGTCGTTCATGGATGAGCTGATCTTCCCCAATCGTTATTGTTTCCCAGGCGTCGAATCATTATTAACCATTCCCAAAACCTTAATGATAAAGACACGTGTATTGTTTTTCCATGCATATTAACAATTATCAGACAGAACATTATTCAAACCCTTAGCTTAACTAACTGCTGTATCTATAGGGTAAATCATATTTCACAATGATATTGGAAACAACAAAAACAAAAACACAAATATGGTCTTTAAAATAGGCTATAACTTATTTTTCTGCGTGATGTTATGCATATCAAAACATCAAGGACACCTTTATTTTGGACATTGCAATGCTCCACCAAAAATGTTAATGAAGCTCTAAGGGGGAGATTTTCGTTAAGATGCCTGGTGCTTAGTGGTTTGAAGAAGAACTATGCTTTTAAGCCTTGGGGCTTTAAGGTTTTGAAGGTACCAAATGTCAAGGTAAAGCCCCGAAATGCAGCTATTCCTTTTTAAGTACGTATAAGTAGTCTAGGTGTCAATTATTTAAAAAGTTTAGGATGGAAATCGGAATATTTGATATGAGCGCGTTGACTATTGCTTTACTAAAGCTGGAATCCTAGATCCATTTTTGACCCATTGATTCTTGAAGAATATAACCTATAAATGCATCGCGAGCTTAGTTCAACTGTCAGAACCCATCAGAACCACAAATATACGCTTTTTTTCTCCAGTGTTTTCTCCAACGTAAATGTAAACAAACACGGTATAGCCTCAAAACATGGTTAAAACTATAATTCTTATATCATGGGGGGGGGATTGTTCCAACTAAGGAGTCTAGCTTTAAAGCATTTTCGTTGGCTATTGTTTTGCAAATTTGTATTGAAGATCTTATTGTCAACTTAACATGGCTAAAAAATATCAATTTTCTCGATAACATTCATAGGCTATTGTTATCACTTACAGTATTTTTAAATCAAGGTTTCTAACTATGATATTATTATAGGCTATGCAATATTCTGCATTCAGTTATTCGGCCACAATTACTAATAATAGCATAATAATAATAAAATAGTATTATCGAAAGTATATGCCTATAATGTTTTTGTCAAGAGAGCAACTGCAGACGGACAGCAATATGATTGGCTCCTTATTCCAATAATAACCAATCAGCAAACTTTGTCTTCTGCCATATTCAAGATGACATCACGACAAATGCACGCCCCCTAAAAATATCTAACCCCTGTAAATATAGTACACATACTTTCAAGCGGATTCAGTAAGGAGCAAAGGTTTGAACATCATCACTTTGTCCGTCAGAGGGAGTCGAGTTTCATATATTCAGCGCTTCGTCCCATAGTCACTGCGTAACTGCTTACCGCGTCAGACTGGAAGGGATCTTGCTTGAAAAACTGTTTTCACTCATAGTTGCTGTTAAGACTTATGTTGATAGCCGCCCGAAATCACGCTCAAACGTCAGTAAGCTACGCTCCAACGTCAGTGCGCTTCAAGGAACCGCAGCCCCACTCGAGTTGAATAAGTCTATTCGTGATTTCTAGGAAGTGGGCTACAGTCTAACTTTGTTTCCCACCTGGATTAACTCGTAGACGACCACCAATTTACCTGGTCAACCTTCTTGGTTAAAGCTTTTGTCTGTCAGAAACTATGCTGTGGAAACTAGCAGATAACGTGAAGTACGAGGATGACTGTGAGGTGAGTTTTAGCGACACAAACCGCACGGCATTACGTTTCAACAAGGTTAGAAAATATGAAAGAACATTATTTCATAAATATATTGTGGCCCTCATGCGCCCCATCGCTTTATCGCGTCTTTAATAGGTAGACTTTTTGTTTTGAGATATTTGTTGCGCGGCAAACCCTTTTAGCAACACTACTTGATACAATCTTGACGGAATGAAAATGATTTTAATGGGACATGTTTATAACTATGAAGCATATTTTGAATAAAAAAGATCAGTGGTTAGCTTATGCTATTTTTCATTGTCGAGTGTAAGTTCAAGTGCATTAGCAGAAATGTTTTTTCTTTTCTTCTTTGAATGGTAGCCTGAATATGTTTCTTAATGTAACATTATAAGTTGTATATAGGCTATTCTAGATGGGCTACTCTTCACGCAGTATCTCGACCAGTGCATTGGCTACTGACGACATGTGGTATGATTTCAGTAAATAACATTTTATTTTGTGTTAAATAAAGTATATTTTGTGTTACTTGAGTTGGATTTAGGTGATAGTATAAAGCATTTTGATTTACTTAGGCAGGCCTATTGTTCTGAGCGGAGTCAGGTTATTGTAAATAATTACAATTACCAAAGTATTGTTGTTATTATTGTTATTATTATTATTATTAATAATAATAATATAGGCCACAAGGGTAGTAAAATAGTCCCCTCCAGACTGTCTTTTGAGAGGTGATGTGGTAACAGCAATATCACAACAGTCCACATAGATTGTATGCTATCAGAAATAAGAAAATTATTTTTGTTATTTTTCTGTGCAACAAAATATGCATTTTTTCTTTGAATTGTGAAACATGTCTTCCTTTTCAAGGCTGTTCTAAGCAGCCTTCTTCTGATAATTGTGTACTGAAATAACATTATAATTATAGATTAATTTCGGCCTCTAAATATTATGCATGAATGTGTAAAACATTTCACCAAATGCTTTCCTAATCGATGGTGAAAAATAAATATTGATATCTGCATCAGGCTTAGCTGTCAACAGTTGTCTTTCCAATAAATTCTGTCGAGGACTGTTGATTCACTACGAATTTGTCTAGTTGACAAGGGGCACAATATATTATAATTTATCCCTATATCATTATCAACCTAAACTAAGGTCTCTCTTCTGTCCCCAGGAAAGGCACGACGGGAGTAGCAATGGGAACCCCCGCTTACCTCACCTCCCCGCGGTGAGCCAGCACATTTACAGCCCGTCGCCGTCCCTCTCCCACTCCGCCAACTCAGACTTCCAACCCCCGTACTTCCCCCCTCCATACCAGCCTATATCATACCCCCAGTCCAGTGACCCCTACTCGCACCTCGGTGACCCTTTCAACATCAACTCCATACACCAGTCGTCCTCTAACCAACAGCAGTCATGGCCGGGGCGACATGGTCAAGAAGGACTGGGACCTCATTCGCGAAGCGGACTCGCGAGCCAGATTCTGGGCCTGGACGGCGGCTCGTCCGGCTTGAGGAGAGAAGGCTTCCGTCGGCCAGAGCTGTTACCGCCTCACGCCCATAGCATTGAGTCAACCATCATTGGTGATAACATAGGACTGCATGAAATGGGCCATGGCCTGGATGATGTTCAAGTGAGTGATTTGATTGTGATTTTGTTGTCTGAGTGAAATTGAATGAGGCATGCTGTCTAAAACAATGGTCAGGCTAAAACTAAATAGACTTGCAAATGAAAGGCATGGTTTTATTGTCATGAATGGAATGGAAATGTCATATTCATAATTAACTCCCTTAATTATTATTCTAAGAATAAGTATTTGCTTTTTTTTAAACTTATTTTTCAGCATGTAGATGACCACAGTATTATAATGGCAGATCAGACAGTCATCAAAAAAGGTGGGTTTATTTTACTTTCCAAATATGTAGCCTACAATATATTGACATATGAGAAATGCTTTCACAATTTCAAGACAATATTCCTTTACTGGTTTGTGAGTTACACATGCTTGATGTATAAGGTCACAGTGCCAGAAATTGGTGTGCAACAGGTAACAAAAATGCAATAGAGAAACATTGAGAGCTGTTTACATTTACTCCATAGCTGAGATTGCTTGTTTCTAAGTACATACCTGGAAAATTCTACTTCTACAAATATTTAGCAATTTTTTGTACAGTGACATGTCTTTGCATTTGATGATAGAAAATCTGAGTTGGAAAGGCTGGTAGTTGTACTTGTTGGTACATACATTGATAATCCCAGTAGTCATGAGGTTCACTTAGCTAAGCCTAGTTTGGTCCTCTATGGATTCCTGTGCTGAGGTTGTTTGAATAGAACATCAGAAAAATAACCTTTTCAAAATGGCAGCCTATAGCTGACAAGATGGGACTGAGGACATTGTGCAACCGTTGAAATACTGCATTGAGAGGTAGAGGGAGCGCTTTGGAAAGTCTTTAGAGGTCTAAGCTGGTGCATTCGACTCCTTTTGAATTCCAGTTGAAAGCAGTCCAGTGGGTCGTTGCTCTTCTCGAGATTCGCTGGCTGACTTTCTG
This sequence comes from Salmo trutta, assembly GCF_901001165.1. Lineage (NCBI taxonomy): Eukaryota > Metazoa > Chordata > Actinopteri > Salmoniformes > Salmonidae > Salmo > Salmo trutta. The sequence goes on along the minus strand of NC_042972.1, from coordinate 12,552,835 downwards.
CAGAACCAGCTTTAGCTGGGGTGTGGCATCCTCCTTGCATGCGAAGGACAATTCAGTAATTTGTTGGGACATGAAATATTTTGAATGAGCAGGATTCAGTGTTATCTAGTAGGCCCTACCCTCAACAGTCTTTCATTCAGTCATTTTGTGCATTGATTTGAAATTCTGCACCACCTTTGTAACCGAATGAATGTATAGATGAATGAATTGTAGATATTGAATTCATGGCTATCATATTAGTAGTAAATTGATAATAGATGTTAGTGAGGTTTGTAAAAACAACATCACTGTGAACATACAGGTTCAGGAACTGTGACGCTAGATAACATTATTGTGATGTGGTGGGTGACTAGAGTTTGTGTGACTGGTATGTCCTTTGCAACATTGACAAGAACGGTAAAGAATAGTTCATGTATTTTGTGTAATAAAGCCTACATGTATAATGCTAAACTGCTTGCTTCACAGGATGAAGTATGAGACTGATACAGTGGAAAAAATGTATAGTAAACAGTATTTAGAATGAATAGCCTAACGTGCATGCACACATTTATTTGTATTTTTAGCCCAAATAAACAAAATTAGTACAAAACTCGGCCGGATTTTTGATGGCCATTTTTTTTAGGCAGTTGAAAGCTTGAATAAAATATTAAATCCAGCTACAGTATAAGCATTTGTGTTAAAGCTACCTAAATGGTATTGATGCTTTGTTTTGCATATTTTTCTCAATGGCAGCCATTTTGGATTGTATTAAATTGGTGGACGTCTTTGATGATTCGTTTTAAATCAATTCGACAATCCGATAAAAAACATACAATATTAAGGAGGTAGCAAGTTGTACAGCACGATAAAGGACATATAGTCTTCGTTACAGTGTGTGCTGGCTCACTTTATTGATCTCCACTCAAGGTCAGACTGGGTAGCCTACATTCTTGTAAACGGCGGCAGCAATACCTCACTCTTAGCCTTGTACCCTATAGATGAGCTGTAAATTGTAATTTTGTCCCCCTTTGTGATTCTTGTCTCAGTACTAGGACTACGAGGGGGCAGAAACCTTGATCGCTTACAGAGGACTTATTATGAGGGGGGCATTCTTGCGGGTGAGGACGAAGGTATATGTAGTGTACTTGTATGTTTGTCTGGGTGTAACTTGTGTGCTTTGACCCTTGAAATTTTGATCTAAAAGAGCCACCCAGTTTGCCAGTTTGGGCCCTGTTGCTGTACAACATAAGTTTTTAGGTTAGGTTCTTATTATTCACTCGATTAGAAGCTACAGACCATTGAACATTTGATCCAAAATGGCCATCCAATTTGGGCCATGTTTCTGTAAAACAAGTCTTTATTTTAGTCACTCAATTAGAAGTAGCGAAAGGGTTGGTCTACGGCAAGGCAGGGAGAAGGGACTCTCTGTGAAGTAGCATGGAACAGTTGTGTATGCGTATGGATGTCATGTCAGTGGGTGGTAGGAATGAGGGGACTTTTAGCTGTGAAACCTCAGGAATGACTGTTGGTGAAAAACACACCAGTTCATCATAGTTATCTAGTGAATGGCCACTTATGGTGTACATCTTGGCTTCCGCAAAGGAAACAGGTTTGTTGTTTACATGTAATAATTCTGAGTTATATAGATTTTTTTTACAAATCATTGTGATGATATTACATTTCACAGTTTATTGTAAGAGAAAGCATGTTAAAGTTGGAATCCAAGCTGCAGTATGAGGCGGGAACAGACAGTGGAGAGGGATTTTTACAACTGTCGGCAAATGCAACCAGTCTTGATGACTCAAATCCTTTTAAAAAACTAAAAAAATTCTGGAATTTCTCAAAGAAACAGTCTCTTCACCCAGAGCATGTTTACAATGTAGCACAGCCTCCATAAAGTCCAATAATGTTGTCTAATTTCTGTCTATCCTCTCTGCAAACCATAATTTCCAATGGGACAGTAAAGATACTCTACATTAACCAACTTTTCCTCGTACTTTTCCTCTCATTATAATTTCTCTTCACATTATTAACATTATTAACCAACACACATACTAACCTCTCCTCTCTCTCCACCCCTTCCCCAGGCCCCGTGTCCCTCCCCAAGGGCAACTCATTGGGCCTGCCCTTCCAGAAGGAGTCCCTGTTAGGCATGGTGTCCAACCCCACCGAGGTGTTCTGCTCAGTGCCTGGACGTCTCTCGCTTCTCAGCTCCACCTCCAAGTACAAGGTGACTGTGGCAGAGGTGCAGCGGCGTCTGTCTCCTCCCGAATGCCTCAACGCCTCTTTGCTGGGGGGAGTCCTTCGTAGGTCAGTATCCGCACAATATGAATCCATTATGAGATGGTTCTAAGACATTTTAAGGGTGTTAAACATGCGTATGACAGGTCTTGCAAAGCAATATAACATCAATCATAATGTGCTATACCTGGTAAAGTGTTACCCCAAAGGTTTAAATAAACAAATCCATTATAACTGCATCATAATGCATTATAATGGCAGGTGTTACAGTTTTTTCATTGGGTGCAATTGTGAACAATGCCCAACATCTAGTCTGTTAAAATATGGTTGACAGCAGCTCAAAGGATCGCTGATTTTGGTCTAGCTGATATGGTATATTTAGGAAATGATGGACAGATGTCCATACGAAACATAACATGCATGTCTCAGAGAGATGTCCCTGGTAAATTGGATAATGCTGCTGTTCTATAGTTAGTGAGCTACAGATGTACAGTGCAATCGAAAAGTATTCAGACCCCTTGACTTTTTCCACATTTTGTTACCTTGCGGCCTTATTTTAAAATGGATAAAAAATAAATACAACTCATCAATCTACACACAATACCCCATAATGACAAAGCAAAAACAGGTTTTTAGAATATATATATTTTTTTAAATAGTGAGCTACTTCAGATGTGTTGACTCAGGGGTGTGCATGCTAAATTCAATTACATATTTATGTATTTTCAATGCATTTGCTAACATTTCTAAAAGCATGTTTTCACTTTGTCATTAAGGGGCATTTTGTATAGACGGTGATACAAAAAATCTATTTTTGTCCATTTTGAATTCACGCTGTAACACAACAAAATGTGGAACAAGTTAAGGGGTATGAATACTTTGTGAAGGCACAGTGCTTCAGGGTGCTGCTGGATACTAAGTGAATGAAAGCTTCAGGATACTGCTGGATACTAAACTAATGAAAGCTTGGTATCAGTTGCAGGTCTGTAGTGTGAAGAAAAGTTCTGACCTGGTTCATAGACAGACAGTAGGTCAGTAAAGCAATGTTGACGGATACGTAAAAAAGGGGTTCTCTAAAAGCAGCTGTTCCTCTTCAGTAATTGTATGGTTGAAAGCATCTTGACTACCTTTTTGTAAACTCTGCAATTCCTGGTACTTCACTCTGGGGAAAGGTTACATCAGAGTAGTTAGCACCAGTATATGAGAGAGTGAGGGAGACAGAGTGTGTGTTCAGGGGGGTTGCAGGGCTATTTTAATTGCTGCTGAGTAGTTGACCTTGTGCCCCATATGTCAGCAGGCAGTCTGTTGAGGGACTATGGGATTCTGACCAGGGCCCCTGCCTGTTTCTGCTGGGAAGGCATGTTTCTCACTTCCCATGTGCCCCTGCCAGTGCCACAGACGTTAAACGCCTCTCTCGCACACACACACACACACACACACACACACACACACACACACACACACACACACACACACTGAGACACTGTTAAGTAGGTCATGAAGCGATAGGATAGAGTGGGGGCTGTGGAGAGAGGGAGGCAGTCACACACATGCCTCCCCAAAGACGCTGTCTCTCTCACCCACCACAGAGGGAGCGAAGCCTGCCAATCAGTCATGCGGAAAACTGAATCGTGTGTGTGTGTGATTTCCCTGCTATGTGCTTAAGGCAGGAAAAGCATAATTTGTGTCAGTGTTTTATTTTTTTTTAGGTCAGGAAGGGTATCGGAGGCTCTTTTTCATTTGATTTATTTGTTTTCAAAAGTGTATGATGTGGCCTCCTTCAGGGATGGGCCTTTCACTGCTATGCTCTCTCAAAGTGACAGGAAGCCTGGAGTTAGGGTGACAGGAAGCCTGGAGTTAGGGTGACAGGAAGCCTGGAGTTAGGGTGACAGGAAGCCTGGAGTTAGGGTGACAGGAAGCCTGGAGTTAGGGTGACAGGAAGTCTGGAGTTAGTGTAACAGGAAGTCTGGAGTTAGTGTAACAGGAAGTCTGGAGTTAGGGGGACAGAAAGTCTGGAGTTGCTGTATAGAAAAACCATTCCATCACAAATAGCCTATAGAATGGAACATGCTAAATTCTAAAGTTAGAGCAGATTTGTCAAACTCATTTTGCCCCGGGGGCCACATTCAGTTTTCAAAGATGCCCAGAGGGCCACACTAAAAATGTTCCCTGACTGTCTAGATTTCATATTAGTGATTATTTGGCGAGCTGGACACAGTCAAGAAACTGTATGAATGTAGGTCCATTATATTTCTACACAGTTTCTATTTGGTTTCATTCATTTTAAAGTATATTGAGTTTGCCCCCCCAAAAAGAGAATATACATAATAATATACATAATATATGTATATATACATATACATACAGTTGAAGTCGGAAGTTTACATACACCTGAGCCAAATACATTTGAACTCAGTTTTTCACAATTCCTGACATTTAATCCTAGTAAGAATTCCCTGTCTTAGGTCAGTTACGATCACCACTTTATTGTAAGAATGTGAAATGTCAGAATAATAGTAGAGAGAATGATTTATTTCAGCTTTTATTTCTTTCATCACATTCCCAGTGGGTCAGAAGTTTACACACACTCAATTAGCATTTGGTAGCATTGCCTTTAAATTGTTTAACTTGGGTCAAATGTTTCGGGTAGCCTTCCACAACCTTCCCACAATAAGTTGGGTGAATTTTGTCCCATTCCTCCTGACAGAGCTGGTGTAACTGAGTCAGGTTTGTAGGCCTCCTTGCTCGCACACGCTTTTTCAGTTCTGCCCATACATTTTCTATAGGATTGAAGTCAGGGCTTTGTGATGGCCACTCCAATACCTTGACTTTGTTGTCCTTAAGCCATTTTGCCACAACTTTGGAAGTATGCTTGGGGTCATTGTCCATTTGGAAGACCCATTTGCAACCAAGCTTTAACTTTCTGACTGATGTCTTGAGAGGTTGCTTCAATATATCCACATAATTTTCATGCCTCATGATGCCATCTATTTTGTGAAGTGCACCAGTCCCTCCTGCAGCAAAGCACCTCCACAACATGATGCTGCCACCCCCGTGCTTCATGGTTTGGATGGTGTTCTTCGGCTTGCAAGCCTCCCCCTTTTTCCTCCAAACATAACGATGGTCATTATGGCCAAACAGTTCTATTGTTGTTTCATCAGACCAGAGGACATTTCTCCAAAAAGCATGATCTTTGTCCCCATGTGCAGTTGCAAACCGTAGTCTGGCTTTTTTATGGCGGTTTTGGAGCAGTGGCTTCTTCCTTGCTGAGTGGACTTTAGGGTTATGTCGATATAGGACTCGTTTCACTGTGGATATAGATACTTTTGTACCTGTTTCCTCCAGCATCTTCACAAGGTTCTTTGCTGTTGTTCTGGGATTGATTTGCACTTTTCACACCAAAGTACGCTCATCTCTAGGAGACAGAAGGCGTCACCTTCCTGAGCGGTATGACGGCTGCGTGGTCCCATGGTGTTTATACTTGTGTACTATTGTTTGTACAGATGAACGTGGTACCTTCAGGCGTTTGGAAATTGCTCCCAAGGATGAACCAGACTTGTGGAGATCTACAATTTTTTTCCTGGGGTCTTGGCTGATTTCTTGTGATTTTCCCATGATGTCAAGCAAAGAGGCACTGAGTTTGAAGTTAGGCCTTGAAATACATCCACATGTCCTCCTCCAATTGACTCAAATGATGTCAAGCAGCCAATCAGAAGCTTCTAAAGCCGTGACATAATTTTCTGGAATTTTCCAAGCTGTTTAAAGGCACAATCAACTTAGTGTATGTAAACTTCTGACCCACTGGAATTGTGATACAGTGAATTATAAGTGAAATATTCTGTCTGTAAACAATTGTTGGAAAAATTACTTGTGTCATGCACAAATTAGATGTCCTAACCGACTTGCCAAAACTATAATTTGTTAATAAGACATTTGGGGAGTGGTTGAAAAATGAGTTTTAATGACTCCAACCTAAGTGTATGTAAACTTTAGACTTTAACTGTATATCCACTACCGTTCAAAAGTTTAGGGTCACTTAGAAATGTCCTTGTTTTTGAAAGAAAATCACTTTTTTGTCCAGTAAAATAACATAACATTGATCAGAAATATAGTGTAGACATTGATAATGTTGTAAATGACTATTGTAGCTAGAAACAGTAGATTTCTTTATGGAATATCTACATAGGCGTACAGAGGCTCATTATCAGCAACCGTCACTCCTGTGTTTCAATGGCACGTTGTGTTAGCTAATCCAAGTTTATCATTTTAAAAGGCTAATTGATCATTAGAAAACCCTTTTGTGATTATATTAGCACAGCTGAAAACGGTTGTGCTAATTAAAGAAGCAATTTAACTGGCCTTTAGACTAGTTGAGTATTTGGAGCATCAGCATTTGTGAGTTCGATTACAGGCTCAAAATGGCCAGAAACAAAGTACTTTCTTCTGAAACTGGTCAGTCTATTCTTGATCTGAATAATGAAGGCTATTCCATGCAAGAAATTGCCAAGAAAATGAAGATCTCGTACAACGCTGTGTACTACTCCCTTCACAGAACAGCGCAAACTGGCTCTAACCAGAATAGAAAGAGGAGTGGTAGGCCCCGATGCACAACTGAGCAAGAGGACAAGTACATTTGAGAGTCTTGTTTGATAAACAGACCACCTCACAAGTCCTCAACTGGCAACTTCATTAAATAGTAACCGCAAAACACCAGTCTCAACGTCAACAGTGAAGCGGTGACCCCGGGATGCTGCCCTTCTAGGCAGAGTTGCATAGAAAAAGCCATTTTGAGCATGTAATCAAACCCATAAATGCTGATGCTCCAGATACTCAACTAGTCTAAAGAAGGCCAGTTTTATTGCTTCTTTAATCAGTACAACAGTTTTAAGCTGTGTTAACATAATTGCAAAAGGGTTTTCTAATGATCAATTAGCCTTTTTAAAATGATAAACTTGGATTAGCTAACACAACGTGCCATTGGAACACAGGAGTGATGGTTGCTGATAATGGGCCTCTGTACACCTATGTAGATATTTCATAAAAAATCTGCCATTTCTAGCTACAATAGTCATTTACAATATTAACAATGTCTACACTGTATTTCTGATCAATTTGATGTTATTTTAATGGACAAAAAATTTGCTTTTCTTTTAAAAACAAGGACATTTCAGAGAGAGAGAGAGAGAGAGAAAATAAGAAAGCTTACATATTGTCAATTAATGATGACACTATTTTTCCTGCAGAGCCAAGTCTAAAAATGGTGGCCGGTCATTGAGAGAGAAGCTGGACAAGATTGGGCTCAACCTGCCCGCTGGAAGGAGAAAGGCTGCTAACGTTACCCTGTTAACTGCACTGGTAGAAGGTACGCCGCTCAATTTCCTCTTCAAACTTAAACTGTGGTAAATGTGCCCCAGAGTGGTCTCAACATATAACACCATAGAAATACAATGCATAGAACTCATCTCCATCTTTACTCTTTGAACAAGCTGGCTCATCCAAAAATGGTCTGTCAATTGAATTGATTATTGCACATATTATGCACGGAGAGATGTGATCAGCAATATCTGATTAAGTTGTCTGAGATGGTGATCAGACACCTTTGCTTACACCCATGGTTGTTTCTACCATCTATCTATTCATTATACAGTATTTCTATGATAAACAGAAAAGTTGAGATCCCTAAGCTACTGTGACAGTATTACTATAATACTGGCTGTATATAGTATATAGTAAATGTGACTAGTACTTTTCATGTAATTTCTTCCTTTTTGGTCAAAATGGCTGTGACCAATCTGATGTTTGAGTTCTCGCTGGCATTCCTCTGTCTTTGGATATCAAGGCAGCGTTGACGTTATCCACACTGACTGTCTTGGTGATATTTTGAGGTTATCAAGAAGCTGGCAAGACCGAAGAGCACGAGAATAGCCCTGAAACTTTATCGAGTCCAGGCCTGTCTATTACGGCTGTGACACTATCTAATACAACACACATGACCAAAGGACAAAGAAATGTGTAGCTTGTAACCTTCCTGTCTTACAGATCACACAAACTCTTCAAAGATGTAAAGGGAACATGTGAAATCACCACACAGTACACATCTCCAGAGCTGTAGCCAGGGTGTGAGTTTTAATGTGTGTGTGTGTGTGTGTTGGGGTGGGTGGGGTTTTCTATACAATTTAATAACTCTAAAATGCTATTTGGAGAATGGCAAAAAAACTAAAATTACCCAAGCCATTATCACATTGGGTACTGTAGCTTCGTTCACCTCAGTCGATCTACAAACACATAGTCTATTAGCTATACAATTAGCCGATACACATTAATTCACATTAACTCAGCACCGGAATTAAAAAATATAACAGAGGGATCTGTTATCAGAAAAAGTATTGTATTAACAATAGGTAAGCAAATGCTTTACATAGGGGAAAAAATGTTGCCATTTTACAGCTAATTTCCTGCAGTTCTACACATTTTGCTATAGGGTGGGGATAAATGTTTTCAGTTTTAAAAGCACATTTCCTGCAATTCTACACATTTTGCCATGACTTATGCCATGTTAATATGATACAATACCTGGCCAAAAGTATGTGGACACGTGCTCGTCAAACATCTCATTCCAAAATAATGCTATAATAGCCTCCCCTCTTCTGGGAAGGTATTCCACTAGATGTTGGAACATTGCTGAGGGGACATGTTTCCATTCAGCCACAAGAGCATTAGTGAGTTCGGGCACTGATGTTGGGTAATTAGGCCTGGCTCTCAGTCGGTGTTCCAATTTATCCCAAAGGTGTTCTATGGGGTTGAGGTCAGGGCTCTATGCAGGCCAGTCAAGTTCTTCCACACCGATCTCGACAAACCATTTCTGTATGGATCTTGCTTTGTACGGGGGCATTGTCATGTTGAAACAGGAAAGGGCCTTCCCCAAACTGTTGCCACAAAGTTAGAAGCACAGAATCGTCTAGCATTTCATTGTATGCTGTTGCGTTAAGATTTCCCTTCACTGGAACTAAGGTGCCTAGCACGAACCATGAAAAACAGCCCCAGACCACTATTCCTCCACCACCAAACTTGACAGTTTACACTATGCATTGGGGCAGGTAGCATCCTCCTGGCATTCTCCAAGCCCAGATTTGTCCGTCGGACTGCCAGATGGTGAAGCTTAATTCATCACTCCAGAGAACGCTTTTCCACTGCTCCAGAGTCCAATGGCTGCGAGCTTTATACCACTCCAGCCGATGCTTGACATTGCGTATTTTGATCTTATGTTTGTGTGCGGCTGCTCGGCCACGGAAACCCATTTCATGAAGCTCCCGACAATCAGTTCTTGTGCTGACGTTGCTTCCAGAGGCATTTTGGATCTCGGTATTGTGTTGCAACTGAGGACAGACGATTTTTACACCCTACGCGCTTCAGCACTCAACGCTCCCGTTCTGTGAGCTTGTGTGGCCTACCACTTCGCGGCCGAGCCGTTGTTGCTCCTAGACGTTTCCGCTTCACAATAAAAGCACTTCCAGTTCCGGGGAAGTTCTAGCAGGGCAGACATTTTACGAACTGACTTGTTGGAAAGGTGGCGGTGCCACGTTGAAAGTCACTGAAGTCTTTAGTACAGGCCATTCTACTGTCAATGTTTGTCTATGGAGATTGCATGGCAAAATGTTATACACCTGTCAGCAATGGGTGTGGCTGAAATAGCTGAATTCACTAATTTGAAGGGGTGTCCACATACTTTTGGCAGTGTAGTGTATCTAAGTTAGAGTGAATAACGAAATCAATGGGTGCCCCCTCGAAGTCAGGGCCCCTGGGCACATGACCTGTGTGCCCGGTCGGTAATTTCAGCCATGATTACTACAAGTTTAGATGGCTGGCTAGACTAACTAGACTAATTTACCAATCTACATTGTTTTAACTGACATGGCTGAAACTCCTGATAGACAATCAAGTTTAGAAATTGCACCTTGTGAATTCTACTACTATAACACTCAACAGTATTATTAAAACAATAATAATAATAATACATACTGTGCTCCTGACCTCCAGTGTACTCATACAGTTGAAGTCGGAAGTTTACATACACCTTAGCCAAATACATTTAAACTCAGTTTTTCACAATTCCTGACATTTAATCCCAGTAAAAATTCCCTGTCTTAGGCCAGTTAGGATCACCACCTTATTTTAAGAATGTGAAATTGATTTATTTCAGCTTTTATTTCTTTCATCACATTCCCAGTGGGTCAGAAGTTTACATACACTCAATTAGTATTTGGTAGCATTGCCTTTAAATTGTTTAACTTGGGTTAAACGTTTTGGGTAGCCTTCCACAAGCTTCCCACAATAAGTTGGGTGAATTTTGGCCCATTCCTCCTGACAGAGCTGGTGTAACTGAATGAGGTTTGTAGGCCTCCTTGCTTGCACACCCTTTTTCAATTCTGTCCACACATTTTCTATAGGCTTGAGGTCAGGGCTTTGTGATGGCCACTCCAATTCCTTGACTTTGTTGTCCTTAAGCCATTTTGCCACAACTTTGGAAGTATTGTCCATTTGGAAGACCCATTTGGGACCAAGCTTTAACTTCCTGACTGATTTCTTGAGCTGTTGCTTCAATATATCCACTTCATTTTCCTGCCTCATGATGCCATCTATTTTGTGAAGTGCACCAGTCCCTCCTGCAGCAATGCACCCCCACAACATGATGCTGCCACCCCCATGCTTCACGGTTGGGATGGTGTTCTTAGGCTTGCAAGCCTCCCCCTTTTTCCTCCAAACATAACGACGGTCATTAAGGCCAAACAGTTCTATTTCTTTTGATTTTCCCATGATGTCAAGCAAAGATGCACTGAGTTTGAACGTAGGCCTTGAAATTCCTTCCACAGGTACACCTCCAATTGATTCAAATTATGTCAATTAGCCTATCAGAAGCTTCTAAAGCCATGACATCATTTTATGGAATTTTACAAGCTGTTTAAAGGCACAGTCAACTTAGTGTATGTACATTTCTGACCCACTGGAATTGTATACAGTGAAATATTCTGTCTGTAAACAATTGTTGGAAAAATTACTTGTGTCATGCACAAAGTTGATGTCCTAACTGACTTGCCAAAACTATAGTTTAACACGAAATTTGTGGAGTGGTTGAAAAACGAGTTTTAATGACTCCAACCTAAGTGTATGTAAACTTCCTACTTCAACTGTATGTAGCAACGACCCTGCCCATCTCCTCTCATGAAGTATTTCATGAAGATGTCGCTTGTCTAGATTCGTTCATTGTTTTGAGGCAGAATAGTCACCTCCGTTTATTTATGAATCCCATCTTTGACGCTCTCATCAGTCATACCTCGGCTAGACAATGTCTAAACAATGACGCATAGCTGTGTGCCCAATATTAATTTAATCACGTCTAACTGCTCATAGCCACGTGTGAATTCATTTTTTCTCTCTTATCCCTAATCCCTATAAATGGGCGCAGGAGAATGACTCGGGGCCGGTGTTATTTAGAGACCTTCAAAGTCTGAATCAAGGCTGGTTATCACGTGTTCCACTTGCCAGGAGGGCCAACTGACCTTAAAGCCTAGCGTTTCTGAATTGCTACATTCCCCATGTGATGTGCGTGTTTATCAATAAGTGACTCTGTTTGGTGCTACAGGCCGTCCGGGTGCAGTTAGCCACATCAGCTCATTAAAGACCATGCAGGAAGTCCCCCCTGAAGATGGGATACATTCACCCTCAGTGGCTTGTCTTCCCCCGAGCTAAGAGACTGAGCACGACTGATTATTGTTCCTTGCACTGTTCCACTATCTACATATAGTGCCCCTGTGGGCTGTGGTATGTCAGCAAGACACATTTGCATTTCGGTCTCCAAGATAAGAGTTTTGGTGTCTTATTTTGCATCTGTTTGTGGAGTTTTCAAACTGTGTCTTTGTCTTTATAGGAGAAGCCGTTCACTTAGCAAGGGATTTTGGCTACTCGTGTGAGACAGAGTTCCCGGCAAAGGCCATCGCTGAATACCTTGGTCGACCACACGTGGAACGTAATGAAGTCAACTCCCGCAAGAACATGCTCCTTGCTGCTAAGTGAGTATCTCTCTGTCTTTCTGTCTCTCTCTATCTCTCTCTCTCTCTCTCCTCCAAATTAAGGGATGTAATTTACATAAAAGCCCTGCAGGGTTTTGAAGGTATGTGAAGTTTTGACTCGGTTTTTCAAAAAAAAAATCTGTAGTTTTCAATCTGCTCTTGACTTATAAAACATCTTGATAACTATGCTACTTTTGAGACCTCCCAATTTCATAGTGTCAACATGAAACCGTGTACTTCTCTGATTGGATCATTGTCAACTAGATGTAAATCCAGTAGTCCATGTCTGGGTCATGTACATTTCACTATCAACATTTCTGTCATCTTTTTTTCACCAGGCAAATCTGTAAAGAGTTCACTGATCTGCTGACTCAGGACCGTTCGCCTCTGGGGAACACGCGACCGGCACCCATCCTGGATCAGGGCATCCAGGGCTGCCTGACCCACTTCAGCCTCATCACCCACGGCTTCGGCTCGCCCGCCATCTGCGCCGCCATGACCTCCCTCCAGAACTACCTGAACGAGGCCCTCAAACAGGTGGACAAAATGTACCTGAGCTCGGGCAGCGACACGCAGGGCTCCTCCGACAACGGTAGCAAAGCCTCTGACAAAATGGAGAAGCACAGGAAATGAGGAAATACTATCCTGTTGGACTGTACAGCCCCCCGTTTCCCCTTTGGACTTCTTTTGACATCGATATTTAGAAGCGAAAATGATCTGTATGATTCCGATTCTAGATTTTCTAGATTTTTTTGTGTATCTGCCCAGTTGAATTGAACATTTTACCCCGTTATGGCCAATGTTTACAAGTTTAGTTTCTCAAATAACACTGCTTTTGCCCGGCTACCACCTTTGGGCTGCTTTCAATGCGAGATCGACCTACCTTGGTGCCTACTGTAGTAGTGGGTGCTTAAAGTGTGCACAGCCAAAGGTCTGGACTTAGTTGACATGGGGTAAGGAACAGAAAGCAGACTTTGTTGTTTCCCTAGAGGACATCATTTCAAGATGGGTTGCTGTGGCTGTGAATTCTTTTCAGCTTTTTTCCCCTCTTCTGTCTGGAGGCAAAGCCTCTGATTTCCTGTGTCTCTTCCGCGGTGCTCAGTTCCCATTGGACTTACCAAAGGACACTTTTTTTCTACGGTAGAGAAGAACATTTTCAAAATGGCTTCAATGGGTACAGTGTTATTGTGGTTTTTTTCATGGGAGTTTTTTTAGTAGGTCTGGAAAAAAGCCTGTTTGTCTGTTTTCCCCAGAAACCTTATAGGTGATTTGCAATAGCAGCCATTCAGTGTTTGATACCGGATGGTTACTTGTGGGCTGTGACAAAAGGCAATGGGCTCTTTGCTACTTTGAATCCTGTCTTTAAGTACTCATATTGCCCATTGGTTCCTTTAGTATTTGTAAACTTTGCAATGTAAAAGGAATCAGTCCTGGACCAGATTAGATATCCCTCACCTTCAGTACAAAAACTATTCAACATTGATGTTAAATGTATCCAATCCTAATAAGACATTTTCATCTGAACTGTATCTCTTTCAGCCAGTACGCCAGCAAGAGTGTATGTGTTTCATTGTGTGTGTGTGTGTGTCTGTGAATGCAAAATGTTTATATTTCTTTCAGGAAAGAGTGTTTTTTTTGTTGTCCGTTACCTTTACCCTGAATGTAAATATTTTCTAATTGATGTTGTAATTTAATGGGATATGTAAATAATGGTATCATTCTGGTGTATGGCTTAACTTTTTACAATGTGTTAAACTTTTATAAATGGGTTAGTTTTTATAATGTAGAGGTTAGGCAGTGGGTATGATATGCTTTTTGAATATGTGTAAAACTGTTTTAAAGTCCTAGGAAAAATAATAAAAAGACAGCCCTGTTATAAGGACTTTGTTGATTTTCTCCTCTCTGGGCGAGAGCATAGACGTTAATGAGCTATCAGACAAGGACTACTGTCCCTCTCGCCATTTCTCTTTTTCTCGCAACCACACACACACACACACACTCATGCTCGCACACATATACACACACACACACACACACACACACACACACAAAGTACAACCGCCCCTGTTTTTTCAACTTTGTGTTTCATAAATGATGGACAAGTCATGTGTGTGAAGATTTTCCAATTAATAAACAGTAAAAGTCCCACAAATAATGGGAACATTGGGCATCATTATCTGTAGTAATTTAGCTACACAAATAAGGAATGTGGCTTGGTGCATGAAAATGGTAGAAAAAGGATTCATTTGAGGGTCATGCACTCAGGTCCGAGCCAAACATTGCTAGTTTATGTTTTCACTTAGTTAACCGTTTGGTGCACAGCACACATACCTGTTTGTCCCCCTAAAACTGTTGTTAATTTTGTGGACTTTATTTTTTAGAAGGTTCCCCCTTTTCACATTCATATGCCCATCTGGGGAACAGGTGTTTTCATGTGTTGCCTAATCTAAGCTGATCTCTACTTTATCATATGACACACTGACAAATGTGTGAGTTGGATGTTTCACAATAGGAGGAAGACCATTTTGATCTGTGAGGAAAAAAACGATTGAACTAAGGTGCTGTGGTGCTCAATGTGTTGACTCTTGAGCAAGGCACCTTAATACTCTACCACTGATTCATGCAGCAAGTCTATTTACATGGATCACATCAACTCTCAACACAAATCCCTGCCCCCATGTGAAACAAACATATCATACGATTATCCATGTTAGACACTTGACTCAAGATTACAGCGGGATTTCAGAGTAGCTTTCACTTAAGTGACACATACGGTATGTAGGAAGCCTACAACATACTTCTTATCTGGGCTATCCAACGCCTCATTGAAATGTGTTACTACTGACATCCCTATTTTACTACCCTGTGTCCTGCGGTGTTGTTCACTAAGAAACCATTGGCCGTATCCGAAGACCCATACTAGCGTACTAAATAGTATGCGAAATGTCTAAACTAGTACTCCAAATGCACCATCTAATGTGCAACTGCGTTGACCCCCGCCATTCGTTCATTTTGGTACAGCGCGTCAATTTATCTGATTATCAGCTGTTGTCAAACACGTGAATCGGAAAAGACAAGTGAATTCTACCACAGTAGATCAAACGCCGAAATGAGTATGCAGTTTAAGTATGTAGTGCGCTAGTATGGGTATTCGGACACAGACACCGCCTAGTTGGACAAATAGTTTTCTGTTTGACTCATGTCATGTCTAGCAGCCCAACAAGTAAGAGCATCTCCCTTAGAACCTGTTTGACCAGACCTGTCACCCCCGCTGTAGCTGAGCACTCTGCTAGCGGTAGTCCGTAACTGCCTTCAGTTACATTTATTTATTTCTCCAGAGGGGTTGAAAGCTGACACAAGGAACTGCTTCAATTGTCTTTGATTACTGGTCTAGCACGGTCACGGCAACACTTCCTTCCTCTTCGACCAGAGGAGCTTTTATTTATTTTTTCTCCACTATCAAATACTTGTTAATGTTTGTCTACTCCCAGGTGTTGCTTTTTGCTGTTAGCTTTAGCCCCAAACTAGTTATTAGCTAAGTAACTGTTTACAGTTCTCGCCTTCGCTGTTTGGCCTTTTGAAAGCCGCCAGTGGATGTCATAGATTCGTTTGGGGGGGGGGGGGGGGACCAGTGCCCCTGTGACAACAATTTTGGACCCCCTTGTGGCCCCCCTAAATGTGGAGTATGAAATCATTTTTACATAACACATTTTTGCTATCATTCTTTTTTTACATCCATTATTAGACAGTGGCAACGCGGAACACTAATTAACCCACCCATTTTCTAGAGGGACGGCTTTAGGCGGAACACAACAGTATCATACCACATGCAAAACGATATGACAACAATAACGTCTAATGTAACTGGCCCCTCTAACAGTACAACTGGCCACAGCTTGGCCCCCCCAGTTGAAATGGTCTAGAACCGCCACCGGTCAGAGATAGCTTGGCCTTCTATGTAGCGAGGTTTTAGATTGACATGTTTCACTCCTTTACATGACAACATGTACAATATTCAATAAAAGCTGAATGATCCTGTATTTGTGCCTGTTGATGAACTTGTAAAGTGTTTTTCCTCTGCCACTTCCCCACATTCATCACAACTAGATACTCATTTGCATTGGCAATATTCCACTCATAACATGGTAGTAAGGGTTATGGAAACCCCCTTTCCTCCTTCCCCTTTTTCATAGACATGTTATTTGTTTTGATGGTGTTTTGTTGATAGCAAAGGGAGCATGACAGTTCAGCAGTATACAACTATGTTTTTTAATTGTATCACTATATGGTCAAACTGCTGCACCCACTCACACATTTTCAATCAACACAGGGTGGTTTATATGTGAAGCAAGTTTGGACCTGTTACGCGTACCTGTAACTGATTCTAATTTGCGTCTGTTCTCCGAAACATAATTGACGAGCTAATATATAATAATTCTTTGATCTCATTTCGACGCCCGGAGCTAGTTATCAACTCTCAATTCATCGGGCTATAAACGTATTTTATGTAAGCCATGACTCGATGACCTTTCTATTTAGGTCACGAGAAGTAACATGACACTGTTGTTTCAAGATAGAGGAGGACAGATCATGAAACATTCACTGGCTTCAAAGATGACAAGAATCCTCAATTGTTACCCAAGTTGTGTGTCACATTCTTTTGGCAAATTATCTATCCTGTCTTGATTTAAACAAATGGGTTCCGTTGACAGCCCCTCAGTGGGAATGTGTTCATGTATGATTGACTGCATTCCAAAATGTCAATGTCAGTTTCATAGAAGAAATGTCAAAGTCAATTAGAAGCTCATCACTTCTTTTATCCACTCAATTCTTAACCGTTTCCTAACAGACGCAACATAACCGCCTTTTAATTCTGCTGCTCTACATTAAGAGTAATTTGCAGTCGCTCTAATCGGTACTGAACCTCTCGACCACTGAAACCACTTAATAGCACAAGGTTGAAAACATGGGGGTCAGTGGAGGGGTCAGTTAAATAACAAGGACATCGAACTACAGTGGGGATGATAAACAACTAAATGTGTGGAGAAAATGTGGAAGAAATTCATCTAAATTACAGACAGAATGGCTTTAGCTAGGGTGGAGAGGAGGGGTGCATAGACCCAGGGAAGGATGGGTTTAGCTAGGGTGGAGAGGAGGGGCGCACAGACCCAGGGAAGGATGGGTTTAGCTAGGGTTGAGAGGAGGGATGCATAGACCCAGGGAAGGATGGGTTTAGCTAGGGTGGAGAGGAGGGGTGCATAGACCCAGGGAAGTGGGGAAAGGGGAGGGAGGAGGCACTCACTGCCTAAGTGACTCCTCTTCTCTGCTTTTTGTTATTTTATTTTGGACTCATTCTGTGGGAACATGGTGGCCTGTCCCTCTTCCTCCTCGGCCGCCGACCCAACACCCCTCCCTTCCCTGCTCCTCACAAATTCTACCAATTAGGCTGCAGTCCAGGCTGCAGTGTCGCCAGGGGCCGCAGCGACCCTTCTATCCCTTTACTACCCTCATAGACAACAGATGTCTAGATTTCTCAGGGAACTAGCTTTGCTAGCTACCTCCTCTAGGAACTGCTAACTAACTGGGACTCTACCGCTTGTGAAAGAGGTCACTTTTATCGAGGACAAGATTCCCCCCATTCGCCAGGGCCTCCTCTTCCTCCCTCTTTCTATTTAGCACAACAACAGAAAAACAGATAAATTACAAGATGGCCGACACAGCATCTCAAGCCAAATTAAAAGCGTCTGTCGTCTCCCGAACAAACACACAGGCAGCCCTGTCCACCTATCTAGCACTGAGCAGCAACAGTAATTGGAACAAGCTGTTTGGTCAACAAACTACATGTGCACAGATGTGGTACTGTACAGCCCAAATGGCTTGACAAACACAGCCTTCATAACAATGGAGTTGAAATGTCTGTTCGCATAAGTATTATCCTTTGACATTTGTCTAGTATTGTCTTCAATTTCTATGGATTATGGTCCTTATGGATTATGAAGAGATTATTGATTTCTCTTCCACTTCTCTCCTCTAGGTCTCCCTCTCTCTCTATTTGTCTCCTCCTCATTACTGACCACATGGCTGATTCCCAAGGCTATGGTGTTAATGATTGTTAGCAGACTCCTAATGCTGCTGTAATGTGCTAGCCGTTAGCACTGAGTGGGAGGACTCTGTGGGGGAGAGGGACAGGAGTCACCCAGGAGCCACCTGTTAGCTAGGCCAGCCCAATGCATCATGGGAAGGCTTGGTGATGCCAACTGCCAATCAGTGTGTGACACCCAGATACTATACATTTAAGAATTTAGGCTGATAGAATTACAAACACATATTTTCAGGTTTTATGGAATACAACTCAAATGTAGCCAAACGAAGCACCTTATGAAATTCTGTTGTACATTCTGTTATTGCAAATGTGGAAAATTACAGAAAATAAAATAAAATGAAGGGAAATTACTGAGGTGCATGACACAGCTAATTTCTATGCATCAGAAAAGTCACTTGGGACAAAACCTGATCTATGTGATGGCCTATTGACACATACAGAACATAAAGCATGTACCATCATTGTTTCTCAGTTATAGTGTTGATATTTCCAATGGAATAAAAGCATTTTAAAACCAACAGTGGAGATTGTAGCAGTGAATCATGAAGCAGGAATTCTGGTTGTGACTTTGTAGCAATGTTACAGATGAGATTTCTCAGATTTCTCTCTTTACAAAGTAAAGTTGAAGTCGGAATTTTACATACACCTTAGCCAAATACATTTAAACTCAGTTTTTCACAATTCCTGACATTTAATCCTAGTAAAAATTCCCTGTCTTAGGTTAGTTATGATCACAACTTTATTGTAAGAATGTGACAATACAGAATAATAGTAGAGAGAATCGTTTATTTCAGATTTTATTTCTTTCATCGCATTCCCAGTGGGTCAGACGTTTACATACACTCAATTAGTATTTGGTAGCATTGCCTTTAAATTGTTTAACCTGGTTCAAACATTTCGGGTAGCCTTCCACAAGCTTCCCACAATAAGTTGGGTGAATTTTGGCCCATTCCTCCTGACAGAGCTGGTGTAACTGAGTCAGGTTTGTAGGCCTCCTTGCTTGCACACACTTTTTCAGTGCTACCCACACATTTTCTATACGATTGAGGTCAGGGCTTTGTGATGGCCACTCCAATACCTTAACTTTGTTGTCCTTAAGCCATTTTGCCACAACTTTGGAAGTATGCTTGGGGTCATTGTCCATTTGGAAGACCCATTTGTGACCAAGCTTAAACATCCTGACTGATGTCTTGAGATGTTGTTTCAACATGTCCACATAATTTTCCTGCCTCATGATGCCATCTATTTTGTGAAGTGCACCAGTCCCCCCTGCAGCAATGCACCCCCACAACATGATGCTGCCACCCCCGTGCTTCACGGTTGGGATGGTGTTCTTCAGGCTTGCAAGCCTCCCCCTTTTTCCTCTAAACATAACAATGGTCATTATGGCCAAACAGTTCTATTTTTGTTTCATCAGACCAGAGGACATTTCTCCAAAAAGTATGATCTTTGTCCCCATGTGCAGTTGCAAACCGTAGTCTGGCTTTTTTATGGCGGTTTTGGAGCAGTGGCTTCTTCCTTGCTGAGCGGCCTTTCAGGTTATGTCGATATAGGACTCGTTTCACTGTGGATATAGATACTTTCTTACCTGTTTCCTCCAGCATCTTCACAAGGTCCTTTGCTGTTGTTCTGGGATTGATTTGCACTTTTCGCACCAAAGTACGTTCATCTCTAGGAGAAAGAAGGCGTCTCCTTCCTGAGCGGTATGATGGCTGCGTGGTCCCATGGTGTTTATACTTGCGTACTATTGTTTGTACAGATGAACGTGGTACCTTCAGACGTTTGGAAATTGCTCCCAAGGATGAACCAGACAAGCAAAGAGGCACTGAGTTTGAAGGTAGGCCTTGAAATTCATCCACAGGTACTCCTCCAGTTGACTCAAATGATGTCAATTAGCCTATCAGAATTTTCTAAAGCCATGACATCATTTTTTGGAATTTTACAAGCTGTTTAAAGGCACAGTCAACTTAGTATATGTAAACTTCTGACCCACTGGAATTGTGGAACAGTGAATTATAAGTGAAATAATCTGTCTGTAAACAATTGTTGGAAAAATTATTTGTGTCATGCACAAAGTAGATGTCCTAACCGACTTGCCAACACTATAGTTTGTTAACACGAAATTTGGGGAGTGGTTGAAAAATGAGTTTTTGTGACTCCATCCTAAGTGTATGTAAACTTTCGACTTCAACTGTATATTGTAATTCAACCTCTTAGTATATTGTAATTAAACTTCTTTACAGACCACTGAACCATCTAATAAAGTCCAGGCAATGTCTTGCTCAACAAAGATTTCAGGAAGAGTAAAGATAAGCAAGAGCGAAAGATACTGTGTGCTGTAGCAGAATTCAAATGACGCATGAATCAAGGTAGATACAGCCTTCAAATGAACCTCTTTGGTCTGTTAACCACCAATCACACCTTCAAATGAACCTCTCTGGTCTGTTTACCATTAATCACACCTTCAAATGAACCTCTCTGGTCTGTTTACCATCAATCACACCTTCAAATGAACCTCTCTGGTCTGTTTAACATCAATCACGCCTTCAAATGAACCTCTTTGGCCTGTTTACCATCAATCACGCATTCAAATGAACCTCTTTGGTCTGTTTACCATCAATCACACCTTCAAATGAACCTCTCTGGTCTGTTTACCATCAATCACGCCTTCAAATGAACCTCTCTGGTCTGTTTACCATCAATCACGCCTTCAAATGAACCTTTCAGGTCTGTTTACCATTAATCACACCTTCAAATGAACCTCTCTGGTCTGTTTACCATCAATCACACCTTCAAATGAATCTCTCTGGTCTGTTTACCATCAATCACACCTTCAAATGAACCTCTCTGGTCTGTTAACCATCAATCACACCTTCAAATGAACCTCTCTGGTCTGTTAACCATCAATCACACTTTCAAATGAACCTCTCTGGTCTGTTTACCATCAATCATGCTTTCAAATGAACCTCGAGACAGTTAACCTCCTTGGTTTCAAAGTATGGTAATGTTTGTGACTGTAGAGTGAACACTTGAGGTGAACAATCTTCAGGGATGGACTGGGACCAGAAATTGGCCCAGGCAATTCTAACACACTCGCCCATTTGGTGCTATTAAACTGGCCAAATTTTTTTCCCTCGAGGCACCCATTATCAGCCAAATTGTGATTATTCTGCGCAAAACCCCCAATTTAGACTGGCCCACTGGGCTATTTTCCAGAACGTCATGACTATTGTGCATGGTCTGTGAAGGAGTCATGTCCTGTCTCAAACTAATGTGCATGGTCTATGAAGGAGTCATGTCCTCTCAATGTCACGTCCTGACCAGTAAAGGGGTCATTTTGTTATTGTAGTTGGTCAGGACATGGCAGGGGTGTGTTTGTTTTGTGTGTTTCGGGGTTTTTGGTTTATGTTCTATGTTTTCTATTTCTATGTGGGTTTTCTAGTTTGTCTATTTCTATGTTAGTTTTGGGAACGACCTCCAATTAGAAGCAGCTGGTTGTCGTTGCTTCTAATTGGAGGCCATATTTAAGTGGGTTTATTTTCTCTTGTGGTTGTTTCTTTATATAGCTGTGTAGCCTTACAGGACTGTCGTTCGGTTTTTCTTGTTTTGTTTAGTGTTCACATTTAAAAAATAAAAGTTAAGTATGGACACTTACCTCGCTGCGTATTGTTCCGATATTTCTTACTCCTCAGAAGACGACACTCAAACTAATGCGCATGGTCTGTGAAGGAGTCATGTCCTGTCTCAAATTAATGTGCATGGTCTGTGAAGGAGTCACGTCCTGTTTCAAATGAATGTGAATGGTCTGTGAAGGCATCAATTCTCGGGCTGCGGCCATCATATTCCAAACATAGTCTGAGACAGTTGTGGGATGCGATAGAGCCCAAATGAACTCAACAGATCAGAACATTTAGCTTAAAATGTTAATAAACTATTAGGCTATTTATTCACATTATAAGCACAGCACTGCGCACATGGCAGTAGGCTATAAGCCTGAATGTTCCATTAGTGGGAAAACACCATTATCAAAAGTGACCGCAAATGGCAGTTAGGCTCTATACCCCTTGTAAAGCAGATTAATGTGCTTAATTTTAAGAAGTTATTTGGCCACTTTAGTTGTAATACAAACCTTATCAAAACATATAGGCCAATGGGCTAGGCTACATGAGGTGTGCGACTATGATTCGAAAAAGTTGCAAAAAATGCATTGTTTCTTAAACTGGGCATTATTCACGTGATAATATATAATTCACAAGTTATAGGCTAATATTTTCACCCATCAGACTGTTCTTGATTTTATATTGTCTTTACATATACTAAATAATATACGTGTGAAATTTGTTTCGATTTAGAATGGACCATTATCATATACCTGTCTCGAAACAGGGGCAGGGAGAAAAATACATGTCATTTATGCACTTAAATAGCGAATGGAGGACACTTTTCCTGTGGTTAATTTTCATACCAGCCAGGTCGGCTATACTCCTGTTGTAAATATGATCAATGTGCTTGATATTAGGAAAGTTGAGAAATGAATTTAGTAGGCCTTGCCTATAGAAAGCTGATGGGATCCTCCTCTTTTTAGAAGAGGCCATCACTCTGTTTCTTGCGCAATTGCATAGCCTATAGAAATGTTGTGCAACATGAACACATGGGCTCTCATTAAGTGTTTAAATAGATTTTCCATGAAATTAGCATCGATGTCAGAGTGATTAGAGGGACAATAGAGTGCTGAGTACCAGGCAGTTAGCAGGTTGGTACACTACTAATGACCATCAGCAGCATAAGCGCTTGGAGAAACCTATTTACTGTGACTAAACTGTCAACTGGAATTTGACTGCTTTCATGACTTGTGACAGCTGGTGTGGTGGTAATGTGGTCACCGCGACAGCCCTAGTCATGTCCTGTCTTAAATTAATGTGCATGGTCTGTGAAGGCATCACCATTATGCAGTGCATTCGGAAAGTTTTCGGTCCCTTTTACTTTTTCCACATTTTGTTATATTACAGCCTTATTCTAAAATTGATTTTTTTTTAAATATCATCATCAATCTATCAATCTACACACACTACCCCATATGACAAAGCGAAAACAGGTTTTACATTTCTTTTTGCAAATTTATGAAAATAAAAAACAGAAATACCTTATTTATATAAGTATTCAGACTCTTTGATGTAAGACTCGAAATAGAGCTCAGTTGCATCCTGTTTTCATTGATCATCCTTGAGATGTTTCTACAACTTGACTGGAGTCCACCTGTGGTAAATTCAATTGATTGGACATGATTTGGAAAGGCAGACCTGTCAATATAAGGTCCCACAGTCGATAGTGCATGTCAGAGCACAAACTAAGTCATGAGGTCGAAGGTATTGTCCGTAGAGCTCCGAGACAGGATTGTGCCGAGGCACAGATCTGGGAAAGGGTACCAAAATATTTCTGCAGCATTGAAGGTCCCCAAGAACACAGTGGCCTCCATCATTCTTAAATGGAAGAAGTTTGGAACCACCAAGACTCCTGATTGTCACTCTGACAGATCTCCAGAGTTCCAATGTGGAGATGGGGAAACCTTCCAGAAGGACAACCATCTCTGCAGCACTCCACCAATCAGGCCTTTATGGTAGAGTAAACCACTCCTCAGTAAAAGGCACATGAAAGCCCACTTGGAGTTTGCAAAAAGGCACCTAAAGGACTCTCAAACCATGAGAAACAACATTTTCTGGTCTGATGAAACCAAGATTGAACTCTTTGGCCTGAATGCCAAGCATCACGTCTGGAGGAAACCTGGCACCATCCCTACGGTGAAGCATGGTGGTGGCAGCATAATGCTGTGGGGATGTTTTTCACCGCAGGGACTGGGAGACTAGTCAGGATCGAGGGAAAGATGAATGGAGCAAAGTACAGAGAGATCCTTGATCCTCTGTAAAATCCTTCAAATTTCGGTGTTCCTCAAGGTTCCGTTTTAGGACCACTATTGTTTTCACTATATATTTTACCTCTTGGGGATGTCATTCGAAAACATAATGTTAAATTTCACTGCTATGCAGATGACACACAGCTGTACATTTCAATGAAACATGGTGAAGCTCCAAAATTGCCCTCGCTAGAAGCCTGTGTCTCAGACATAAGGAAGTGGATGGCTGCAAACTTTCTACTCTTAAACTTGAACAAAACAGAGATGCTTGTTCTAGGTCCCAAGAAAGAAAGAGATCTTCTGTTGAATCTGACAATTAATCTGGATGGTTGTACAGACGTCTCAAATAAAACTGTGAAGGACCTCGGCGTTACTCTGGACCCTGATCTCTCTTTTGAAGAGCATATCAAGACTGTTTCAAGGACAGCTTTTTTCCATCTACGTAACATTGCAAAAATCAGAAACTTTCTGTCCAAAAATGACGCAGGAAAATTAATCCATGCCTTTGTTACTTCTAGGTTGGACTACTGCAATGCTCTACTTTCCGGCTACCCGGATAAAGCACTAAATAAACTTCAGTTAGTGCTAAATACGGCTGCTAGAATCCTGACTAGAACCTAAGATTTGATCATATTACTCCAGTGCTAGCCTCCCTACACTGGCTTCCTGTTAAGGCAAGGGCTGATAACAAGGTTTTACTGCTAACCTACAAAGCATTACATGGGATTGCTCCTACCTATCTTTCCGATTTGGTCCTGCCGTACATACCTACACATACACTACGGTCACAAGACGCGGGCCTCCTAATTGTTCCTAGAATTTCTAAGCAAACAGCTGGATGCAGGGCTTTCTTCTATAGAGCTCAATTTTTATGGAATAGTCTGCCTACCCATGTGAGAGACGCAGACTCAGTCTCAACCTTTAAGTCTTTACTGAAGACATATCTCTTCAGTAGGTCCTATGATTAAGTGTAGTCTGGCCCAGGGGTGTGAAGGTGAACGGAAAGGCTGGAGCAACGAACCGCCCTTGCTGTCTCTGCCTGACCGGTTTCCCCTCTTTCCACTGGGATTCTCTGCCTCTACCCCTATTACGGGGGCTGAGTCACTGGCTTACTGGTGTTCTTCCATGCCGTCCCTGGGAGGGGTGCGTCACTTGAGTGGGTTGAGTCACTGACGTGGTCTTCCTGTCTGGGTTGGCGCCCCCTCTTGGGCTGTGCCGTGGCGGAGATCTTTGTGGGCTATACTCGGCCTTGTCCCGAGATGGTATGTTGGTGGTTGGAGATATCCCTCCAGTGGTGTGGAGGCTGTGCTTTGGCAAAGTGGGTGGGGTTATATCCTACCTGTTTGGCCCTGTCCGGGGGTTTCATCAGATGGGGCCACAGTGTCTCCTAACCCCTCCTGTCTCAGCCTCCAGTATTTATGCTGCAGTAGTTTATGTGTCGGGGGGCTAGGGTCAGTCTGTCACATCTGGAGTATTTCTCTTGTCTTTTCCGGTGTCCTGTGCTCTCTCTAATTCTCTCTTTCTCTTTCTTTCTATCTCTCTCTCGGAGGACCTGAGCCCTAGGACCATGCCTCAGGACTACCTGGCTTGATGACTCCTTGCTGTCCCCAGTTCACCTGGCCGTGCTGCTGCTCCAGTTCTAACTGTTCTGCCTGCAGCTATGGAACCCTGACCTGTTCACCGGACGTGCTACCTGTCCCAGACCTGTTGTCCCAGACCTGCTGGAACCCTGACCTATTCACCGGACGTGCTACCTGTCCCAGACCTGCTGTTTTCAACTCTCTAGAGACAGCAGGAGCGGTAGAGATACTCTCAAAGATCGGCTATGAAAAAGCCAACTGACACTTACTCTTGTGTTACTGACTTGTTGCACCCTCGACAACTACTATGATTATTATTATTTGACAATGCTGGTCATTTATGAACATTTGAACATCTAGGCCATGTGCTGTTATAATCTCCACCCGGCACAGCCAGAAGAGGACTGGCCACCCCTCATAGCCTGGTTCTAGGTTTCTTCCTAGGTTTTGGCCTTTCTAGGGAGTTTTTCCTGGCCACCGTGCTTCTACACCTGCATTGCTTGCTGTTTGGGGTTTTAGGCTTGGTTTCTGTACAGCACTTTGTGATATCAGCTGATGTAAGAAGGGCTATATAAATACATTTGATTTGATTTGATTTGATAAAAATCTGCTCCAGAGTGCTCAGGACCTCAGAGTGGACAACGGTTCACCTTCCAACGAGACAATGACCCTAAGAACACAGCCAAGACAATGCAGAAGTTCCTTCGGGACAAGTCTCTGAATGTCCTTGATTGGCCCAGTCAGAGCCCGGACTTGAACCCGATCTAACATCTTTGGAGAGACATGAAAAAAGCTGTGCAGCAACGCTCCCCATCCAACCTGACAGAGCTTGAGAAGATCTGCAGAGAAGAATGGGAGAAACTCCCCAAATACAGGTGTGCCAACCCTGTAGCGTCATACCTAAGAAGACTCGAGGCTGTAATCACTGCCATAGGTGCTTCAACAAGTACCGAGTAAATGGTCTGAATACTTACATATGTAAATGCGATATTGAATTTTTTTTTCTTTAGTAAATTAGCTAACATTTTTCACAACTTTTATTGCATTGTCGTTATGAGGTATTCTGTGTAGATTGATGAAGGGGGGAAAAAACAATTTAATCCATTTTAGAACAAGGCTGTAAAGTAACAAGATGTGGAAAAAGTCAAGAAGTCTGAATAATTTCCAAATGCACAGTATGTAATCAGTTACATGTAATCTGTTTACAAAAAAATCAGGTGACATGTAATCAGTTACGTTACCAGCAAAACTATTGTAATCAGACAATAGATACTTTTAAAAACTACATGATTAGTTAAATTCAGACTTCAGTTTGCAAAAAAAATACATTATGACACCGTTCTGTTTTCTCAATGACATTAAATTAATAATTGAAAAAAGGTGCAAATTCAAGTTTGTTCCACCTGAGTGAGTCTGACCACAAGTCATAGACCCCTATGATGACACACCAAATGCGTTTGATGGATCCTTTTTGGCTTTTTCTAATGGAAGAAGGAAAGTAATCCAAAAGTAATCAGATTACGTAATCCAAAATTACATTACTGATTCCAATTTTGGACAGTTAAGTAGTAAATGTAATGGATTACATTTAGAAAGTAACCTACCCAACACTTGGCTTCATGTCCTGTCTATGTTATACGCTGTCATACCTCTAGATGTAGCATGCCATTGCATCATACACGCTTTTCACAGGATATTATCTTAACTGTCATCTATGCCTTTAAAGGGATAACCCATACTGAATATTTTTTTCTCCCCGTGAAACCTTGGCCTTGATGACACGTAGACGGTGTACTGGTTGACCCTTGTAAGGAAGTCAAGTTCATCAGTACTGTTGTTTAATAAAATACATTTGTTATCATCGTAATTTGAATTTACTTCAACAGGATAATTGTAGCGACTCTTGAAGGTTCTGAACAGTAATACCATACAGTTCATGTAACTAATACAACCAGCAATAACTCAAAACAAATCTGGATGAGATATTCTGTGCTATTCTGTGATATGTCTTGACTTGACCACTTTCATGTTTGTTTTCAGTGTTTGTGTTGTTTTATTCTTTGTGTTGGTCGTTGTTGCTGTGGCACAGTTGGATGTGTGGAAAATGCCTGTCCTGTAAGGGGAGGGAGGGATAGATAACAGGTGGGGGGAATGCCCATAGGCACGCATCAGCCTTTATGGTTCAGCTAAAGGTAACACTCGTTGCACCTTCCGACAGTCCCTAATCAGCTGTACTATAAAGATAGAAGAGCAGAGCAGAGCAAGGGAGAACCCCCAAAAAATAATATGTGAGTCAATTTCACCAAGAAAGCAGTTCTGGTTACATTGAAACGTTGAGGGAAGTATATCGTTACAGTGAGATAGAAACAGACATTTACATCAAAACTTTACCAAAGATTAATCCAATATTAAATAAAAAAATTCCCTCGATAAACTATTAATAAGTCAGAAGCTTACAATATATATTTGTAAAAAATTAGATATGTATCTGATAAAGAGGCAATAGTGAACATGTGAGGCCAAAGCTGTGTTGAATGGGCTTTCGTACAATAAATGCTTCCAGTATGGAGTGAATCACTGGAAACCACATTCATTTCCTGCATGTGTTTATTCAGCAGAGATGTGATACAAGCTGTCCCGACTTGTTTGCAATGTGCAGGATTGAGGGGGAAAAGATTAGCTGACAGAGAGGACCATATTATCCAGGGTAGGGCCATGGCTGTGCTTTAAATGTACCGTATGACAATAGTTTAGGGACTAGACAAGATAGACAACACCAAAAGAGAAAAGGTTAGGACATCTTCTAAGAGCGATGAGAGGGATGTATTTTTTAAATTCTTATTTGATTGACATTGGATATCTCCAAAGAAATGCCTGATTTGAGCTAGCAAAATGTTTTAGTCTCAAGTAAACAATTGATGTATGATTTACTCTTGGATTGTTATGGGAAGCAACCTGGCAGAGTAGTGCTGGATGCAGTATGTACAGGGGGGTTATTATTGCATCTCTTGATAAAAAAAAGACTGTATGAAATAAAATACAAATACTGAGCTCAGTATCTGTATAATTTGATTTATACAGTCTTTTTGTTCATCTTTATCAAGGAATCCAATAATTCCGGACCCCACTGTACATTGATTAAGAAATGGGTTATTCATCATTCTATAACCGGTGACAATACTGTTTCGTAATAGATTCCATACTCACCCCCACACCCACTTATTTATGTGTTGGAGAAAGACTAGTGCTTACAGTATACTCTGGCATCCGGCCAGGGTACAGATGTCTGCCAAAAGAGGGAAGGTGGTGACGAAAAGTGTCAATGCCGCCCTGTCAAATTGGCTTCCCCCATCTTGAAACAACAGGGGAGGGAGGAAGAAAACCCTTGCTGATCTCTCTACCTGAATCAGGATGTTCTCTGCCCATCGTTCCATTAAGTCAAGAGACTTGAGAGGTTTAAAGAGGTCTGATATGGTATGATAGCGTATTGCTGTCCATTCTAGTTCACACACACAACATGCCCAGCTCTTAAAGCTCAGTAAAAGCTAAGTGAAAGGTTTATGTTACTTTGAGGTAAAAACATCATGTTACTTTGAGGTGAAAACATCATGTTACTTTGAGGTAAAAACATCATGTTACTTTGAGGTAAAAACATTGTGTTACTTTGAGGTAAAATCATCATGTTACTTTGAGGTAAAAACATCGTGTTACTTTGAGGTAAAAACATGTTACTATGAGGTAAAAACATCATGTTTCTTTGAGGTAAAAACATCGTGTTACTTTGAGGTAAAAACATGTTACTATGAGGTAAAAACATCATGTTTCTTTGAGGTAAAAACATCATGTTACCTTGAGGTAAAAACATAATGTTACTTTGAGGTAAAAACATCATGTTACTTTGAGTTGAAAACATAATGTTACTTTGAGGTAAAAGCATAATGTTACTTTGAGGTAAAACTTGACTAAACTTAATAGAACACATGTATTTTCTGAAATAACACAGGATAGCGTTTGGTGAACATCTTTCCACTTTTGGTGGTACAACTGTTTACTTTGAAACTCTGGCTCTCGATGGCTTAGGAATATTATCACGTTAGATTTGCTTTAGAGTCGCTTCACTGGCAAGTTCAAAGGGATATATGGTTGTAATGTGCACGGCATTAAATTGGCTTACTTTGCTGCAACAAATTGTGGTAGACCAGCTTTCATGGATTAAAGTGGTAGGCTTCCAATGCCTTTGAATATTAAACCTTGTGTGAGAGAGAAAGTGAAACAGGGAGGGAGGGAGGGAGGGAGGGAGGGAGGGAGGGAGGGAGGGAGGGAGGGAGGGAGGGAGGGAGGGAGGGAGGGAGGGAGAGGAGAGGAGAGTTCACATCAATGGCTAGATATGAACAGCAGGGTACACTTAGATGGCCTGAAATGTCAAACCACAGAACAAATGCAGAAATCTCTCTCTCTCTCATCTGCGGGCTGTGCATGTGTGTGCGTGTGATTGTGCTTGCAATATGTCTGTGTGCATGTGTGTGTGTGTGTGTGTGTCTGTGTGCGTGCGTGTGTGCGTGTGTGTGTGTGTGCGTGTGTGTGTGTGTGTGAGAGAGAGAGAGAGAGAGAGAGAGAGAGAGAGAGAGAGAGAGAGAGAGAGCACTCCGCCCGTGCACCTGTTTGTCCTGGGTAAAGAGAGACTAAATGAGCGTGACTACCACAGACAACGGTTCTGCTGACGCCCCCACTTCAGGAGAAATGGGTATGTCAGAGAGAAAAAATGACCAAAATACAGTAGAGAATGAGAGAAAAAGAGAGGGAGGGCACCGAGAGAAAGAGAGAGGGACTGACAGGAAGAAGAGTAGATGGAGAGAGAGAGGGAAATAAGCCAAGTGGAGGGGGGAGAGAGGTAGAGAGAGAGAAGCATAGTAGAGAGAGAGGCTAGCGGAGGATAACGAGCGAGATAGCAGTAGATAGATCCCAGATGGCAGAGACAGTGAGGCTGATAAACGTCTTATCTCAGCATGTTTTCACTATGAGAGATGCTGCACACAGTATTGTCTGATTACACTGTGGTCTAACTGCAGCTTTCTTACAGTATAAATATTCATTATCAGCATCAAAATAAAGATTCAGCATCAAAGCACTCCACTCTATATTTGCCATATAAAAATAGTATCTCAAAGGTGTATTCAGAGAAAACAAACAGGTTAAAGGTTTTATGTCTGCATTATCTGATAGTAGTTTCTTACCACCCAATCCTGACAATAGGAGTCATGTGCATTTTAACTGAACACAATGACATTGCAAGGAAAATGACAAGTGTATTTTTTGTATAATGTGATTTATAGCTGTACTTTGTTTTGATTATGAATTATGCATTTCATTTGTTCAATTATTATTTATAAAAAAAATTGTGCACACCTACTTAAAGAAATAGTGTCTTGTCAGGAATCTTAAGCAACTGAAAACTCATAGCATAGGGTACTAATTGGAATTCGCAACATATCATGCATATATATATGCATATCAAATGCATATATGTATATTTTTTTACATATCATACAAAATGGATGATGTACTGTAGTACACAATTGTACACAATTTTCGGCGGACCCATTCTGGCTCTTGAGCACTAC
This sequence comes from Salmo trutta, assembly GCF_901001165.1. Classification (NCBI taxonomy): domain Eukaryota; kingdom Metazoa; phylum Chordata; class Actinopteri; order Salmoniformes; family Salmonidae; genus Salmo; species Salmo trutta. Next base: position 12,521,333 of record NC_042972.1, on the reverse strand, counting down.
TTTCAAAACTACTGGCTGATATTATACAAAACCTTTGGGCACCAATTGTTGTGTGTTGCTGAAAAAAAAAAAATATATATATATATATATATATAATAAATCAATCATTGGACTACTGGCTCATAACATTGATAAACAGCATGCCCAGAGCTCATTTCAGAGTATCCAGTTAAAACACATTCTCACAAGACATCAGTGCAGCTATTCAACGTTGTGTGTATGTTCATGCATGTGTGTTAGTGCCTGTTTTGTTTTGCATCCCTGTGCTTGTCTGTCTTTGTGTTGATATCTGCAGTGGTATCAGATGGCTGGGGTATTGTCACAGCAGGTGTGAGGGTTGGGTGTGTATGGGACAGTTGTCACCATAGAGATGTGTCGAGGGGTAAAGGTTATTGTGCCATAACATTAATAATACAGATTGGGAATGATACCACGTCACGTTATCACTTTGGGTTTATTGCAAGAGTTTTTGTCTGGGCATGAGGGAGCTTGTACCAAATTACATTGTGGAAATCTAGCAACCACCTCATTGTGTATCATAACACAAATGAGTCTTGTGGTGTATTGCAACGCCCTATATATTGGTTGGTTGTTTAGCAACCAAACCGACACATGCGCAACTATGGGGCAAAATAGACAGGGTTGGCTTAGACTGTTAACAATATGTAAACTATATTTAGTCTCCAATGTTTATTGAAAACATAAATAAAGTTGCACAATGAGCTATTGTCTCTCAAATACATTGTTACAGTTGTTGGTTAGCTAGCTACAGTAGCTAGCACATTTTAGCCATATTAGCATAGATGTGACATCAGTCAAATCATCTCAAAACAAGACATGGTATCAAAAACAAGATCAAACAAGTTGAAACAAGCCACTTACGATTTACCACATGGCAGTTTCTTGTCATTGATAATAGCTATCTGGACATCCAGAACCATAACAACACAGGGCCTTCTGCCCCTTTGAAGCACCCACATCATTTTTGTGATGTTGTCAGCTAACCTGCCATTGGAAAGTTTTATTGACATGCCGCACGCATGCACGCACATGCACGCATGCACACGCACTTACACACACGCACAAACATTTATTAAGCAATTCCTCTGGTATTTTAATGTAACATACTGTATATGTGACTAAATGGGGTTTGAAACCGGGCCTCCGGTACACCACAAAACTGCCCACTGATCTAAAGCCTATACATATGCATACATATGAGCTGAGCTAAAACATAAACCTATACATATAACTGCTGTACTATACATATAGTTACTGTACTATACATAAAATTATTGTACTGTACACATAGCTACTGTACTATACATACAGCTACTGTACTGTACATACAGCTAATGTACTATACATACAGCTACTGTACTGTACATATAGCTACTGTACTACACATGTACAGTAGCTCCTGTACTATACATACAACTACTGTACTATACATATAGCTACTGTACTATACAAACAGCTACTGTACCTTACATACAGCTACTGTACTGTACATATAACTACTGTACTATACATATAGCTACTGTACTATACATACAGCTACTGAACTGTACATATAGCTACTGACCTGTACATATAGCTACTATACTATACATATAGCTACTGTACTGTAGCTACCGTACTATACATATTGCTGCTGTACTAGCTATATGCTGTATCGGCTCCCGAGTGGCGCAACGGTCTAAGTCACTGCATCTCAGTGCAAGAGGCTTCACTGCAGTCCCTGGTTTGAATCCAGGCTGTATCACATCCGGCCGTGATTGGGAGTCCCATAGGGCGGCGCACAATTGGCAGAGAGTCGTCCGGGTGTGGCTGCGGTAGGCCGTCATTGTAAATAAGAATTTGTCCTTAACTGACTTGCATAGTTAAATAAATCAATAACATGCAGCTACTGTACTATACATACAGCTGCTGTAATATACATATAACTACTGTACTATACATATAGCTACTATACATATAGCTAATGTACTGTGGCTACTGTACTGTACATATAGCAACTGTACTATACATACAGCTACTGTACTGTACATACAGCTGCTGTACTGTACATATAACTACTGTACTATACATATAGCTACTATACTATACATATAGCTATTGTACTATACATATAACTACTGTACTATACATACAGCTATTGTACTGTACGTATAGCTGCTGTACTATACATATAACTACTGTACTATACATATAGCTACTATACTAAACATATAGCTATTGTTCTATGCATATAACTACTGTACTATACAAAAAGCAACAGTACTATACATATAACTACTGTACTATACATATAGCTGCTGTACTATACATATAGCTACTGTACTATACACATAGCTACTGTACTGTACATATAGCTGCTGTACTATACATATAACTACTGTACATATAGCTACTGTACTATACATATAGCTACTGTACTATACATATAGCTACTGTACTATACATATAGCTGCTGTAATGTACATATAGCTACTATACTATACATATAGCTACTATACTATACATATAGCTACTGTACTGTACATGTACTGTAGCTACTGAACTATACATATTGCTGCGGTACTAGCTATATGCTATATGGGCTCCCGAGTTGCGCAACAGTCTAAGTCACTGCATCTCAGTGCAAGAGGCTTCACTACAGTCCCTGGTTCGAATCCAGGCTGTATCACACCCGGCCGTGATTGGTAGTCCCATAGGGCGGTGCACAATTGTCAGAGCGTTGTCCGGGTGTGGCCGAAGTAGGCCGTCATTGTAAATAAGAATTTGTTCTTAACTGACTTGCCTAGTTAAATAAATCAATAACATACAGCTACTGTACTATACATATAGCTGCTGTAATGTACATATAACTACTGTACTATACATATAGCTACTATACTATACATATAGATACTGTACTGTAGCTACTGTACTGTACATATAGCAACTGTACTATACATACAGCTACTGTACTGTACATATAGCTGTTGTAATGTACATATAACTCTTGTACTATAAAGCTCCTGTACTATACATATAGCTAATGTCCTATGCATATTGCTACTGTACTATACATATATCTACTGTACTATACATATAACTACTGTACTATACATATAGCTGCTGTACTATACATATAGCTACTGTACTATACACATAGCTACTGTACTGTACATATAGCTGCTGTACTATACATATAACTACTGTACATATAGCTACTGTACTATACATATAGCTACTGTACTATACATATAGCTACTGTACTATACATATAGCTGCTGTAATGTAATCATAACTACTGTACTATGCATATAGCTACTATACTATACATATAGCTGCTGTAATGTACATATAGCTACTATACTATACATATAGCTACTATACTATACATATAGCTACTGTACTGTACATGTACTGTAGCTGCTGAACTATACATATTGCTGCGGTACTAGCTATATGCTATATGGGCTCCCGAGTTGCGCAACAGTCTAAGTCACTGCATCTCAGTGCAAGAGGCTTCACTACAGTCCCTGGTTCGAATCCAGGCTGTATCACACCCGGCCGTGATTGGTAGTCCCATAGGGCGATGCACAATTGTCAGAGCGTTGTCCGGGTGTGGCCGAAGTAGGCCGTCATTGTAAATAAGAATTTGTTCTTAACTGACTTGCCTAGTTAAATAAATCAATAACATACAGCTACTGTACTATACATATAGCTGCTGTAATGTACATATAACTACTGTACTATACATATGGCTACTATACTATACATATAGATACTGTACTGTAGCTACTGTACTGTACATATAGCAACTGTACTATACATACAGCTACTGTACTGTACATATAGCTGTTGTAATGTACATATAACTCTTGTACTATAAAGCTCCTGTACTATACATATAGCTAATATCCTATGCATATTGCTACTGTACTATACATATATCTACTGTACTATACATATAGCTAATGTCCTATGCATATAGCTACTGTACTATACATATAGCTAATGTCCTATGCATATAGCTACTGTACTATACATATATCAACTGTACTATACATATAGCTACTGTACTATACATATATCGACTGTACTATACATCTAACTACTGTACTATATATATAGCTACTGTACTCTACATAGATCTACTGTACTATACATACAGCTAATGTCCTATACATTTAACTACAGTACTATAAATATGACTATTGTACTACACATTTAACTACAGTACTGTACATATAGCTACTGAACTATACATATAGCTACTGTACTATACATACTGCTACTGTACTATACATATAACTACAATACTATAAATATGACTACTGTACTACACATTTAACTACAGTACTGTACATATAGCTACTGAACTATATATATAGCTGCTGTACTATACATATAGCTTCTGTGCTATACATATAACTACAGTACTATAAATATAACTGATGTACTATACACTTAACTACTGTACTATACATATAGCTTCTGTACTATACATATATTGACTGTACTATACATACAGCTAATGTCCTATACATATAGCTGCTGTAATTTAATCATAACTACTGTACTATACATATAGCTACTATACTATACATATAGCTACTGTACTGTAAATGTGCTGTAGCTACTGTACTGTACATATAGCTGCTGTACTATACATATAACTGCTGTACTATACATATAGCTAATGTACTGTACATATAGCTGCTGTACTATACATATAGCTACTGTACTGTACATATAGCTGCTGTACTATACATATAACTACTGTACTATACATATAGCCAATGTACTGTACATATAGCTGCTGTACTATACATATAATTACTGAACTATACATATAGCTACTGTACTGTACATATAGCTACTGTAATATACAGTACATGTAGCTACTGTACTTTACATATAGCTACTATACTATACATATTGCTCTTGTACTGTATATATAACTAATGTCCTATACATTTAACTACAGTACTATACATATAGCTAATGTTCTATACATAGATCTACTGTACTATACATACAGCTAATGTCCTATACATGTATCTACAGTACTATACATATAGCTAATGTCCTATACATATATCTACTATACTATACATACAGGTACTGTACTATACATATAGCTACTGTACATATACAAACCTACAGCACACATAAACATATACAGCACACCCCTTGACTTTTTTCACATTTTGTTGTGTCACAAAGATTTTGTGTCGCTGGCCTACACACAGTACCCCATAATGTCAAAGTGGAATTCTGTTTTTAGACATTTTTACAAATCAATTAAAAATTAGAATCTGAAATGTCTTGACAATTAGTATTCAACCCCTTTGTTATGGCAAGCCTAAATAAGTTCAGTTGTAAATAGTTGCTTAACAAGTCACATAATAAGTTGCATGGACTCACTCTGTGTGCAGTAATAGTGATTAACATGATATTTTAATGACTTCCTCATCTCTGTACCCCACACATACAATTGTCTGAAAGGTCCCTTAGTCGAGCAGTGAATTTCAAACACAGATTCATCCACAAAGACCAGGGAGGTTTTCCAATGCCTTACAAAGAAAGGCACCTAAAAAAGCAGGCGTTGAATATCCCTTTCAGCATTGTGAAGTTATTAATGATACTTTGGATGGTGTATCAATACACCCAGTCACTACAAAGATACTGGCATCCTTCCTAACTCAGTTGCCAGTTACAGAGTTTAATGGCTGTGATAGGAGGAAACTGATTGATCAACAACATGGTAGTTACTACGCAACACTAGCCTAAATGACAGAGTGAAATGTACAGAATATTCCAAAACATGCATTCTGTTAGCAAAAAGGCACTAAAGTAAAGTCCTGAATACAAAGCGTTATGTTTGGGGAAAATCCAACACAACTCATCACGCTCTTCCTATTTTCAAGCATGGTGGTGGCTGCATGATATTATGGGTATGCTTGTCATCGGCAAGGACTAGGGAGATTTTTAGGATGAAAAGAAACAGCATAGCGCTAAGCACAGGCAAAATCCTAGAGGAAACCTTGCTTTCCAACAGACACTGGGTGTCACGTCCTGACCATAGTAAGTTGTTATTTTCTATGGTAGAGTAGGTCAGGGCGTGACAGGGGGTGTTTGTCTGTTTTTGTATTTCTATGTTCAGTTTCTAGTTTTGTATTTCTATGTTGGTTTTTGTTTGGCATGACTTCCAATTAGAGGCAGCCGGTTGTCGTTGTTTCTAATTGGAGGTCATATTTAAGTTGATGTTTGTCCCACCTGTTTTTGTGGGTGATTATATTTTGTGAGTAGTGTTTGTCCCTCCTGCGTCACAGTTTGTTGTTTTGTCCTTCAGTTTATTTTGGTATTGCATTAAGTTTCACAGTCTAATAAATATGTGGAACGAAGCAGACGCTTCATTTTGGTCCGATCATTTAAACAGCCGTGACAGAATCACCCACCGCCAAAGGACCAAGCAGCGTTGAATGGAGCAGCGGGACAAATGGACTTGGGAGGAGATATTGGACGGGAAAGGACCCTGGAGGCAGGCTGGGGAATATCGCCGTCCGAAGGAGGAGATCGAGGCAGCAAGAGCGGATCGGCGATACTATGAGGCGCTATATCCACCAAGAGGCAAGGACGAGAGGCAGCGCCAAAAACATTTTTGGGGGGGCACACGGGCAGATTGGCTAAGGCGGTTTTAAGACCTGAGCCAACTCCCCGTGCTTACCATGGGGAGCGAGTGACCGAGCAAGCACCGTGTTATGCGGTGATGCGCACTGTGTTGCCAGTGCGCACTCACAGCTCGGTGCGCTCAGTGCAAGCTCCTCACCGTTGCCGCACTAGAGTTGGCCGTCAGCCAGGAAGAAATGCGCCGGCTCAGCGTATCTGGTCTCCAGTGCATCTCTTCGGTCCAGGTTATCCTACACCTGCTCTACGCACGGTACCCCCCTTTCACCAGCACAGCCCAGTTCGTCCTGTGCCGGCGCTCCGCCCTTGCTTGGCTCAAATAACAATCCAGCCAGGACGGGGTGTGCCAGCTCTAAGCTCCAGACCTCGGGTGCGCCTCCGGAGCCCAGTACGTCCTGTGCCTCCTCCTCACACTCGCCCTGAGGTGCGTGTTACTAGTCTGGTGCCTCCTATGCCAGTCCCACGCATCAGGCCTCCAGCGACACTCCCCAGTCCGGAGCCTCCAGCGACACTCTCCAGTCCGGAGCCTCCTGGGTTCTGTTGTTGTTTTTTGTAGGTGCGGTTGGAGTCCGCACCTTTGGGGGGGTACTGTCACGTCCTGACCATAGTAAGTTGTTATTTTCTATGGTAGAGTAGGTCAGGACGTGACAGGGGGTGTTTGTCTGTTTTTGTATTTTTATGTTCAGTTTCTAGTTTTGTATTTCTATGTTGGTTTTTGTTTGGCATGAACTCCAATTAGAGGCAACCGGTTGTCGTTGTCTCTAATTGGAGGTCATATTTAAGTTGATGTTTGTCCCACCTGCTTTTGTGGGTGATTATATTTTGTGAGTAGTGTTTGTTCCTCCTGCGTCACGGTTTGTTGTTTTGTCCTTCAGTTTATTTTGGTATTGCATTAAGTTTCACAGTCCAATAAATATGTGGAACGAAACAAACGCTGCATTTTGGTCCGATCATTTAAAGAGCCGTGACACTGGGAGACAAATTTACCTTTCAGCAGGACAATAACCTTAAACACAAGGCCCAAATATTCCCTGGAGTTGCTTACGGAATGTTCCTGAATGTTCCTGAGTGGCCTAGTTACAGCTTTGACTTTAATCGGCTTAAATATCTATGGCAAGACTTGAAAATGGCTGTCTAGCAATGATCAACAACCAACTTGAGAGCTTGAACAATTTGAAAAAGAATAATGTGCAAGCATTGTACAATCCATGAGTGCAAAGTTCTTAGAGACTTACCCAGAAAGACTCACAGCTGTAATCACTGCCAAAAGTGATTCTAACATGTATTAACTCAGGGGTGTGAATAATTATGTAAATTAGATATTTCTGTATTTCTTTTTCAATACATTTGCCAACATTTCTAAAAACACATTTAAACTTTGTCATTATGGGGTATTGTGTGCAGATGGGTGAGAGAGAAAAAAATATGTTTAATCCATTTTGAATACAGGCTGTAAAACAACAAAATGTGGAATAATTAATGTGGTGTGAATACTTTCTGAAGGCCCTGTAAATACACACTTTACGTATACAGTACATACAAGTATGTTTACAGCTGCACCTCCTCCCCATAGCAGGCCAGTCAACAGCAATCCCTTGAGAAGGGAAAATGTGCAGCCTGTGAACAATCGTCCTGTTCGGACACGTTCAAACGTTTTTAACTACCCTGAGCAACTCTACTAAACCTTTGGAGAAGGTAGACACGAGCAACATGGATGATGCCAAATTGTAAAGTGACATTTGGAAGCGTTGCACATCCTGACCTTCCTAGTTCTTATTTACACACTTTCAGAGGTGAAATCCATGTCAAAAAAACTTAGTTGATGTACGAATTAGCTCCCCTAGAAATGCTGACCTCACAAAATAGTTAACATTTAATTGGCTCACTAGGAATCAGACCTGGGTTCAAATACTATTCGAAGAACTTTCAATTGTGTTGAGAGTTTGCTTTAGCCTGTCTGGAGTGCTGTGTGGACAGGGTTTGCTCTGGGATCGTTCTATTAGTTATACTGCAACAGCCAAACTCAATCAAGCCCAGTTAGAGCATTTGATATTATTTTTTTTTTTACCCAGATCTGTTAGGAATGTTGACCTCACAAAACCAGGATGCCACATCTGCTGGTCACAGGTCATTTGTGCTCTGAGCTACAGCCTAGCGCGTCCCTCTACCACCTCTCCTCTTCACTTCTAAAGGGTATATACAGTAAACACGTCAAAGCAAAGAGAAGAAACACAAATCAATAGCTGACTAATGCACTGGAAACACAGCATACATCCTAAATGGCACCCTATTCCCTATTTAGTGCACTACTTTTGACCAGGGCCCATAGGTAATAGGGTGCCATTTGGGACACGTGTCTTTAGGATCTAGCCGACAAACTGAATGGACATACAAGGCATACTTGATTATTAAGTGCTCATGTTATCTGACTTCCAAGCCTTGGTAAGTTTGCTTGGAGGTCAGACAGTCGACAGCTGTCACAGAAGCAGGAGGTGGTAGTGTTTGTTTTTAAAGGTGAAATACTGTATTTAGTGTCTGTGCCACGGTGGATAACCTAGCAGGGGTGTTCCTCTTCCTGTCATATGCAGCAGCTGCCTTGTGAGGTTATACCAACATAGTCTCATTAGATTATGGCCAGGATACAATCTGATTGGAGGTTATAAACATTGCAGCTTTAAAAGGCAATTTAAATTGAGCCGACGTATGCAGCGTTTACATATGCATCCGCAATGCGTATAACCCCCGATCGGATTGAATCCCAGCCTAAGTCAATATAGGAACATTGTATTTAAAGTATATGTCCTCTGTGCAGACATATTACTTAATAAAGTATATATTTAATGGTTTGCATTTGTAGAGGGCATTTCACCAGGTTTAATTGAAAACATTTTACATTATACAGGGCTGTTTTATCCATCACCATATGACCTTTGTGATGCTACTAGTAAGTTTTATTTTATGCTATAATTTGTAGCCCAAACAGATGTAATATTTGCATAAAACATGATCATTTCAAACCTTGCTTGTATTTGTGTACAACCACATATATCTCTCTATTATGCGTGGGAAAACTTTGGAACAGATTTTCCCAATTAAAATCCCTTGGAGCTGATTTGCTGTTTTTTTATGTGTTTCTATTGTGTTCTTTTTTTTGTCTCACAAAACTTAGGGGTACAGGATGAGTGGAGGTGATAATGAGGTATTGGGTTTAGGGGGACAGGATGTGTGGAGGTGATAATGAGGTAAAGGGTTTAGGGGGACATGATGAGTGGAGGTGATAATGAGGTTAAGAGTTTAGGGGGACAGGATGTGTGGAGGTGATAATGAGGTTAAGGTTTTAGGGGGACAGGATAAGTGGAGGTGATAATGAGGTACAGGGTTTAGGGGGACAGGATGAGTGAAGGTAATAATGAGGTAAAGGGTTTAGGGGGACAGGATGAGTGGAGGTGATAATGAGGTACAGGGTTTAGGGGGACAGGATGATTGGAATTGTTAATGAGGTTAAGGGTTTAGGGGATGAGTGGAGGTGATAATGAGGTTAAGGGTTTAGGGGGACAGGATGATTGGAGGGGATAATGAGATAAAAGGGTTTAGGGGGACAGGATGAGTGGAGGTGATAATGAGGTTAAGGGTTTAGGGGGACATGATGAGTGGAATTGTTAATGAGGTTAAGGGTTTAGGGGATGAGTGGAGGTGATAATGAGGTAAAGGGTTTAGGGGGACAGGATGAGTGGAGGTGATAATGAGGTTAAGGATTTAGGGGGACAGGATGGGAAGAGGTGATAATGAGGTAAAGGGTTTAGGGGGACAGGATGAGTGGAGGTGATAATGAGGTACAGGGTTTAGGGGGACAGGATGATTGGAATTGTTAATGAGGTTAAGGGTTTAGGGGATGAGTGGAGGTGATAATGAGGTTAAGGGTTTAGGGGGACAGGATGATTGGAGGGGATAATGAGATAAAAGGGTTTAGGGGGACAGGATGAGTGGAGGTGATAATGAGGTTAAGGGTTTAGGGGGACATGATGAGTGGAATTGTTAATGAGGTTAAGGGTTTAGGGGATGAGTGGAGGTGATAATGAGGTAAAGGGTTTAGGGGGACAGGATGAGTGGAGGTGATAATGAGGTTAAGGATTTAGGGGGACAGGATGGGAAGAGGTGATAATGAGGTAAAGGGTTTAGGGGGACAGGATGAGTGGAAGTGATAATGAGGTAAAGGATTTAGGGGGACAGGATGGGAAGAGGTGATAATGAGGTAAAGGGTTTAGGGGGACAGGATGAGTGGAGGTGATAATGAGGTTAAGGGTTTTTATGGGACAGGATGAGTGGAGGGGATCTCCCTTTGCCTCGTCTACTGTCTCCAATTGTATTTAGGAAATGCAGCAGTGTGGTGTGTGTGTCGAGCAGCATGTACACGCGTAAACGTCCTCCGGGCAATAGGTGTCATCCTGGGAATATTTATTTTAGCTGGTAACTCAAAGAGGCAGCCAAACCCTAATCTGGCCCTTAGCTATTTCCTCTGAAATCCAGGGAAAAAGATAGAGAAAGAGAGAGTGGTGGGTGCCAGGGATGAAAGGGCGATAAATGGAAGTGGACAGCACTGGCATGGTGTGTGTGTGTGTGTGTGTGTGTGTGTGTGTGTGTGTGTGTGTGTGTGTGTGCGCAGATTGAGCAAAGGGGTTGACTGGGGGCTGGGCGCTGAGGCGTGGTGGAGATGGGGCTCTCAGGCGGGAAAAGGGGGGCGGATGTAGTCTTGGGGGGGCGGATGTGGTCTGGGGTGGGGGGTGGGGTGGGGTGTGGGGGGTGGGGGAGGGGGGTGGAGGTGATGAAGGGGGTTCTACTAGTAAAGAGGGCGCTGGGTGTTCCCGGAGGCTGAGTGGGGCTCGCCGTGCGCCTGATTCGATGTGAATGGCAGCGTGCCGTGCGGCCCCATCCCGTCCAAATCCCTTTTGACACTCTTCGCCTTCTCTTAGATGTCTTTGTGGCAGGGAATAGGGACACACACCAGAGCAGGCACTGACACTCTCACTCAAACACTGTAGAAAACACACGTACACAACACACCGGCAAATACACACACCGGCAGATGCACAGGCCAGCAATTCAGTGGTGTACATCAGTGACATGCCACATGCTTTCCCTTTCACACACGTCCACACGGACATGAACTACAGTATCTGTGGTGACTTGGACCTGAAGCGGACGTCTACATCACTTGTGACAGCTCCTTGTAAATAAACTGCTTTGGCTTTTAATCTGGACTGGTATATAATCAATTTATGGTGGTCACTGGACACACTAAACAAGGCTGCAATCAGTTTGAATTATTTTGATTGAGGAGCACTGACATACACTTAGAAGTCCTTGTCATTGTTTTTAGATCCCCAAGATGAATGTGTTTCCTTGCAAGATTTACCACCACATTTCTTCTCTACTTTATTCAATTCTGTCTTGCTAGATCTATAGTCATTTCAGGGTTACACTCATCTCCGTCTTATGACAGTGTAAATGTGTTTGATTCTCGTCACTATATTCACTGTGACACTCGTTACGTTACAGAGGGGACATGTTTTCAGTTGAGCACAGTTGAGTTCCCTTCTGTATTTGGGGGCATATTTTAGCGTGGCACAGAGCTGGATACAGGTCCTATGACATGGGGGACAGGGTCCTGCTGTTTTATGACCAAGGCTATAAGTCCTCATGTCATCCTAGTGCATAAAGTGTGTGTGTGTTTTGTGTGTATGTGTGTGTGTGTGTGTGTGTGTGTGTGGTTTGCATGTGTGCGGCGTGTGTGTGTCTATGCGTGCGTGTGCGTATGTGTGTGTGTGGAAACGTTGTGTTTGTTTCATTGACTTGTATGCTTCACTTTAACATCTCTGATCCTAAACTAAGAAGTCCCGAGGGGGAGGTACACACGCACACGCACACACGCACACGCACACACACACACACACACACACACACACACACACACACACACACACACACACACACACACACACACACACACACACACACACAGATCAACTACATCTTATTCAGGGGGGTTGGGGAGTCACTTCCTCACTTCCTTCTTGAGTGACAGACTTATGCACTACCTCCCATCCCACATCCCACATCCCTAGTCTGGGTGTTGGAATCCCTGTAATGCCGCGTACAGCCTGTTGTGTGGCTGTGTTTGTCCTGTTTCCTGTTGTGTGGCTGTGTTTGTCCTCGTCCCTGTTGTGTGGCTGTGTTTGTCCTGTTTCCTGTTGTGTGGCTGTGTTTGTCCTTTTCCCTGTTGTGTGGCTGTGTTTGTCCTGTTTCCTGTTGTGTGGCTGTGTTTGTCCTGTTTCCTGTTGTATGGCTGTGTTTGTCCTCGTCCCTGTTGTGTGGCTGTGTTTGTGCTTCTCCCTGTTGTGTGGCTGTGTTTGTCCTGTTTCCTGTTGTGTGGCTGTGTTTGTCCTGTTTCCTGTTGTGTGGCTGTGTTTGTCCTCGTCCCTGTTGTATGGCTGTGTTTGTCCTCGTCCCTGTTGTGTGGCTGTGTTTGTCCTCCTCCCTGTTGTGTGGCTGTGTTTGTCCTGTTTCCTGTTGTGTGGCTGTGTTTGTCCTCGTCCCTGTTGTGTGGCTGTGTTTGTCCTGTTTCCTGTTGTGTGGCTGTGTTTGTCCTGTTTCCTGTTGTGTGGCTGTGTTTGTCCTGTTTCCTGTTGTGTGGCTGTGTTTGTCCTGTTTCCTGTTGTGTGGCTGTGTTTGTCCTGTTTCCTGTTGTGTGGCTGTGTTTGTTCCTCGTCCCTGTTGTGTGGCTGTGTTTATCCTCGTCCCTGTTGTGTGGCTGTGTTTGTCCTCGTCCCTGTTGTGTGGCTGTGTTTGTCCTGTTTCCTGTTGTGTGGCTGTGTTTGTCCTCGTCCCTGTTGTGTGGCTGTGTTTGTCCTCGTCCCTGTTGTGTGGCTGTGTTTGTCCTCGTCCCTGTTGTGTGGCTGTGTTTGTCCTGTTTCCTGTTGTGTGGCTGTGTTTGTCCTGTTTCCTGTTGTGTGGCTGTGTTTGTCCTGTGTCCTGTTGTGTGGCTGTGTTTGTCTTGGCCTCAGGCCCAATGTGTCCAAGACAAACATTTTGTTTGACATCGGCCATCTTGGTGCAGGTTGATGTTAATTGTCATGAGTCTTGTCCTGGAGGCAGAACTGAGTAATTTCCGCTAGATCGGCAAGTTGAAAAGTCAAAATTGGCTATATGGGAGAGTGGGGTATGTTGAGCCAAAGTGGTAAGTTGAGCCCCCCCTGTTTCTAGGAAACCATACACAAAATGTATAATTTGACCAAATATTTAGGAAGAGATCATCATTTAATAGAGTCTGTGAAGGAAGAAACTCCATGGAAAAAGTGGTAAGCAAGTTAGGTCCAAAAAAACAGATTTTTACCAATTCAAATTAATTTATTGTGTTAAGAGGTTTCACGACGCTTGTATCTTTAACCAAAGTAGATCTTTTTAAGATTGTTTTATATATCAGTTGGGGTCTCTATTTGTTTTGTATTTAAACATTTAATTTCACCTTTATTTAACCAGGTAGGACAGTTGAGAACAAGTTCTCATTTACAACTGCGACCTGGCCAAGATAAAGCAAAGCAGTGCTACAAAAACAACACAGAGTTACACATGGGATAAACAAACGTACAGTCAATAACACAATAGAAAAATCTGTATGCAGTGTGAGCAAATGAAGTAAGGAGGTAAGGCAATAAATAGGCCAATAGTGGTGAAGTAATTACAATTTAGCAATTTACACTGGAGTGATACATGTGCAGATGAGGATGAGCAAGTAGTAGTGTAGTGTGCAAAAGAGCAGAAAAACAAAAACAAATAAGGGGATGAGGTAGGTAGTTGGTTAGATGGGCTATTTACAGATGGGCTGTGTACAGCTGCAACGATTGGTAAGCTGCTCTGACAGCTGACGCTTAAAGTGAGTGAGGGAGATATAAGTCTCCAACTTCAGTGATTTTTACAATTCGTTCCATTCATTGGCAGCAGAGAACTGGAAGGAAAGGCGGCCAAAGGAGGTGATGGCTTTGGGGATGACCAGTGAAATATACCTGCTGGAGTGCGTGCTACGGGTGGGTGTTGCTATGGTGACCAGTGAGCTGAGATAAGGCGGAGCTTTACCTCCATGACCTTTATAAGCTTCAATATGATGTCCTAAACCTAGCATGAAAGTAAATCCTTGTAGCTGTGTGGGCTTATATAGTCAAAATGTTTGCATTGGTGTATGTTGAGCCAATGGCCTTGGGGTAAGTTGTGCCAAGAGCACTTTTTTTTGGACAAGCTATGTTTTCAAAACTGTAATGTTTACATGAATTCTAATTAAACACAACATCCTGAAATAATGTATATCGGATTTTGAACTAAACCCCCTGGTATATTTAACAATCATTTTTTTATTGCAGTGGAAATACAATTTCCAAGAGAGTTTGTTGTGTTGGAACTCAGGTCAAATTATGTAGTTGTCTCTTTCAGTGAGTGTCACCCAGACCAACACCGTGGGTCTTTCACAAGCCTGCCCTTCCCCTAAGCCCAAAGTAACTGTTCAGAACACAACACAGAACCAAACACAACACATAGATGGCTTCAACTAAAGGACCCAAGTTCCTAAACATACAGCGTAGTGAAATATCTTTGGAGGTACATTTTTTTTATTATTATTATAATTTCAACTTTTTACCCCCCCCCCAATTAGTAGTTACGGTCTTGTCCCATCGCTGCAACTCCTGTATGGACTCGGGAGAGGCGAAGGTCGAGATCCATGCGTCCTCCAAAACACGACCCTGCCAAGCCCCACTGCTCTTGACACACTGCTCGCTTAACCCGGAAACCAGCCGCACCAATCTGTGGGAGGAAACACCTTCCAACTGGTGACCGTGTCAGCCTGCATGCGCCCGGCCCACCACAAGGAGTCGCTAGAGCACGATGGGACAAGGACATCCCGGCCGGCCAAACCCTCCCCTAACCCGGACAATTGGGCGATGCCTTATGGGTCTCCCGGTTGCAGCCGGCTGAGACACAGCCCGGGATCGAACCCTGATCTGTAGTGATGCCTCTAGCACTGCGATGCAGTGACTTAGACCGCTGTACCAGGGTCAGTAGTGACTCCTCTAGCACTGCGATGCAGTGACTTAGACCGCTGTACCAGGGTCAGTAGTGACGCCTCTAGCACTGCAAGGCAGTGACTTAGACCACTGTATCAGGGTCAGTAGTGACGCCTCTAGCACTGCAATGCAGTGACTTAGACCGCTGTACCAGGGTCAGTAGTGACTCCTCTAGCACTGCGATGCAGTGACTTAGACCGCTGTACCAGGGTCAGTAGTGATGACTCTAGCACTGCAAGGCAGTGACTTAGACCACTGTACCAGGGTCAGTAGTGACGCCTCTAGCACTGCGATGCAGTGACTTAGACCGCTGTACCAGGGTCAGTAGTGATGCCTCTAGCACTGAGATGCAGTGACTTAGACCGCTGAACCAGGGTCAGTAGTGACGCCTCTAGCACTGCGATGCAGTGACTTAGACCGCTGCGCCACTCAGGAGGCCCTTGTTTGAACACTGTTACATTTAAAAAGCTGTACGCTTGCAACCTCAGTGAGCTACCCTTACGGGAATTTAGAAAAACAGTCGAGAGAGACAATAAACCCATTGCAGGAGATCGGGGATACGACTTTGTGCTACACGTTCAGATGTCCAGCTTCTATCCCTTGGGCGAATGTTGATGTCATTGTCAAACTCTGTACTCACTCCCCGCCATCCCCTCCATCACACACCCCTTCCTGCCTCCCCACTTCCTCTCTCAGCACTCACGCCTCTGGCACTGCAGACAAGCCTTTGTGAGGATTAATTAACCAATTAGGAGAGCTGCCTCTGGGACATGTTGCGGGGGCGCCCCTGTCGTCATCACCTGGACAATGAAGGGCAAGCCTCTCGTCATCACCCCGACACTGAGAGGCGCCCCTCTCGTCATCACCCCGACACTGAGAGGCGCCCCTCTCGTCATCACACCGACACTGAAGGGCAAGCCTCTCGTCATCACCCCGACACTGAGAGGCGCCCCTCTCGTCATCACCCCGACACTGAGGGGCAAGCCTCTCGTCATCACCCCCGACACTGAGGGGCAAGCCTCTCATCATCACCCCGACACTGAGAGGCAAGCCTCTCGTCATCACCCCGACACTGAGGGGCAAGCCTCTCATCATCACCCCGACACTGAGGGGCAAGCCTCTCGTCATCACCCCGACACTGAAGGGCAAGCCTCTCGTCATCACCCCGACACTGAAGGGCAAGCCTCTCGTCATCACCCCGACACTGAGGGGCAAGCCTCTCATCATCACCCCGACACTGAGAGGCGCCCCTCTTGTCATCACCCCGACACTGAGAGGCGCCCCTTTCGTCATCACCCCGACACTGAGGGGCAAGCCTCTCGTCATCACCCTGACACTGAGGGGCAAGCCTCTTGTCATCACCCCGGCACTGAGGGCAAGCCTCTTGTCATCACCCCGGCACTGAGGGGCGCCCCTCTCGTCATCACCCCGACACTGAGGGGCAAGCCTCTCGTCATCACCCTGACACTGAGGGGCAAGCCTCTTGTCATCACCCCGGCACTGAGGGCAAGCCTCTTGTCATCACCCCGGCACTGAGGGGCGCCCCTCTCGTCATCACCCCGACACTGAGGGGCGCCCCTCAATTAGGCCATGCTGGGATCCCCAGGAGAGAGAGGGAGAGAGAAAAAAAGAGAGAGAGAGAGAGAGCGAGAGAGAGAGAGAGAGAGAGAGAGAGAGAGAGGAGAGAGTAAGGGAGTGTGTTTGTGTGTGGTAGAAAGAGAAAGAGAGAAAGAGAGAGCGAGAAAGAGAGAAAGAAAAAGGGGAAGAACTTGTGCATCCCCCTGAGTGAGCAACCTTTTTAATTGAATTATCATTAGTCCTGATGTCGATCGCTGTCTCGGGGTCTTGCATCCCCCTCTTAGCCCCGGATGCTGGCAAGACGAAACACCAGCTCTCTCGGCGCTGCTTGGTGATGCTGATAAATGGGAAGCAGACCCCCATCCCTCCCTTCTTCTCTCTTTTCTTTAATCACTGCTTATAGTTCATACTGCAGGTGGCTCTGATTGACTGTCTGTCTACATACCTATAGGCAGCATCTGTCCTTGGAAGGAGACCTCCCTTTCTTTTGGAGGAGATACTTTAGGGTAAGGGTGAGTGTGTGTGTGTGGCAGGGTGTTTGGGCGTGTGTGTGTTCAGAGGAAAGAGAGAGAAAAAAAGAAACGACCGAAATACAGTAAAGCATGAGACAAAAAGAGAGAGACTGACAGGAAAAAGAGGAGATGGAGAGAGAGAGGGAGAGAAGTCAAGTGGAGGTGGGAGAGAGCTAGACAAAGAGAAGCATAGTAGAGAGTTAAGGAGAGGGAGAGAGCAAGAGGGAAAGAGCAAGAAAGAGAGAGAGAGAGAGAGAGAGAGAGAGAGAGAAATATAGACAGAGAGAGGCAAGGCGATTGAAAGAATTCCATGTTTATGATATTATTCATTTGTTTTTGCCCCAGTTTATAATCACATTGGTCCATAATCATATCCCTGTACATTACAGTGGACATGCCCTAATACGCCCGCTGAACTTACTGAATCAACCCGTCAGCCAGCCAATCAGCCAGCCAATCAGCCAGCCAATCAGCCAGCCAATCAGCCAGCCAATCAGCCAGCCAGTCAGCCAGCCAGTCAGTCAGCAAACCAGACAGGCAGCCAGCCAGCCAGCCAGCCAGCCAGCCAGTCAGTCACTTGAGATTGACGGGTGTTGCGATTCTGGCCTACTGTGGCATGTATGCTCAGTGTCAGTTTTGAATGGCCGTAGACAGCAGGGGGGACTGGAGAGAGGGAGAGAAAGACAGGGACAAGATGAGTCCACACACACACTGTCGCCCCTGCTCGCATGGCCAACTTGTGACAATCACTGATCTGCATGGCCGTGCATTATGAGCAGGCAGGCTGAGATGTATACCCACTCTAGATGATGGGGCCTGACCTCTGGGGGCCGAACCCACTTAGCCCCTGAGTGTGCAAGAGTGGGCCCCCGCTGTGCGGTTAGCGATAAGCCTGATTCCAGGAGAACTGAGGGGTCCTTTGGGGAATGGTGGTGTGTTTTGTGCATATGTAGATCTGGTCATCACTCGTATTGGCGGTGTGTGGTTATTGTAGTGCTCTTTAGTTTTAGTTTGATTTCAGTAGTGTTGTACACTATATTACAGTAAAGTATGTATTTACAGTATATTATACAGTTAGCAAGATTTTAGCATTAGCTTAATGTTGGTAAAAAAATGCTACATTTTTTATACAATTGTGATCTACATTAAAATATTATACATTTGAATGTTAGTACTGACAAAAGCTTGCCAAATACACAGAAATTGTTACAAAAAACAATTTGTAAAACTGAATGAAGGCGTTAACTTAACTGATGTCTAGTTAGGTTATCATGCCCGTACCTCAAGCGAACATTAACGTGACGCTCCTCTTAACATGAGAAACAAACTAATTTCAGAAAAGCAGTTCAAATGTTTGAGACAGCAAATCTGAGACAGCAATAGTTGTCTGGGGCAAACATGGGCACAAACTAACTGGTATTAGTGAAACTCTACAGGTGGGCCAACCTTCTACTTCACTCAGGGGGAAATTGTTTAGAAGAACAATGTCGTCTGCATCATATAACCTTCACAATGTTATTATATGTCATAAAATATCCCCTTTTAAGGTGAACACACTATCTTAAAACATATATGTCAAAGGATTAGTCTGACCATGGGGGTCTGAACACAACCTCCATCCTCCAGATCAGATCAGTAAACCCATCTCTCTGCTCCTCATTCCTCTCTGCTCCTCCTTCATCTCTACTCCACCTGCCTCTCTGCTCCTCTCTACTCTTCCCTCCTCTCTGCTCCTCTCTACTCCTCCTCCTCTCTGATCCTCCTTCATCTCTATTCTTCCCTCCTCTCTGCTCCTCTCTGCTCCTCCTTCATCTCTACTCTTCCCTCCTCTCTGCTCCTCCTTCATCTCTACTCTTCCCTCCTCTCTGCTCCTCTCTGCTCCTCCTTCATCTCTACTCTTCCCTCCTCTCTGCTCCTCCTTCATCTCTACTCTTCCTTCCTCTCTGCTCCTCTCTGATCCTCCTTCATCTCTACTCTTCCCTCCTCTCTGCTCCTCCTTCATCTCTACTCTTCCCTCCTCTCTGCTCCTCCTTCATCTCTACTCTTCCCTCCTCTCTGCTCCTCTCTGCTCCTCCTTCATCTCTACTCTTCCCTCCCCTCTGCTCCTCTCTGCTCCTCCTTCCTCTCTGCTCCTCCTTCATCTCTACTCCTCCCTCCTCTCTCCTCCTTGCTCCTCTCTACTCTTCCCTCCTCTATGCTCCTCCCTCCTCTCTGTTCCTCCTTCCTCTTTATTCCTCCTTCCTGTTTATTCCTCCTTCCTCTCTGCAGTGTTGCAACGACAGAGCAGCAGCAGCATCTCGTTACATCTGCAAGTGATCTCCTGGAGCACTCTGGGAAACGTCTTAAAAAAAGAGAAAAAGGAAAACAGAGTTTTTACTGCATCCTTGCATATCCTGCCCTAATGAGGCCCCCCTCTTCCCTTGACCCATCTGTCCCCAGCGGGACAGGCGGTACCAGGGCCGCACGGGGCCCGGATAGCCCTGGCTGGGTGGGGGGGGGGGGGCATTATTAGGAGCCGGTATGATATCCATTCCTGGGGCCCCTGAGATAGCCCCAGGCACCCCCCTCTGGCTGGTGACCCCCTCTACATGGAACAGTCTCATTATCTCTGGCTGGTTGGTTCCATCTACATGGTACAGTCTCATTATCTCTGGCTGGTTGGTTCCATCTACATGGTACAGTCTCATTATCTCTGGCTGGTTGGTTCCCTCTACATGGTACAGTCTCATTATCTCTGGCTGGTTGGTTCCCTCTACATGGTACAGTCTCATTATCTCTGGCTGGTTGGTTCCCTCTACATGGTACAGTCTCATTATCTCTGGCTGGTTGGTACCCTCTACATGGTACAGTCTCATTATCTCTGGCTGGTTGCTACCCTCTACATGGTACAGTCTCATTATCTCTGGCTGGTTGGTTCCATCTACATGGTACAGTCTCATTATCTCTGGCTGGTTGGTTCCATCTACATGGTACAGTCTCATTATCTCTGGCTGGTTGGTACCCTCTACATGGTACAGTCTCATTATCTCTGGCTGGTTGGTTCCATCTACATGGTACAGTCTCATTATCTCTGGCTGGTTGGTTCCATCTACATGGTACAGTCTCATTATCTCTGGCTGGTTGGTTCCCTCTACATGGTACAGTCTCATTATCTCTGGCTGGTTGGTTCCCTCTACATGGTACAGTCTCATTACCTCTGGCTGGTTGGTTCCCTCTACATGGTACAGTCTCATTATCTCTGGCTGGTTGGTTCCCTCTACATGGTACAGTCTCATTATCTCTGGCTGGTTGGTTCCCTCTACATGGTACAGTCTCATTATCTCTGGCTGGTTGGTACCCTCTACATGGTACAGTCTCATTATCTCTGGCTGGTTGGTTCCCTCTACATGGTACAGTCTCATTATCTCTGGCTGGTTGGTACCCTCTACATGGTACAGTCTCATTATCTCTGGCTGGTTGGTTCCCTCTACATGGTACAGTCTCATTATCTCTGGCTGGTTGGTTCCCTCTACATGGTACAGTCTCATTATCTCTGGCTGGTTGGTTCCCTCTACATGGTACAGTCTCATTAGCTCCGGTTGCAGCAGCTTGTTAAACCTGCAATTAGAAAAGGGGAGCCAGTATAAAAGACCCAAGGAATTTACTGGCCGGTCCTGACATCAAAGGATAGTGGTTGAAGTTGGCCAGGGGATGGGAAGGAGGGAGGGTTCGGTGTAGAAAGAGACAGGATAAGGACTGCACTTAACAGTTGGAGAATATGAGGAGAGTATGGTGTTTGAGGTATGTTGTCATGGTAAAGGCATAGCTTCACACAGTTTGCCATTTTGGTGACAGGTTCAGGTCAAATTTTTAAATATGACCACCAAACTGCTCTGATAAATGACACATCCGTTTTGCTGAGATTCAATCTATTTGTTACACAAAGTTGACATTTGAATCCAGTTGGAAAAGCGGAGACGGTCTTGAGCCTGAATGGGACACTGTTGAATTCACAGAGACCTTCCTAATGTATGTGTCTCAGGGGCATGCCATAGCACGCCCAGATATCATCTCCATCCACATCGGTTAGGCAGCAAATAGTCCCATGCAACTACAATATCCAGCAAACAGTGTCTGGCATGGCTACAACGGGCGAACTGGCCATCTGGCATTTCAGGCAAATGCCAAATGGGCTGGTCCATTTTTTTGCCCAATGAGCCTGTCTAACCTTGTTTTTTTTGGTAAAAATATTATTATCTGGCTAATAATGGGGGGCCTCAAGGAAAATAATGGTCGGTGTGATAGAAATGCCAGAGACGATTTCTGGTCCCAGTATGCCCCTGATGGCTACTACAGGAATAGAAGCAGCTGAGTTGACATGCACATGAAGTCTTGAGGTATCACGCCAGAGGACTGAGCACGCACCCATGAGGGGCTGATCCTCAACACGGGGGCCACTCAGGGGTGCGTGCTCAGTCCCCTCCTGTACTCCCTGTTCACTCATGACAGCATGGCCAGGCACGACTCCAACACCATACTTAAGTTTGCTGATGACACAACAGTGGTAGGCCTGATCACCGACAACAATGAGACAGCCTATAGGGAGGAGGTCAGAGACCTGGCCGTGTGGTGCCAGTATAACAACCTCTCCCTCAACGTAACCAAGACTAAGGAGATGATTGTGGACTACAGGAAAAGGAGGACCGAGCACACCCACATTCTCATCAACGGGGCTGTAGTGGAGCAGGTTGAGAGCTTTAAGTTCCTTGGCGTCCACATCAACAACAAACTCTCATGGTCCAAACACACCAAGACAGTCGTGAAGAGGGCACGACAAAGCCTATTCTCCCTCAGGAGACTGAAAAGATTTGGCATGGGTCCTCAGATACTCAAAAGGTTCTACAGCTGCACCATCGAGAGCATCCTGACTGGTTGCATCACTGCCTGTTATGGCAACTGCTCGGCCTCCGACTGCAAGGCACTACAGAGGGTAGTGCGTACAGCCCAGTACATCACTGGGGCCAAGCTTTGTGACATCAAGGACCTATATCAGAGTGTCAGAGGAAGGCCCTAAAAATTGTCAAAGACTCCAGCCATCCTTGTCATAGACTGTTCTCTCTGCTACCACACAGCAAGCGGTACCGGAGCGCCAAGTCTAGGTCCAAAAAGCTTCATAACAGCTTCTACCCTCCTCTTTTACGCTGCTGCTACTCTGCTACTCTCTGTTTATCATCTATGCATAGTCACTTTAACTCTACCGACATGTACATATAACCTCAATTACCTCAACTAACCTTTGCCCCCGCACATTGACTCTGTATAGGTACCTCCTGTATATAGCCTCTCTTCAGTTATTTTACTGCTGCTCTTTAATTATTTGTTATTCTTATCTCTTACTTTTTGGGGGTATTTTCTTAAAACTGCAGTGTTGGTTAAGGGCTTGCAAGTAAGCATTTCACTGTATACCTGTTGTATTCAGCGCATGTGACAAATACAATTTGATTTGATTGGATTTGATTTGATTTGGTTTGATTCAACCGTTGCCTTTTCAGAGACTCAATCGGTCTAAGCCGGGTGTGGCAGTCGTCACTTGGCAAACTGAAATCCCCGAGGTGCGGAAAGCTGCTTTGTTGAGAAGAACATGTAATCCACTTACTGAGTCATATGTGTTTGCATTTGGATCCTACTTGTCATTGACATTGTCATTGTTTGCTTTGTCTTTTCTCGATTTGTGAACAGAAACATTTTTGAGGGCAGAAGTGAAGGGCAGTGGTTTGGTATGGTATTCCGGTTTTCCACTAGATTCTGGGCCAAATGAAGGTGAACCACAATAGCATAGAAAGAGGAATTGGCGTGCTCAACTCAAACGTTTGTAGTATTAAAAAGTATTTGGGTGCTGGGTTCAAAAGGCATACATTTGAGAAAAGGAAAAACCTGCACTCACTGAAATATTCTTGAAGTTGTAATGTATTTTCTTAGAAGCAGTAGAGGTCAGAGGAAACAGACGTGTTTCGGCAACAGTCTTCGTCCTCGTCATTACATCCCCTAATACCAGGTTCTGGCTTGTCGTTCATAAACCAGCTAATTACTCTACATGGTTAAAAGGTGAATATCTCAAATATGAGCTATAAAAACAGTTCAAATTACAGTCTATTCAGTTTTCTTGAATGAATGAACCCATTGGGCACACACTGGTTGAATCAACGTTGTTGCCATGTCATTTCAGTGAATTGACGTCTGTGGCCAGTGGGAAGCGCTTCTCAGGAAGCAGCACCAACATGAGAAAAATTAGCTGGTTTGTTTTTACTGTAACTAATCTTCTTGTCTATCAGTTCGACTTTTTCCATCAATTACAGTTGAACTTGGCTATGTCTCTTTGAATGTCTCCCTCTTCCATTCCTTTTAACGTGGACTGTTTACGCTCAAGGGTCAATTAGACTGGTTTATCTCTCAAACCATCTTTTTGCTCTGTTTATGTTTTTCATCCTAGAAATACATCAAATAAATGATTAGGATCTCTTTGTTTTTCGATTTAAGATGAAAAATACAACTACTATTAGTTGCACAAGATACTGGTTAAAATAGACTGAAGAAATCTGGCTTGTGAAAGACGTTCAAGTATAATGAAAAGAAGAGAAAGTGAAGTTGACAGCTTATGTTTTGTGCAGCTGCCTAATCAAAATAAAACTTGATGAAAGTGCTTAGCTATGCACTGTTAAGACTAACATCATGAGCCTTTCAATTACTGTTTTATCATCCCTTAAAATGACCAGGAAAACAATGTTTTACAATTTGCCAAACATAAACTACGGGTGATTCACTGTCAGATAAACAATGGAAGTGGTTTTTTTAGCTGGACATATTTTGGTGCACACTGATGTCCCTATTGTGTTGTGATTAGTAACTAGTATTCCTAATGGGCTGTCAGGGAAGGAACACATTATCAAAGGCATGAATTGTCATTGTTTTTCCCAAAGACAATGTCATAGCATTGATTGAATTCAACTCCGATGTAGCCAAATTGCTGCTGTCATAAGCATGGTACTCTATGCCACTCAGTATGCAAACTGACATACTGTAACAGACTGTCTTTTTCATCAACTCATATCAGTTGTTATTGTTATTGTTATGTATGAAGGCGGCATTGTTGTTGTTCATTAAAAAAAATAAGAATTGGCCAAGGACTGACTGATGCAAAACATATCACATACACAAATTGATGGTCATTTCCTGAGGAGATATCTTGTTATCGTGATTAAATGTGAGTATCCCAGCAAAACAAACCGTTCCAAACCCCAAACCTCTTAGGACTGGTATGCCTGCCATGCAGTCACCTTCATCTGGTTCTAATGAAGCTAGCTTAATGAACGCCCCCAGTCCTTCCAGTCCCTCCTCTGCCCCGTTCCACAACGTCCCAGAGACAGTCTAATCTTATGCCACCAGCAGTATTCAGCTGTCAAAACTGTCAATTGTACTCTTGTAACCCACATGGCTGAAACATAGCCCTGTTCTCTTCGGATCACTCACACTAGCCTACACATGACTGAGCATCGGCGGTGGAGCCGTGTTTGGTATCTTTGTGTTTGTTGTCACATGGGTGTTCTGTCACCATGATCTGTGTACAATTGCATCATTTTGTATACGCCGTCCATATGTGACCTAATATGGACGCCATACTTAGAGATACCTTGTTGAGTGATTACATTATCTTGCTATGCTCAATGGTAATAAGCTGCCTGCATATTGCAAAGAAATGGATGTGCAAGGATCACATTAAGTAAGAAATAATTAAGTTGTTATGGAGAAAATATCTGTACTGTATCTATTGCAAAGGGCTTATCTGACCAAATACCATGTCCTCTTATGACACAAAAACATTCTCTGGAGCATACGTGACCTTTTAGCCCAGAAAAATGATTTCAGCAAGACTGGAACATTTTATTTAAGAAGTTTTATGCCCATCACAGGTCTCTAGCAGCAGTCATGTGGCCATAAAAATGGAGACCATGAAAGATGTATTACAGGGACCAAACAGCAAACAAGGGCTCTATTGGAGGATGGCGATGACATCATCCCTGTTGAGTAAGAACAACATGGTCAGGAGGGTTCATAAACTATCCTTGTGGCCTGACAGTCGCCGACTAACAGAGTCACGGGCCAATTGTGCTGTCTGCAAATGAGAGGTCCTCTGAGGACATGGAAACTATGGAAACGTGTGTCCATGTTCATGAGAGAGAGAATGAGAGAGAGGGAGTTACATATCTGAGATAATTACTTAGGGCTCCACGAAATCTGTAGCGCTGAAGATGCGCACTACAGCGTGATTGGTGTTGTTGTTATTACCTTTCAATTTCAACCACACTGTACTTCAGCGCTACAGATGGAATGGAGCCCTTCATCAGTACGTACATGGGGAAGTATGTTTCCCATTGCTCCTGTGACACAGCGGTCTAAGGCACTGCATTTCAGTGCTTGAGGTATCACTACAGACACCCTGGTTCAATTCCAGGCTGTATCACAACTGGCTGTGATTGGGAGTCCCAAAGAGCGGTGCACAATTGGCCCAGCGTCGTCCGTGTTGGGCCGGTGTAGGCTGTCATTGTAAATAAGAATTTGTTCTTAACTGGCTTACCTAGTAAAATAATACAAATATCTTATTGTCAATTAATAAGAAAAGTTATATCTGTCAATAACAGATATGAATAAGAAAAGTTATAAAGCCTATAACTACATTTGAACTTTAATGTGTATGGGTCAGGAAGAAAATGCAATGTGAGAAAAAAGGCCTAAAATGGATGTATTCCTGATAATGGTATTTGAGACGTGTGTGTGGGTGGGGTGGGGGGGGGACCATCTAACAAAACATCCCCAATCAACAATATGGAAGCATGCATTCTCATTGATTGATTGATTGCTAGATTTTATTTGTCATGTAAATACATTCAAATATACAAAGTAGGCTATCAATGTCTTAAAATGTAATAATCCACAGGTTTAGCAATAATACATGACCGCAATTCAGACAATTCTATAATGACATCTAAATAACTGTACAGGAAAGAAAGCTGCTGGTCCAAAGCTGCCTACAAACAATCACAACGTGCCATTTCTGATAAGAGAGAGATTGAGATTCTCATGTATATAAAAAAAAACTGTCATTGCACTTGTCACATTATAGCATGTCAAGAAAAGGAAATGTATTCAAGCCTTCGGCTAAGTGTGACCTTTTTATTTAGGGAATCCCAGGCACACTATTACTAATTAACCCGTCCTGTTCATGCGCACAGACATTCACACACACGACGACGCTGCCTTCATTAAGAGAGACACGGAGATCAGACGATTAATTTAATCTGCATAAATGCAAATGTCCTCCTTGAGCGTCCTACAGTTGAAGAGTGCGTTATGGAGGGCACGCAATTTGAGTGTTGTAAACGACTTCTGCAATAGGCTATGAAATAGTATCGTTTCCAAAATTATTATGTATGCGTAATGTATGCATTTATTAAAATGTTTTAATAAGACAGCACTTCCTCATATAACTATTCACCTCTGTCCTAAATATTTCCGTTGTTGCTTTGATTTTCTTCTTCCCAGAAATAGGCTACAGACGTGGGCCTATGGCGCTAATTAGATTGAGACAAAGAACACTTGGTTTGAATTTGAACCGAGGATTTCATCATCAACCTCATTAAGTCGATAAATATACGTTGATTATTAATGCAAATGAACCTAATTGGTAATGCTCTTTCTCTTCTCTAGCAGTTGGATATCGAAGCTGTGACATGTCGGAAAGAAGAGTTTGTGCTTGACAGACATACATGCGTCTATAGACGCAACTGTGAAATGCTTTGATTATTAGACAAACCAAATACCGCACCATATGGCTACTCTTATTGACCGAAATATTATAATAACGAAAATATAACAAGGACATAAATGTAACCCAATTGTTTTCAGCAATTGCCAAGATGCGGTCGACCCCCAAAACGTCAAGGCTGAAGTAAAATCAAGCATTCAGTGTTTTATAGCATTATTGGCTAATGACAAATATTAGGCCTAATACCCAACTAATATTGAACAATTGTATTACCAATCGAATTACTTGGTGTGATGCTGATAATATTTAAAACAACTTTTATGGAGGAAAATAATCTAGAATTGAATCAAGGTGCTCTGACTCCTGTTATGTAAAAATATCTAATGTGCTTGGCATTTTATTGCACTACGCGAGCGATAAATGAATTGTATTCAGTGAGTGGTGAAAATGTCACTGACCGTATTAGGACGGTTAGTTATTCTTAGAAACCACAAGAGAAATGTTACACACATTGTGAAGTGAAAGGAACTAAGCTATATGCTCAGGCCAGTTGTTTAATGCTTCGCAAGACACGAGCAAAACGTTGTTTTTCAGTGCTATCTCGACCTCCTTTTGATCCCTCACATCTACGTTTTAGAAAAGAACCAAAAGAAACGTGACTTGTAAGTTTATTGACATTTATTCGTTATCTTCTTAAATCTGATTAGTCACTCTACTAATTCTATAGCCTATAGGCAAACATAATGATATGGAATGACATCCAGTAGGCTTTGCCAGCTGAGAACCTTTTTTAATACTAATCAAAATAAATACTGTAAGGCCTAAGTCTAGAGCTATTACAGCTAAAATGAAAAACAATAACGGATAAACAGTTATTTTAAATGCGCACCCACTGTCAACCTCATGTTAATGTCAACAGATGCCAGATATAATAACATTTAGGCTACCTTTACAGCTCCAACTGTTGTACTACAGTATCACTCAGTAAAACCTGTGTTTGATGCTCTCTTGTGTAGCCTACTCAATCACGTTAACAGTTCCTGACCAATTGAGCCAGCTGTTGTTGGTGAGTTCTGGAGAGAGAGAGAGCGAGTGAAAATAACACAGCACCTATAGTAGTTTTGACCCACCAGGCTCTGTTTAAGCCGTTAAAGGGTTCCCTAGATTGCTGCAGTGGGGCTGCATCAGCCCCACATTTAACAAGTCTCCCCCCTTTTAAAAAGCATGTTAAACAAACACAGCTCTTTTGTACGGGCCTTCCCTTTGAGGCCGGCACAGTGTGAAAAGGTGGAGCTGGGGGTGGAGAGACGAGGCTTGGCCCTTGGTGAACACAGGAGTTTAGGGAGTTTATTTAGAGAGAGGCAGTTGAATGGGGCTGCTCGGGCTGTGAATAGGGGGGAGAGAGGCTGCTTTCATTAGGTAGTGACCGCCTGGCTGGGGTATAACAGGGCCTTAAAGGAGGCTTGATAGGTATGTGATGCCCTGCTGAGGATCCAGTGAGATGGAAATGCTGTAATTGTCATGATCTAATGACGGCTCCTCATGGCTGTTCCCAGAGAGTGCTCACTGTGCTCGCACCATAAGGAGGGGACACAGGAGAGCTAGGAGGGTGGGTCAATCAAATAGAGCCACGGGCCCCTCTTGTCGCACTAGAATAGAGGAAAAAGAGCCAGGGTTAAGTTCAACTAGGTTCTGCCGAGGAGAATGTGAGGAAAAGGCTAATTTAAGACTGATCGTGTAGGGTTGGTTTGTACGCTTTCTAGGGTTTCAGTAATACAGAGGTTACCACTTTTAACACAGTATCTTGAAAGATGTAATATTTTTTGAATTAATAAAAACAAATATACAAATAACAAAATAGTGCAAACGTTGATCAGTGCTTTTGTTTATCGAATTAAGTTAATTGTTTTATTTTACAATATCTAGTAAAAAAACAATATACATGCCTTTAGCTTTTCCACTAGCGCTGGCTTTACTGATAACTACTTTATTGAGTGTAAATATACTTGATTTAATTCTGATGTGTTATGGTCTCACCTAGCTATCTGAAGATGAAAGCACTAATTGCAAATCGTTCTGGATAAGAGCATCAGCCAAATGACTAAAATGTCAAATGTAGTAAGCCCAGATTTTAATATCCACATACTTCTAACATTTGTCATTAGAAATTGAATGAATAAAATATAAATGATAAAAACACGTTTATTATAGTCCTTGGGCTTTGATTTAAATGCAAACATTTTGTTTGTATAAATGTAATCCCCAAATCTCCCCATTCCAATCATGAAACATCACGCTGAAAGTGTGAACAAAACGATGCAAGCTCAACGATATCAACATGACAAAATCACACCATGACATAACTTCCAATCCAAGCCCTGGCACAAACAATAGTGTAAACACCAAATCCATTGCCTAAATGATTCTGGTTCACAGAACCGATTGTATCGAGCCAGTAAGGCTAGCACCAGTCACATAACATGCATTTAGAACAATAAATGATGTAATTGATGCCGCAGCTATACACTGCTTCCCACTGCTTCTTCCGTGCCATCATTATGGAATAACTAAAGAGTGTGAACATCCTTTCTCCACCCGACGTTGCTTTTAAGACTCAATGGTGAGCAATACAGTCATCCTGATGATGAGTTGGTCTCCTCTCCTCCGGCAGATATGATTTACAAACTGCATCAAGGGGACCTCAGGCTTTGTTTGCTGTGTCCCTGCCCTGAGACAGAGTACAGCGCATGCCTTCTGGACTACACTAAGCTAGGTTGGCAGCGGGCGTGTGTGAAGTGCCAGGCTTGAGGGAGGATTGGTGCATGTGTGTTTGTGTGTGAGTATGCACTTACATTGTGTGCACGTGCATGTGTCTGTGTATGTGCATGTGTACATGCATGCACATCATCGTGTGTGTGTGTGTGTGTGTGTGTGTGTGTGTGTGTGTGTGTGTGTGTGTGTGTGTGTCTGTGTGTGTGTGTATGTGTTTCGGTGTGTGTGTATGTGTTTCGGTGTCTGGTGAGGACGATGTGACTCATACCACCTCGTTTGGCACTCATCAGTTTGAGACTTGTGAAAAGCGCCAAAGTGAGGATTGTAACGGAGCAGGACACTCGTCACCGGTCCCCCACGAGACTCCCTGACACCTGTCATGGCTGGTTACATTGAGGACCTGCTATTCTCCACCTCCAGCCTCGCCTCTCCTCTCCTCCACCGAGGATGGGGGGAGGGGGGGTGAAGTGGTGGAGGAGTGGAGTTCTCTCTCCGTCTCGGTGTTCCTCTGGTTAGAGGACATGGAGAGTGGAGAGGAGTGGAGAGGAGTGGAGGGGTTGGGTCTGGGAATGTCTGCTGGGCGATCGTATGTCCTTCAGATAAGCATGCTTCTCTATGGGCCCTGTGGCTACTGCCTGATTGTGTGTGTGTGTCCGTGTGTCCGTGTGTGTCCGTGTGTGGGTGTGTGTGTGTGTGTGTGTGTGTGTGTGTCCGTGTGTCCGTGTGTGTGTGTGTGTGTGTGTGTGTGTGTGTGTGTGTGTGTGTGTGTGTGTGTCCGTGTGTGTGTGTGTGTGTGTGTGTGTGTGTGTGTGTGTGTGTGTGTGTGTGTAGCAAGGACAAAAGAGAGACTGTGTGTGAGGATAAAAACATAGAACATGTCTTTTACACAGTGGGCCCACTCTGATGCAGAGTTGGGTAACACGTTACATTAAGTTGCCCCTATTACTATCTAATTAACACAGTAATAACTGTGTTAACAACACAGCAGTTACATAGGTTTCACTATGTCATTACATGGTCATAGGGTTGTTATGGAATACGCTATTAAATAGGCTAGGATCTGGGTTGATAAATAGGCTAGGACCTGGGTTGATAAACAGGCTAGGACCTGGGTTGATAAATAGGCTAGGACCTGGGTTGATAAATAGGCTAGGACCTGGGTTGATAAATAGGCTAGGACCTGGGTTCGTATATAGGCTCGGACCTGGGTTGATAAATAAGCTAGGACCTGGGTTGATAAATAGGCTAGGACCTGGGTTGATAAATAGGCTAGGACCTGGGTTGATAAATAGACCAGGACCTGGGTTCATAAATAGGCTAGGACCTGGGTTGATAACTAGACGAGGACCTGGGTTGAATAATAGGCTAGGACCTTGGTTGATAAATAGGCTACGACCTGGGTTGATAAATAGGCTAGGACCTGGGTGGATAAATAGGCTAGGACCTGGGTTTATAAATAGGTTAGGAACTGGGTTCATACATAGACTAGGACCTGGGTTGATAAATAGACTAGGACCTGGGTTGATAAATAGACTAGGACCTGGGTTGATAAATAGACTAGGACCTGGGTTGATAAATAGGCTAGGACCTTGGTTGATTAATAGGCTAGGACCTTGGTTGATAAATAGGCTTGGACCTGGGTTGATAAATAGGCTTGGACCTGGGTTGATAAATAGACCAGGACCTGGGTTGATAAATAGACTAGGACCTGGGTTGATAAATAGACCAGGACCTGGGTTCATACATATACTAGGACCTGGGTTGATAAATAGACTAGGACCTGGTATGATACATAGGTTAGGACCTGAGTTGTTAAATAGGTTTGGACCTGGGTTGATAAATAGACCAGGACCTGGGTTGATAAATAGACTAGGACCTGGGTTGATAAATAGACTAGGACCTGGGTTGATAAATAGACTAGGACCTGGGTTGATAAATAGACTAGGACTAAGGTTTATAAATAGACTAGGACCTGGGTTGATAAATAGACTAGGACCTGGGTTGATAAATAGGCTAGGACCTGGGTTGATAAATAGGCTAGGAACTGGGTTCGTACATAGACTAGGACCTGGTATGATACATAGGCTAGGACCTGGGTTGATAAATATACTAGGACCTGGGTTGATAAATAGACTAGGACCTGGGTTGATAAATAGGCTAGGACCTTGGTTGATAAATAGGCTTGGACCTGGGTTGATAAATAGACTAGGAACTGGGTTGATAAATAGACTAGGACCTGGGTTGATAAATAGGCTAGGACCTGGGTTGATAAATAGACTAGGATCTGGGTTGATAAATAGACTAGGACCTGGGTTGATAAATAGGCTAGGACCTGGGTTGATAAATAGACTAGGACCTGGGTTGATAAATAGGCTTGGACCTGGGTTGATAAATAGACTAGGACCTGGTTTGATAAATAGACTAGGACCTGGGTTGATAAATAGACTAAGACCTGGGTTGATAAATAGGCTAGGACCTGGGTTGATAAATAGACTAGGACCTGGGTTGATAAATAGACTAGGACCTGGGTTCATACATATACTAGGACCTGGGTTGATAAATAGACTAGGACCTGGGTTGATAAATAGACTAGGACCTGGGTTGATGAATAGGCTCGGACATGGGTTGATAAATAGGCTAGGACCTGGGTTGATAAAAAGGCTAGGACCTGGGTTGATAAAGAGGCTCGGACATGGGTTGATAACTAGGCTAGGACCTGGGTTGATAAATAGACTAGGACCTGGGTTGATAAATAGGCTAGGACCTGGGTTGATAAAAAGGCTAGGACCTGGGTTGATAAACAGGTTAGTACCTGGGTTGATAAATAGGCTAGGACCTGGGTTGATAAATAAACTAGGACCTGGGTTGATAAATAGGCTAGGACCTGGGTTGATAAAAAGGCTAGGACCTGGGTTGATAAATAGGCTCGGACATGGGTTGATAAATAGGCTAGGACCTGGGTTGATAAATAGACTAGGACCTGTGTTGATAAATAGGCTAGGACCTGGGTTGATAAAAAGGCTAGGACCTGGGTTGATAAACCGGTTAGTACCTGGGTTGATAAATAGGCTAGGACCTGGGTTCATTCATAGACTAGGACCTGGTATGATACATAGGCTAGGACCTGGGTTGATAAATAGGCTAGGACCTGGGTTGATAAATAGACTAGGACCTGGGTTGATAAATAGGCTAGGACCTGGGTTGATAAATAGTCTAGGACCTGGGTTGATAAATAGGCTAGGACCTGGGTTGATTAATAGGCTAGGACCTGGGTTGATAAATAGGCTAGGACCTGGGTTCATTCATAGACTAGGACCTGGTATGATACATAGGCTAGGACCTGGGTTGATAAATAGACTAGGACCTGGGTTGATAAATAGGCTAGGACCTGGGTTGATAAATAGGCTATGACCTGGGTTGATAAATAGACTAGGACCTGGGTTGATAAATAGGCTAGGACCTGTGTTGATAAATAGGCTAGGACCTGGGTTGATAAATAGGTTAGGACCTGGGTTGATAAATAGGCCAGGACCTGGGTTGATAAATAGGCCAGGACCTGGGTTGATAAATAGGCTAGGACCTGGGTTGATAAATAGGCTAGGAACTGGGTTG
The DNA here is from genome assembly GCF_901001165.1 of Salmo trutta. Lineage (NCBI taxonomy): Eukaryota > Metazoa > Chordata > Actinopteri > Salmoniformes > Salmonidae > Salmo > Salmo trutta. Next base: position 12,487,266 of record NC_042972.1, on the reverse strand, counting down.
ATAAATAGACTAGGACCTGGTTTTATAAATAGGCTAGGACCTGGGTTGATAAATAGGCAAGGACCTGGGTTCATATATAGGCTAGGACCGTGGTTGATAAATAGACTAGGACCTGGGTTGATAAATAGGCTAGGAACTGGGTTGATAAATAGACTAGGACCTGGGTTGATAAATAGGCTAGGACCTGGGTTGATAAATAGGCAAGGACCTGGGTTCATATATAGGCTAGGACCTGGGTTGATAAATAGGCCAGGACCTGGGTTGATAAATAGGCTAGGACCTGGGTTGATAAATAGGCTAGGAACTGGGTTGATAAATAGACTAGGACCTGGTTTTATAAATAGGCTAGGACCTGGGTTGATAAATAGGCAAGGACCTGGGTTCATATATAGGCTAGGACCGTGGTTGATAAATAGACTAGGACCTGGGTTGATAAATAGGCTAGGAACTGGGTTGATAAATAGACTAGGACCTGGGTTGATAAATAGGCTAGGACCTGGGTTGATAAATAGGCAAGGACCTGGGTTCATATATAGGCTAGGACCTGGGTTGATAAATAGACTAGGACCTGGGTTGATAAATAGGCTAGGAACTGGGTTGATAAATAGACTAGGACCTGGTTTTATAAATAGGCTAGGACCTGGGTTGATAAATAGGCAAGGACCTGGGTTCATATATAGGCTAGGACCGTGGTTGATAAATAGACTAGGACTTGGGTTGATAAATAGACTAGGACCTGGGTTGATAAATAGGCTAGGACCTGTGTTGATAAATAGGCTAGGACCTGTGTTGATAAATAGGCTAGGACCTGGGTTGATAAATAGGCTAGGACCTGGGTTGATAAATAGACTAGGACCTGAGATGATAAATAGACTAGGACCTGGGTTGATAAATAGGTTAGGACCTTGGTTGATAAATAGGCTAGGACCTGGGTTGATAAATAGACTAGGACCTGGTATGATACATAGGTTAAGACCTGGGTTGGTAAATAGGCTAGGACCTGGGTTGATAAATAGACTAGGACCTGGGTTGATAAATAGACTAGGACCTGGGTTGATAAATAGACTAGGACCTGGGTTGATAAATAGGCTAGGACCTGGGTTGATAAATAGGCTAGGACCTGGGTTGATAAATAGGTTAGGGCCTGGGTTGATAAATAGACTAGGACCTGGGTTGATAAATAGACTAGGACCTGGGTTGATAAATAGGCTAGGACCTGGGTTGATAAATAGACTAGGACCTGGGTTCATAAATAGACTAGGACCTGGGTTGATAAATAGGCTAGGACCTGGGTTGATAAATAGGTTAGGACCTTGGTTGATAAATAGGCTAGGACCTTGGTTGATAAATAGACTAGGACCTGGGTTGATAAATAGACTAGGACCTGGGTTGATAAATAGGTTAGGACCTTGGTTGATAAATAGGCTAGGACCTTGGTTGATAAATAGACTATGATCTGGGTTGATAAATAGACTAGGACCTGGGTTGATAAATAGACTAGGACCTGGGTTGTTAAATAGACTAGGACCTGGGTTGATAAATAGGTTAGGACCTTGGTTGATAAATAGGCTAGGACCTTGGTTGATAAATAGGCTAGGACCTGGGTTCATAATATACTAGGACCTGGGTTGATAAATAGACTAGGACCTGGGTTCATAATATACTAGGACCTGGGTTGATAAATAGACTAGGACCTGGGTTCATAATATACTAGGACCTGGGTTGATAAATAGACTAGGACCTGGGTTCATAATAGACTAGGACCTGGGTTGATAAATAGACTAGGACCTGTGTTCATAATATACTAGGACCTGGTTTGATAAATAGGCTAGGACCTGGGTTCATAATATACTAGGACCTGGGTTCATAATATACTAGGACCTGGGTTGATAAATAGGCTAGGACCTGGGTTCATAATATACTAGGACCTGGTAACAACAACTGTAACTAGGCTCACCCTGTCATTAACTAACTAGTTTATTTCCATGTTATGACCTGGCTCATAGGCTATACCGAATCAAGTGTAATGTAAGAACAATGCATTTACATATGATATACTTGTATTTACAATGTACTTACCCAGGAGCAAGCAACTTAATGTAAAGTGACATTTGAATTACTTTGTAGTTACAATGTAATAATATTTGCAGACAATAAGCTATCCAGGAGAAATAAGGAGACAGGAGAACATTTTTCAGTTTGGCAACTTAATGTAAGAGTGTTACCTAGAGTTCTAATTCTAGTTCTTAATGTAAGAGTGTTACCCAGAGTTCTAATTCTAGTTCTTAATGTAAGAGTGTTACCCAGAGTTCTAATTCTAGTTCTTAATGTAAGAGTGTTACCTAGAGTTCTAATTCTAGTTCTTAATGTAAGAGTGTTACCCAGAGTTCTAATTCTAGTTCTTAATGTAAGAGTGTTACCCAGAGTTCTAATTCTAGTTCTTAATGTAAGAGTGTTACCTAGAGTTCTAATTCTAGTTCTTAATGTAAGAGTGTTACCCAGAGTTCTAATTCTAGTTCTTAATGTAAGAGTGTTACCTAGAGTTCTAATTCTAGTTCTTAATGTAAGAGTGTTACCCAGAGTTCTAATTCTAGTTCTTAATGTAAGAGTGTTACCCAGAGTTCTAATTCTAGTTCTTAATGTAAGAGTGTTACCCAGAGTTCTAATTCTAGTTCTTAATGTAAGAGTGTTACCCAGAGTTCTAATTCTAGTTCTTAATGTAAGAGTGTTACCCAGAGTTCTAATTCTAGTTCTTAATGTAAGAGTGTTACCCAGAGTTCTAATTCTAGTTCTTAATGTAAGAGTGTTACCCAGAGTTCTAATTCTAGTTCTTAATGTAAGAGTGTTACCTAGAGTTCTAATTCTAGTTCTTAATGTAAGAGTGTTACCCAGAGTTCTAATTCTAGTTCTTAATGTAAGAGTGTTACCTAGAGTTCTAATTCTAGTTCTTAATGTAAGAGTGTTACCCAGAGTTCTAATTCTAGTTCTTAATGTAAGAGTGTTACCCAGAGTTCTAATTCTAGTTCTTAATGTAAGAGTGTTACCCAGAGTTCTAATTCTAGTTCTTAATGTAAGAGTGTTACCCAGAGTTCTAATTCTAGTTCTTAATGTAAGAGTGTTACCCAGAGTTCTAATTCTAGTTCTTAATGTAAGAGTGTTACCCAGAGTTCTAATTCTAGTTCTTAATGTAAGAGTGTTACCCAGAGTTCTAATTCTAGTTCTTAATGTAAGAGTGTTACCCAGAGTTCTAATTCTAGTTCTTAATGTAAGAGTGTTACCCAGAGTTCTAATTCTAGTTCTTAATGTAAGAGTGTTACCCAGAGTTCTAATTCTAGTTCTTAATGTAAGAGTGTTACCCAGAGTTCTAATTCTAGTTCTTAATGTAAGAGTGTTACCCAGAGTTCTAATTCTAGTTCTTAATGTAAGAGTGTTACCCAGAGTTCTAATTCTAGTTCTTAATGTAAGAGTGTTACCCAGAGTTCTAATTCTAGTTCTTAATGTAAGAGTGTTACCCAGAGTTCTAAACAGTCTCTATATTGAGATTGTATACTCTACTTTAGTTAAAGTAGCAGGTTTGACATTTGAAAAAGTGAAGAAGTATTTATTGTATGCTCACTATGAGCAAGACACTTGAGATCCCGCATCAATCACGCACTGATGTCTAAGGTAGATCTGAATACCAACTTGCCCTGAGTGCGGATTTCAGGTTAGGAATTGATCATTTTATGCTGTACATGGAAGACTGTTTTCAGTGACCTTAAAAGTCCATCTATAGACTACGTTGAGTAGCATGTTGTTATCAGGAATCACATTGACTGGGAAGAGTTGACATACAAACAGTCTGTGGGATGCTAAAATAGAACAAGGTAAGTGCTGTAAAACAGTGTGAGAGGGAGAAAGAGAGAGAGAGAGAGAGAGAGAGAGAGAGAGAGAGAGAGAGAGAGAGAGAGAGAATGTGCACAGAGAGAGGGAGAGAAAAAAAGCTTGTTTGGTTCAGGAACCATTTAACAACTTCCCCTGGAAATTGAAAAAGGAAATAGTTTTAGGCTGGATTGCAGAAGAGAACTGGAGCCCATATGAACACCAGATGAACTGAACAGGCAGCCAAGCAGGACAGAGAGAGAGATAGAGAGAGACAGAGACAGAGCGAGAGAGACAGAGAGAGAGAGGGAGATAGAGAGATGAAGGAGAGAGGGGGAGAGAGGGGAGAAAGAGAGAGGGAACGAGAGAGAGACAGAGAGGGGATGGGAGAGAGAGGAGGGAGAGAAAGAAAGAGAAATAGAGCGAGGGAGAGAGAGAGAGAGAAAAGGCATGAGAGAGGGGGGAGAGAGCAGAGAGGGAGGGAAGGGGGGTGTAGTGTTTCGAAGGGAGGGAAAGGGGGGTTGGCTGGTGTTTATGAGGTCATTTACCAAACTCGTGTTTTCAACATTTCGTCTTGACTTTTTCAGCTTTGTTCTCGTCTAATTGCTTCCATGCACATGTGAGAGCGGAGCTTACAGCTTGTTGCTCTTCTTCTCCCTCTCTCTATCTTCATCACTCACTCATTCTCCAGCTCTTTCTGTCTCTCTCTCATGCTCTCTTTTTCTCTCTCTTTCTTCTTTCTTTCTCTCTTTCTCTCTCTCTCTCTCGCTCTCTCCCCAGCTCTCATTCTATTTTTTTTAAATTTTATTTTATTTTTTTGCCTTTATTTAACTAGGCAAGTCAGTTAAGAACAAATTCTTATTTTCAATGACGGCCTCCCTCTCACACTGTTTTACAGCACTTACCTTGTTCTATTTTAGCATCCCACAGACTGCCTTGTTCAGGGGCAGAACGACATATTTGTACCTTGTCAGCTTGGGGATTCGATCTATCTCTCTTTCTCTCTCCTCTTTCTTTATAGAATATACCTTGACTTTTACTGTGCTAGGGGAAGTCATTAATCCGTGAAATCTTTTTAGTTCTCCACCTTTTCTCCCACGCTCTTCTCTGCCACTTCCTGTTGGCTTGATTAGACTGGATATTGCAGCTGATAGTTCACTTCCTGTTGGCTTGATTAGACTGTGGATATTCCAACTGATAGTTCTGCATGACTCATCAAAGCATTTCCTCCTTAAAGCCAATCAAAACATTTCAAAATATCTCTGTTCATAAATCATCAAGTTCATCATCTTTAATGTCAGACAACCTGCAATGACTATTGTCTTATGTGGTTGAACTGCCCAGACTCGTCAAAATTACACAAGAAAAACAAGACATTACAAAACCTGCATCAGCGGTGGCCATTTTGAATCCAGCTAGGTCAGAGGTCACTCACAGAGGAGCGAGAGGGCACATTCATCCCTTGTGTCATGGCTGAACTGTTAACGCCCACTACAGTGAGAGGGAAGTGGCTGAACTGGTATTGGCCATTACAGAAAGAGGGAAGTGGCTGACCTGGTAACGCCCACTACAGAGAGAGGAAAGTAAAGACATTTTATATTTAACGTTTTAATCACTTAGCAGACACTCTTATCCAAAATGACTTACACTAGTCAGTGCATACATTTTCAGTCGTACTGAGGGAGGGTACTGAACTCATTCTTCCCAAGGAGAATAGCAAGGCAACTACTACCAATTGGGTGGGCACAAAACCAAGCACAGTTTCTCAGTAGATTCACCCTGCTTGCATCTATATTTTAAAGTCTGAGGGTGCTGATGTGATTCGCATAAGTATATTACCTGAACAGTATATTACCTGAACAATATATTACCTGAACAGTATATTACCTGAAAAGTATACTGCTCAAAAAATAAAGGGAACACTTAAACAACACATCCTAGATCTGAATGAAAGAAATAATCTTATTAAATACTTTTTTCTTTACATAGTTGAATGTGCTGACAACAAAATCACACAAAAATAATCAATGGAAATCCAATTTATCAACCCATGGAGGTCTGGATTTGGAGTCACACTCAAAATTAAAGTGGAAAACCACACTACAGGCTGATCCAACTTTGATGTAATGTCCTTAAAACAAGTCAAAATGAGGCTCAGTAGTGTGTGTGGCCTCCACGTGCCTGTATTACCTCCATACACCGCCTGGGCATGCTCCTGATGAGGTGGCGGATGGTCTCCTGAGGGATCTCCTCCCAGACCTGGACTAAAGCATTCGCCAACTCCTGGACAGTCTGTGGTGCAACGTGGCGTTGGTGGATGGAGCGAGACATGATGTCCCAGATGTGCTCAATTGGATTCAGGTCTGGGGAACGGGCGGTCCATAGCATCAATGCCTTCCTCTTGCAGGAACTGCTGACACACTCCAGCCACATGAGGTCTAGCATTGTCTTGCATTAGGAGGAATCCAGGGCCAACCGCACCAGCATATGGTCTCATAAGGGGTCTGAGGATCTCATCTCGGTACCTAATGGCAGTCAAGCTACCTCTGGCGAGCACATGGAGGACTGTGCGGCCCCCCAAAGAAATGCCACCCCACACCATGACTGACCCACCGCCAAACCGGTCATGCTGGAGGATGTTGCAGGCAGCAGAACGTTCTCCACGGCGTCTCCAGACTCTGTCACGTCTGTCACGTGCTCAGTGTGAACCAGCTTTCATCTGTGAAGAGCACAGGGCGCCAGTGGTGAATTTGCCCATCTTGGTGTTCTCTGGCAAATGCCAAACATTCTACACGGTGTTGGGCTGTAAGCACAACCCCCACCTGTGGACGTTGGGCCCTCATACCACCCTCATGGAGTCTGTTTCTGACCGTTTGAGCAGACACATGCACATTTGTGGCCTGCTGGAGGTCATTTTGCAGGGCTCTGGCAGTGCTTCTCCTGCTCCTCCTTGCACAAAGGCGGCGGTAGCGGTCCTGCTGCTGGGTTGTTGCCCTCCTACGGCCTCCTCCACATCTCCTGATGTACTGGCCTGTCTCCTGGTAGCGCCTCCATGCTCTGGACACTACGCTGACAGACACAGCAAACCTTCTTGCCACAGCTCGCATTGATGTGCCATCCTGGATGAGCTGCACTACCTGAGCCACTTGTGTGGGTTGTAGACTCTGTCTCATGCTACCACTAGAGTGAAAGCACCGCCAGCATTCAAAAGTGACCAAAACATCAGCCAGGAAGCATAGGAACTGAGAAGTGGTCTGTGGTCTCCACCTGCAGAACCACTCCTTTATTTGGGGTGTCTTGCTTATTGCCTATAATTTCCACCTGTCTATTCCATTTGCACAACAGCATGTGAAATGTATTATCAATCAGTGTTGCTTCCTAAGTGGACAGTTACATTGTGTTGTTTAAGTGTTCCCTTTATTTTTTTGAGCAGTGTATATTACCTGATCAGTATATTACCTGAACAGTATATTACCTGATCAGTATATAACTTGAAAGGTATATTACCAGAACAGTATATTACCTGATCAGTATATTACCTGAACAGTATATTACCTGAGCAGTATATTACCATAACAGTTTCTCAGTAGATTCACCCTGCTTGCATCTATATTTTAAAGTCTGAGGGTGCTGATGTGATTCGCATAAGTATATTACCTGAACAGTATATTACCTGAACAGTATATTACCTGAACAGTATATTACCTGAAAAGTATATTACCTGATCATTATATTACCTGAACAGTATATTACCTGATCAGTATGTTACCTGATCAGTATATAACTTGAAAGGTATATTACCAGAACAGTATATTACCTGATCAGTATATAACTTGAAAGGTATATTACCGGAACAGTATATTACCTGATCAGTATGTTACCTGAACAGTATATTACCTGATCAGTATATAACTTGAAAGGTATATTACCAGAACAGTATATTACCTGATCAGTATATTACCTGAACAGTATATTACCTGAGCAGTATATTACCATAACAGTTTCTCAGTAGATTCACCCTGCTTGCATCTATATTTTAAAGTCTGAGGGTGCTGATGTGATTCGCATAAGTATATTACCTGAACAGTATATTACCTGAACAGTATATTACCTGAACAGTATATTACCTGAAAAGTATATTACCTGATCAGTATATTACCTGAACAGTATATTACCTGATCAGTATATAACTTGAAAGGTATATTACCTGAACAGTATATTACCTGATCAGTATGTTACCTGATCAGTATATAACTTGAAAGGTATATTACCAGAACAGTATATTACCTGATCAGTATATAACTTGAAAGGTATATTACCAGAACAGTATATTACCTGATCAGTATGTTACCTGAACAGTATATTACCTGATCAGTATATAACTTGAAAGGTATATTACCAGAACAGTATATTACCTGATCAGTATGTTACCTGAAAAGTATATTACCTGATCAGTATATTACCAGAACAGTATATTACCTGATCAGTATGTTACCTGAAAAGTATATTACCTGATCAGTATATTACCAGAACAGTATATTACCTGAGCAGTATGTTACCTGAACAGTATATTACCTGAACAGTATATTACCTGATCAGTATGTTACCTGAACAGTGTATTTTCTGATCACATATAGGAGAAACACCCATAGGTACACTAGATATAGGTGAGTGTCTCACTCTCAGGAACGACCAGTTAGTTATGGAAACGCATGTATAGTGAGACAATCCGTCGTTGTAGAGAGATACAGTATGTTAGATGTATGTTTAAAATGTTTGCACTTTGTTTTGGATGCCTGTAATGTGGAACAATGAGTAACAATACACTTAAAGCAAGGTACCACCCTTTGTTTTTACACTGCTGCTACTCGCTGTTTATTATCCATGCATAGTCACTTTACAAATGACCCCGACTAACCTGTACCCAGGCACATTGACTCTCTACCGGTACCCCTTGCATATAGCCTCGTTATTGTTATGTACATTTCTTTTGTTACCTATTGATTGATTCGATTTTTTTTTACTCTAATTTATTTAGTAAATCTTTTATTAACTCTAGTTCTTGAACTGCATTGTTAGTTAAGGGCTTGTAAATGAACGTTTCTCTGTAATACCTGTTGTATTTGGCGCATGTGACAAATCACATTTGATTTGATTTGATTCCGTACCATTGATGACAGTAAAGAACCCTGTGTTCATATGTCATAACACGGACACCGTACTTCGGCCATCTCTTGTCTCTTATAATTTAGCAATAAGGCACCTCGACGAGGGAGTGTGGTATAGTGCCAATATACCACGGCTAAGGGCTGTTCTTAAGCACGACGCAATGCAGAGTGCCTGGATACAGCCCTTAGCCGTGGTATATTGGCCATATACCACAAACCCCCGAGGTGCCTTATTGCTATTATAAACTGGTTACCAACGTAATTAGAGCAGTAAAATGAAATGTTCTGTCATACCCATAGTATACGGTCTCATATACTGTACCACGACTGTCAGCCAATCAGCATTCATGGCTCGAACCACCCAGTTTATAACACATCATAATAATACAGTCATAGTAGAACTCATGTTCTAACAGAAGTAAACAAAAACGATAACTGTCGAGGTTGCTGTTCATGGATCAGTCTAGTGACTTATATGTGTGTTATGACATTGGGATGAAATTTCCATATTCATATGTGGCATTAAATTACCCCTTTGCGGCCTGAGGTAATTCATAATCGCTTGATAAATGCTATCAAGAAGCATATCTGTATGTTCCCATTTACCCAACATGACTGCAAAGTTAAGTTGATATCTTTTTTGTTGTTGCATTTTGACGTTTCCTAAAAAATGTGAATATACCGTTAAGGGCACAAAAGCATGGTGAGGACACGAAGACAGTGTTGAGCTGTGAGTCACCCTGACATTTCCGAATCAGGGCTAGAGTTGCTTTCCGTACAACGCAGTCTATTATACGACCCTATTCGTGCGCAGCCACGGGGTCATCCACCATGCACAGAACACACAGGTAGGGGAAGAGCAAAACACTGCCACGCTTCTCAACAGGTTCAGGTCGACTGCCCAGAAGACATGTATTCTTCACACGCATTAGATAAACATTGGTTATGGCATTTGTTGCAACACAACATCAACGCAATATCACATGGGCGGGTTACTTACATGTAATAATTTGGTACTGATCACACAGGATAGACAATCCTACTGTGTGTGATTTATAATGGAGTACACCTGCAGTAAGAAATATATAGCTAAAGACATCTCTCTATTCTACTATCAGAGCCATTCTTAACCAATGTTTAAAATAACAGAGGTACTTGGGGCACTGTGTCTTAGTAATTAATTAGCCAGGGGGCTGTGACAATAGATCTAAAAGATGTCTTCACAAGACAAGGTGGAACCCTGGATCCTTTTACAGGTGACATGACCGAGTAGGAAGGAGGGATGAGGGAGAAAGTGGGGGAGGAAGAAGGAGAGAGTAGGAGGAGGTGTGGGGGTGGGGTGGGGGATCTTTACTGGCTTCCCAGGGCCTGTTTGTTAACATGGCATACAGGGTTAAAGGTCTGGCCCCAAGCTCCAGCCCTGTCACTGTGAATTACAGACAGGCAAAGTGTAGAGCCTGCCAGGGCAGATCTGGCAGGGGGCCTCAGGGAGATGACACTGTAGGAATCCTCTGGTGCTCCATGGACCACAGCAGACCACCCCAGTGTATGGAAGATACTCCTTTGTAGTGTTTTATCATGGATGCTGTCCTAATATGGACAACGTAGATTATAGCTACCGCAAATCTTTAGAATTACAAACATAAAAATATGTGACATTCTAATTGAATGCAATACATTATTTAGTGACAGATTATTTATGAGATTGTGTTGCAACCATTGCATCTGAGAGAGTTGCAGTGTTGGTTAAACTAATGTAAATTACAGTATTTGTCTTGAAAGCCATGGGAGGCTGAAGGATGTAATGGAGGATGATATCAAGGACGCTTTGATGTATCCTTTCAATGATCTCCACCTCGCAGCTTTGCTGTCTGTCAGTGTGCAGTTAGATTACTTCCTAGGAGCACTCGGCGATGTCAGACTCTCATACCAGAATCCACCCGCTCTGGAAAAACAGATACTCTTTAAGGTTATTTACATGAGGCCTCCATCGTCTGTCCAACACCACATCTTCAGATGTCAATCAAAGTGCCAAGTGATTACAGACTATCACATCACTTTGACTAATTATGGCTTTAATGCAAAACTTTACATTCAATGAGCGCTTATTTAACAACCTCAGTAGAGACCGACCAACTGACAGCTTTTAGTAACAAATTCATCTCATTAGATTACGAAATGAAGAATGACAATATCACATAACAGGTTCATGCAAACGAGCTCTTGTGTTCTGATGTACAGGATCAGATCCAACCAAATATGCTACTCATCTCCTAATAACTTTATCTCCCAGTAATAAAACACAGACTGTCATCCATGTTGTCAGGAAAATACTAATTATTCACTTTTTACTGATAAACTTTTATCTATATTTCCCCCCTTAACTTGTACTTTTAACTTCTTAACTTTTTACATAGAGGACAACAGAACAGACCTCAAACATCATGACCCGATGCTTGCAATGACGCATCCGCACAAGTTTTGGCATTTATTAAGGATGACTTTGACGAGTTTGTCATTAGCTCCGAAAATGGCTTGCTGGATAGTGAGCCTCACTAATCCAAATGCGCTCATATTTCCTTGGCGTGGTAATTGTTGTTAAAACAGGGCCTTTGGCGAAGATCTGCCCCGTTCATTAGAGAGGCTTCATCAATTAACGTTACCCAGAGGGCTGTGTGTCTAAAACGCTCGGAGCATACTCTCCTCTCTTATCAGCACTCATTTGGTTTTCTTCAACGCTCCACTTTTTCTCTGTGGGGATAAGATATGGATATGCTACTAAGCACTGCTTATGTTAATGTTTATGTCATGAATTAACATGGTTTGATTGGTTTAGAATGGGTGGAAATAAGCAGAGGAGAATATTGCTCAATTTTGACTTGATCACTGTCCACCGATTTGGATATTTTTGGTCTATTATTGCAATAAACATACTGCAAATGCTTATTTTTGTATATCCACATACTATGTGTTTTGTTCATGATATGACGTGTTATTGATAATTGCAGGTACAATATTAGGTCCATAATAAGCCATGTGGCCCTTAGATAAGCCTATACTAATGTTCATGCTGTATTAACTGTACTGTAAGTCTATATAATGCACATACAGCCTATCATAAACTCTTTCTTGTGTGTGTGTGATTCACACCATAACTCTATGCTTGTTTGTGCCAAAATATCAACTTCTGTTGGCAGAGAAATCAGAGAGAAAGATCGCCCTCTAGTGTCAATAGATGTAAATAACATCAAATGATAAGTCATTCTCATTGTACAACAGTTGACATATATTTATTAAAGGCCCAGTGCAGTCAAAAAATAGATTTACTGTGTTTTATATACTCTGTGTGTACAAAACATTAAGGACACCTGCTCTTTCCATGACATAGACTGACCAGGTGAATCCAGGTGAAACTATAATCCCTTATTTATGTCACCTGTTAAATCCACTTCAATCAGCGTAGATGAAAGAGAGGAGACATGTTAAAAAAATGATACAGTTGAGACATGGATTGTGTATGTGTGCCATTCAGAGGGTGACAAAATATTTAAGTGCCTTTGAACAGGGTATTGTAGCAGGTGCACCGGTTTGTGTGTGTCAAGAACTGCAACGCTGCTGGGTTTTTCACACTAAACAGTTTCCCATGTGTATCAAGAATGGTCCACCACCCAAAGGACATCCAGCCAACTTGACACAACTGTGAGAAGTATTGGAGTCAAGATGGGCTAGCATCGCTGTGCAGGCTGTTTTGAGGGCAAAAGGGGGTGCAACTCAATATTAGGAAGTTCCTAATGTTACTAATGTTCATAATGTTTTGTACACTCTATATTTCCACACTATGAGGTTGGAATAATACTGTGAAATTGTGAAAATAATGATAATGCCCTTTTAGTGTAAGAGCTGTTTTAAAAGACTGCCTGAAATTTCAGCCTGTTTTGGTGGGATGGAGGTGTGGCCTTACTTGGTGACATCACCTTGTGGTAAATTAGTCGATAGACCAAAAAGAGAGTTCCAAACCTCTCTGTTAATAACAGCATATTTTCAGTTTTCCCCTCCTTACTCAGACCACTCTCAGACAGTCCTAGCTAAATTCTTGCTTGAGAAATTGCTCTTCGCTAAGAAGCTATTTTTGTTTTGTTTTTACAATTTTTATTAAAAACAATTACAGTACGCTACTTAATTGTTACCCAGAAATTATTTGATATTTAGATAAAAATGGCTGCATTGGACCTTTAATGGCAGTGTTTATGGTATCCCTTTCCTGCAGTGAAATGACCAAATCACCCTCTAATGGCCTTATGGGTGGAATGTTATTAATATTAATTATTGATTAATTAATTCACTTTATTTTAGAAATCCACTGAAAATCCAGTGTTTTTACATCAGACAGTTTTGCTATAATTTTGTCTTCTGTGATGTATATAAAGTGTAATATTGGGCTGCAAACAGAAAATGTAATACATTTCAACTCTATATCTTACATGGTACAGGTGTATTTTGTTAAGTCCATAACCATGTGTGTGAGGTGTCTACTTTGGTTTCAAAGTAGATTTGTTTAAGACTACCAAGAAACACTCTGTATGACCCTGATTTAGCCCATTGCAGTAAAAGGTTAAGATATCTACTGAAGTGACCTACGGGTTCTTATTGGGATATCAACTTTATTCTTACAATAATATTTTCACATATTTTTAATGTATTTTCATCCTTTTATGTTTGTGGAGAATTAACTGTTCAATGGAGTTCAACACGATCTGGGACCACATTTGTTTTCCAAAATATCTGTGTAATGTCACATGCTAAATATCTGTGTAATGTCACATGCTAAATATCTGTGCAATATCACATGCTAAATATCTGTGTAATATCACATGCTAAATATCTGTGTAATGTCACATGCTAAATATCTGTGCAATATCACATGCTAAATATCTGTGTAATATCACATGCTAAATATCTGTGTAATGTCACATGCTAAATATCTGTGCAATATCACATGCTAAATATCTGTGTAATATCACATGCTAAATATCTGTGTAATGTCACATGCTAAATATCTGTGCTATATCACATGCTAAATATCTGTGTAATATCACATGCTAAATATCTGTGTAATGTCACATGCTAAATATCTGTGCAATATCACATGCTAAATATCTGTGTAATATCACATGCTAAATATCTGTGTAATGTCACATGCTAAATATCTGTGCAATATCACATGCTAAATATCTGTGTAATATCACATGCTAAATATCTGTATAATGTCACATGCTAAATATCTGTGCAATATCACATGCTAAATATCTGTGTAATATCACATGCTAAATATCTGTGTAATGTCACATGCTAAATATCTGTGTAATGTCACATGCTAAATATCTGTGTAATATCACATGCTAAATATCTGTGTAATGTCACATGCTAAATATCTGTGTAATATCACATGCTAAATATCTGTGTAATATCACATGCTAAATATCTGTGTAATATCACATGCTAAATATCTGTGTAATATCACATGCTAAATATCTGTGTAATGTCACATGCTAAATATCTGTGTAATATCACATGCTAAATATCTGTGTAATGTCACATGCTAAATATCTGTTTAATGACACATGCTAAATATCTGTATAATATCACATGCTAAATATCTGTGCAATATCACATGCTAAATATCTGTGTAATATCACATGCTAAATATCTGTGTAATGTCACATGCTAAATATCTGTGTAATGTCACATGCTAAATATCTGTATAATGTCACATGCTAAATATCTGTGTAATATCACATGCTAAATATCTGTGTAATGTCACATGCTAAATATCTGTGTAATGTCACACTAATGTTTTCCATATTTTCCTTATGCATATTGAGAAAACCTAGGTAACACTTTGTGAATTCACAAACAGATGCAGGCTTTCTTGCTGCATAGAAACTATGGCTTTCAATCCTACAAACACATTAAATTGTATATACAATAATAAACACAGAATATGATTAATAAACCATGTTGAGTTTTCTTGTTAAAAAATGCACACATTATGCTTTTCTCACATTTAAAACAATTTCCATAATAACAGACAACAAATGAATAGCAGGAACTGTGACAGAGTGAAAATTCTGAAATTCCAGGGTAACTGTCGATTTGTTTCAGTGTGACTGAGAAAGAAAGGCCAGTGTGTGTGTAAGGGGCGGGAGCGCAAGGGGGGCCAGGAGGGGGGCGTCTCTCCCACACACCTGAGAAGGCTAAAGAACCCTGCTTGTCCTTAATTACTGGCTCCATAACCTGGCCTATTGTCATGCATAGACGATTGGGCAGGACTCGCAGTGTGCAGACAGCATGCCACACTAAGTGTCGGGTGTGGTGGGTTGGTGGGGTCACCAAGATCAGCATCTCCTGTAATTACCCTGTGTACTGGCCCCTTCCCAGAAAACAGGTAAGAGTCTACCCGAGAGAACGCAATCCAACAACCAACAAACCCCCAAATGGTACAGTTAATGAGTCCTCTTACCTAATCCTTTCTCCTTTTGGCAGCTGAGGCCAGTTTGAGTTGAGACAAGTTATATGTTTTTAAATGCAGCTAATGGAATGAAATGACTATCTGGTCTGAATGGTTGACAATGTAGCGGGGTGATGTCTTTGGTAACAGAAAACATTCAAATGTCTCTGTTTTTTAAATAAAAGGTGTACTTTCTATTTTCCTCAGTTGTAAAACTAACATGTGCAGTCTCTTTTTACTCACGTATAAAGCCCTGATATTGAATGCGTTGGGCTGAAATTTACAATGAGCCCAGTGTCGTTTTATAACTTAAGACATTTACAACCCACATAAACCCCAGGGTAGCACCTGTAAAAAGTGCTCTGCTGTTAGGTTAGTGGCAGGAATGAATGGAGAGTAGAAATGCCACTAAAATACACTTGTGATCTTCATCAGCTCCATGGATGATGTTGGATAGGCTTTGGCACTCGTGCATCTCTAGTTGTTCTTATTTATTAATTCATAGTAATGAATAATTACTGTGTCACTCCCTACCTTTGCAAATACAAGTCCTAAACTCATTCTGAAACTCAACTAAGCTCAGATAGATATGCAAGGCAATAAATCTGTCTTAAATCAACCTAAATACATGCAATATGCGCCCCCCCCCCCCACCCCCAAAACGTTTAATAGAAACAGAACACATTGAAATCAGACATTGCTTTGTATCCATGTGAGGCTTCTCATGCAATATCCCTCATCTGGTTGAGAGTGCCTTTGAAAAGTTCAATACATAATTCAACATAAAAAAACAGTAGAATGAAACAATGGGCTCCTTTAAACAGTTTTGGATCTCCAACCTTTTTTTCAAGTTCGCTTTGTGTGCCTGTATCTGTCCAGAACGGGTAGTGAATAGAGAACAACAATTATCCTCCATTTTCTTTTTGCAACTTGTTTCTAAATCATCAACGAGAAAGAAAGGAGCTTTTCTTCTTCTCCTGATGCTTCTCCTCGAATTGTCAACTAAGTGCACCACACCACAGACAAAATCCCCTTTACCGCTTGTTTACCATAAACAACACGATAAGCATGACAAGGAAAAATGCCTCTGGGGAAAAGTGTAGGGTTAACAAACCAAAAACCCAGCCCTTCTAAACATTGTTGCTTGGATAAAATAATTGCGGAAACAAATACCTCTTTGACTACATAATACATGCAGTGCATTCGTAAAGTATTCAGACCCCTTCACTTTTTTCACATTTTGTTACATTACAGCCTTATTCTAAAATTCATACATTGTTTTTTTCCCCCTCATCAATCTACACACAATACCCCATAATGACAAAGCATAAACAGGTTTCTGGAGATGTTTGCAAATGTATTAAAAAGAAAAACCTGAAATATTACACTTACTCCACTCAAGGACATTCAGAGAATTGTCCAGAAGCCACTCCTGCGTTGTCTTGGCTGTGTGCTTAGGGTTGTTGTCCTGTTAGAGGGTGAACCTTCACCCCAGGCTGCGGTCCTGAGCACTCTGGAGCAGGTTTTCATCAAGGAGCTCTCTGTACTTTGCTCTGTTCTTCTTTGCCTCGATCCTGACTAGTCTCCCAGTCCCTGCCACTGAAAAACATCCCCACAGCATGATGCTGCCACCACCATGCTTCACCGTATGGTGCCGGGATGGTGCCACGTTTCCTCCAGACGTGACGCTTGGCATTCAGGCCAAAGAGTTCAATCTTGGTTTCATCAGACCTGATTTAAAGGTCTGATTGGTGGAGTTCTGCAGAGATTGTTGTAATTCTGGAAGGTTCTCCCATCTCCACAGAGGAACTCTAGAGCTCTGCCAGAGTGACCATTGGGTTCTTGGTCACCTCCCTGACCAAGGCCCTTCTCCCCCGATTGCTCAGTTTGGCCGGGCGGCCAGCTCTAGGAAGAGTCTTGGTGGTTCCAAAGTTCTTCCATTTAAGAATGATGGGGGCCACTGTGCTCTTGGGGACCTTCAATGCTTGCAGAAATGTTTTGGTTTTCTTCCTCAGATCTGTGCCTCGACACAATCCTGTCTCTGAGCTCTATGGAACATTACTTCAACCTCATCGCTTGGTTTTTGCTCTGACTTGCACTGTTAACTGTGGAACCTTATACAGACAGGTGTGTGTCTTTTTAAAATCATGTCCAATCAGTTGAATTTACCACAGGTGGACTCCAATCAAGTTGTAGAAACATCTCAAGGATGATCAATGGAAACAGGATGCACCTGAGGTCAATTTCAAGTCTCGTAGCAAAGGTCTGAATACTTATGTAAATAAGGTATTTCTGTTTTTTATTTTTAATACATTTGCAAAAATGTCTAAAAACCTGTTTTTGCTTTGTCATTATGGGGTATTGTGTGTAGATTGCTGAGGATTTTTTATTTTTTTAATCCATTTTAGAATAAGGCTGTAACGTAACAAAATGGGGAAAAAGCCAAGGGGTCTGAAAACTTTCCGAATGCATTGTATATGTATTTGTGGGACTTTAACGGGGATAGAAAAAGAGGGCAACCGGTAGCCTATTGGTTAGGAGCGTTGGGTCAGTAACAGACGGGGATAGAAACAGAGGGCACCAGGTAGCCTAGTGGTTAGGAGCGTTGGGTCAGTAACAGACGGGGATAGAAACAGAGGGCACCAGGTAGCCTAGTGGTTAGGAGCGTTGGGTCAGTAACAGACGGGGATAGAAACAGAGGGCACCAGGTAGCCTAGTGGTTAGGAGCGTTGGGTCAGTAACAGACGGGGATAGAAACAGAGGGCACCAGGTAGCCTAGTGGTTAGGAGCGTTGGGTCAGTAACAGACGGGGATAGAAACAGAGGGCACCAGGTAGCCTAGTGGTTAGGATCGTTGGGTCAGTAACAGAAAGGTCGCTGGTTCGAAGAGCCGAAAAGGTGAAAAATCTGTCGATGTGCCTTTGAGCAGGCCCGTAACTCTAATTGCTCCTGTAAGTTGCTCTGGATAAGAGGGTGTGCTAAAATGTAAACAAAGGCATTTGTTTTGAATGTGAGGGAGAGAGTATTTCCCAGATAAAAGGAGAACAACTCACCAGAATACTTAGAGGTGCTGAGTTTAGGGCTAATGCAGGATTTGTGCAGTAGAGTGACTACACTGGCTACACGGGCAGTGAGTGACAGTTCCAATCTCTTGTTGTTCTGAGGAGGCAGGAAGACTGCAATCGGTTTTGAGAGAATCAGATCAGGGTGGATGCTCTTATCTCTCTAAGTATGTGACAGGCAGGGCCTCAGGGCTAACTGGGGCTGGAGCTTGATATTGTTCACATTCAAAACAGCCAGGCAGGCAGGCAGGCAGCAAGTTGGAACATTCATTTACTCCTGTCTCTTCAAGAAGGCTTTTAAACGATGTGATGTAACGATTGTCAATATAGGCGATTAGACCTTGCATGAATCTTAAAGGGATAGTTCAGCAAAATTACCTATTTAGATATTAAAGGGGAAATCTGCTGTTGAAAAAATAACAATGGACCACCCCAACACGTTTTTTTTTAAATAAAAAGCTGGGGATGGGGAGGAGAAACGTAAACACTCAAATTCATAGACAGAGCTATGGATGCAAAAACTGACCATCCATGATATAAAAATGATAACCATGTTTTGAGGCTATACAGTATTTGTTTACATTGTTTTTTCAAAACAAGGCTATATTTTGGGTTATGATGGGGTACGACAGTTAAACTAAGCTCATGAGGCATTTATGAGTTATATTCTTCAAGAATCAATGATATTATCCCTTTTATAATGGAGGACAAGCATATATGCGTACATGGATAGATAAAACAATACTAAAAAGACTAATCAGAATGTTATGTACTGGATACCTACCACACTAAAGTGAACTCTCATACCACAAATCAATCTAATAACAACATGATGTAAATCAGTCTGTCTCTCTGTAACCCATCATCAATATAATAACCATGCAGCATGTACTGTATGAGTTTCAGTGCCATGGTTTAACCGAGTGACAACTGAGACACATGATATAATCTTCATACCAAACAGTCCACAAAGCACAGTTGTATCTATGCATATAGGGTGGCTTCTGAATGATAACTTTCTCAGTAGGATGAGACTTGGTAGGGGGCTGCAACTCCAGAATGTCCCTTGGGCAGAATGCTCCAACTCCAGAATGCTCCAACACCAGAATGCCCCTTGGAATGCTCCAATACCAGAATACTCTGAGTCGATATTCACGTAATAATAAGTAATTCCCCTCGACCATGTCGACAAATTGGGGAAAACAAACATTCTTTCCCATTCACCCTCATTGTAAAAGAGGCAACTTTGTTGTAGATTTCTTTTATACAGAAATAACTGAACATGCCAAAACGCTGCTGTGTTGTTCAATGTACATGTAACCAGGTCAAAAATCCCGACCTACGAATTGCAATGCTCCCACGTAGGGAAATAGAGCTTGCAAGAAGAGCCCTGTGGCTTCAGGCTATTCAGGGTGGGAGAGTGGGAAATGTGGGGACCCGGTGCCCAAGTAGGCTACAAGTAGCTATGTGTGTGGGAAACATTTCATCACAGGTACGACTTGTTTAGTCCGTTTGTAACTCCACTCACTATTTCTAGCTGACTGTATAGTCTGTTTGTTTGTGTTATTGGTCTTGGCTAGCTTAATGTTCCAGTCGGTAGCTAGTTAGCACTCACACACGTGGCTGCTAGCACCGCCATGACAAGGGGCATGAGAGAAGCCCTACAATATTAGGTTTTTCTAAGTAGTGAAAATGCTAGGGAGAAGGCAATGTTGAAAAGTCATCTTTAGACATGTTGTACTTTTCTTAAATGTAGTTTTGTAATTGACTAAAGCAAGCAGACAACAATAAAAAAGGTCACGTTTTTGCTGTGAGGCAATGGGGTAACCTAGGCAACCACAGGTTGTTTTTCCCGCAGGTGGGCACGGCTGTGATGTTTTATCTAATATTGACTGGGACTATACCAGAATGCAGAATGCTCCAATACCAGAATTTCAACAGAAACCTAAAGCCTTTTAGACCAATTGAACAAACAGCGAAGCTATTAGTCTCAACTACATGGAGAAACTACCAGTTAAAAGCTAAACTTTTACAACTCAGACTATGGAAATGACTGATGTCCATAAGATGTTCATGTGGCACTTGACTGTTTTGATTCATATTAAGGTTGTGGGAAGCACTTGTGTACACACCATTTTGGGAATGACTACTAGTATGAGACTGAGGTATGAATAATAATTGTCAGTCATACAGTATAGCCAGCCATTCATCATGTCTGTACCATCACACAAAATATGTTTATTTGATCTTAATGTTTCTCTTATACAGTTCAATAGACTTTTCTTGAGAATAAACCCATACTCTTAATTTATGTTCCTTTTTAAATACTCTGTGTAAAAGAATACATAGAAAAACAGTACATAAGATATCTTCTATCACACCATTCAACCAGTAAATACAGAGAAACAAATAGGCCCAGGCTTAGTTGTGTGGACAAATGTGTCTAAATGTGGTGATTGGAGCATTACTGTGGTAATTAACGAGGCCATCACCTGACATTACAGTTTGGCAGATGAGCACTGAGCCCTCCAACCTCTCTGATGACGAGTCGCGGTTCAAAAACCTGAACAGGATACAAATGGTTCACTCAGGCCCGTTGCCGACTACAATGCACTCAGGGGCAATTAAGCAACCCTGGATCCAACAACAGGGCACAAATTCTTTGAATATCCACCCAAGACATCCCACAAAGCATTAAAAACATGTCAAAACAGGACATTAATAAGAAGGTCGAGAAGGGGTTGAAAGGAGACGAAATCACCTTTTCTAACATTTCGATGTTCTGATTTTCTCATCAAAAGGTCTCGAGGGAGATGAGTTGACTTCCTCCAAGGCAGGTACTGTAGCTTTAGGCGGAATTCATTTATTCAAACATAAGATTTTTTTTTTTAACTGTACTTGGAAATAACAAACTAAGAAACTAATTTAGTACAATCGGGTCATTAGTGCGATGGTAAGTATGAAAAGCAATTTTCTTGTTTGTGCTATATCCCTTGAAGCCTTGAATAAATCTGAAAGTACAATAGTCGGCGCCTAGAGGACTTGGCCCTAACCATTCACGGTTGGTGAAAGTAAAATCAAATCAGTTATTTAAACATAAGCCTTTCACACTTCATGCGAAGGACTCCCAATCCATCCCCCGTCCCCATCTGTCTCACACATTTCCACATTGCTTGACAAGAACGAGATTCTTACCCTTGAGGCAGACGGCAAAAAAAACACTTTATTTTGGTGTCAGAAGGGACAAACAGCGCAGGTGAGAATGTGATGATTATTACATTTTAACATCGCTATTTAACTCTAAATCAAATGGCCTGCGTGGCTGCATGTTGTACAGTCTGGGAGTTCTACTGCAGTGGCTATATTTCTCTAACTCACTCACTTTCACAGCTGCTTTCCACTGATTGATAAGCATGTCCAGTTTAGTTATAATTACCTTAATTTCCGGACTATAAGCCGCTACTTTTTCCCCACGCTTTGAACCTCGCGGCTTAAACAATGACGCGGCTAATATATGGATTTTTCCCACTTTCAAATAAAAAAATTAAAATAAAACACATTCTGTGACGTGCTCAGTTTTTTGGCGGCATGAAGCTTTCATTAGACAAATGAAATTGCCTAATGGGTTAAGGTCAAACAACTTTTTTGTTTACTGTTTAGATTAAATCGAGCGCGCTCAAACTTCCCATCATTCTGATTACGGTAGTCATTTTGTCACCCTCATCATGGCAAAGACACGGAGAAATCCATATGATGCAGCTTTCAAGTTGAATGCGATTGATCTGGCTGTTGGAAAAGGAAATAGAGCTGCTGCACGGGAGCTTGGTCTGAAGCAATTACTTTTTTGGTATGCTACTGTTTACTGCAAATTTTTAATTTTTTGTTACAAACCGTGTTTCGTTAAAGCCTATTTATTTTTGTTACAAGCCGTGTTTCGTTAAAGCGTGTGTAAAGTTAATTTGTTTCAATGTACCGGTAGGCACCTGCGGCTTATAGACATGTGCGGCTTATTTATGTTAAAAAAAAAAAGAATAATTTAATTCAGTGCGTGCGGCTTATATTCAGGTGCGCTCAATAGTCCGGAAATTACGGTAAGCAATAAGGCCAGAGGGGGTGTGGTATATTCAAATATCTATCAATGTGCTCAATTTCATAAAAAGGTAAATGGTGCACGAAACATCGGAATACTTTCACAATTTCAATAGTGTTAATGAACATTTATTTCACAATATTCACAATTTCAACTACCTGTGATGGTAAAATGCGTACTAAAAAGATGGCGATTTTTTTTTATCAATGAGGTTCAGGTAAGTATTAAAACAGTCAAACAAAAATCAATATTGAAATTTCACTATTAATCATGTTACTAGTATGCAAGTCAGAAACATTTCAGCATGGAATTAAACATTAAGGTAGGTATTCAGGTAAGAATCAATCATCCTTTTCCTGCCAAGGTAGGATTTACCCTCCATCCACCTTCTCTTCTGAACCTTTCCACTTTGAAAGGTATTTTCTTGGCTGGCAAATTCTCATCGCCCTTGGTTGTGCCGCTACAAGCTGTGAACACACACAAATATATATTTCTGGAGTTTCTCCCATTCTTCTCTGCAGATCCTCTCAAGCACTGCCAGGTTGGACAGGGAGCGTTGCTGCACAGCTATTTTCAGGTCTCTCCAGAGAAGTTCTATCGGGTTCAAGTCCGAATAGAATTATTGTCAGATTTGCCAAATGGAGGGCGGGGGAGAGCTTTGTTTGCGTCTCTGTGTGTGGAGTAAAGGTGGTCTAGGATTTTTTCCCCCCCTGGTTGCACATGTGACATGCTGGTAAAAAGTTGGTAAAACTGATTTAAGTTTGCCTGCATTAAAGTCCCCGGCCACTAGGAGTGCCACTTCTGGGTGAGCATTTTCTTCTTTGCTTATGGCCTTATCGAGTTGGTTGAGAGCGGACTTAGTGCCAGCTTCGCTTTCTGGTGGTAAATAGATGGCTACAAATAATACAGATGACAATTCTCTTGGTAGATAGTATGGTCGACAGCTTGTCATAAGGTACTCTACCTCAGGAGAGCAATTGAATATTTATTTAATATTATACATCGTGTACCAGCTGTTATTGACAAAAAGACACACTCCCACCACTCGTCTTACCAGAGGTAGCATCTCTGTTCTGCCGGTGCATGGAGACTCCTACGTTGTCTTTTCTGTGTGCTTAGGGTCATTGTCCTGCTTAGGGTCATTGTCCTGTGAACCTTCACCTTCAGTCGGAGGTCGTGAGCACTCTGGAGAAGAATTTCATCAAGGATCTCTCTGTACTTTGCTCCGTTCACCTTAATCATGATTAGTCTCCCAGTCCCTGCCGCTGAAAAACATCCCCACAGCATGGTGCTGCCACTACCATGCTTCACCATAGGGATGGTGCCAGGTTTCCTCCAGACGTGACACTTGGCATTCAGGCCAAAGAGTTCAATCTTGGTTTCATCAGACCAGAGAATCTTGTTTCTCATGGTCTGAGAGGACTTTAAGTGCCTTTTACTGAGTAGTGGCTTCCTTCTGGCCACTCTACCATAAAGGCCTGATTGGTGGAGTGCTGCAGAGATGGGTGTCCTTCTGGAATGTTCTCCCATCTTCACAGAGGTTCTCTGGAACTCTGTCAGAGTGACAATCGGGTTCTTGTTCACCTGCCTGACCAAGACCCTTCTCCCCCGATTGCTCAATTGGGCCGGGCAGCCAGCTCTAGGAAGAGTCTTGGTGGATCCAAACTTCTTCCACTGTGTGCATGGAGACCTTCAATGCTGCATACATTTTTTGGTTCCCTTCCCCAGATCTGTGCCTTGACACAACCCTGTCTCGGAGCTCTACGGACAATTCCTTCGATCTCGTGGCTTGGTTTTTGCTCTGACATGCACTGTCAAATGTGGGAACTTATATAGACAGGTGTGTGCATTTCCAAATCCTCCCCAAGCAATGGAATTTAGCACATGTGGACTCCAGTCAAGTTGTAGAAACATCAGTGATTATCAATGGAAACAGGATGCACCTGAGCTCAATTTCGAGTCTCATAGCAAAAGGTTGGAATACTTACAGTTGAAATCGGAAGTTTACATACACTTAGGTTGGAGTCATTAAAACTCGTTTTTCAACCACTCCACACATTTCTTGTTAACAAACTATAGTTTTGGCAAATCGGTTAGGACATCTACTTTGTGCATGACACAAGTAATTTCTCCAACAATTGTTTACAGACAGATTATTTCACTTATAATTCACTGTATCACAATTCCAGTGGGAAAGAAGTTAACATACACTAAGTTGACTGTGCCTTCAAACAGCTTGGAAATTCCAGAAAATGATGTTATGGCTTTAGAAGCTTCTGATATGCTAATTGACATAATTTGAGTCAATCGGAGGTGTACCCGTGGATGTATTTCAAGGCCTAACTTCAAACTCAATGCTTCTTTGCTTGACCTCATGGGAAAATCAAAAGAAATCAGCCAAGACCTCAGAAAAAAATTGGAGACTTCCACAAGTCTGGTTCATCCTTGGGAGAAATTCCAAATGCCCGACGGTACCACATTCATCTATACAAGCAATAGTACGCAAGTATAAACACCATGGGACCACGCAGCCATCATACCGCTCAGGAAGGAGACGTGTTCTGTCTCCTATAGATGAACGTACTTTGGTGCAAAAAGTGCAAATCAATTCCAGAACAACAGCAAAGGACCTTCTGAAGATGCTGGAGGAAACAGGTACAAAAGTATCTATATTCACAGTACAACGAGTCCTATATCGACATAACCTGAAAGGCCGCTCAGCAAGGAAGAAGCCACTGCTCCAAAACTGCCATAAAAAAATGTCAGACTACGGTTTGCAACTGCACATGGGGACAAAGATTGTACTTTTTGGAGAAATGCCCTCCGGTCTGATGAAACAAAAACTGAACTGTTTGGCCATAATGACCATTGTTATGTTTGGAGGAAAAAGGGGGACGCTTGCAAGCCGAAGAACACCATCCCAACCGTGAAGCATGGGGGTGGCAGCATCATGTTGTGGGGGTGTTTTTCTGCAGGAGGGTCTGGGGGACTTCACAAAATAGATGAAATCATGAGGCAGGAAAATTATGTGGATATATTGAAGCAACATATCAAGACATCAGTCAGGAAGTTAAAGCTTGGTCACAAATTGATCTTCCAAATGGACTATGACCCCAAGCATACTTCCAAAGCTGTGGCAACAAAGTCAAGCTATTGGAGTGGCCATCACAAAGCCCTGACCTCAATCCTATAGAAAATTTGTGGGCAGAACTGAAAAAGCATGTGCGAGCAAGGAGGCCTACAAACCTGACTCAGTTACACCAGCTCTGTCAGGAGGAATGGGCCAAAATTCACCCAACTTATAATGGGAAGCTTGTGGAAGGCTACCCGAAACGTTTGACCCAAGTTAAACAATTTAAAGGCAATGCTACCAAATACTAATTGAGTGTATGTAATCTTCTGACCCACTGGGAATGTGATGAAAGAAATAAAAGCTGAAATAAATCATTCTCGCTACTGTTATTATGACATTCCACATTTTTAAAATAAAGTGAACCTAACTGACCTAAGACAGGGAATTTTTACTAGGATTAAATATCAGGAATTGTGAAACTGAGTTTAAATGTATTTGGCTAAGGTGTATGTAAACTTCTGACTTCAACTGTATGTAAATAAGTTATTTCTATTTTTAATACATTTGCAAAAATGTGTAAAAACCATGTTTAGTTTTGCCATTATGGGGTATTGTGTGTAGATTGGTGTGGAAAACAATTTATTTAATCCATTTTAGAACAAGGCTGTAACATAACAAAATGTGGAAAATGTCAAGGGGTCTTATTACTTTCTGAATGCACCTGTATATATCACAAAAAGTTACTGATATGTGTGAGAAATAAGCTTATAGGCCTTGTCATAAAAACAGAATGACATTTAGACACACACACACACACACACACACACACACACACACACACACACACACACACACACACACACACACACACACACACACAGTGAGTGAGCTCAATTGAGTAGGAGGATTCTGCGCTGAGTTGACCGGTTGATCTAGCTCACATCAGACTTTTTGCAGTGCCGGTGTGTTCTGTTGCTTGTATTTTCACGTGATGCACAATATGTAAATAATAGCCAAATGTAACCGAACATTGTCGACCAAAATGCGTTCTCTCGCAATCAGCTGGAAGTGCTTATGAAATTTGCCAGCTGATTGCGTGGGACAACGTTTGGTCTGTGCTTCAGTTAAACTTGGCTATTCTTGACATATTATGCAAGTTTCATGTGAATTGCATCAGCATTGAAAATACAAACCGACATACAGACCAGCGTACTGAAGTCGGGTTAATAACACTATTCCGTGGATATTTTGTCTCACTTTACCTACTACATAAGGACAAAATCAGAGGACAACAGGTAAAGTACGTATAAATTAAGTTTATTCAACTATCTGACTTGTGATGGGACTGTTCACAAATAGTGAACCTAAATGTTAGAGACGAGATAGGAATCTTCCACTCTTGGATTTGTAGATTCTAGTAGCAACCTAAAGTGATAGCTAGCTAGTTAGCCATTGCCACACACATCTGATTAATCTGTTCACTCTTCATGCCAATGCCAACGACAAGGTGGCTAGTTAATTTAGCCAACAAGCAGAGATCATATGGGGAGCTAAAAATAGGAGATTGAACATTCTGTCAGATTCTGCGTTAGCCAAAGCAAAATGGCTAACTAGCTAATGTTCGCTACCTAGCCATTTCATTTGCACTCGCCCTCAAAATAACATTTCAACAGCAGAATTGTATATGAGAAACACTTATATTACTCCAGAAATATATAATATTACAAAGGCAGAAGGTAACTCAAGTCCAATTTACCTCTGATTGCATTTGGCCAAGAACACACAAACAAAAATCTCTTTAGGAGTGAAGATGTGCGCTTCACTTCAAGAGCTGTGATGGAGATACAGGGTTTGACCGACAACTTTGAGAGCCAATCGACTTAAGAGTTTTGATGACAAGATATTTAGAATACATTTATTTGGTCAAGGGGTCGTGAAACATTCTAACAGATGTAAAGGGAAACCAATAGTATCGAATCATGTAAAATAAAATGAAAATCACAACATTTGAGTGACAAGAGTGACAAGTTTTTTTCATTTGACAGCGACTATACAGTATAATACTTTAAATCTAACTGAAGTGATTTGGTAAATGTAACAGAGTACTTCATTACTTGAGTAAGACTACAAGTACAGCCCACAGAGAGTAACTAGAGAGAACTAGTTCCTCCAGACAGTACAGCCCACAGAGAGTAACTAGAAGAGTACTAGTTCCTCCAGACAGTACAGCCCACAGAGAGTAACTAGAAGAGTACTAGTTCCTCCAGACAGTACAGCCCACAGAGAGTAACTAGAAGAGTACTAGTTCCTCCAGACAGTACAGCCCACAGAGAGTAACTAGAAGAGTACTAGTTCCTCCAGACAGTACAGCCCACAGAGAGTAACTAGAAGAGTACTAGTTCCTCCAGACAGTACAGCCCACAGAGAGTAACTAGAGAGAACTAGTTCCTCCAGACAGTACAGCCCACAGAGAGTAACTAGAAGAGTACTAGTTCCTCCAGACAGTACAGCCCACAGAGAGTAACTAGAAGAGTACTAGTTCCTCCAGACAGTACAGCCCACAGAGAGTAACTAGAAGAGTACTAGTTCCTCCAGACAGTACAGCCCACAGAGAGTAACTAGAGAGAACTAGTTCCTCCAGACAGTACAGCCCACAGAGAGTAACTAGAAGAGTACTAATTCCTCCAGACAGTACAGCCCACAGAGAGTAACTAGAAGAGTACTAGTTCCTCCAGACAGTACAGCCCACAGAGAGTAACTAGAAGAGTACTAGTTCCTCCAGACAGTACAGCCCACAGAGAGTAACTAGAAGAGTACTAGTTCCTCCAGACAGTACAGCCCACAGAGAGTAACTAGAAGAGTACTAGTTCCTCCAGACAGTACAGCCCACAGAGAGTAACTAGAAGAGTACTAGTTCCTCCAGACAGTACAGCCCACAGAGAGTAACTAGAAGAGTACTAGTTCCTCCAGACAGTACAGCCCACAGAGAGTAACTAGAAGAGTACTAGTTCCTCCAGACAGTACAGCCCACAGAGAGTAACTAGAAGAGTACTAATTCCTCCAAAAATGTACTTACAGTAAGTACGTGTAACGTGTTTTTACTGTGTGCATATTTCAAGTGAAGTAATGTCAAAAAGGTCACAATGCTAATTTTTTTTTAAGTGTACTTTCTAATTAGAAATGAAATATCTCTGTGTTGACATGATTAGCTGGCTTCTGTTTCATTCAAAGCCTTCATCTGAGCTCCAGAGTGTTGACATTGATGAATTTACAAATGAAGCACCTCAGGGTATGCAGTGAAATGTGAAATGTCACTTCAAGAGGAATAACTGGCATGCCTCTTCTTTTCTTAATGCCCTATTTCTCCTCTTGTAACAACAGTGATAAGGTTGAAAA
Organism: Salmo trutta; assembly: GCF_901001165.1. Taxonomy (NCBI): domain Eukaryota; kingdom Metazoa; phylum Chordata; class Actinopteri; order Salmoniformes; family Salmonidae; genus Salmo; species Salmo trutta. The sequence goes on along the minus strand of NC_042972.1, from coordinate 12,458,109 downwards.
GTGAACGACGGAAAAAATGTTTGGCGGGAAAAACATGGCGTTACTTTTAATTTGTGGTACGTTAGTTCCAATTGAATAATTATGGTACTCTTGTAGAGTTTACACACAAATACATAATCCACTATAAATCTATCTAAAACACAACTGGTGTACTTAGCGGTCAAGCAACAATAATGATTAAATGAAATGTAGAAGTTAGAATAAAATAGTCTGCCTTTACAAAGGTACTGTACAGTTTACTCTGTATTACACGGGGGAGATGAGAGACATTTGCATGGCACTGTTATTGTGAATATAATTACGAGCGACTTTAATTACTGTGATTATGCTAATTTGGTAATTTCAGAAAGCCTCTAATTTGAACAAACCCTGAAGTATGAATATGTGATTGTGTCAGGACTTGAAGAAAAAGAAAGTGACAGTTTGTTTGTTCAATCCTTCATATGTTTGTTTTCACTGGTGGTCTCTGATATTTGGGCAAAACTGATTTGTGTGCCGAAAAAACAAACAAACGAACACTACCCACACTGTTCAGTTCTTTTTATCCTTTGGACATTTCATAGACAGTTTCTCTGTTTACGAGTGGGACCATACACCGCTCCAAACAAATCTATTTTTCCATCTCTACAACACATCACTACTCACAGACCCAACTCACATTGAACAATGAAATCGTTTGGTCATGTTATTGGGCCAATGGCCAAGAGACACTCGTGGAAGAGAAGAAGTGAAGGAGCAAGCGAATCCGACATCATAATATTAACTCCACCTCGAGGAGAAGCATCGCCATGAGAAAGGAAGGTCTTCTGTAATTACCTAGGCAGGTGGAACAGGTGGAACGAGGCCATGAGTTGAAGAAAACGTGGCCCTCTGAGTTCTTTAAATAATCACAGCCTGTTGTTGATGCTCATGTTGTTGTCAGGTCAGGGACTCTTGCTAGCAGTTTGGCCCCCCCAGCATGGGGTGCCAGGGTGATGTAATCCTGCCCTCTCGGAAACTCTAATTCCACTGCGGGGCCAGGATCTTTCTCTATGTTCCCCGGGGACCTCCAGGCTTCAGAGGCTAACGTTCAGCTAATCAGAGCGAACAGGGATGGCCCCTAGAGTCCTCTGCTAATGCAAGGCCAATCCAGCCAGACAGGAGGGTGACCCGTGTGGGATGGGAGGCCCATCTCTCCACAAATCACATATAGTGTAGCAACACTGTTTAAACCCCATCGGCATATTGTCTATTCCCTCCCTATTCCATAGCCTGATATGTTTGTTGCTGTCATTGCTTCTCATTCGATGAAGTTGAAGCAGCCCTGCATCAAAATAGGAAAAGCACACCTATTGTATTGTACTCACATGGCTGAGGCAACTATATATGTATTGTCATTCATTCGCACATGCAAATATACTTGTTGCACGTGCGTGGGAAAATTAGCTTATGTCTCTTAAAGTAGTCCTGCATGACATGTTACAGTCCCATTAAAGTCAATAAAGATAGATGTAGGGTGGCATTTGACTTGAGATCTGTGCACCTAACTCCGACATTCTCCTAAATCATGCCTTGATGTCATTGAGAGACTTGCACAAAATTTCGGAATACCTGCCATAAAGTATTATCATTTGAAACCATAATATTGTAGTTGGACAAATTGTAGTGATCAAATGCATTCTTTCCTTTAATGTCAATTTTATACTGAACAAAAATATAAATGCAACATGTAAAGTGTTGGTCTCATGTTTCATTAGCTGAAATAAATGATTCCCGAAATGTTCCCTACGCACACATAGCTCATTTCTCTCAAATTTGGTGCACAAATTTGTTTACATCCGTGTTATTGAGCGTTTCTCCTTTGCCAAGATAATCCATCCACCTGACAGGTGTGGAATATCAAGAAGCTGATTAAACAGCATGATCTTTACACAGGGGTATCTTGTGCTGGGGACAATAAAAGGCCACTGTAAAATGTGCAATTTTGTAGCACAACACGATGCCACAGGTGTCTCAAAGTTTTGAGGGAGCTTGCATTTGGCATGCTGACTGCAGGAATGTCCAACAGAGCTGTTGCCAGATAATGTTATGTTAATTTCCATAAGCCGCCTCCAACGTTGTTTTAGAAAATTTGGCTGTACGGCCAACCGGCCTCACAACCGCAGACCAGGCGTAACCACGCCAGCCCAGGACCTTCAGATCTGGCTTCTACACCACCAGGACAGCTGATGAAACTGTGGGTTTGCACAACCAAAGTTTCAGAGTTTGTGCAGAAATTCTGTCTCAGGGAAGCTCATCTGCGTGCTCGTCATCCTCATCAGGGTCTTGACCTGACTGCAGTTCGGCGTCGTAACCGACTTCAGTGGGCAAATGTTCACCTTTGATGGCCACTGGCCCGCAGGAGAAGTGACCTCTTCACGGAATTAATCCGGATTTCATTTGAACCGGGCAGATGGCAGACCGCGAATTTGGCGTCGTGTTTGGGAGCGGTTTGCTGATGTCAACGTTGTGAACAGAGTGCCCCATGGTGGCGGTGGGGTTATGGTATGGGCAGGCATAAGCTATGGACAACGAACCCAATTACATTTTGTTTATGGCAATTTGAATGCACAGAGATACTGTGACGAGATCTGGAGGCCCATTGTCGTGCCATTCATCCACCGCCATCATCTCATGTTTCAGCATGATATTGCACAGCCCCATGTCACACGGATCTGTACATAATTCATGAATGCTGAAAATGTCCCAGTTCTTCCATGGCCTGGATACTCACCGGACACGACACCCATTGAGCATGTTTGGGATGTTCTGGATCGACGTGTACGACAGCGTTTTCCAGTTCCTGCCAATATCCAGCAACTTCGCACAGCCATTGAAGAGGAGAGGGACAACATTCCACAGGCCACAATCAACAACTTGATCAACACTATGCAAAGGAGATGTGCCACGTTGCATGAGGCAAATGGTGGTCACACCAGATACTGACTGGTTTTCTGATCCATGCACCCTTTTTTTAAAAGGTATCTTTGACCAACAGATGCAAATCTGTATTCCCAGTCATGTGAACTCCATAGATTAGGGCCTAATGAATGTATTTCACCTCACTGATTTCCTTCTAGGAGCTGTAACTCAGTAGCTTTTTTGAAATTGTGGCATGTTGTGTTTACATTTTTGTTCGGTGTAGATCCAATTACAGATAGATTGTATGACCAGCAGTGGAGTCCAGCTATGTTAGTCTAATAATGAACACCCATAGTAGTGTTACATGAGTAGGTAGGCATCTAACAGAAACACACGTGATACTAACTCCTAGAACACATGTGATACTAACTCCTAGAACACACGCGATACTAACTCCTAGAACACACGTAATACTAACTCCTAGAACACACGTGATACTAACTCTAGAACACACGTATTACTAACTCCTAGAACACACGTGATACTAACTTCTAGAACACACGTAATACTAACTCCTAGAACACATGTGACACTAACTTCTAGAACACACATGATTCTAACTCCTAGAACACACGTGATACTAACTCCTAGAACACCCGTGATACTAACTCCTAGAACACGCGTGATACTAACTCCTAGAACACACATGATACTAACTTCTAGAACACCCGTGATACTAACTCCTAGAACACACGTGATACTAACTTCTAGAACACCCGTGATACTAACTCCTAGAACACACGTGATACTAAGTCCTAGAACACGTGACACTAACTCCTAGAACACACATGATACTAACTTCTAGAACACCCGTGATACTAACTCCTAGAACACACATGATACTAACTCCTAGAGCTTTGAAGCTCATCCTCCCCATTTCTATATACCTCAAACCTGCATAACCCTTCAAGCTTTTACCCATCTGTCTCCATTCTCTGCAACATTTAGAAAACAAGAAAGATTTCTTCTGAAACTATATGTTGAAGGATGTGGTTCAACTTCAAGCGAATGTGAACGCTCTCCCAAAAATGCCAACCAACAAACCAATCTTGGGATCTGGGTTAATTAAATGTGTGAGACTAGGATGTTCTGTACTCATGCTGTCAGTGTTGACAGGTAATTGGGGCACAATTATCCAGGCACTTGGACACTTGAAAATTACGCCATTGAACACAACTCATTAACATGCCGCCCTAATAAGGAGTCTTTAAGTGGCGTTCAGGCGCTGCTCAGACTAGTTCTTGGGTGGGAGGCTGTCACTCTCATCTCTAATATCTTACACAGAGGTGTGTTTACGTGTGGGTGTGTTTGGGAGAGAGAGTGAGGGAGAGATGAGGGTAGAGATGGGGGAGAGATTTGCATGTATGTTGCATAGTAAAAGTTGAACTGTCAGCAATTATATCAGTGATTATCGATTATAGAGCCATCACAGCTGTGACAAGAGATGTGTGTTTGTGTGTGGATTGTGGAAAGAGAGTTGTATGGGTGTTTCGTAGGTCCATAAAAAATATGTCCACATTTACAGTATTACATGTTTTTGCGTTACTTTCCTTCCTGTTTAAGTTCAGTTTGTCATCATACACTAGGGCAGACATATTCCCACAGCCACAGAGGACTATTCATAATGACGGAGGACGATCATACAGCAAACCGTTGCCAGTCTGGTGTGAATACCTGACAATTTAGAGCTTCCAGACATCTGTCCCAAATGTACCCAATTCCCTATATTGTGTACTACTTTTGACCAGGGTCCATATGGACGAGGGGTGAATTTTGGGGTGCAGACTTTGTTGTACTTCAATTGTCTTCACAGCTATCTTCGCTGTCTCCGAAACACAGCTGCTGTGTCACTTTCAATCTCACCTTGCCTCTTACAGCCAGTCTCGACAAGCATGACGCAACCACATGCCCGTACTAACTCATTGTTTCGACACCCAAAATCATAGGCTGCCTGGCTAGTTCCTCCCTTCATTTACAAGACCAACTAAGAGTAGCACGCTCTTACCTTATGGCTTAGTTCAGTGGTTCTCCAACTCTGGGTCAGTGAACAGTGTTTTTGCCCATAGAAAAAGATGTGGCATGTGTGCATGCATGCAGTGTTGGGGGATGTTACCCAACACTGGAAGGGGGGCCCCAAATGAAAAAGTTTGGGAACTCCTGGCTACCTCTCCATTCAGATACAATAGCTACCCCCTGACTAAAACACAGTAACAGGCAGAAACACCCACAGTCAAAACCAACTAACACTACCTACAGTAAGTCTACAACGGAACAGTGCACCCATAGCATACTTCTGTTCTCTAATTAATGAGTCCCTTTAACTATTCAAGATCACAGAGACAATTGAATTTAATTTTGATGTCTAAATGTGCCATGGATTTTAGTTTGTTTTGACTGCTATGTGAGAGCGTAATAAAAATTTGACAAACTTTAAAGGGAGTTTCTATAGGGCTAATGTACGGTAAGAGCTCTATAGGGCTAATGTACAGTAAGAGCTCTATAGGGCTAATGTACAGTAAGAGCTCTATAGGGCTAATGGACAGTAAGAGCTCTATAGGGCTAATGTACAGTAAGAGCTCTATAGGGCTAATGTACAGTAAGAGCTCTATAGGGCTAATGTACAGTAAGAGCTCTATAGGGCTAATGGACAGTAAGAGCTCTATAGGGCTAATGTACAGTAAGAGCTCTATAGGGCTAATGGACAGTAAGAGCTCTATAGGGCTAATGTACAGTAAGAGTTTCTATAGGGCTAATGTACAGTAAGAGCTCTATAGGGCTAATGGACAGTAAGAGCTCTATAGGGCTAATGTAAAGTAAGAGTTTCTATAGGGCTAATGTACAGTAAGAGCTCTACAGGGCTAATGTACAGTAAGAGCTCTATAGGGCTAATGGACAGTAAGAGCTCTATAGGGCTAATGTACAGTAAGAGTTTCTATAGGGCTAATGTACAGTAAGAGCTCTATAGGGCTAATGTACAGTAAGAGCTCATTGTTCCCATGCTGTGGTGGAAGTAAAACTATATTTTATTGATAACATAAAATCAAAACGAGAAGCTGTGCATTCTCTCTGCATAACTAGGCCGTCATTGTTAATAAGAATTTGTTCTTAACTGACTTACCTGACTAAAAAAGGTTAAATAACAAGACTTGGTCTTTGGTAGGAAATAATCAACTACAACGATGTCAACCTAAGACTTGGATCAACTACTAAAGAGTGAACCCCCCTCCCCTCACCCCCTTCCCTAGTTATTTGCCCCCTATTACCCCCCCCCCCCCCCCCACTTCGCCCTCAGGCTTCTTCCATTCCTCTTGAGAATGAAAATGTGGCTTGTGTGTCTCCAATAAATCCCTCAGACTAATGATCCCTTTTCAGGGTTGATTCACGGCCATACTGACAGGTCAAATTGCTGGTGTGAATCCTTGGCACGGCATGAAACCACAAAGAGCCCTCAGGCCAGAGAGCAGGAGAAAAGGGGTGGATCCCCAAGCTGCTTTTTAGCCCTCTTAACCGACCAACCGGTTGTGCAGTATTTTGGGTGTGTGGAAAGTTTGAATTTGAAAACTTTATTGTCCACGATGTAGCAAAGATGTAGTACATTGGCAGAGGAGTTAGAGAGTTAATAAAATTAGAATGAACTTTGTTGTCCACACAATGTAGTCTACAGACTGACAGGTTGAATAATGTGAAGGAGTGATGTTACTGTAAATATTGTGGAAAACAGAAAGGAAAACACCGCTCACTGCTGCTCATGCTCCCAGGTGATATTTATTTACAACAACGCTTCGAAACGTGAGCAGCAGTGTGGGGCGTTTTCCTTTCTGTTTTCCATGGGTTTGCATTAAGCACAGCTGGATGTGCATATGTTCTTCAGCTTTTTACTGTAAAGATTGTGGCTATCGACAGTGTGGAGGGTCCATAGTGATCTCAGTGTACCTGTGTTGAAAGTGTAACTATACATATTGGCATGGTTTTCAGATACGTTCCTGGCTATTCAGTAAATATGATCAGGACTTTTATCAGCTGTTAAGTAATATGTGTTTCATGACGCTCCTAGCAGGCCATTGCTCTTATCCCCCCCTACACACACACACACACACACACACACACACACACACACACACACACACACACACACACACACAAACACACACACACACACACACACACACACACACACACACACACACACACACACACACACACACACACACAGTGACTCTTATTTGTTTTCTGGTTGGATCAACGAGCCAATTGCATGCCTACAATTAACCCTTCCATTTCCTCCCTGGCAGTTCCATCAGTTTCATTTCCCCCTCCTATGTCTGATGTAGCAGGGAGTTTTAACGATAGGGGGAAGCCTTAACAATAGGGGGTTTTATGCTTGGTTTAAGCGGCCGCTTGTTTATATACAATAAATTGATGTGAAAATCATACTCAGGCCATTTGGAAGCCATTACAAGGGGGGAGAACACACAATGAAGTGTCTCTAGAAATAAAGTCTCTCTTCTGGTTGGATTTAAATGAACCCTGGTGTGTAAATCAGTGTTAACATCGTTAGGCAAAGTCTTTGTGGTGAAGGGTGGCGGGTGGTAGTGGTTTAGTAACATAGTACTGTACAAGGAGAGAAGACTGAGTTGTGTGCAGTGGCGCTGTTCAACAAAAGATAATTTCTCAACTACTGTATGTACCTATATACAATGTTTCTGTTTATTGGTGCCTGACTTGTACAGTGTTCTTCCCCAACAAAGAATAAAATACTGTAATAATGTAATAACTGTTTCATAAGCAAGCAGCTATACAAGGCCGATATAGCACTTAATCACAGAATTTGCTTTATGATCCCTAGAATGCATTTAAACCTCACAGTCAAAACTCCTTCAGAAAATACAAGTCCAGGACTGCATCGGCAATAGAACAAATATGCTCATTGTTAAATCCAGCATTTCCCCTTCATATTATACCGCTTGTTCTGTCAGAGTCATGCTCGGAAACATGTTTTCACTCAAATCTACTTTATACTCTCTCTCTCTTTCTGTCTCGGCCTAAATGTTCTCCTTTCTGGCTTGCACAGACAATAGCTTTTAGAGCTGTAATCCCCTAGGGCCCTGTGGTACTTTTTCCAACAGAGAAAAATAGTCTTCCAGTGACAAATAACAGGGACTCACTCACTCAAGGGCACTGTGCTATGCAGATGGGAGCAGATCAAGGTTTGGGTCAAGGTTTGGGAAAGGATAGGTGGTATAGGCCATAAACGTCCGTATGACACTAAAATAAAAATGTGGTTTGTTAACCATCTGGAGTGCATTGTATTTCGTTTTTACTTTTATGTGCAAAGTAGTCGATTAATGCTGATTATATTGTGATAATGACATGGAAATGTAGCAAATCGATGACATTGAAGTTGAAATATGCCACAAGCTGGTATTTTTTGGCATCTCTTTCAGTCTTTTTTTCAATACACGATGTGCATTTCAACATTAGACCAAAAGTCAGTCACACACTGTAAAAACTCTTGACTGATACGTAATATCAATCTGTCACATCAGACATGTCCTACAAGCCATACAGGACAGTTGGACATAGGCCTATATTTTTTCAGTCACATCCACTTATGTCGCTGTATCTGTCATTGATTTTAACTACATGATGGTTACACGTTGAACTCACTGTGTGTTCAGACCCAGTCCTCCTTCAATTTAGAGGATCTTTAGGCGCACTTACCACAGCCTGAGACATTTCGGGACAAGGCCTGGGAGAGACAAGAACCACAAGCTGTCAGAGAACAGACCCTGGCATCCCACAACATCCCATATTCCCGTCAACGCCACGTCTCCCACTAAATGGGATGATGGTACAAAAGCAAGTCGGAAATAAGAACACTGAAGCAAAGAAGGCATAGCTCTTTGGTTCACTGCTAAGGATTTCGACTTACATATTAAGATACTTTTCTTCTCTGGTTTTTAGAGAGAAAAAAAAAAGTCTGTCAGCATTTGCAAGGTTGAGACTCAACAGAACAGAGCGTCTCAGAGAGGCAAAAATGCAAAAAAAAGTTACATATCGCTATTGAGAAAATTATGAATTCTGTCATGGAATCTCTCAGGAGTTTTTTGGTGCTTGCGTTGCCCACAACTGCTGAAAGAAGATGAATTGATGAACGTTTTGTTAGACTGAGGGCAATTTGAGTTTTGACGGTTGTGAAATAAATCAGATTTATATTAACCGCACAAACATAAAGGGATGATGCAATACATCTGAATACTACATAAGAAAGATGGCTGACTGTTTTGTTTTAGCACTGTCAATATTTCTTTACTATTTTATTTAACCTTTATTTAACTAGGCAAGTCATTTTGCAGATGCTTTTATCCAGACTGACTTAATCTTAAGATAACTAGGTGAGATTCAAGAGCTTGAAGATGAGATGGAAAGTTGAATCAGGTGTGCTAGCTCTGGAATAGACCAATTAAACATTGTTGGATTCTCACTTGAAATATACCTATTCATGTTACCATACTACAACTTACTGATTACTTTACATGTATAATGAATGTCTATGTTTGGGTCAATGAGAACTAGGTGTATGGAAAGTCACTGAGTGAGAAAGGGGGAGTCCAGAAAGTTTACATTCTGTCAGTAAATGTATTTTAATTTTACTAGGTAAGTCAGTTAAGAACAAATTCTTATTTACATTGACAGCCTACCCTGGCCAAACCCAGATGACGCTGGGCCAATTGTGCGCCGCCCTGTGGGACTCCCAATCACGTCCAGTTGTGGTACAGCCTGGAATAAAACCAGGGTCTGTAGTGACGCCTCCAGCACTGAGATGCAGTGCCTTAGACCCCTGCACCACTCTGGAGCAAATGTTGTGATTAATAGGAGGGTATAAATACTTGTGCTGGTGGAAACATGACTTTGTCTTTGCAGCTGTTTGACCCATTGGGTAAATAAACTTGGTTTGAACTTTACTAGTCGTCCGTAAGTTTTACTGTTTATTCTGAACCTAACAACATTATCATCACATCTCAGTCAGATTTAGCTAATAACAATCAGTGGTGTAAAGAACTTAAGTAAAAATACTTTAAAGTACTACTTAAGTCGTTTTTTTGGTGTATCTGTGCTTTAATTTACTATTTCTACTTTTACCTTTACTTCATTACACAATGTCCTTTTTACTTTATGCATTTTCCCTAACACCCAAAAGTACTCATTACATGTTTAATGCTAAGGAGGACAGGAAAATGGTCCAATTCACAAACGTTTAAAGAGAACATCCCTGGGTCATCCCTACTGCCTCTAATCTGGCGGACTCACTAAACACAAATGCTTCATTTGTAAATTATGTCTGCGTGTTGGAGTGTGCCCCTGGCTATCCGTAAATACAAAAAAACAAGAAAATTGTGCCATCTGGTTTGCTTAATATAAAGAATTTGAAGTTATTTAAACTTTTACGTTTGAAACTTAAGTATATATTAGCAATTATGTTTACTTTTTTACAAGTAGTATTTTACTGGGTGATTTTCACTTTTACTTAAGTAATTTTCTACACTGAACAAAATATTAACACCACATGTAAAGCGTTGGTCCCATGTTTCGTGAGCTGAAATATAAAATCCCAGAAATATTCCATATGCACAAAAAGCTTATTTCTCTCAAATTGTTTGCACACATTTGTATACATCCCTGTTAGTGAGCGTTTCTCCTTTGCCAAGATAATCCATCCACCTGACAGATGTGGCATATCAAGAAGCTGATTAAACATCATGATCATTACACAGGTGCACCTTGTTCTGGGGACAATAAAATGCTATTTTTAAATGTGCAGTTTTGTCACACAAGACAATGCCACAGATGTCTCAAGTTTTGAGGGAGCATGCATTTGGCATGCTGACTGCAGGAATGTCCACCATAAGCTGCATCCAATGTCGTTTTAGAGAATTTGGCAGTACGTCCAACCGGCCTCACAACCGCACACCACGTGTAACCACGCCAGCCCATAACATCCACATCCGGCTTCCTCACCTGTGTGATCGTCTGAGGGAGGGGAGGGGGGTGCTGAGGAGTATTTCTGTCTGTAATAAGACCCTTTTGTGGGGAAAAACTATTTCTGATTGTCTGTGCCTGGTTCCCCATGGCTGCATCCCTACCCAGTCATGTTAAATCCATAGATAAGGGCATAATTCATTTATTTCAATTGACTGATTTCTTTATATGAACTGTAACTCAGTAAAATTTTTGAAATTGTTGCATGTTGCGTTTATATTTTTGTTCAGTATATTAAGGTATCTTTACTTTTACTCAAGTATGACAATTGGCTACTTTTCCTACCACTGATAACAATATTGTATAAATGTCAAGTTGCTGGGACATAACCTTTTCATCTGTGCTTTCAAAATCAAATGAAGTCCTTTATAGCTCATCTGGTCCTCTGTAGCTCAGTTGGTAGAGCATTGCGCTGTACAACACCAGTATAGCGGTTTCAATTCCCAGAACCACCATACCGAAAAATGTATGCATGCATGCATGACTGTAAGTTGCTTTGGATAAAAGCGTCTGCTAAACGGCATAAAAAAAAATTAATGAAACCATACAATTAATTAGTCTAATTGTAGCTTATCACCTACTATTTTGCTGCAGTATTCAAGAATTGACTTACCCACACTACAGGCCCATTGAATGGACATTGTTGCTGCATGCTGGACAATACGGTGGCACAGAGGGCAAATAAGACCATTTTCCTTCTACCCTATCAGGTTCCATGGAAACAGGTTAAAAATGTCAGAAAAGCTGTTTTTCTGTGTCATAGAAATTGTGAAAGGTATGTATATGGACTAACAGTCTTAGGACAGTTATTACGCAAAGTATGTATTTGTCATGACTCATGACACTTGATTATATTAGTCAGTTAGAATATTTAAGTCGTATAATCTCCATGACACCATAATTCCAGCAATACAGTATTATATTTGTATTTGTATTTATTATGGATCCCCATTGCATACTCTTCCTGGTGTCCAGGCACATTAAGGCACATCACAAAATAAACCAAATAAAAATAAAACAGTACAACATATAAGATAATTTATCCACTACATATCTATAACACAACATGTATAATAACACCATTCAACAATATTCAAAAGGGATGTGTTTGTAGATTGCATGTGCTAGCATGTGTGAGTATGCGTGTGTCTGTATCTGTGTCTCTTCACAGTCCGCATTGTTCCATAGTAGTTTTATCTGATTTTTTATTTTTTTTTATCTGTGAAGAGACCCCTGGTGGAATGTCTTGTGGGGTATGCATGGGTGTCTGAGCTGTGTGCTAGTTGTTTGAACAGACAGCTGGGTGCCTTCAACATGTCAATACATCTCACAAAGACAAGTAGGTGATGCACTCAATCTCTCCTTTACTTTGAGCCAGGAGAGATTGACATGCAAGCCGTGCTGCTCTGTTCTGGGCTAACTGCAGTTTACTTGTCTGCCTCTTCATTAACTTGATATGAAATATATTTTGCCTGAATGGATATTTAGAAAATGGCTAATATGAATTGGTCTAGTCAAGAAATATATATGACTTGCCTAGTTAAATAAAGGTTAAATAAAAAATAAAAAAATGTGAGCGACCGGCTCCATTCGGTGTTATGTAGCAAAATCAAATGGTGTTTTTTTACACTGGATAAAAGTACAGAATCAGAGATAGAAAATGGTATATCATACATTACTGTTGAGGAACAATAGGAAAGTTGATTAACTTTGAAAGGTGATTAACTTGTAACCCCACTTTTCAGAAAATGGCCCTTGAATGTTTTGGTACACCTACTAGATGCAGGCCTGGACAACTCCAGTCCTCGCGGGCCTGATTGATGTCACACTTTTCCCCCATCGCTAGCAAACACACCTAATTTAAACTAATTGCATTTTTAACTGAAGATTGTGATTAGTTGATTATTGAAGTCAGGTGTGTTCAAATCAAATCAAATGTTATTCATCACATTCACATGGTTAGCAGATGTTATTGCGAGTGTAGCGAAATACTTGTTTGCTGGAGCTTGGGAAAAAGTGTTACACCAGTCACCTCGAGGACTAGAGTTGCCCTGGCCTGTAAGAGCTCTTCTTTGTCTACACACATTCAGCATCTTCACACCCTCTTATGCCTTAGCCCCGCCCATCTCCTTAAGGATTCACATGTGCTAAATAGAGTGAGTACGGTAGTGTACGAAACAACCAAAGATTTCAAGACTAAAGGCAGGATTATACTTTGTCTATTGTCATGTCTGTAGATAGTTGTCGCAATGACATCATGAACATTCTATTGTCGTCCAAAATCAAACTTGTTGTTATTGTCGTTATGAAAAAGTATGAACACAAAAACGACATTCTGCATGACATCAGCAGCCTGATGGTCCAAATACCATAACTGGTGAATTTTAACACCAATAAACCCATCCTTTTAAAATGAATTTCGCATATGTAAATATAGCAAACCAGGCAACTAAAAGCAACTTTCTAAACAATGTTTTGGTATTTTATAGCTTGTTAGCTAGCTAATGTTAAGATAGCTGGCTAGCCAGTTCAAATAATGACTATATCATATAGCTGACAACATCTTAACTTTAGCTAATTTGGACTCATTATTACAGGAAAATAAACTCAGAACAAGATCATTATTTACAAGTTAATGGTGAGCTAATTACAGAAAATAGCTTACGGTTGTGAGGGTGACGAAATAAAACCAGGGCATTCTACCAGAAAATGTTAGAACTTGGACACTGTCTCGTTGGTCTAACGTTATATCCTAATTTGACTTTGGTGCATGTCATGTTGTTCGTCACATTAGTGTCTGGTAAACACCCACTATATCAAATAAAATCTAAGTTTATTTGTCACATGCACGGGATACAGAAGGTGTATACCACACAGTAAAATGGTTACTTGCATAGTGGAGATTTTGTTTAGACATAGCTAGCTAGCTAAACAATGAACCAAAATCCCAACTCATAACGTTTCTATCCTGCATGAATCTACTGGTAGCTAAAACTAACCAACTATCTGGCTAGCTAGCTAGCTAACATTATGCTATAAGCAACAATTTAAATGACTCTAAGATATGAATAATATTACTACGCAGATCATACACGTAATGTTAGCTAGCGAGTCAGCCAGCTAATGTTAGCTAGCTAGCTAATGGTACGCTTTAGCTTGCAATGAAAACCACTTTCTGACAAAACTAAAAATGTATAATATCTGAAAATGTAGCTAGCTAGACTCTCTTACCCGTACACATGGATGCACGCTTCTCCCTCAGTCATGGATGCCATTGTTGCACTTAGTTTGAAGATGTAATCCGGAGGCAGATGTTTTATACAATAGCCTTCAATTTGTTTTCTTTTCGACTCCCTCCGCATATTTAGAATCAAACAGCAGAACTTTCTCCATCTCTTTAGCTATCATACTCTGCCTCCGGGCATTCCACTGATTTCAAAACTCAGTCCTCCAGAAAGTAGAGAGCAACACTTTTACAGTTCTTCGTGGTATCTTAAAAAAAACACGTTAGAAAAGGATTACCTACACGTATTGCACAGCTCCTGTTATAGACAGAAGCGAGCTACATGGCAGACCAATCTGAACTCATCTCTCGGCATGTCCAGTCCATCCATTATCTCAGCCAATCATAGCTAGTGTGAAGGTTCCCTCTTTTTCTGTGACTAAACCAACTAGGTTTGTAATTTAATAATTTTTTTCGTATTTACAGATGGCATACAAGTTTGTTGCTAAGGCTCATTGAAGTTCACATGTCCAAAAACGCATTTTGATAAAAATAAAAAAATATTTACGTTCAAATGCCTCAACTGTGAAGTAGGGACGCGCGACATACACCTGGTTTCCTGAAACGAGTCACAAAAATGACAAAGAATGTAAAAAATAAATTGGTAGTTCAGAGCTACAACAAAATTGTGAAACATCTGGGTTTCCCCAAGGAGTGCTTTGAGAACCACTGCAGTAAAGCGCAGCAGAGTGCAGTACATTACTGTCATGCCCTGACCAGTAAAAGGAGTTATTTGTCATTGTAGTTGGTCAGGGCGTGGCAGGGGGTGTTTGTTTTGGGTGTTTTGATGTTTTTTGGGTTTTGTTCTATGTTTTATATTTCTATGTTTATTCTAGTTTTCTAGTTCTATGTTGGTTTGTGGCAATGACCTCCATTTAGAAGCTGGTTGTTGTTGTCTCTAATTGGAGGCCATATTTAGTTGTGTTCGTTTCACTTGTGTTTTTTGGGTGGTTGCTTTCTGTATAGTTGGGTTACCTTACAGAACTGTTGGTTGTCGTGTATTGTTTTCATTTAAGTGTTCACTTTATTTAGTAATTAATAAAAGAAGATGATCACTATACCCGCTGCGTTTTGGTCCCCTCAATACGACCGCTCTGACAGAACCACCCACCAAAGAAGGACCAAGCAGCGGAGGTAGGAGCAACAGGAGAGCTATTTGGAGTCATGGACATGGGAGGAGATCCTCGGTGGTAAGGGTCCATGGAGCCAGGCTGGGGAGTACCAGCACCCGAAGGAGGAGCTGGAGGAAGCTAATAGGGAATGACGGAGGTATGAGGCATTATATCCTCCATTTCAGGAGGTGAGGAGGTAGCCCCAAAACATTTTTGGGGGGGCATACGGGGAGTTGGGCTAAGTCAGGGGGAGCCCTGACCTAACTTCCCGGGCGTACAGGAGAGAGCCGTGGAGCAAAAAGGAGCCAGTCAAGGAATCAAGCGAGGAGCTTGACGTGAGATTCCCGGAGAGAGGTACTGGCGGAAAGGGCACGAAGGAGCACCTGTGCTTACTATGGGGAGCGACGGATCAAGCAAGCACCATGTTATGCGGAGATACGCACGGTATCGCCAGTGCGCAGCTACAGCCCGGTGCGCTTGGTGAAAGCTCCTCACAGGTGTCATGCTAGAGCCAGCATCAAGCCAGGACAGGTGACGCAAGTTGCAAGCATCAGACCGCCGGTGAGGGTTCATGGCCCAGTGTATCCTGTTCCTGCTCTCCGTACTAGCCTTGAGGTGCGTGTTACTAGTCTGGCGCCTCTAAAGCCAGCCCCATGCATCAGGCCTCCAGTGCGTCTGCCCAGTCCGGTATGTCCTGTTCCTGCTCCTCGCACTAGCCCTGTGGTGCATGTTACTGTTCTGGCGCCTCCAAAGCCAGCCCCACGCATGAGGCCTCCAGTGCGCCTGCCCAGCCCAGTACATCCTGTTCCTGCTCCTCGCACTAGCCCTGTGGTGCTGGTTACTAGTCTGGCGACTCCAAAGCCAGCCCCATGCATCAGGCCTCCAGTGCGCCTGCCCAGCCCAGTACATCCTGTTCCTGCTCCTCGCACTAGCCCTGTGGTGCGTGTCACTGTTCTGGCGCCTCCAAAGCCAGCTCCACGCATCAGGAGTCTCCAGTGACGCTCCCCAGCCAGGAGTCTCCAGCGACGCTCCCCAGACAGGAGTCTCCAGCGACGCTCCCCAGCCAGGAGTCTCCAGCGACGCTCCCCAGCCCGGAGCCTCCAGCGACGCTCCCCAGTCAGGAGCCTCCAGCGACGCTCCCCAGTCAGGAGCCTGAATTTAACATTGAGTTTCAATCAATTCCTACTTATAGTGGCATCGGTTAGAGTGATTTTTTCCCCCTGAGAAGGTAAATGTGTTAACGGGAGATACTGTACTAGCGCTCTACTGGGGAGGTTGGGATCAACTTTATCAAACCAGTTATAGCCCTATATACAGCCAGATCGCTCAAGAGTGAGTTCAAAATTGTACGTCTAACCATGTCTTGAGGACATTGGGAAATGCCTTCAAACTGTCCGATGAGGGCAACAGTGAGCGCTATTAACATCAAGTAGGCTTGGGTTTTGCAAGGTTATTGTCAACATCCCGACGTCTGCCTTCAATTAATAACTCTCTCTTTCCCCTCCCCTCCTTGCCTCTTTTGACCTCACCCTTTCCCAGTCACTTCCCACTCACAAGGCAGGCAATACGTTTGACCTCATCTTTGCTAGAGGCTGTTCACCTACCAATCTCACTGCAACCCCCCCCCCCAAAGTGTTCTCCATCCCGTGTCCTGATTCTGCCTCCTCAAACCTACTCACCCTCCTTTCCGTATCCTATGATTCGCACTGTCCCCTTTCCTCCTGGCCGGCTCGGCCCTCCCCTCCTGCTCCGTGGCTGAGTGACTCATTGCGAGCTTACAAAACAGGTCTGCGGGCAGCTGAGCAAAAATTTTGAAAAACTAAACTTCTGGAGGACCTATCATCCTTCCACTCCCTCTTCTCTACCTTCTCTTCCTCTGCATCCACTGCTAAAGCCACTTTCTATCATTGTACAATCCACCCTTCTGCCTATAACCCTAGGAAACTCATTTCCACCTTCTCCTCCCTCCTTAAGGCATCAGCATGCAGTGTTGCTCGCATACTCCTTTTATAAAAGAGAGAAAAAAACTCAATATTACATCTAACTAGGATGTTTGGTGGAGTATTTCTCAATGAAAAAATGTGCATGAAAACAAGTAATCTCTCGTTAAATGACAACAAATACTTTATTTAAGAATCCCTGCTGTTGACCAATCACTGGCGAAGGGGCGTAGAATTTGGCTTCTGACTTTGGCATGCCTCGAGAAAATGTGTATGTACCAAACAGACGAAAAAACAGACAACAAAAACTCCACAGAAATGTCTTCAAATATATGCATGATCTCTTCCAAACTCTTGCGGCTGAGATAAATGCGGATGCATTTATCCCTCCCCTCCCTCCTCCCTCTCTTCGGACGACTTTGTTAACCACTTTTAAAAGGTTGACGACATCCGGTTCTCATTCACTCAACATTTTGAGTACAGGAGTCCCACTGACACAGAACTTCCCTACGCCTTGACCTCTTTTTCCCCTCTCCATATGAAATCCTGTGACTAGTGAGGTCCGACCACCCGACAACCTACCTGCTCAACCCATCCCCTCCTCCCTTCTCCAGACCATCTCTGGAGTCCTTCTCCCATTCTTCACTTCCCTCATCAACTCATCCCTGACCCCTGGCTGTGTCCCCTCAGACTTCAAAAGGGCCCGAGTCCCTCACCTCTTCAGGAAATCAACAGTCAACTCCTCTAATGTCAAAAACTACAGAACGGTGTCCCTTCATTTTTTCTTACCAAAACACTTGAGCATGCTGTCTCTGACAAACTCTCTCGCTATCTCTCTCTGAATGATCTTCTTGACCCTAACCAGTCAGGCTTCAAGACGGGTCAGTCAACCGAGACTGCTCTTCTCTGTGTCATGGAGGCTGCCAAAGCTAAATCTCTCTCCTCTGTTTTCATCCTCCTAGATCTATCCGCTGCCTTAGACACCGTAAACCATCAGGTCCTCCTCTCCACCATCTCAGGGCTGGGCATCTCAGGCTTTACACACTCTTGGATTGCATCCTCTGGCAGGCCGCTCCTGGCAGGTCATGTGGAGAGGACCTGTGTCTGCACCACGTACTCTCACGATCGGTGTCCCCCAGAGCTCAGTTCTAGGCCCTCTTCTCTCTTTACACCAAGTTACTCGGCTACGTCATATCCTCACATGGTCTTTCCCCTTCTGACACCCAGGTGGCGACATGCATCTCTGCATGCCTGAACAACACCCTGTCATTCTCTGCAAACATCAAAGCAGTGACTAACTCCTGCAGGTTCCTGCTCTACAACATGCGTAGAGTGCGACCCTACCTTACTCAGGAAGCGTGCAGGTCCTAATCCAGGCACTTGTCATCTCCCGTCTGGACTACTGCAATTCAATGTTGGCTGGGCTCCCCGTTTGTGGTATTCAACCTTCCCAAGTTCTCCAATGTCACTCCGCTCCTCTGCACACTCCACTGGCTTCCAGTCAAAGCTTGCATCCATTACAAGACCATGGTACTTGCCTACGGAGCAGCAAGAGGAACTACGCATCCCTACATTCAGGCTCTGCTCAAACCTTACACCCCAACCCGAGCACTCCATTCTGCCACCACTGGTCTCTTGGTCCTCCCACCCCTACGGGAGGACAGCTCCTGCTAAGCTCAGTACAAGGTCTTCTCTGTCCTGGCAACCAAATGTTGGAACCAGCTTCCCCATGAAGCTTCAAAGACTATCTTAAATAATCCCTCACACCCCTTTCTCACCCTGAAAAGTAAAAGTGGATAAAATAATGTTTTTCTAACACTAAGAGCAACTTGGAGCATCTTCGAAATTAGACGTTTGGAGGAATGTGGATGAACGTCGAAATCTACAGTGAGACTGTGAGAGCTAGTTGTATATGATCTCTCACACTAATATCCTAAGATGTCACAATTTTATATGATGCAACTCAAGCATGTGTGCACTAATGCACACACGCATGCACACATGTGCACTTGCGGGCACACACACACACACACACACACACACGCACACACACACACATGCACACGTGCACGCACGATCGCACATACACACACACAATGTGGACAATGTGATTTCAATTTTGAGTTTCTATTTTTCCAAGACAGTCAGAATGTACACAATCCATTGTAGAGATTTTCTCAGGGGCAATGTTATTTAGTAAGAACAAGAGCTGTACACACAAGCATACCTCTTCTCCCAGAGACACACGCACGCACACACACACACAGAGAGTGAGAGAAAGAGCGAGAGACACAAAGAGAAAGAAAGAGAGAGAGAGAGGGAGTGAGAGAGAGAGAGAGAGAGAGAGAGAGAGAGAGAGAGAGAGAGAGAGAGCGCATGCCAAGGTCAACCCCTGAGATTCCACAAGTGGTGTTATGATTTGTTAAATAGCTCCACCTACAGTATACATTGCCCACTCCAACCAAAGGATAAATGACTCCAGTGTTCTCCTCACGACATAACTGCAACTTCAACATCCTTATCTATAACTCAAACAGACAGTGTAGTACACAATACCTTAAACACCCCAATGTTGAAATTCAAATAATTTTCCTGTGACAACAGACCTCGAAACAACCACAAAGCAGGCCGTCCAGACTTTCTACACAGAGGGTCTTGATAGTTGGAATGGAGACCTGGCTCTTTGAGGCAGTGTGGAGCCTTGATTTGCTCTACACTGGCGAATCACAACGAGTCACAACATATAAACAGGAAATTCATCAAACGGCACGACATCACTCACCTGTGGTTCAGTCACTGCAAACTCTGTGGTCCTGACTGTGTCTTTTTCACAGATATTGTTCGACTGACAGGGACATACACTGAGAAAAAATATAAACGCAACAAGTGTTGGTCCCATGTTTCATGAGTTTAAATAAAAGATCCCAGAAATGTTCCAAACGCACATAAAACATATTTCTCTCAAATGTCTTGCACACATTTGTTTACATCCCTGTTAGAGAGCATATCTCATTTACTAAGATAATCCATCCACCTGACAGGTGTGGTATATGAAGAAGGGGATTAAACAGCATGATCATTCCACAGGTGCACCTTGTGCTAGGGACAATAAAAGGCCACTCCAAAATGTGCAGTTTTGTCACAACACAATGCCACAGATGTCTCAAGTTTTGAGGGAGTGTGCAATTGACATGCTGACTGGAGGAATGTCCACCAGAGCTGTTGTCAGAGAATTAAATGTTTATTTTTCTACCATAAGCCGCCGTCATTATAGAGAATATGGCAGTACGTCCAACCGGCCTCACAACCGCAGACCATGTGTAACCCTGCCAGCCCAGGACCTCGACATCAAGCTTCTTCATCGTCTGAGATCAGCCACCCGGACAGCTGATGAAACTGTGGGTTTGCAGAACCAAAGATTTTCTGCACAGACTGTCAGAAACCGTCTTGGGGAAGCTCATCTGCATGTTTGTTGTCCTCACCAGGGTCTTGACCTGACCGCAGTTCGGCATCATAACCAACTTCAGTGGGTTATGATGCTGACCTTTGATGGCCACTGGCACGCTGGAGAAGTGTGCTCTTCAAGGATGAATCCGTACTGGATCAACTGTACTGGGCAGATGGCAGACAGCATGAATGGCATCGTGTGGGCAGGCGGTTTGCTGATGTTAACGTTGTGAACATGGTGGATAATGGTGGCGGTGGGGTTATGGTATGGGCAGGCATAAGCTACGCACAATAAACACAATTTCATTTTATCAATGGCAATTTTAATGCACAGAGATACTGTGATGAGATCCTGAGGCCCAATGTTGTGCCAATCATCCGCCACCATCACCTAATTTTTCAGCATGACAATACACAGCCCCATGTTGCAAGGATCTGTACACAACTCCTGTAGGCTGAAAATGTCCCAGTTCTTCCGTGGCCTGCGTACTCACCAGACATGTCACGCATTGAGCATGTTTGGAATGCTCAGGATCGATGTTTACCACAGCGTGTTCCAGTTGCTGCCAATATCCAGCCACTTTGCACAACCATTGAAGAGGAGCAGGACAACATTCTACATCTTTATCAACTCCATGCGAAGGAGATGTAAATGGTGGTCACACCAGATACTGACTGGTTTTGTGATCCACTCTATTACATTTTTTAGGTATCTATGACCAACAAATGCATATCTGCATTAGGGCCTAATGAATTTATTTAAATGGACTGCACCACAAGTCTGGTTCATCCTTGGGAGCAATTTCTAAACGCCTGAAGGTACCACGTTCATCTGTACAAAAAATAGTACGTAAGTATAAACACCATGGGACCACACAGCCGTCATACCGCTCAGAAAGGAGACGTGTTCTGTCTCCTAGAGATGAACGCACTTTGGTGCAAAAAGTGCAAATCAATCCCAGAACAACAGCAAAGGACCTTGTGAAGATTCTGGAGGAAACACGTACAAAAGTATCTATATCCACAGTAAAACGAGTCCTATATCAACATAACCTGAAAGGCCGCTCAGCAAGGAAGAAGCCACTGCTCCAAAACCGGCATAAAACAGCCAGACTATGGTTTGTAACTGCACATGGGGACAAAGATCGTACTTTTTGGAGAAATGTCCTCTGGTCTGATGAAACAAAAACAGAACTGTTTGCCCATAATGGCCCTCGTTATGTTTGGAGGAAAAAGGGGGAGGCTTGCAAGCCAAAGAACACCATCCCAGCCATGAAGCACGGGGGTGGCAGCATCATGTTGTGGGGGTGCTTTGCTATAGGAGGGACTGTTGCACTTCACAAAATAGAAGGCATTATGAGGCAGGAAAATGATGTGGATATATTGAAGCAACATCTCAAGACATCAGTCAGAAAGTTAAAGCTTGGTCGCAAATGGGTCTTTCAAATGGACAATGACCCCAAGCATACTTCCAAAGTTGTGGCAAAATGGCTTAAGGACAACAAAGTCAAGGTATTGGAGTGGCCATCACAAAGCCCTGACCTCAATCCTATAGAAAATTTGTGGGCAGAACTGAAAAAGTGTGTGCGAGCAAGGAGGACTACAAACTGACTCAGTTACAGCAGCTACGTCAGGAGGAATGGGCCATTATTTACCCAACTTATGGTGGGAAGCTTGTGGAAAGCTTCCCAAAACGTTTGACCCAAGTTAAGCAATTTAAAGGCAATGCTACCAAATACTAAGTGTGTATGTGAACTTCTGACCCACTGGGAATGTGATGAAAGAAATAAATGCTGAAATAAATCATGCTGTCTGCTATTATTCTGACATTTCACATTCTTAAAATAAAGTGGTGATTCTAACTGACCTAAAACAGGGAATTTTTATTAGGATTAAATTAAACACTGAGTTTAAATGTATTTGGGTAAGGTGTATATCCACTTCAACTGTGTATATATATATATACTGCTCAAAAAAATAAAGGGAACACTTAAACAACACATCCTAGATCTGAATGAAAGAAATAATCTTATTAAATACTTTTTTCTTTACATAGTTGAATGTGCTGACAACAAAATCACACAAAAATAATCAATGGAAATCAGATTTATCAACCCATGGAGGTCTAGATTTGGAGTCACACTCAAAATTAAAGTGGAAAACCACACTACAGGCTGATCCAACTTTGATTTAATGTCCTTAAAACAAGTCAAAATGAGGCTCAGTAGTGTGTGTGGCCTCCACGTGCCTGTATGACCTCCCTACAACGCCTGGGCATGCTCTTGATGAGGTGGCGGAGACCTGGACTAAAGCATCCGCCAACTCCTGGACAGTCTGTGGTACAACGTGGCGTTGGTGGATGGAGCGAGACATGATGTCCCAGATGTGCTCAATTGGATTCAGGTCTGGGGAACGGGCGGGCCAGTCCATAGCATCAATGCCTTCCTCTTGCAGGAACTGCTGACACACTCCAGCCACATGAGGTCTAGCATTGTCTTGCATTAGGAGGAACCCAGGGCCAACCGCACCAGCATATGGTCTCACAAGGGGTCTGAGGATCTCAACTCGGTACCTAATGGCAGTCAGGCTACCTCTGGCGAGCACATGGAGGGCTGTGCGGCCCCCCCAAAGAAATGCCACCCCACACCATGACTGACCCACCGCCAAACCGGTCATGCTGGAGGATGTTGCAGGCAGCAGAACGTTCTCCACGGCGTCTCCAGACTCTGTCATGTCTGTCACGTGCTCAGTGTGAACCTGCTTTCATCTGTGAAGAGCACAGGGCGCCAGTGGCGAATTTGCAAATATTGGTGTTCTCTGGCAAAGGCCAAACGTCCTGCACGGTGTTGGGCTGTAAGCACAACCCCCACCTGTGGACGTCGGGCTCTCATACCACCCTCATGGAGTCTGTTTCTGACCGTTTGAGCAGACACATGCACATTTGTGGCCTGCTGGAGGTCATTTTGCAGGGTTCTGGCAGTGCTTCTCCTGCTCCTCCTTGCACAAAGGCGGAGGTAGCGGTCCTGCTGCTGGGTTGTTGCCCTCCTACGGCCTCCTCCACGTCTCCTGATGTACTGGCCTGTCTCCTGGTAGCACCTCCATGCTCTGGACACTACGCTGACAGACACAGCAAACCTTCTTGCCACAGCTCGCATTGATGTGCCATCCTGGATGAGCTGCACTACCTGAGCCACTTGTGTGGGATGTAGACTCCGTCTCATGCTACCACTAGAGTGAAAGCACCGCCAGCATTCAAAAGTGACCAAAACATCAGCCAGGAATCATAGGAACTGAGAAGTGGTCAGTGGTCACCACCTGCAGAACCAGTCCTTTATTGGGGGTGTCTTGCTAATTGCCTATAATTTCCACCTGTTGTCTATTCCATTTGCACAACAGCATGTGAAATTTACTGTCAATCAGTGTTGCTTCCTAAGTAGACAGTTTGATTTCACAGAAGTGTGATTGACTTGGAGTTACATTGTGTTGTTTAAGTGTTCCCTTTATTTTTTTGAGCAGTGTATATTCCACTCAATGTGAGTGAGCAGTAGTGTCTCTTACAGTACTGCCAATAAAATGTAATAATAAAAGCAACAAACATGGACATTCTGCATGACACATTCTTTAACAGTTTTATGATTTACGTTTTGTTTGAAAGGCATCTTTACTGAAAACATTGCCTTTCACTCTTTTATCCAATTGTCTAGACTGGGCACGCGCATTGATTTTGTCCATCCACACCAGACATGATCAGGACATACAGGTTGAAATATCAAAACAAAATCTGAACCAACTATATTAATTTGGGGACAGGTCAAAACACATGAAACATTCATTGACATTTAGCTAGCTAGCTTGCTGTTGCTATCTAACACTGGGTTATTATTTTGAAATGCACAAGGTTCTTTTTTTCTGGATTTTTAAAGAATTTTGACCCATATTGAGTCACACAAAATATTGTGTTCTCTACTCCAACAATTCATCCACAGATAAAAGGGGAAACCTAGTTTGTTTCTAATCTCTCCTCCTTCAGTGTTCTTCTGTGGACTTTATATGTCAGTTGGCAAGCAACTTTGACTGGAGTGTGGACTTCAGCGTACTTGCAGCGAACTTGCAGTGCATCAGGTGTCAAAAAAAATAACCAAGTTCTATTTTTAGTGCCTGGCTACGCAGCCGCATGCGAGCAGTTTGGATAAAATTATTGAATTTACATGTACATTTATTTTGCAACGCATGCACACACAACGTGGCCAGTGTGGTCATGTCACTCCTAGGTGACACTCCCTCAACCAATCTGTCTTGTAGGAAGTGGAACTTGTTTAATTTTTTGTTGTTGAGTGTTCTCATCTGCTTCACACTAGTTCCTAATACTGAAAATCACTCTGCTCTTGGTAGCTGTGATGCATTGTCTACTACGGCAAACCATGCTCCAGCTAGCAGCCTAGTACAAGCTTGTTTGAATAGCCGTATGGTAGCTAGTTTGCCAGCTTGCTGATGAAGTTTTATGGCCAAAGTTATGGGACAGTTCTATGGGTTGGACCCAGTTCAGGGACCAAAAATAATTAAATGATTTTAGGAACAGAACCTGAACCAAAAACGAAAGTGATCTATACTGTTCTGGAACAGAACCCTTATTTTAAAAGCTTAGGAACCAGTTAATGTTATTTTACGTTTCAGGCATTTTTTTTCAGTCCCATAAAAATCGAAACAAAGCACCTATGCAAAGCCCTCACTCTGTCACTCAGAAACTCATTCCAGTGTCTTTGCCAGTTGGTGTGTGTGAATGTAGACTATATGCCCCTCCACTCTGTAGCATTGGTTACTGTAGCCTACTGACAACGTTACAAGCATAATTCAGTAATTAGGTAGAGATATTTAATGCACGTCGCTTGACCCATATGGACAATGGAAAAAATTATCTGTTTGATGAGTATTTACCACCCTATGTAAAGTTGGGATTAAAAGTTTGGCCATGTGTTAAGTGTTTGCAGACAGAAGGAATATGTTATTGAATATGTAAAATGTTGTAACTGTGTTGGGGATCATATTTCCAAATTTCCTGAGTGCCTCATCAGGTTGAAAGAGGTTGATGTGTCAAGTATCAGGGCTGTACAGCAAATCTATGTGGAGGCAGTGAAGAGAGTTGAAGAGGCGAGAGGCAACAGTTCTGAAGAAGATATGGCGGTGGATGCACCACAAACAGTTGCAAAAGTTATACATCAATCAAGTGATCTGGATACACTTATTGTGAAGGTGGATTTTGTAGCATTTATTGCCACAGTTAATAATTGTACTTAAGAATTGTCCAAGAAGTCCAAGAAGCTGGGCATCATTATATCTGCAGCTTAGAAGTGTCCGGGACTCCAAGACTTAATGGCAGAAGCCCTGCAAGTACTACTGTTGCCAGGAAATGTCCCGCCATCACAGGATTCTTCTGAGCCTGTGTGAACTAATTACTAACCTGATTAAAACATAAAAGCAGGCTGATTTAGTTTAATTAACATTTGGTTTTTGATAGTTTGTATGGACATTGTTTTATATTGTATATTTTGGAGGTTTAAAAAGGAACAAAAGGAACGATGTAAACCGATAAATGTTTTGGGTTCAAACTGATTCAGGAACTTAATTTTGCTGGTCGGCACAGTGGAACAGAATGAAAAAAAGTATGGTTCTGTTCAAAACTAAACGATTGGAAAATAATTTTGGTTGCAACCCATGGACTGTTCTAAGAAATCAAGATGTATCTGACTCTGACAGCTGGAACTGTGCCTTGCTACTTTGTCACATTTGGCCAACGCGATAACGCAGCAGAGAGCAGTCAGCTGTTTTGTAGCACTCAGCGCACTGACCATGGCAGAACAGACATCATGAAAAGTAAGTCCAATAGCTAGAACTTCACTACACTAGCTAACTAGCTAGCTGGCTGGAGAGAGTATTCAGCATTGAGTGTGTGAACTGGCGTTGTTAGCATCCCTGCCTTTCGTTTCATATGGATTGATTTGAGACTGGCTCAGCCAGCAAGCAGACACTAGCTAGCAGATTAAAACATGGAGTTTAGTTTAGTTCACAAGACACTAGCTAGCTAATGCGTTTCGTGTACATTTCAAATTTCATAAATATTTAACCAAAAAAACTGAAAATAAGCTACAGGTTTATAGTTTTTGGTAAGATTAACTCTGACTCTTTTGAGGGTGAAAGGGGGTTCAGTGGACGATGTCACCTTGGTAACATTTAAAAAAATTTGGGCGGCATAATGTAGCCGGACTTTTTTTTAGCATCCCACGAGTGTTTGCGAGATATCAGACAGATCAGTGCAGATGGCTGTCGTGTGAGACAGCTTTTATGCAGACATACATAAGTCAAATATCCAGACATAAGTCAAATGAAATCAAACTTTATTTATATACCACAAGTATACAACAAGTATATTAATTAAAAACGGATTAAAGTAATCTATGCAGTAATATATGAAGTAATAAACATGAGGTTCATCTAGCATAGTCTTTTAGAGCAGATGGAGGGTAGTGTGTAGTGACAGGGTTTGTTGTTCCAGCGCTTATGTACTGTAGAGAGAAAATACACAAGTCAATATATGCACTGTATACCCTAGAATATCTTTATACTATTTTTATTTGCCAAAATAGGTGTTTGATGTGTATGTTAAATATGTGTGTGCCATTTTAAGAGTACACAGAAGTTATGGGTTTAGGGAGAGAAAAACAGATACAGAAAGCATTGTATGCATTGTAAGACTACGAGACAAAATATGAATTAACAAGGCCAGGTTTCACATATTTCTCACACTGTATTACACTCTTTTTACTAAGAACAACTACACAACAAGGTGGTACTCTGCTATACAATGGTTGATATACTGTATATATAGCTTTACCGCCAAAGTTCATCTCTAGGCATCTCTCTCTGTTGTTGTTGCTAGGCTCTCCTGGGTTCCAGCCATGGTAATCAAACCTGGACCCGTCGCTCCAAAGCCATATTGTGTTCTGTTCACAAACCCCACCCACACACAGACAGTCAGTCAATGTAGGCCTAGTGTATTAGTCTCAATTGTTAGAGGGTGGAGTTTTTAACATTGACTGAAGCAAAAATAGGCATATTATAGAGGCATATCAAAATGTAAGAAGAAAAAATTAATAGAAACAGTTAACGTTGTTGTTTCGGTTTGTTCTCTCTGTAATTTAAATGAGAAAAGTAAGGTAAATTACGCTGAGCAAAAATATAAACGCAACATGTAAAGTTTTGGTCCTATGTTTCATGAACTGAACTAAATGATCCCAGAAACCTTTCGTATACACAAAAAGCTTATTTCTCCCAAATGTTGACAAATTTGTTGACATCCCTGTTAGTGAGCATTTCTCCTTTACCAAGATAATCCATCCACCTGACAGGTGTGGCATATCAAGAAGCTGGTTAAACAGCATGATCATTACACAGTTGCATCTTGTGCTGTGGACAATAAAAGGCCTCTCTAAAATGTGCAGCTTTGTCACACAACACAATGCCACAGATATCTCAAGTTTTGAGGGGAGCGTGCAATTGGCATGCTGACTGCAAGAATGTCCTCCAAAGCTGTTACCAGAGAATTTAGTGTTCATTACTCTACCATAAGCCGCCTCCAACGTAGTTTTAGACAGTACTGTACATCGAACCGGCCTCACAACCGCAGGCCGCGTGTATGGTGTTGTGTGGATGAGCGGTTTGCTGATGTCAACGTTGTGACAGAGTGCCCCATGGTGGCGGTGTGATTATTGTGTGGGCAGGCAATAAACTACGGACAACAACAGAATTGCATTTTATCAATGATGAGATCCTGAGGCCCATTGTAGTGGCATTCTTCTGTCGCCATCACCTCTTGTTTCAGCATGATAATGCACAGCCCCATGTCGCAAGGATCTGTTCACAAATCCTGGAAGGCTGAAAATGGCCTACATACCATTGAGCACGCTTGGCATGTACTGGATCGACGCGTACGCACAGCCATTGAAGAAGAGTGGGACAACATTCCACAGGCCACAATCAACAGCCTGGTCAACTCCATGTGAAGGAGATGTGTCGCGCTGCATGATGCAAATGGTGGTCACACCAGATCTGGCTGGTTTTCTGATCCACGCCCCCACGGATCCCTGTTTTTAAGGTATCTGTGACCAACAGATTAGGGCCTAAATCATTTATTTAAATTGACTGAATTCGTTATATGAACTGTAACTCAGTAAAATCTTGGAAATTTGTTGCATTTATATTTATGTCCAGTATAAATAAAACATTAAGCAAAATGTAAGATATAAAAGAGCAGTTTACATAGACGGCATCAGAGCCTCCGATCCAGGTGCCTGGGAACCCATTGGTATGGCTTCCTAACCAGCTCCTGCAGAAAATGATACTCCTGGGAGTTGTGAACTGACGCCAGGTTCGCTCCAAAGTGCACACAGTACCGCTAGAGGGGCAGAGACATTTCAGACAGAGAATAGAATACAGAGTAATTGTGCTTGTATTGTATTCTACTTACAAGTTATAATTGTTATTAAAACAACAATGACGTCTAAAGTTTTGCTGATACAGATATGTGTTCACTGTACCTCTGCCTCAATCCATGTGCTGGGGCCTCTAACAAACATCAAACAGCGAGATCCGTATTTGGTCCAGCCTGAGGGACACAAGCTCCTGCTCTCTACCCCCACCTCCTCTTGCACCTCCTGCTCCTCCTCCTCCTCCTGCACCTCCTGCTCCTCTTCCTGCACCTCCTGCTCCTCTTGCACCTCCTGCTCCTCCTCCTGTACCTCCTGCTCCTCCTCCTGCACCTCCTGCTCCTCCTGCAACTCCTGCAGCTCCTCCACCCCCTTAGCCTCTGTAAGTCAAAGTGATACACACCCCATATTATGTTGCATCTGTTACCACCAGGGGTTTAAAATGGCAGACGGTTTCTGTTCAACATAGTTTGCCTCCTCTCCTTTGTCCTTTACAAAAACATAGACAGAGACAATATATTAGCTACTTGAGTGGAGACATAACTTCTGACTTTTTACTCCAGGGGGCGGTATAAAACCTACCAAAAGCAAGGAGTTGATCCACATCATTGGCCTCCTGTAAGGGCTCTGAAACATCAACAGTGGTGTTATTTTAAATACAACACACACACATACACATACACATACACATACACACACCACAGGAGGTTGGTGGCACCTTAATTGGGGAGGACGGGCTTGTGGTAATGACTGGAGTGGAATCAGTGGAACGGTGTCAAATATACACACACAATTTTGCTACAACATAAAAAATACAGAACGAATGAATACTGTAAAGTGTCTGTGTGTGTGTGTCTCTCTTACTTGCGTTGCCCAAAGCCAAGGCAGCGCTGAGAAGCAGAAGAATGGTCATCATTGCCATGGTGATAGTCTCCTTGGAGAGAGAGAGAGAGAGAGAGAGGAACAGGAGAAGTGGGTCAAAACAAATTCAGCAAACAGAGATACTTCAGAGTGCGTAGAAAACTACTTGATGTAGAGTGAATCACAGGTATGATAAGTAGGTTCTGCTCAGATGGAGAGAGAGGAGCACTTATATTATACACTGGCCACAAGGAAGCAACTATTATTTTTGAACAATAGTTAACTAATATTGACTTGTTTATGGGGCATTCCGTAGAATTGATCACAACTGCCGCATTTGTGTTTGTAAGTGGGTGTGTTTGGTGCATGTGGTTTGTGTGGGTACGTGTGTGTGTGTGTGTGTTGTGTGTGCGCCACATGTGCATGTAGTGTGTGTCAGTGGCAGTCGATGCTATTTTAATTTTTATGGAGGGACAATTTTTTTTATGAGCATGGCCTTATTTATGTTTACAGCATATTGGATGTACTCATTCATATTCCATTCACCCAGTTCAATGTAACATTGATAGGTTATTAGGCTACAACATGATGCTCAAATTTTCCCCTGTACCCATCATGAGGTTGCTACAACCTAGCCAGTGGTGTAAAGTACGTATTAAAAATACTTGAAAGTACTACGTAAGAAGTTTTGGGGGTATCGGTACTTAACAATTTCTATTTTTGGAAACTTTTACTTTTACTTCACTACATTCCTAAAATAAATAATGTACTTTTTATGACATACATTTCCCCTGACAACCCAAAATTGCTCGTTAATTTTGACAGGAAAATGGGTCCAAGTTCACACATATCAGAGAACATCCCTAGTCACCCAACTGCCTACTGATCTGGCGCACTCACTAAACACAAATGCTTTGTTTGTAAATTACGTCTGATGTTGGAGTGTTGGAGAGTGTGCCCCTGGCTATCGGTAAAAAAAAAAAGGTTGTAACGCCCTGGCCATAGAGAGGGGTTTTTGTTGTTTATTTGGTTAGGGCCAGGGTGTTACATTGGTGGGCGGTCTATGTTCATTTTGTATGTTTTGTATTTCTTTATTATGGCCGTGTGTGTGGCTCCCAATTAGGCACAGCTGTAGTTCGTTGTTGCTGATTGGGAGTCACACATAAGTAGCCTGTTGTTCCTTTGGGTTTGTGTGGGTGATTGTATTCCTGTTAGTTTGTTTCCTGACAGAACTGTTTGTGGTCGTTTTTGTTTCGTTTTGTATTGTGTTCGTTCAGTCAATTAAAATTCTAATGATGAACACATCCTCCGCTGCACCTTGGTCTAATTCTGATGACGGCCCTTACAGAATCACCCACCAACAACGGACCAAGCAGCGGAGGAAGGAGCAGCACCAGAAGGGGATGAAGCAGTCGTGCTCGGGGAGGTAATGGCATCCTGGTCGCTGGGAGGTTTTGGAGTCAAGGATTGACTGGACATGGGATCAATTATTTGACCACTGCAACAACCTGCCGAGGGAGCGTGACGGACACGAGAGGCAGCCCCCAAAACATTTTTGGGGGGGGCACACAGGAGATTACGGAGTCAGGCGTTAGACTTGAGCCAACTCCCCGTGCTTACCGGAAGCAGCGTGGTACTGGTCAGGCACTGTGTTATGCTGCGAAGCGCACGGTGTCTCCAGTGCGCGCTCATAGCCCGGTGCGCTATAGGCCAGCCCCCCGCAAGTGCCATGCGAGTGTAGGCATCGAGCCAGGACGGATTGTGCCAGCTCAGTGCGTCTGGTCTCCAGTGCGCCGTTTCGGTCCAGGTTATACTGCGCCGGCTCTGCGCACTGTGTCTCCAGGGCGCTGGGAGGGCTCAGTTAGCCCAATGCCTGCGCTCCGCCCGTGCCGGGCCAAAGTGGGTATTCAGCCTGGAGTATGGGTGGATGGCCTACGTACCAGAACTCCAGTGCTCCCCCACAGCCCGGTCTATCCTGTGCCTCCTCCTCGGACCAGGCCTCCAGTGGGTCTCCCCATCCTGGTCAGTCCTGTACCTCCTCCACGGACCAGGCCTCCAGTGGGTCTCCCCATCCTGGTCAGTCCTGTGCCTCCTCCACGGACCAGGCCTCCAGTGGGTCTCCCCAGCCTGGTGAGTCCAGTGCCTGCGCCCAGAGGCCAGGCCTCCTTCATGTCTCCCCAGCCTGGTGAATCCTGGGCCAGAGCCGCCCGCCAGTCTGGAGCCGCCAGAGCCGCCCGCCAGTCCGGAGCCAACAGAGCCGCCCGCCAGTCCGGAGCCGTCAGAGCCGCCCGCCAGTCCGGAGCCGTCAGAGCCCGCCCGCCAGTCCGGAGCCGTCCAGAAGCCGCCTGCCAGGCCGGAGCCGCCAGAGCCGCCCGCCAGTCCGGAGGCGCCAGAGCCGCCCGCCAGTCCGGAGCCGCCAGAGCCGCCCGCCTGTCCGGAGCCGCAAGAGCCGCCCGCCTGTCCGGAGCCGCAAGAGCCGCCCGCCTGTCCGGAGCCGCCAGAGCCGCCCGCCTGTCCGGAGCCGCCAGAGACCGACCGCCTGTCCGGAGCCGCCAGAGCCGCCCGCCTGTCCGGAAGCCGCCAGAGCCGCCCGCCTGTCCGGAGCCGCCAGAGCCGCCCGCCTGTCCTGGAGCCGCCAGAGCCGCCCGCCTGTCCTGGAGCCGCCAGAGCCGCCCGCCTGTCCTGGAGCCGCCAGAGCTGCCCGCCGGCCCGGAGCCGCCAGAGCCTCCCGCCGGCCCGGAGCCGCCAGATCCGCCCGCCAGCCTGGTGAGTCCTGTGCCTGCGCCCAGGGCCAGGCCTCCTTCATGTCTCCCCAGCCTGGTGAATCCTGGGCCAGAGCCACCAGGGCCGGCCCGCCAGCCCGGAGCCGCCAGGGCCGCCCCCCATCCGGAGACCACGTCCCGCACCTGAGCCGCCGCCGTAGGAAGGCCCACCCGGATCCTCCCCTTCAGAGTCAGGTTTTGTGGCCGGAGTCCGCACCTTGGGGGGGGGGGGTACTGTAACGCCCTGGCCATAGAGAGGGGTTTTTGTTCTTTATTTTGGTTAAGCCAGGGTGTTACATTGGGTGGGCGTTCTATGTTCATTTTTCTATGTTTTGCAATTTCTTTGTTTTGGGCCATGTGTGGCTCCCAATCAGGCACAGCTGTAGTTCGTTGTTGCTGATTGGGAGCCACACATAAGTAGCCTGTTATTCCTTTGGGTTTTTGTGGGTGATTGTATTCTGTTAGTGTGTTTTCCTGACAGAACTGTTTCTGGTCGTTTTTGTTTCGTTTTGTATTGTGTTCGTTCAGTCAATTAAAATTGTAATGATGAACACATCCTCCGCTGCACCTTGGTCTAATTCTGACGACAGCCCTTACAAAGGTGAAAATTGTGCCGTCTGGTTTGCTTCAAATGAGGAACTTGAAATTATTTATAATTTGACTTTTGATACTTAAGTAAATTTTAGACTTTTACTCAAGTAGTATTTTACTGGGTGACTTTTACTTGAGTAATTTTCTATTAAGGTATCTTTACTTTTACTCAATTTAGCACTTTTCCCACCACTGAACCTATGAATGAACGTTTATAACATAGGTGCACAGGTTGAGAGACAAATTGGAATCATTAAGGTGACAGACAGTGACACATTCTATACAGCCTAACAAACTCTTGCCTGCAACTAGCTGATCTCGGGTGTAATCATTAGTCCAAACAGTTCTGTTTTGCAACTAAAACGAGAGTTTCTGTTGGTCAAATTCAGGTAGGCCCATACCGTTCCGTTTGTTTCAATTTAAGAAACGTTTAGCAACAGATATCGCCAGAATGAATAAATCCCTGATCACCCTCACAGACAGTTCACTTTGATAGCAAACACATACAGCGTCATCACTTTGCTCGTTGTACAATTCCTTCTTGCATCTACGCACTTTCCTCCTCTCAACGTTTCCCTTCCCTTGTGGACTTCAAAAAAAATTCCAAGGCAAACCTTCATACCTTAACCCTACACAGCCTACATCGCTGTCACCATATCAGCTAACATCAACATTCACTAAGTGACCAAAAGTTTGTGGACACCTGGATGTTGAACATCTCATTTCAAAATCATGGGCATTATTGTGGAGTTGGTTCCCCTTTGCTGCTATATAGCATCCACTCTTCTGGAAGGCTTTCCCACTAATGTTGGAACATTGCTGTGCGGGGACTTGCGTCCATTCAGTCACAAGAGCATTAGTGAGGTTAGACACTGATGTTGGGGCGATTAGGCCTGGCTCGCAGTCTGCGTTCCAATTCTGGGCTATCTGCATTGTGTCCTGCCACCATCAACGCCAACCCCCTTTTACGCTACTGCTACTCATCTGTTCATCATGTATGCATAGTCACTTAAACCATATCTACATGTATATACTACCTCATCAGCCTGACTAACCGGTGTCTGTATGCAGCCAGCCTCGCTACTTTTATTGCCTCGCTACTGCATATAGCCTGTCTTTTTACTGTTGTTTTATTTCTTTACTTACCTATTGTTCACCTAACACCTTTTTGGCACTATTGGTTAGAGCCTGTAAGTAAGCATTTCACAGTAAGGTTGTATTACCTGTTGTATTCCGGCGCACGTGACAAATAAACTTTGATTTCATTTGAATTCATCCCAAAGGTTTTCGATGGGGTTCAGATGTTACTATGGAACACTGAAGTATAATTACAAGCATTTCATAAGTGTCAATGGCTTTTTATTGACAATTACATGAAGTTGATGCAAAGAGTCAATCTTTTAGTGTTGACCCTTCTTTTCAAGATCTCTGCAATCCGCCCTGGCATGCTGGCAATTAACTTCTGGGCCACATCCTGACTGATGCAGCCCATTCCTTGCATAATCAATGCTTGGAGTTTGTCAGAATGTGTGGGTTTTTGTTTGTCCACCCGCCTCTTGAGGATTGACCACAAGTTCTCAATGGGATTAAGATCTGGGGAGTTTCCTGGCCATGGACCCAAAATATTGATGTTTGTTCCCCAAGCCACTTAGTTATCACTTTTGCCTTATGGCAAGGTGCTCCATCATGCTGGAAAAGGCATTGTTCGTCACAAACTGTTCCTGATGGTTTGGGAGAAGTTGCTCTCGGAGAATGTGTTGTTACCATTCTTTATTCATGGCTGTGTTCTTAGGCAAAATTGTGAGCGAGCCCACTCCCTTGGCTGAGAAGCAACCCCACACATGAACGGTCTCAGGATGCGTTACTATCGGCATGACACAGGACTGATGGTAGCGCTCACCTTGTCTTCTCCGGACAAGCTTTTTTTCCGGATGCCCCAAACAATCGGAAAGGGGATTCATCAGAGAAAATGACTTCACCCCAGTCCTCAGCAGTCCAATCCCTTTACCTTTTGCAGAATATCAGTCTGTCCACTGATGTTGTTCCTGGAGAGAAGTGGCTTCTTTGCTGCCCTTCTTGACCAAGGCCATCCTCCAAAAGTCTTTGCCTCACTGTGCGTGCAGATGCACTCCACACCTGCCTGCTGCCATTCCTGAGCAAGCTCTGTACTGGTGATGCCCAATCCCACAGCTGAATCAACTTTAGGAGACCGGTTTCTGGTGCTTGCTGGACCTTTCTTGGGCGCCCTGAAGCCTTCTTCACAACATTGAACCGCTCTCCTTGAAGTTCTTGATGACCGCTAAATTGTTGATTTAGGTGCATCTTACTGGCAGCAATATCCTTGCCTGTGAAGCCCTTTTTGTGCAAAGCAATGATGATGGCACGTGTTTCCTTGCAGTACCAGGGTTGACGGAGGAAGAACAATGATTCCAAGCACCACCCTCCTTTGAAGCTTCCAGTCTTTTATTCAAACTCAATCAGCATGACAGAGTGATCTCCAGCCTCCAGCCACTCACACCGGTGGTTAACGAGAGAATTCACTGACATTGATGTCAGCTTGGTCCTTTTGTGGCAGGGCTGAAATGCACTGGACATGTTTTCTTTGGGGATTCAGTTCATTGCATGGCAAAGTGGGACTTTGCAATTCATTGCACTTCATCTGATCACTCTTCATAACATTCTGGAGTATATGAAATTGCCATCATACAACTGAGGCGGGCAGACTTTGTGAAAATTTATATTTGTGTAATTCTCAAAACTTTTGGCCACGACTGTACAATAAGCAGTTTATTATGTTACACCGGCGGGCCAATGTTACAATACATTTATAAAACCGAAAGATTAACTTGACTTGGAAGAGTTGCAGTGTTGGATAGCCATAGCCCAGTTAGCTTACATAAATAGCCTATTCCTCTCTGTTTGAGTCAGGGTTGAGAAGACTAAATTAATTGCAATAGCTAGTGAAGTGAAAGGTAAACCAAGGGGAAAAAAAATGACAATTACCTACTCTCCTCTCTACTTTTTCTCCTTAATTTTTGAAGATATTAATTTGTTCAAAACTGGTTCAACTATTGCCTTGTGTTATAAGTCCCCCAGGGTCTCAGTACTTGGCCCTCTCCTCTTCTCTATTTACATCAAGTCCTCGACTCCTGTCATGTCCTCAATTGTCTCTATGATTGCTATGCGGATGACACTGAATTACTTTTCTCCTTCCCCCCTTCTGACAACCCAAGTGGTGACACATCTCTGGCAATGCCTGGCTGATATCTCAGCTTGGATGTTGGCCCACACACCTCAACTCAACCCCGACAAGATGGAGCTTTCTGTTCCTCCCGGGGAAGGCCTGCCCCCTCCAAGACCTCTCCATCACAGAATATAAACAAACCTTTGTGTGACCCTGGACAACACCTTGTCATTCTCTGCAAACACCAAAGCAGTGACTCCACTCCTGCAGGTTCCTGCTCTACAACATCCATAGAGTTATGACCCTACCTTACTCATGAAGCGGCGCAGGTCCTAATCCAGGCACTTGTCATCTCCCGTCTGGACTACTGCAACTCGCTGTTGGCTAGGCTTCCCTGTTTGTGCCATCAAACCTCTGCAACTTATCCAGAATGCTGGCAGCCCGCCTGGTATTCAACCTTCCCAAGTTCTCCAATGTCACTCCGCTCCTTTGTACACTCCACTGACTTCCAGTCAAAGGCTCGCATCCATTACAAGACCATGGTACTTGCCTACGGAGCATCAAGAGGAACTGCCCCTCCCTACAATCCAGGCTAGCTCAAAACCCTACACCCCAACTCGAGCACTCCGTTCTTCCACCGCCGGTGTCACGAACCGGCTCGTAGCCCGTAACAAAGAGGAGACAACGTGGAGATAAAGAATGACAAAAAATATTTATAACCTCTTTGGTATAGGGGGCAGTAAATTGAGAATTTTGGAAAAAATATGTTCCCATTTTTAACTGCCCTCCTACACCAACTCAGAAGCTAGAATATGCATATTATTGTTCAGGTTTGGATAGAAAACACTCTGAATTTTCTAAAACTGTTTGAATGGTGTCCTTGGAGTATACCAGAACTCCTATGGCAGGCAAAAACCTGACAAGGCTTCAAGCAGGAAGTACCCTGTCTGACAAGGAGTCGTGCGTCTTACCTCTTTTTATGAAAAGTAAGGATCTTAGCTGTAACCGTGACAATTCCCAGGGCTCCAATAGGCTCTCAGAGCCCGCGAAATAACTGAAGGTTTACGAGGGAACCTCAGGTTGAAATAGTATTATCGCCTTTTGTAAGTGGATGCTCGGAGGACCTTTCAATGATGCGCGTGCAGAGGTCGCTTCTGAGGAGAAATTTTATTCGGCTGTTTAGGCTCAATGCATACTCCCGGTCGGAATATTAAACACTTCTCTATGACATAAATGGCATAAAAAATTGGGTTTTAAAACAGCGGTTGACATGCTTTCGAAGTACGGTAATGGAATATTTAGACATTTTTGACAGCCCAATGCGCCATGCGCGACACCGCGAAGAAGCATTCTAGAACTCACGAACAAAACGTCGCTGTTGGAACATAACGATGGATTATTTGGGGACCAAAACCAACATTTGTTATTGAAGTAGAAGTCCTGGCAGTGTATTCTGATGAAGAACAAGCAAGGTAAGAACATTTTTCTTATAGGAATGTGATTTTGGTGGAGGCTGAACTTGGGTGGGTATCTAAATAGCTAGCCCTGTAATGCCGGGCTATGTACTTAGATTATTGCAAAATGTGCTTCATCCGAAAAGCTATTTTAAAATCGGACATATCGAGTGCATAGAGGGGTAATGTATCTATAATTCTTAAAATAATTGTTATGCTTTTTGTGAACGTTTATCGTGAGTAATTTAGTAAAATCACCGGAAGTGTTCGGTGGGAATGCTAGTTCTGAACGTCACATGCTAATGTAAAAAGCTGGTTTTTGATATAATATGAACTTGATTGAACAGACATGCATGTATTGTATAACACAATGTCCTAGGTGTGTCATCTGATGAAGATCATCAAAGGTTAGTGCTGCATTTAGATATGGTTTGGGTTTATGTGACATGATATGCTAGCTTGAAAAATGGCTGTGTGATTATTTCTGGCTGGGTACTCTGCTGACATAATCTAATGTTTTGCTTTTGTTGTAAAGCCTTTTTGAAATCGGACAGTGGGGTTAGATTAACGAGATTCTTGTCTTTAAATAGCTGTGAAATAGTCATATGTTTGAGAAATTGAAGTTATAGCATTTCTAACGATTCAAAAATCGCGCCACTGGATTGAAGTGGCTGTTACGTAGGTGGGACGAAATCGTCCCACATAGCCCAGAGAGGTTAACTGAAGTGAACTATATACAGTTAACAATGGTGTGTGTAGTCAGTAATCAGTAGTGTAAGTGAGTGGTTGCATGCATAGATGGTGATAATGAGGGGTGTTGAAAGGTGCCAAAGCAAACAAGCAAACAAACAAACAAACAAACAAAACAGCCATAAAAAATGCCTCAAAAACCAAAAGCGTGCCCCAAAAACCAACAGCGTGTCTGCATGAAGAGAGTCTCCTCAATGAATGGGGGAAAGAGGTATTTAACCCCAGGACATACCCGCCCGAGCCCAGGTGTGTCTCACTTCGCTGACGACCCTCCCAGCTCTGCCCACTGACATCCTATTAAGGAAAACAAGAGCAAAGAGAAAGAATTTGGCATTTGGCATATAGAGTGGAAGGGTCGTCACCCTGTTCTCTTGGTCCTCCTAGAACTACGGGAGTGCAGCTCCCGCACAGCCTAGTACAACCTCTTCTCTGGCCTGGCACCCCAATGGTGGAACCAGAGTCCCTGCCTATCTTCAGAATACATGCTCTGCATGATGACGCCGACGGAGATGGTCGCCTCGCTTCAGGTCCTTAGGAAACTATGCAGTAATTCGTTTTTTTATGTATTATTTCTTACATTGTTAGCCCAGAAAATCTCAAGTGTTATTACATACTGCCGGGAAGAACTATTGGATATAAAAGCGACGTCAACTTACCAACATTACGACCAGGAATATGACTTTCCCGAAGCGGATCCTTTGTTCGGACCTCTACCCTGGACATGGGATCTTATCCCAGAGGACGACCCAAAACAACAAGGTCGCCGCAGGAGAGACAGACGGAGCGGCCTACTGGTCAGACTTAGAAGGCGAGCACACCATTTTCCGCTTCCGAGCATATTACTCGCCAATGTCCAATCTCTTGACAACAAGGTGGATGAAATAAGGGCACGAGTTGCCTTCCAGAGAGACATCAGAGATTGTAACATGGCTCACTCGGGATATGTTGTCAGAGTTGGTACAGCCACCCTGTTTCTTCACGCATCCCGCCGACAGAAACAAACATCTCTCTGGTAAGAAGAAGGGTGGGGGTGTATGCCTTATGATTAACGACTCATGGCGTAATCATAACAGCATACAGGAACTCAAGTCCTTTTGTTCACCTGACCTAGAATTCCTTACAATCTAATGCCGACCGCATTATCTTACAAAATAATTATATTCGATTTTAGTCACAGCCGTGTAAATCCCTGCAAAGCAGATATCTCAACTGCCCTGAAAGAACTTCACTGGATTCTATGTAGAGTGGAAACCATATATCCTGAGGCTGCATTTATTGTAGGTGGGGATTTTAACGAAGCTAATCTGAGAACAAAGCTCCCTAAATTCTATCAGCATATTGAATGCGCGACACGAGCTGGTAGTATTCTGGATCATTGCTATTCTCACTTCCGCAATGCATACTAAGCCCTCCCCCGCCCTCCCTTCGGCAAATCTGACCATGACTCCATTTTGTTAATCCCAGCCTATAGACAGAAACTAAAACAGGAAACGTTCATGCTCAGGTCTATCCAACGCTGGTCTGACCAATTGGATTCCACGCTTCAAGATTGCTTCGATCACGTG
Source organism: Salmo trutta (assembly GCF_901001165.1). NCBI lineage: Eukaryota > Metazoa > Chordata > Actinopteri > Salmoniformes > Salmonidae > Salmo > Salmo trutta. The sequence continues at coordinate 12,417,700 of NC_042972.1, read as the reverse complement.
GACTGGGATATGTTCCAGGTAGCCTCAGACAATAACATTGATGTATACGCTGACTCAGTGAGCGAGCTTATTAGCAAGTGCATAGGTGATGTTATACCCACTGTGACTATTAAAACCTTCTTTAACCAGAAACCATGGATTGAAGGCAGCATTCGCGCAAAACTGAAATCGCGAACCACTGCTTTTAATCATGGCCAGGCGACTGGAAACATGACCGAATACAAACAGTGTAGCTATTCCCTCCGCAAGGCAATCAAACAAGCAAAGTGTCAGTATAGAGACAAAGTGGAGTTGCAATTCAACGGCTCAAACACGAGACCTATGTGGCAGGGTCTACAGTCAATCACGGATTACAAAAAGAAAACCAGCCCCCGTCGCGGACATCGATGTCTTGCCCCCAGACAAATGAAACAACTTCAACGTGAGACTGCCGGCCCAGACAGCATCCCTAGCCGCGTCCTCAGAGCATGCGCAGACCAGCTGGCTGGTGTGTTTATGGACATATTCAATCAATCCCTATCCAAGGCTGCTGTGACCACATGCTTCAAGATGTCCACCATTGTTCCTGTCCCCAAGAAAGCTATGGTAACTGAACTAAATAACTATCGCCCCGTTGCACTCACTTCTGTCATCATGAAGTGCTTTGAGAGACTAGTCAAGGATCATATCACCTCTACCCTACCTGATACCCTAGACCCACTCCAATTTGCATACCGACCCAATAGGTCCACTGACAACGCAATTGCCATAGCACTGCACACTGCCCTATCCCACTCGAAACAAGAGGAATACCTATGTAAGAATGCTGTTCATTGACTACAGCTTAGCATTTAACACCACAGTACCCTCCAAACTCGTCATTAAGCTCGAGACCCTGGGTCTCCACCCCGCCCTGTGCAACTGGGTGCTGGACTTTCTGACGGGCCGACCCCAGGTGGTGAAGGTAGGAAACAACATCTCCACCCCGCAGATCCTCAACACTGGGGCCTCACAAGGGTGTGTTCTCAGCCGTCTCCTGTACTCCCTGTTCACCCATGACTGCGTGGCCATGCACGCCTCCAAATCATTATCAGTTTGTAGACGACACTACAGTGGTAGGCTTGATTACCAACAACAACAAGACGGCCTACAGGGAGGAGGTGAAGGCCCTCGGAGTGTGGTGTCAGGAAAACAACCTCTCACTCAACATCAACAAAACAAAGGAGATGATCGTGGACTTCAGGAAACAGCAGAGGGAGCATCCCCCATTCCACATCGATGGGACAGTAGTGGAGAAGGTGGAAATTTTAAGTTCCTCGGCACACACATCACGGACAAACTGAAATGGTCCACCCACACAGACAGCGTGGTGAAGAAGGCGCAACAGCGCCTCTTCAACCTCAGGAGGCTGAAGAAATTTGGCTTGTCACCTAAAACATTCACAAACTTTTACAGATGCACAATCAAGAGCATCCTGTCGGGCTGTATCACCGCCTGGTACGACAACCTTTAAAGGGTAGTGCGGTCTGCACAACGCATCACCGGGGGCAAACTACCTGCCCTCCAGGACACCTACAGCACCCGATGTCACATGAAGGCCAAAAAGATCATCAAGGACAACAACCACCCGAGCCACTACCTGTTCACCCCGCTATCATCCAGAAGACGAGGTCCGTACAGGTGCATCAAAGCTGGGACCGAGAGACTGAAAAAAAGCTTCTATCTCAAGGCCATCAGACTGTTAAACAGCCATCACTAACATGGAATGGCTGCTGCCAACATACAGACTCAAATCTCTGGCCCCTTTAATACATTTCATCAATGGATTTAATAAAGGTATCACTAGCCACTTTAAATAATGCCACTTTAATAATGTCTACATATCCTACACTACTCATCTCATGTATATACTGTATTCTATACCATCTATTGCATCTTGCCTATGCCGCGCGGCCATCGCTCATATATATATTTATATATACATATTCTTATTCATCCCTTTACATTTGTGTGTATAAGGTAGTCCTTGTGAATTTGTTAGATTACTTGTTAGATATTACTGCACTGTCAGAACTAGAAGCACAAGCATTCGCTACATTCGCATTAACATATCTTAATCATGTGTATGTGACCAATGCAATTTGATTTGATTTGGTCTGAAACCCTACCTCTTCAAAGACTATCTTAAATAATTCCAAAATGCCCCCTTCGCACCCCCTTCTCACCCAAAAAGGGGAAAAAATAATGCCTTTATCACTCAGAATAACTTGGAGCAACTTCGATCTCTCACACTAAAATTCTAAGATGTCACACTTTTCTATGATGCAATTCAAGCATGTGGGCACACACACACAATGTGGACAATGAGGGTTAAATTTAGCGCTATTTTTTTTGATAGAATGCACAAAAACCATTGTAGAGATTTTCTCAGGGTCAATGTTGTTTAATAAGAACAAGAGCTGTACAAACAAGCATATCTCTTCTCCCACGGACACATGCACGTGCACACACACACACACAGAGTGAGAGAAAGAGGGAGAGTGAGAGAGGGAGAGAGAGAGAGAGAAAGAGAGAGGGAGAGGGAGAGAGAGAGAGAGCGCATGCCAAGGTCAACCCCTGAGATTCCACAAGTGGTGTTATGATTTGTTAAATAGCTCCACCTACAGTATACATTGCCCACTCCAACCAAAGGATAAATGACTCCAGTGTTCTCCTCACGACATAACTGCAACTTCAACATCCTTCTCTCAAACAGACAGCACCTTAAATTACCCCTAATTTTGAAATTCAAATACTTTCCCTGTGATAACAGACCTCTAAGCAAACACTAAGCAGGTGATCCAGACTATCAACACAGAGGGTCTTGATGGTTGGAATGAAGGCCTGATTTGCTCTACATGGCTGATTTCCTCTACATTGGCGAATCACAACGAATCACAACATATAAACAGGAAATCCATCAATAGACATGACATCACTCACCTGTGGTTCAGTGACAGCAGACTCTGTGGTCCTGACTGTGTCTTTTTCCCAGCTATTGTTTGACTGATTTATTTATTTTTATTTATTTAACCTTTATTTAACCAGGAAGGGCTCATTGAGATTTAAAATCTCTTTTTCAAGAGCGTCCTGGCCAAGATAGGCAGCGCCAAGTCATTACAAAAATTACAGACAAACAACATGAAAAACTACAAGTAATCTAGTAAAAACCATAGAATATAACAAAATCAAAAACAGCAAATTAAAAACATTGACAGGTCAGGTAATCAGTCTCCAGATCATTCATCCGTGATTTAAAAATACCAATCGGGACAAGTTCATCCAGTTTAAAAGTATTTTGTAAGGCATTCCAAGACGATGGCGCAGAGTACATAAAAGCCCTGAGGACATACACTGAGCAAAAATATAAATGCAACATGTAAAGTGTTGGTTCCATGTTTCATGAGCTGAAAATAAAAGATCCTAGAAAGGTTCCATACGCACAATTTCTCTCTAATGTTGTACACAAATTTGTTGCATCCCTGTTAGTGAGCATTTCTCCTATGCCAAGATAATCCATCCATCTGACAGGTGTGGCATATCAAGAAGCTGATTAAACAGTATAATCATTACACAGGTGCATCTTGTGCTGGGGACGATAAAAGGCCACTCTAAAATGCGCAGTAAGATGCCTCCAATGTTGTTTTAGAGAATTTGGCGTATGGCCAACCAGCCTCACAACCTCAGACCATGTGTAACCACACCAACCCAGGACCTTGACATCCGGCTTCTTCACCCGCGGGATTGTCTGAGACCAGCCACCCGGACAGCTGATGAAACTGTGGGTTTGCAGAACCAAAGTTTTTCTGCACAAACTGTCAGGAACCGTCTCAGGGAAGCTCATCTGCATGTTTGTTGTCCTCACCAGGCTCTTGACCTGACTGCAGTTCGGCATCATAACCAACTTCAGTGGGAAAATGCTGACCTTCGATGGCTACTGGCACGCTGGAGAAGTGTGCTCTTTGTGCTTGTCGTCCTCATCAGGGTCTTGACCTGACTGCAATTCGGCGTTGTAACTGACTTCAGTGGGCAAATTCTCACCTTCGATGGCCACTGGCACGCTGGAGAAGTGTGCTCTTCATGGATGAATCCTTGTTTCAACAGTACTGGGCAGATGACAGACAATGTTTATGGCGTCGTGTGGGTGAGCAGTTTGCTGATGTCAACGTTGTGAACATGGTGCCCCATGTTTGGCGATGGGTTTATAGTATGTGCAGGCATAAGCTACGGACAATGAACACAATGGCATTTTATCAATGGCAATTTTAATGATACCATGATGAGATCTTGAGGCCCATTGTCGTGCCAGTCATCAACAAAATTCCTAGAAGCTGAAAAAAATGGCCTGCATACTCACCAGACATGTCATGCGTTGAGCATGTTTGGGATGCTCTGGATCGATGTGTACGACAGCATTTTCCAGATCCCGCCAATATCCAGCAACTTTGAACAGCCATTGAAGAGGAGTGGGACAACATTCAACAGGCCACAATCAACAGCTTGATCAACTCCATGCGAAGGAGATGTGTCGCGCTACGTGAGGCAAATGGTGGTCGCACCAGATACTGACAGTTTTTTTATACACGCCCCTACTTTTTTTTAAGGTATTTATGACCAACAGATGCATATCTGTATTTCCAGTCATGTGAAATCCATAGATTAGGGCCTAATGAATTTAGTTCAATTGACTGATTTCCTTATATGAACTGTAATTAGTAAAATCTTAAAAATTGTTCTCATGTTCCATTCATATTTTTTTGTGTAGTTTCCAAGGGGACTTTGCTTGGGTGGTATTTTCGCTATTGTTTTCAACTTTCAGCTTAGGCCCCAATAACTTGTGTTGTTGAATATGTTGTTATTACGGTGATACAAAATTTCCACTAACATTGGGGCCTCATAGCAACTCTAATTTGCTTATGCATTATAAATTGTCTTGGTGATCATTGGGTACCTTCATATGCCTAAATACACAGTTGTTGGTGGTAAAATAATTTGATAAATGACATTGAATCCCACCATGTGCTCCAAATGTAACATCACTATTGACCAATCCTAGGCCGGGATTCAATCCGAGGGGCATTATAACGCAGCGAGATGGGCAGCCGACAATGTGCCTTTTAAAATACTTTTCACTGATGTTTGCTGAGATCGCATTCAATGTAAATGACCTTTAAAGTCAATTCAATGCGCTGCACTATAGCGGCTGCCTGAAATTGAATCCCAGCCCTATTGTCACAAGTTGGACTCACATTGACTGGTGGACTCGCAATAACTACAACAGTTAAATATAACATAACTAATTGCTATGCCGTACATCATTCCCATATAATAACATAGAAACTCTCAAATGAAAATGTATTGGTCACATACACATGGTTAGCAGATGTTAATGCAGGTGTAGCAAAATGCTTGTGCTTCTAGTTCCGACAATGGTGTAATATCTAACAAGTAATCTAACAAATTCACAACAACTACCTTATGCACACAAATGTAAGGGATGAATAAGAATATGTACATATAAATATATGGATGAGCGGTTTTTCAGTCTCTCGATCCCAGCTTTGATGCACCTGTACTGACCTCGCCTTCAGGATGATAGCGGGGTGAACAGGCAGTGGCTCGGGTGGTTGTTGTCCTTGATGATCTTTTTGGCCTTCATGTGACATCGGGTGCTGTAGGTGTCCTGGAGGGCAGGTAGTTTGCCCCCGGTGATGTGTTGTGCAGACCGCACTACCCTCTGGACAGTCTTGCGGTTATGGGCGGTGCAGCTGCCGTACCAGGCGGTGATACAGCCCGACAGTATGCTCTCGATTGTGCATCTGTAAAAGTTTGTGAGTGTGACAAGCCAAATTTCTTCAGCCTCCTCAGGTTGAAGAAGCACCTTCATCACCATGCTGTCTATGTGGGTGGACCATTTCAGATTGTCCGTGACGTGTATGCCGAGGAACTTACCTTCTTCATTACTGTCCCGTCGATATGGATGGGGGGTGCTCCCTCTGCTGTTTCCTGAAGTCCACGATCATCTCCTTTGTTTTGTTGACGTTGAGTGAGAGGATATTTTCCTGACACCACACTCCGAGGGCCCTCACCTCCTCCCTGTAGGCCGTCCGGTTATTGTTGGTAATCAAGCCTACCACTGTAGTGTCATCTGTAAACTTCATGATTGAGTTGGAAGCGTGCATGGCCACACAGTCATGGGTGAACATGGAGTACAGGAGACGGCTGAGAACACATCCTTCTGAGGCCCCAGTGTTGAGGATCAGCGGGGTGGAGATGTTGTTTCCTACCTTCACCACCTGGGGGTGGCCCGTCAGAAAGTCCAGGACCCAGTTGCACAGGGCGGGGTCGAGACCCAGGATCTTGAGCTTAATGACGAGTTTGGAGGGTACTCTGGTGTTCAATGGTGAGCTGTAGTCAATGAACAGCATTCTTACATAGGTATTCCTCTTGTCCAGATGAGATAGGGTAGTGTGCAGTGTGATGGCGATTGCATCGTCAGTGGACCTATTGGGGCGGTATGCAAATTGGAGTAGGTCTAGGGTATGAGGTAGGGTGGAGGTGATGTGATCCTTGACTAGTCTCTCAAAGCACTTCATGATGACAGAAGTGAGTGCAACGGGGCGATAGTCATTTAGATCAGTTACCTTAGCCTTCTTGGGGACAGGAACAATGATGGCCATCTTGAAGCATGTGGGGACAGCAGACTGGGATAAGGATTGATTGAATATGTCCGTAAACACACCAGTCAGCTGGTCTGCGCATGTTTTGAGGACACGGCTAGGGATACTGACAGGGCCGGCATTCTTGCGAGGGCTAACACGTTTAAATGTTTTACTCACGTTGGCCATGGAGAAGGAGAGCCCACAGGCTTTGGTAGCGGGCCGTGTCAGTGGCACTGTGTTGTCTTCAAAGCCAGCAAAGAAATTGTTTAATTTGTCTGGGAGCAAGACATCGATGTCCGCGACAGGGCTGTTTTTCATTTTATAATCCGTGCTTGACTGTAGACCTTGCCACATACGTCTCCTGTTTGAGCCATTGAATTGCAACTCTACTTTGTCTTTATACTGACACTTTGATTGTTTGATTGCCTTGTGAAGGGAGTAGCTACACTGTTTGTATTCGGTCATGTTTCCAGTCGCTTTGTCATGATTAAATGCAGTGCTTCGCGAATTCAGTTTTGCGTGAATGCTGCCATCTATCCACGGTTTCTGGTTAGGAAAAGCTTTAATAGTCACAGTGGGTACAACATCGCCGATGCACTTACTAATAAACTCACTCACTGAGTCAGCGTATACATCAATTTTAATGTCTGGGGCCTTCTGGTACATATCCCAGTCCACGTGATCGAAGCAATCTTGAAGCATGGAATCCGATTGGTCAGACCAGCGTTTGATAGACCTGAGCTCTGGCGTTTCCTGTTTTAGTTTCTGTTTATAGGCTGGGAGCAACAAAATGGAGTCATGGTCAGATTTGCTAAGGCAGTACAGGGGAGGGCTTTGTATGCATTGCGGAAGTTAGAGTAGCATTGATCCAGAATGCTACCAGCTCGTGTCGAGCATTCGATATGCTGTTAGAATTTAGGTTTCTTCCTTCACAGACTGCATGATATTATGACCTCTTCCTAAATATTTGGTCAAATTATTCATTTTGTATATGGTTTCCTAGAAACAAGGGTGGCTCAACTTACCTCTTCGTCTCAACTTACCCCACTTTCCCCTAAAGAGTTCAGTCAAGTTTCAATTGTCAATTTTCAAGTTTGTTAGTTGTATATACAGGATACACATGGTATACACCGTCCAACAAAATGCTTACTTGCAGGTTCCTTCTCAATAATGCAACCACAATAAATAATAAAAGATAAGAATATGAACATAAAGTAAATGGCTCAGTAGAATAGAATAAACATTTTAGCAAATGTATAGTACAGGGAGGCCCAATTTATAGTCTAATATTACATGTGTTTTGGGGAAGGGGGGATTGGGGGGCAAGTTTTTACATTGTGCAGTATTTAGCAATCATAATAAGAGTCTGGTAGCAGCAGTTGTGATGGGTGTGTAGCATGAATGTGTGTGTGTGTGTGTATATATGTGTGGGTGTGTGTGTGTTAGATAAGGTGTGGCGAGTCAGAACAGGTGGTTAGTCCAGTTCAAGTGTTCAGCAGTCTGATGGCTTGTAGATAGAAACTGTCTCTGAGCCTGTTGGTATCAAACGTCATGCTCCGACACTGTCTGCCCGACGGTAAGGGAGTGAACAGCTCGTGGCTGGGTTGTGTGGGGTCCTTGATGATGCTGCGTACCTTCCTCAGGGACCGTTTGGTGTAGATGTCCTGGATGGGTGTGAGCACGGTCCCAGTGATGTACTGGGCCATCTTCACCACCCGCTGGAAGCCTTGCGGTTGTGGACAAAGCAATTCCTGTACAAAGGTCGTGATGCAACCGGTCAGGACCCTATCGATGGTGCCGAGAGTGTAGGACCGAGAGTGACATGCCACATTTTTTCAACCACTTTAGGACATTTTTTTTGCGCCCTCTTGACAAGACTGGTGGGTTTGTTGGTCCATGTCATGTCCTTGGTGATGTGGACACCGACAAACTTAATACTGCTCATTCTCTCTACTGCAGTCCCATTGATGTAAATTGGGGCATGTTCCCTCTGCTTCCTGAAGTGAAAAATCAACTCCTTTGTTTTGCTGATGTTTGTAGAGGTGGTTGTCCTGGCACAACAGTGCCAGTTCACTTACCTCCTCGCTATAGGCTGACACGTCGTTGTTGGTGTCGTCAGCAAACTTGATGATGGAGTTGGTGTTGTGCAAAGCCACGCAGTCATGGGTGAACAGGGAGTACAGCAAAAGGCTGAGGACACACCCCTGGGGGGGCCCTGTGTTTAGAGTCAGTGTGGAGGGGGTGTTGTTGTCCTGACCTGGGTCTCGAGCTTGGAGGGAACAATAGTGTTGAATGCTGAACTGTAGTCAATGAAACGCATCTCACAAACAGTAGGTGTTCCTCTTGTCCAGATGAACAGAATTCTCACATACTGTAGGTGTTCCTCTTGTCCAGATGAACAGAATTCTCACATACTGTAGGTGTTCCTCTTGTCCAGGTGAACAGAATTCTCACATACTGTAGGTGTTCCTCTTGTCCTGATGAACAGAATTCTCACATACTGTAGGTGTTCCACTTGTCCAGATGAACAGAATTCTCACATACTGTAGGTGTTCCTCTTGTCCATATGAACAGAATTCTCACATACTGTAGGTGTTCCTCTTGTCCATATGAACAGAATCAGCAACAACGAACTACAGCTGTGCCTGATTGGGAGCCACACACGGCCCAAAACAAAGAAATACAAAAACATAGAAAAAATGAACATAGAACGCCCACCCAATGTAACACCCTGACCTGACCAAAATAAAGAACAAAAACCCCTCTCTATGGCCAGGGCGTTACAGTACCCCCCCCCCCCAAAGGTGCGGAATCCGGCCGCAAAACCTGACTCTGAAGGGGAGGGTCCGGGTGGGCCCTTCCTACGGCGGCGGCTCAGGTGTGGGACGTGGTCTCCGCTCCACCCTCGGCTTCGCCCACTTCGGTGGCGCCCCTGGCCGCGCCGGAGGACTGGTGGGCGACCCTGACTGCGCCCGGCTGGCGGGCGATTCTGGTTGCGTCCGGTTGGCGGGCGACCCTGGCTGCGTCCGGTTGGCGGGCGACCCTGGTTGCGCCTGGCCGGCGGGCGATTCTGGTTGCGCCCGGCTGGCGGGCGACCCTGGCTGCGCCCGGTTGGCGGGCGACACTGGCTGCGTCCGGTTGGCGGGCGACCCTGGCTGCACCTGGCTGGCGGGCGATTCTGGTTGCGCCCGGTTGGCGGGCGACCCTGGCTGTGCCCGGCTGGCGGGCATCCCTGGCTGCGCCCGGCTGGCGGGCGACCCTGGCGGCTCCGGGCTGGCGGGCGGCTCCGGCGCCACTGACCCAGGATTCACCAGGCTGGGGAGACATGAAGGAAACCTGGCCCTGGGCGCAGGCACAGGACTCACCAGGCTGGGGAGACATGAAGGAGGCCTGGCCCTGGGCGCAGGCACAGGACTCACCGGGCTGGCGGGTAGCTCTGGCGGCTCCGGACAGGCGGGCGGCTCTGGCGGCTCCGGACAGGCGGGCGGCTCTGGCGGCTCCAGACTGGCGGGCGGCTCTGGCGGCTCCGGACTGGCAGGCGGCTCTGCCGGCTCCGGACTGGCGGGCGGCTCTGGCGGCTCTGGCCCAGGACTCACCAGGCTGGGGAGACATGAAGGAGGCCTGGCTCTGGGCGCAGGCACTGGACTCACCAGGCTGGGGAGACCCACTTGAGGCCTGGTCCGTGGAGGAGGCACAGGACTGACCAGGATGGGGAGACCCACTGGAGGCCTGGTCCGTGGAGGAGGCACAGGCTTGACCAGGATGGGGAGACCCCCTGGAGGCCTGGTCCGTGGAGGAGGCACAGGACTGACCAGGATGGGGAGACCCACTGGAGGCCTGGTCTGTGGAGGAGGCACAGGACTGACCAGGATGGGGAGACCCACTGGAGGCCTGGTCTGTGGAGGAGGCACAGGATAGACCAGGCTGGAGAGACCCACAGGAGGCCTGATGCGTGGTGCTGGAAGTGCCAGTTCGGTGACACGCACCTCAGGGTTAGTGCGAGGAGCGTGTACAGGCTGACTTGGACTGGGCTGCCGCACTGGAAGACTGATGCGTGGTGATGGTACTGGAAGTGCCAGTTTGGATACACGCACCTCAGAGCTAGTGCGAGGAGCAGGAATAGGACGAGTAGGACTGGGCTGATGCACTGGAGGCCTGATGCGTGGGCCTGGTACTGTCTTTACCAGACGGCTAGCACGCACCTCAGGACAAGTATGAAGTACTAACTCAGGTGACATTATTTCTAGGACACGCTCTGCAGGGCGAATGCCGTGCCTAATACATCAACACAATAGCTCTCTCATATTCTTCTCCTCCAATTTACCCATCAACTCCTTAACAGTCTCTGCTTCGCTCCCCTCCAATTTTACCCTGACTGGCTCTGGTTCCATCCTCGGCTCCGCCAATCTGTCCATGTGCCCCCCCCAAAAAAAATCTTGGGGCTGCCTCTCCGGTTTGAACGCTATTGGCGTTCCACTGTAATCTTCCCGGTCCTCCTTTGCCTTCTTCCATGGGCCCACTCCGGCTCTGATCTCCTCCCAGGTCCACGACTCCCGACAGTCCATATTATTGTTCCGTCGCTCCTTGTGCTTCTCCTTCCTCCGCTGCTTGGTCCGTTGTTGGTGGGTGATTCTGTTACGGCCGTCGTCAGAATTAGACCAAGGTGCAGCGGAGGATGTGTTCATCATTAGAATTTTAATTGAAAAAAGAGAACACTTGACAAAAATAAACCAAAGACGACAGCGAAACAGTCCTGTCAGAAAAACACACTAACAGAAGACAATCACCCACAAAAACCCAAAGGAAAAACAGGCTACTTATGTGTGACTCCCAATCAGCAACAACGAACTACAGCTGTGCCTGATTGGGAGCCACACACGGCCCAAAACAAAGAAATACAAAAACATAGAAAGAATGAACATAGAACGCCTACCCAATGTAACACCCTGGCCTAACCAAAATAAAGAACAAAAACCCCTCTCTATGGCCAGGGCGTTACACATACCTTATTTTTTTATTATTATTTTTTATATATATTAAAGGAGTATCTCTGGTAGGCCTAAAACATTTTCCCTCATCTCAAGTTCAACTGTCAGAGTCAGTTGGAGTGCCGGGGCACACTGCCTTCATATCATAGGCCTTCAGTATAATAAGCTAATAGCCACACCATACCCAACCTTCACAAAACCTTATCAGGGTAATATCAAAAGTCAAGTCATCGTTTATAGGGAAATACAAGCAGGATATTATACAGTGCATTTGGAAAGTATTTAGACCCCTTGACTTTTTTCACATTTTGTTACGTTACAGCCTTATTCTAAAATGGATTCAATTGTTTTTTCCCCTCATCAATCTACAAACTCTACCCCATACAGACAAAGCAAAAACTGGATTTTATTATTATGATTTTTATTTTAGAATAAGGATGTAAATGTAACAAAATGTGGAAAAGTGAAGGGGTCTGAATACTTTCCGAATGCACTGTATGCAGGATCCAAATGCACTGAGACAGGATTATGTCGAGGCACAGATCTGGGGAAGGGTACTAAATAAATTCTGCAGCATTGAAGGTCCCCAAGAACACAGTGGCCTGAAAACATTCTTAAATAGAAGAAGTTTGGAACCATCGAGACTCTTCCAAGAGCTGGCCACCCGGCCAAACTGAGCAATCGGGGGAGAAGGGCCTTGGTCAGGGAGGTGACCAAGAAACCAATGGTCACTCTGACAGAGCTCCAGAGTTCCTCTGTGGAGATGGGAGAACCTTCCAGAAGGACAACCATTTTTGCAGCACTCCACCAGTCAGTCCTTTATGGTAGAGTGGCCAGACGGAAGCCTCTCCTCAGTAAAAGGCACATGACAGCCCGCTTGGAATTTGCCCAAAGGCACCTTAAGACTCTCAGACCAGGAGAAACAAGATCCTCTGATCTGATGAAACCAAGATTGAACTCTTTGGCCTGAATGCCAAGCGTCACGTCTGGAGGAAACCTGGCACCATCCCTACGGTGATGCATGGTGCTGGCAGCATCATACTGTGGGGATGATTTTCAGCGGCAGGGACTGGGAGACTAGTCAGGATCGAGGCAAAGATTAACAAAGAAAAGTACAGAGAGATCTTTGATGAAAACCTGCTCCAGAGTGCTCAGGACCTCAGACTGGGTCAAAGGTTCACCTTCCAACAGGACAACGACCCTAAGCACACAGCCAAGACAACGCAGGAGTTGCTTTGGGATGTCCTTGCTTCTGAATGTCCTTGAGTGGCCCAGCCAGAGCCCAGACTTGAACCCGATCGAACGTCTCTGAAAATAGCTGTGCAGCAACACTGATAGACTTTTAGAGGATCTGCAGAGAAGAATAGGAGAAACTCCTCAAATACAGGTGTGCCAAGCTTGTAGTGTCATACCCCAGATGACTCGAGCCTGTAATCGCTGCCAAAGGTGCTTCAACAAAGTACTTGGTAAATTATTCTAATAGGTTTTTTTTCATTTAACATTTATTTGACTAGTCAAGTCAGTTAAGAACAAATTCTTACTTACAATGACGGCCTACCCCGGCGATGCTGGGCCAATTGTGTGCCGCCCTATGGGACTCCCAATCACGGCCGGATGTGATGCAGCCTGGATTTGAACCAGGTACTGCAGTGACGCCTCTTGCATTGAGATGCTGTGTCTTAGACCACTGCACCACTTGAGAGTAAAGGGTCTGACTAATTATGTAAATGTGATATAAAAAATAAATAATTCAATACATTTGCAAAAAAAAATGTAAACCTGTTTTTGCTTTGTCATTATGGGGTGTTATGTGTAGATTGATGAGGGGGGAAAAATGATATAATACATTTTAGAATAACGCTGAAATGTAACAAAATGTGGAAAAGTCAAGGGTTCTGAATACTTTCCAAATGCACTGTATATAAACTCAGCAAAAAAATAAACATCCCTTTTTCAGGTCCCTGTCTTTCAAAGATAATTCATAAAAATCCAAATAACTTTCCTAACCAGCACTGTTCCCATGCTTGTTCAATGAACCATAAACAATTAATGAACATGCACCTGTGGAACTAACAGCTTACAGACGGTAGTGAATTAAGGTCACACTTATGAAAACTTAGGACACTAAAGAGGCCTTTCTACTGACTCTGAAAAACACCAAAACAAAGATGCCCAGGGTCCCTGCTCATCTGCGTGAACATGCCTTAGGAATGCTGCAAGGAGGCATGAGGACTGCAGATGTGGCCAGGGCAATAAATTGCAATGTCCGTACTATGAGACGCCTAAGACAGAGCTACAGGGAGACAGGACGGACAGCTGATCGTCCTCGCAGTGGCAGACCACGTGTAACAACACCTGCACAGGATCGGTACATCCTAACATCACACCTGCAGGACAGGTACAGGATTGCAACAACAACTGCCCGAGTTACACCAGGAACGCACAATCCCTCCATCAGTGCTCAGACTGTCCGCAACAGGCTGAGAGAGGCTGGACTGAGGGCTTGTAGGCCTGTTGTAAGGCAGGTCCTCACCAGACATCACCGGCAACAACGTTGCCTATGTGCATAAACCCACCGTCGCTGGACCAGACAGGACTGGCAAAAAGGGCTCTTCACTGACGTGTCGCGATTTTGTCTCAACAGGGGGGATGGTCGGATTCACGTTTATCATCGAAGGAATGAGCGTTACACCGAGGCCTGTACTCTGGAGCGGGATCGATTTGGAGGTGGAGGGTCTGTCATGGTCTGGGGCGGTGTGTCACAGCATCATCGGACTGAGCTTGTTGTCATTGCAGGCAATCTCAATGCTGTGCATTACAGGGATGACATCCACCTCCCTCATGTGGTACCCTTCCTGCAGGCTCATCCTGACATGACCCTCCAGCATGACAATGCCACCAGCCATACTGCTCGTTCTGTGCGTGATTTCCTGCAAGACAGAAATGTCAGTGTTCTGCCATGGCCAACGAAGAGCCCGGTCTCAATCCCATTGAGCACGTCTGGGACCTGTTGGATCGGCGGGTGAGGGCTATGGCCATTCACCCCAGAAACGTCCGGGAAGGTGCCTTGGGGGAATAGTGGGGTAACATCTCATAGCAAGAACTGACAAATCTGTTGCAGTCCATGAGGAGGAGATGCACTGCAGTACATAACGCAGCTGGTGGCCACACCAGATACTGACTGTTACTTTTGACCCCCCCCACCCCTCTTTGTCCAGGGACACATTATTCAATTTCTGTTAGTGAAATGTTAGTAAACTGGAAGAACTTGTCCCGATTGGTATTTTTAAATCACTGATGAATGATCTTGAGACTGATTCCCTGACATGTCAATGTTTTTAATTAGCTGTTTTTGATTTTGTTATATTCTTTGTTAATTTTATGGTTTTTACTAGATTAATTGTAGTTTTTCATGTTGTTTGTCTGTAATTTTTGTAATGACTTGGCGCTGCCTATCTTGGCCAGGACGCTCTTGAAAAAGAGATTTTAAATCTCAATGAGCCCTTCCTGGTTAAATAAAGGTTAAATTAAAAATTTAAAAAAAAAATGTCTGTGGAACTTGTTCAGTTTATGTCTCAGTTGTTGAATCTTTTTATGTTCATACAAATATTTACACGTTCAATTTGCTGAAAATAAACGCAGTTGACAGTGAGAGGACGTTTCTTTTTTAGCTGAGATTATATATAAAACAAAGTAGCTAGACATCAGTCAAAGTGTTTTCTGCAGATAGAATACCCATCCGAGTGGAGAAGAGCAACTGAAACACAAAATTAGTCTGATGCCGAGCAGAAATTACAGCAGAGCAGACAGACCTGTTGCCCTAGCGACTCCAGACAGACACTGTGTGTACACGCTTCAGAGCAAGTACTGTTCTTCATTCAGACAAGCATGTGTCAAAACTTTTTTCATTTGCACAATGTCTCTTGTTCACATTCATTTGTAAATGTCCAAGCTCCTACCGATATATGTATAACTTTATGAGCTGGATCACTGTCTTTGCGCTCGCTAGCACATTTAGCTAGCAGCCTCCATGGAACTTCGCTATTACTTGTGCTAATTTTGTTAGCATTGTGGTAACAGATGCCCAATGATTATTTTTCCGTTTTTTTGGCGCCCCCTTGTGTACTAAAATGTAAATCCCTGGATAAGAGAAGGACGATATGAAGATATGAAAATCTGGAAACCGCCCAGATTTTAGTGTTAGTACTCCATCCCTCTCTCGCTCTGTCCTACATCCCATCCCTCCATCTCTCACTGTGGTGTAAACTGTTTTCTTCAAGTCAATCGCTCCCTGAGCCATCCCTCCCTCTCTCTGTCTCTCTCTACCCCTCTCCCTCTATCCATCCCTCATTAGGAAATGCTCGACACACACACACACACACACACACACACACACACACACACACACACACACACACACACACACACACACACACACACACACACACACACACACATTTGAACTATCTAGTGTGTGCAAAACATGTGGTCCTGTGTTATGAAGTTCTTTGCTAAAACTATATTTTACTAAATAGTAATAATACATGTATTATGAACTGAAATGTAAGAATAATATTTCCAGATATTCCTTTACTGGCACCTAAATGAGCTCAGCAGGACAGAATGGTTTTCAGTTAGAACAAGGATCTTAGTAATACTGTAACGATGCTCTGATAGAGGAGAGAACGTCTGTTTGCTGTTGTTTTGTCCTGAAGAATGTTAAGTTTCATTTCCTGATTTTATTTTGAATTGAATTGGACGAATGACTGCGGAGTTCATGGGCGGGAACAGACAGCTGACTCGACTCGTCCAATGAAGGAACAGAGCCGCTGAGAGTGAAGAGAAGCAGAAACAGAGACAGACCCAGACATTGGATCAACCGAATCCCGCATCTGCTCATCCCCCCACACACATACACCCCACCACCCCCCTTCCTTGCCTCAACACGTTATAAAGTCAGATGCTGTTTTGAGAAGCAACACAACATTTCTCCTGACTGGAAAAACATAAAGACTTAATAAACTGTCTTGATCTTCATTCAGTTCATTCTAGTCGACAGATTTACATTAAGACTTGATGTTCAGTGATCTGTAGAAGAGAAGCTTCACTGTGTTTCTACAGCCTGATGAGCTACTGAAGAACATCTGACTGATATATTACAACAGCAGGAGACTCCTCACAGGTGCGTCCTCAATTTGAGGGACTATACTACTGATTTACTGTTTCTACTGTGTTCTATTGTATTCTATTAGAATCACAGATGTCTATACTGTGTATCCACAACAACTGCTACCCAGCCCAATAGTATGGCAGTCCCCTGCTCTAACCTCTGTTTGTGCATGTGTGTCTGTCGGAGGGGTTGAGATAAACGGAAGTCAAATTTCCGTTGGACGTTGTGTACAATTGGACAATAAAAACAGCTTATCTTATCTAATAAAGATAAGTCAACGTGATTATGGTGATTAAAGTTAGTCTATTCCACTCTATATAACTCTGACTGTTCACCACAGAATGAGAGAACGTACTGACTTCAAACTGAACACTGAAAACACCTATAATTTAAATTAACATTGTCATAATTCCAGCATGATAGTGAGAGAGAAGGTTAATTGATGTTCCTCCTAATCAATCATGACACACTCTCTCTCTCTCTCAATTCAATTTCAATTTAAGTGGCTTTATTGGCATGGGAAACATATCTCTCTCTCTCTCTCTATAGGTGTGCCATGTCCGTTCCCTATGTGGAGGTGAGGAGTAGAGAGTTGGGTGGGTCGGTGGACATCGGGCTGTTCCACCAGCATCTCAGCGGGGGGTCACATGTCAGGGGACCCGGCGTGGGTGCCAGCATCGAGGCATCCAATAGGGACGGAGTCAAGTTGATGGCCAGAGCCCAGGTTCTAACGCTGTCTCAAGGCGAAGGGGAGGGGAGGACCAGGGTGGGGCTGGCGTTTGACACGGGCGTGGGGATTGGTCCAGAAGGGCTGGAGGCAAAGGTGTTGGGGACCGGGCTGAGGCTGGGGCCAAGACCCTCTGTGTCCCTGGTGGGAAATGAACTGGAGTGTTCTGTCATGTAGACTTTGGCTGTGTCCTAAATTGTACACTACAGTGCACTACTTTTGACCAGGAATCATAGTGCCCTATTCCCTATATAATACACTTTATAGGGAATAGGGTGGGGATGCACCCTGTGTTCTTTCATGGAGTCGGTAATGTACACTGCTTCTGGAAAAGCTGGCAACCTGAAGGGTATCACTTCACTCTGGAGAAGGTTGCATGTTGGAGCATGTTGGGGTCGAAATGGTTGAACCTAAATGTATAATAAAATCAAGAGTTTTTACATATTAAGAGTCTGGCCTACTTTTACTAATGTCTTTTAGCATTCAGGAGAGGGAGTGTTGAGAAAGAGGGAGGGGAAGAGGACAGGAGGAGGGGGGGAGGAAGAGAGAAGGAGGGAGAGGATAGGAGGAGGTAAGAGGGGAGTGAGAAGAGAGGAGAGCGATTGGACTGGACTGAGAGAGGAGGGCAAGTAAGGATACACAGTAATATGATGTCACAGTCATAGACATAGATTTACTGTATATACATCATTGATCTAGTGGTGTGTATTCATGGTTAACAAGGGAACACAGACGTCCCCAAATACAGTATATGGAGACTGTTTAGTGCCAAAAGTAATGCATGTAAAACAAATATATATATATTTTTTTTTGGGGGGGGGGGACTATCTGTTGTTCCATGTAGTGAATCTGTTACTCAATCCATTTGTATGGACCAAACATTTTTTCCATCAAATACATATAAAATGTAAAAATATCCTTCAAGGGGTTTTAAAATTCAAAATCAAATAGCTAAATGATCCTTGGTATGGCCTTTTTAAATCAATTCCATAATTCCGATACATCCTGACAAAATACGACATATTACTGGCCTGCTAATGTGCCTGGACTAGAGGTCTTCACGGGTCCAAGACGGAACTGGGGCTTTCCCACCCGGTCCCGATATGCATAAAACAATTTGTTTAATATAGAGACCAGTTTCAAACAGACCCGTGGACAACTGGACCCGTTCCTATAGAGTTGGGTGGATCCAGACCCGGTCCGATCCGTATGAGGGAAGAAAGCAGAAAAGTCATTTTTAAGCTACTTTATTAACCAGAGCTGATAAAGCGGGAGAGGAGTGAGAGAAATACAGAGGGGCCGTACCATAGCCGCAGGAAGTAGGGGTGCTGAGAGTGCAGGAGCACCCCCTGAAAAATCTGATTGAAAAATAATAAAATTAATAAAATATATATATATTTTTCACAAAAGGAGTGCAGTTGTTCCCGCCACTACTTCCCACTGTTATGGGCCATACTGTGAACGAGTGCTGCCTGGTCTCATAGACTAGACACTGCATTACTCATCTCATATGTGTATTCTATTCTAAAATCTGATTTGATTTGACATAGTAAATGGAAATCCGGAACACATTAATTAGTATGTATGATATGTTACGCTTGGTATGGTTACATAAGACAGATGGTTACTTAAAGCAAAAATGAAAGTAGGGTGGATGGGTAGGGATTTAACGTGAAAGTCTAGTAACACAAAGGTTGTGAGTTCAAATCTCATCACGGACAATTTTAGCTAATTAGCAACTACTTTTTTTAGCTTCTTTGCAACTACTTACATGCTGACCACACCGCCCCATTGCGTGTTCGAGCTTTGCAAAATAAATGTTCACACGTTATTCAATAATTTCATCTAAACTGCTAGCGTGCGTCAATGAGCATCTGCATATACCCACGTGGATGATTGAAAGATGAACTGTGGTCCACACTCCAGTCCAGTTGGTGATGGTAATGCACCTTAAAGTTTGTTGCCAACCACCATATACAGTCCACAGAAGAAGAAGAAGCAGAGATTAGTAGAAACTCATATCTCCCTCACTAGCTTTAAGCACCAGCTGTCAGAGCAGCTCAAAGATCACTGCACCTGTACGTAGCCCATCTGTAAACAGCCCATCTATCTACCTACCTCATCCCCATACTGTATTTATTTATTTATTTATCTTGCTCCTTTGCACCCCAGTATCTCTACTTGCACATTCATCTTCTGCACATCTACCATTCCAGTGTTTAATTTCTATATTGTAATTACTTCGCCACCATGGCCTATTTATTGCCTTAACTTACCTCATTTGCACTCACTGTATATAGACTTTTTGTTTTCTTTTGTTCTACTGTATTATTGACTGTATGTTTTGTTTATTCCATGTGTAACTCTGTGTTGTTGTATGTGTTGAATTGCTATGCTTTATCTTGGCCAGGTCGCAGTTTCAAATGAGAACTTGTTGTCAACTAGCCTACCTGCTTAAATAAAGGTGAAATAAATAAATAAATAAACTAGGTTTCCCCTTTTATCTGTGGATTAATTGTCAGAGTAGAGAACACACCATTTTGTGTTGACTCAAAATGGGTCAAAATTCTACAAAGATCCAGAAAAAAAGGACCTTGTGGATTTCAGGTAAAATAACAACCCAATGTTTATGTCCCAAATTAGCTAGAAACAGCAAGCAAGCTAGCTAAATGTCCATGAATGTTTCATGTGTTTCAACTTGTCCCCAAAATTAATATAGTTTGTTCAGACTTAGTTTAGATATTTTTTATATGATCTCGTCTGGTGTGGATGGACAAAATCAACATGCTGGGTCTAGTCAGCATGTTAGCATGTTAGCTAACCCTTCCCCTTCCCCTAACCTTAACCCTTTTAGCTAACTCTTCCCCTAACCCTAACCTTAACCCTTTAATCTAACTCATAAACTTAACCCTAACCCCTAACCCCTAGCCTAGCTAAGGTTAGCCAGCTAGCTATGGTTAGCCACCTAGCCAGAATTTGTAATATATCATATGTTTTACAAATTTGTTACATATAGTATATTTTTCAAATTCGTAATACATACCATACAAAACATAACATATTATACTAAATGGGAGTGTTTCGGATTTACATACAGAATAATACCAAATGCTCAGAGACTAGGTTGGCGAGTGACATAGGGAGCAGGGAGGAGAGAGGGAGAGATAAGAGACGGCAACCAACCAAACCCGGCCTCTGCTATAGTAGACTAATAGCTGCCATAGCTAGGTTATTCATCATCAAATATGATTATGTAGTACCTGTCTTAGACTGCATCAAACTGGTATAAGCTAGTTAAGATAGCTAACATTAGCTAGCTAGGCTAACTGAGGCTGCAGTGCATGGCTTTGTCATCTTACAGTTGGAGAAATAATAACAACTGATAATATTATGTAGCAGCCTGCCTACCTGTTGGCTCTTGGTCGTTTTAGCCTATCCTTCCCCTTTAACTTTTAATTCTGTAATTTTAATTCCATCTTTCATTGATTAGATATCTCCTAAAGTTTGTCATACATAGAGCGAGGCTCTGTGACTGTAGCCTATTGCCGCTTTGATGACTTATGATTGGCCAACAACAAGCTACATCTGCCACACTCCACTCACATGAAAAGCAAGAGCAGCAGCGTAGATTATAAAATGTCTCTCTATGTACTACAGCAGTCCTGTTCAGATCTGCACAGGCCCTTTCAGACAAGTCAGTTAAAATCACACATACCCGAGAACCATGGCTACCATATCAGATCCGACTCAGACCCATGACATTATTTTGAATTCTGGATCCGGATCAGGTCTCGGATCGGGTCTAGGGTATTCGAGTACCAGATCGGGTCTCAGGTATTCGGGTACAGGTGGAACCATGAAGACCTCCAGCCTCGACATTATAGGCTAAACTGCAGAGAAAAAACAACTGATCAAAATGGTTGCCCAATCATGATACCATTCTTCATTACATTGTGTGGGGGACTGGGAGGGAGGCACTCTGAGCAGGCTCGGGAGCGCAAATAGTGTAGGCTACCTATGATTTCCTTATCTGGTAACTTTTCTTTCTTTCTCTGTGTAAAGTGACGATATATTTACTGCAATATTAAGCATAACACTGAGTTTATGAATTATGGGTTTATATGCATATGCTTCTAACTTAGGCTATAGGTTACATCTCGAGCCTCTCTGTCTTCATTGCTCTGTTGCGTCATTACTCCTCTTAAATGTTGTGGAGTCCCAGAAAAAGCCAGACTATAAAAACATAACACTTATTTTGACTTATTTACTTTATCCTACTAATGGCCTATTGGAGGACAGATACACCCTTGCTCTTGCTTGCTGAATGTAAAATAGGCTACAGCTTTAAGAACTGGTGGGTAGTTGGAAAATAGAAGCGCATATTTTCCTACCGTGAACCTATTTTAACACTGGGCTACATCCTGACAAAATACACCATACCAGTGGCCTGCTAATGTACCTTTCTGGACCTTCTAAACTGTCAATAATAGACCCAAACTGATCCAAATGGTTGCATAATCAGGCTTAGGCTGTCGTCCTACACAGTTATTTTGTCATGAAGCAAAACAGGACGTTTGAGCGGTTATTCTAATTAGCCTACATAACTGCAGTTTACAGCCTATGGACAATAATTGTGTACTCACTTGATAACAATAAGAAATGCATTGTTGCACTGTGTTGTTGTAGCCCAGGTTTAATAATTGTTTTGTTTAATAATTTAAGCCTGGAGGAAAGCACTAAGCCCTTCAGATCTTCAATTTCATCATCTTTTAACTTCTTTTTTTCTTGCACTTTGACAGGAACATATTTAGCATATAGCCCTAATATTTAGCTAGTGGATGTCCTAATATTTAGCTTCTTAATTCGGGCTACACATAACTTCCAGCTGTTCCTGTGCCCAATAGGTGATAGGCTAAGCAAGCCTTTCCACTTTAGGTCATTCCCCCTCTCCTTTAGTGCCATGGAAAGCTATATCTACAAAAGCTATAGGACATTTATTTAGATACTTTTTTATATTAGGCCTAATAGCCTAATCATGGAAAAAAACAGGCTTGCTCTTGCTAATTGCGGAAACACTATGGTTCCAAAATCTGATAGGGTTTTTCTAGTGGATTCTTGTATTGGACTCCTATAGGATCCTATAGGATACATACAATCCTATAGGATACAATCCTATAGGACTCCAATAGGACTGGTTCCAAAATGTATTAGCATTTTTCTAGTGGATTCTTGTATTGGAATCCTATAGTATCCTATAAGATAATTGTGTCGTTACTGTGCCGTTATTGTGCCGATTCCAATGGTCGACTATCCAGTGCTTGGACCAGAAAAGGAAAGGAGAGCCAGTGGGTATGAGGTGATGTTCAGGGAGGAGGCGAGGGCCTAGTTGATGAAATTCCCTGAGGCGCTGGAGTCCACTACATTGTAGATGGAACACATGAGGGACAGCCAGCCAGTGAAATGGAAACCAGAAATGGTCTGGTAGAAAGTGATGATGATGGAATACTCCTAACCCGGGAGACGAATGATCACAGGGCCGCCCCTCTGCCCTCGTGGACTCCAGGTTGGAACGCACCAGAAACCGCTGAAGCTGGTGCTCCTCCTGACCACAATAGGAACAGAGCCCCAGCTGTCTCCGGCGATGCCTCGCTGCAGCTGGGAGTTGTGTGGCCCCTACCTCCATGGGTTCAGGCTCTGTTTCAGGACTGCCAAAGGAGGAAGGCGGGAGACGAGGGGGGTGCCGGTGCTCTCGAAGAAGGATATCCAGACGGATAGCCAACGCTATGAGCACGTCCAACTCCATCTGGACCTCTTCGCGTAGTCCTCTTCGGAATAAGGTACAGAGCGCCTGCTCATTCCATCCGCTGGAGGATGCCACAGTCCGGAAGATGTGGGTGTACTTCGCAGCGGTCTGGGCTGGGGGACTAGCATGCAGGGACTAGCACGCTGGATCCTCCATTAGCTGGGTGTTGTTGTGACAGGTTAAAGGAAATACTCATAGCCTGTTATACATTAAAAAAGTATTAGTAAGTTCATAGTATGTGAGGATCTTAAAACATCTAAGGTTAAAAAGATCATGCATTCTGTATTAGTTGATAGAGATTGATAACATTCATATAACTGTGTTAAAAAGTTTAAATCCGTCAAGCGTACAAAGGGTAAGAATTGTAAAAGGAATGTGTAAACGTTATATTGATTACTTTATTTTGTGGTGCCTAATTGAAGGGGAAAAGTGTTAATCTGTGATCTACTAAATGCTCTTAATCTATGAGCCTGAGATTGATTGCTCTGGTCTCCACCCAAGTTCGCGGGGAAATCGCAGGTTTTTCCCTCATTGCACTAAAGGTTATTGAGGAAACAATACCGTATCACTCTCGTGATTATTTCTCCCCTTTTTCAGGTATGTTATTGATGATAAAAAAGAGTAATTTAATTGTAATAACTCGCTAACATGTCAAGAGTGTTTAAGGTGTGTCTTAGTAACATCTTGAGGAAGATAGAGTTAAGTTTGCAGAGAGTAATATGAGCCCTGCTCGGTTGCAGCGAAGGCTTGCTTCGTACTGAGAGTAGCTGCCATTTTATGTCGATCGTCAATAAACATGTGCATTGTTAATTAGATATTTTGCGGTGTTGTTTGTATAATGGTTTTTCAAACACTTTATTGACTGTTGATAAATTGAGTTATGGTTTACTGAGTTAAAGCTTTGTGCTTGACAGTTATGTTGAAATTAGTATATGTTTCAGTGAATTACAGTGTATACTGTTGTGACTTGAATAAGCCTTGTACCCTACAACACTAGCTCTTTCCTGTAGATCTGTTCTGTAAAATGTGTTACTTTTGTAAAATGATTGCACTAAAGGTTATTGAAGAAACAATACCGTATCACTCTCGTGATTATTTCTCCCCTTTTTCAGGGGCGTAACATTGTCAAGGTGTTGGAGAACCCGGAGGACCTTATCAATTACCGTACCCAGTTGAGCCAGCTGGTCTTGGTGTTGACAGAGAAGGTGTTCCTGTTCGTCGACCATCTGGGAGATATCCTGAACTTCTGCTGCTTCCATATCTTGAAAGGCAGTATTCTGTAATGTATACACAGGGAATCAGGAAGCAGGTTCAGAAGATGAGTTTAATAATAAGAAACATGAAGATTATCAAAACAGGAGTAGCATACTGCACTGAGACTGCACTTGTGAAGGTGGTAAATGACCTTTTAATGACGTCAGACCGAGGCTCTGCATCTGTCCTCGTGCTCCTAGATCTTAGTGCTGCTTTTGATACCATCGACCACCACATTCTTTTGGAGAGATTGGAAACCCAAATTGGTTTACATGGACAAGTTCTGGCCTGGTTTAGATCTTATCTGTCGGAAAGATATCAGTTTGTCTCTGTGAATGGTTTGTCCTCTGACAAATCAATTGTAAATTTCGGTGTTCCTCAAGGTTCCGTTTTAGGACCACTATTGTTTTCACTATATATTTTACCTCTTGGGGATGTCATTCGAAAACATAATGTTAAATTTCACTGCTATGCGGACGACACACAGCTGTACATTTCAATGAAACATGGTGAAGCCCCAAAACTGCCCTCGCTAGAAGCCTGTGTTTCAGACATAAAGAAGTGGATGGCTGCAAACTTTCTACTTTTAAACTCGGACAAAACAGAGATGCTTGTTCTAGGTCCCAAGAAACAAAGAGATCTTCTGTTGAATCTGACAATTAATCTGGATGGTTGTACAGTCGTCTCAAATAAAACTGTGAAGGACCTCGGCGTTACTCTGGACCCTGATCTCTCTTTTGAAGAACATATCAAGACTTTTTCAAGGACAGCTTTTTTCCATCTACGTAACATTGCAAAAATCAGAAACTTTCTGTCCAAAAATGATGCATAAAAATTAATCCATGCTTTTGTTACTTCTAGGCTGGACTACTGCAATGCTCTACTTTCCGGTTACCCGGATAAAGCACTAAACAAACATCATTTAGTGCTAAATACGGCTGCTAGAATCCTGACTAGAACCAAAAAAATTGATCATATTACTCCAGTGCTAGCCTCCCTACACTGGCTTCCTGTTAAGGCAAGGGCTGATTTCAAGGTTTTACTGCTAACCTACAAAGCATTACATGGGCTTGCTCCTACCTATCTTTCCGATTTGGTCCTGCCGTACATACCTACACGGTCGCTACGGTCACAAGACGCAGGCCTCCTAATTGTCCCTAGAATTTCTAAGCAAACGGCTGGAGGTAGGGCTTTCTCCTATAGAGCTCAATTTTTATGGAATGGTCTGCCTACCCATGTGAGAGACGCAGACTCAGTCTCAACCTTTAAGTCTTTACTGAAGACTTATCTCTTCAGTAGGTCCTATGATTAAGTATAGTCTGGCCCAGGAGTGTGAAGGTGAACGGAAAGGCTGGAGCAACGAACCGCCCTTGCTGTCTCTGCCTTGCCGGTTCCCCTCTCTCCACTGGGATTCTCTGCCTCTAACCCTATTACAGGGGCTGAGTCACTGGCTTACTGGTGTTCTTCCATGCCGTCCATGGGAGGGGTGCGTCACTTGAGTGGGTTGAGTCACTGACGTGGTCTTCCTGTCTGGGTTGGCACCCCCCCCCCCCCCCCTTGGATTGTGCCGTGGCGGAGATCTTTGTGGGCTAAACTCGGCCTTGTCTTAGGACGGTAAGTTGGTGGTTGGAGACATCCCTCTAGTGGTGTGGGGGCTGTGCTTTGGCAAAGTGGGTGGGGTTATATCCTGCCTGTTTGGCCCTGTCCGGGGGTATCATCGGATGGGGCCACAGTGTCTTCTGATCCCTCCTGTCTCAGCCTCCAATATTTATGCTGCAGTAGTTTATGTGTCGGGGGGCTAGGGTCAGTCTGTTACATCTGGAGTATTTCTCTTGTCTTATCCGGTGTCCTGTGTGAATTTAAATATGCTCTCTCTAATTCTCTCTTTCTCTCTTTCTTTCTTTCTTTCTTTCTTTCTCTCGGAGGACCTGAGCCCTAGGACCATGCCTCAGGACTACCTGGCATGATGACTCCTTGCCATGCTGCTGCTCCAGTTTCAACTGATCTGCCTGCGGCTATGGAACCCTGACCTGTTCACCGGACGTGCTTGTTGCACCCTCGACAACTACTATGATTATTATTATTTGACCATGCTGGTCATTTATGAACATTTTAACATCTTGACCATGTTCTGTTATAATATCCACCCGGCACAGCCAGAAGAGGACTGGCCACCCCTCATAGCCTGGTTCCTCTCTAGGTTTCTTCCTAGGTTTTTGGCCTTTCTGGGGAGTTTTTCCTAGCCACCGTGCTTCTTTCACATGCATTGCTTGCAGTTTGGGGTTTTAGGCTGGGTTTCTGTACAGCACTTTGAGATATCAGCTGATGTACGAAGGGCTATATAAATACATTTTATTTGATTTGATTTTGATTTTGAACATAAACAAAACTTTACAGCCTGAAGACTGAGTGTAACCGATGTGAAATGGCTAGTTAGTTAGCGGTGGTGCGCGCTAATAGCGTTTCAATCGGTGACGTCACTCGCTCTGAGACTTGAAGTAGGGTTCCCCTTGCGTCGCAAGGGCCGTGGCTCTTGTGGCGCGATGGGTAACGATGCTTCGGTGGGTGTCAGTTGTTGATGTGTGCAAGGGTCCCGGGTTGGGGCGAAGAGAGGGACGGAACTTGCACTGTTACATTGGTGCCGTGACCCGGATCATTGGTTGCTGCGGAAAAGGAGGAGGTCAAAAGGGGGGTGAGTGTAACCGATGTGAAATGGCTAGTTAGTTAGTGGTGGTGCGCGCTAATAGCGTTTCAATCGGTGACGTCACTCGCTCTGAGACTTGAAGTAGGGTTTCCCCTTGCGTCACAAGGGCCGTGGCTCTTGTGGCGCGATGGGTAACGATGCTTCGGTGGGTGTCAGTTGTTGATGTGTGCAAGGGTCCCTGGTTCGAGCCCGGGTTGGGGCGAAGAGAGGCTCGGAACCTGCACTGTTACATGAGGATACGGATAGCTAAATAAAGGTAGACCGACAACGTTGAGTGCCGGAGTGGGAGAGCAGGAGTAGGCGAGACATTTATGATGCAAAACAGGATTTCTGTATTTTGAAAGTTACATATCTTGAAAACTTGATTGCTGACAAGTGTAACCGATGTGAAATGGCTAGTAGTTAGCGGTGGTGCGCGCTAATAGCGTTTCAATCGGTGACATCACTCCCTCTGAGACCTGAAGTAGGGTTTCCCCTTGCGTTGCAAGGGCAGCGGCTTTTGTGGCGCGATGGGTAACGATGCTTCATGGGGTGTCAGTGGTTAATGTGTGCAGAGGGTCCCTGGTTCGAGCCCGGGTCAGGGTGAAGAGAGGGATGGAAACTTACACAAGCAAATAATTTTTGGGACTATGTCAGAGGGGTTGGGTTAACTGCGGAAGACACATTTCAGTTGAAGGCATTCAGTTGTACAACTGACTAGGTATCTCCTTTCCCTTTCTATAAGGTGTCGAAAGTATTCCACAGGGATGCTGGCTCATGTTGGCTGAATGTCCATTGGGTGGTGGACCATTCTTGAGACACACGTGAAACTTTTGAATTTGACCCAGCAGCGTTGCAGTTCTTGACGCACTCAAACCAGTGCGCCTGGCACCTTCTACCATACCCCAATTCAAAGGCACATTTTGTCTTGCCTATTCTTCCTCTGAATGGCACAGATACAAAATCCCTGTCTCGATTGTCTCAAGGCTTAAAATCCTTCTTTGACCAGTCTCCTCCCCTTCACCTACACCAGGTATGCCACCAGGGTTACGCACAATGCCGTCGGGGGTACACTCCAAAAAAATGTTGTTCACTTTTTTTTAAATACATAAGAATTCTTCACATATTCAAACAGTACATTTATATTTTCCAACGGGGCTATACATTTGGGTGAGGTTTTTTTCTCGCCTGAGTAGCCTCGTTTCACTGCCAAAAATAAAATTAAACCATCTAGTGTTCAGTGAAATAACAACACAATGTCAAATACAGGTAGCCTAGTCAAATAATGAACATCCAATCACATTAACTGTCACGACTTCTGCCGAAGTCGGTCCCTTTCCTTGTTCGGGCGGCGTTCAGCGGTCGACGTCACCGGCTTTCTAGCCACCGCCGATACACTTTTCATTTTCCATTTGTTCTGTCTTTGTCTTACACACCTGGCTTCACTCAACCAATTACTTGTTTATTATTTAACCCTCTGTTCCCAATGTTGTGTTTGTGAGTGATTTGATTTGTTTGTTTAGTCCGTCTTATTGGGTTCGGTATGTTACTTTGTATATTTTGTCTTTTTTGAGTAAAAGAACGTTGATTACTCATATCTGCTGTCCTGCGCCTGACTCTCTACACCAGCTACACACAGGACCCTTACAGACCTGGTGTTGTTCTACTCATATCTGCTGTCCTGCGCCTGACTCTCTACACCAGCTACACACAGGACCCTTACAGACCTGGTGTTGTTCTACTCATATCTGCTGTCCTGCGCCTGACTCTCTACACCAGCTACACACAGGACCCTTACAGACCTGGTGTTGTTCTACTCATATCTGCTGTCCTGCGCCTGACTCTCTACACCAGCTACACACAGGACCCTTACAGACCTGGTGTTGTTCTACTCATATCTGCTGTCCTGCGCCTGACTCTCTACACCAGCTACACACAGGACCCTTACAGACCTGGTGTTGTTCTACTCATATCTGCTGTCCTGCGCCTGACTCTCTACACCAGCTACACACAGGACCCTTACAGACCTGGTGTTGTTCTACTCATATCTGCTGTCCTGCGCCTGACTCTCTACACCAGCTACACACAGGACCCTTACAGACCTGGTGTTGTTCTACTCATATCTGCTGTCCTGCGCCTGACTCTCTACACCAGCTACACACAGGACCCTTACAGACCTGGTGTTGTTCTACTCATATCTGCTGTCCTGCGCCTGACTCTCTACACCAGCTACACACAGGACCCTTACAGACCTGGTGTTGTTCTACTCATATCTGCTGTCCTGCGCCTGACTCTCTACACCAGCTACACACAGGACCCTTACAGACCTGGTGTTGTTCTACTCATATCTGCTGTCCTGCGCCTGACTCTCTACACCAGCTACACACAGGACCCTTACAGACCTGGTGTTGTTCTACTCATATCTGCTGTCCTGCGCCTGACTCTCTACACCAGCTACACACAGGACCCTTACAGACCTGGTGTTGTTCTACTCATATCTGCTGTCCTGCGCCTGACTCTCTACACCAGCTACACACAGGACCCTTACAGACCTGGTGTTGTTCTACTCATATCTGCTGTCCTGCGCCTGACTCTCTACACCAGCTACACACAGGACCCTTACAGACCTGGTGTTGTTCTACTCATATCTGCTGTCCTGCGCCTGACTCTCTACACCAGCTACACACAGGACCCTTACAGACCTGGTGTTGTTCTACTCATATCTGCTGTCCTGCGCCTGACTCTCTACACCAGCTACACACAGGACCCTTACAGACCTGGTGTTGTTCTACTCATATCTGCTGTCCTGCGCCTGACTCTCTACACCAGCTACACACAGGACCCTTACAGACCTGGTGTTGTTCTACTCATATCTGCTGTCCTGCGCCTGACTCTCTACACCAGCTACACACAGGACCCTTACAGACCTGGTGTTGTTCTACTCATATCTGCTGTCCTGCGCCTGACTCTCTACACCAGCTACACACAGGACCCTTACATTAAGTGTTCCCTTTATTTTATTGAGCAGTATATAATGATTGAAGTTACTTGAACATGAATATTTGTTTATTGAACGTAAAAATGTAGGGCCCCTTCTATTTAAATTATTAAACTTCATTGCTAATTATTTTGAAGTGTAAGTAGTAACAGGCATTGTTGAGCACAGTGCTCATTCCTCTAGCAGTAAGTGGAGGTAGAGCTGTAAGCATTACAGGAAGCTTCATACCCTCTATCATTGACTGGTACACATTACCTTGTTGATGGTGGGAATGGCTTGTCTAATTATTGAATGTCAATTTGCCTGATGGCTTTGATATCTCATAGCACAACAAACTGCTCAATACTATTTTAGGAATATACTTTTTTTCTTCAAACATGCATGCAACATTGTGTAAAAGTATCATAAAACCAAAATATTTGATTGCTCATAATCCTCAAACAGAGGTAGAATTCATAACTTGCAAAAAAGTTAGAATTCTATATCAGCACAACACAAGTAAATCAAGTGTTTTTTTATTCAAATATCAATGTCTCACTACTACTTTATTATGGTAAGTAAAGATGTAAAACATAATAGAATCAAGTAAAACTATTTATTTAATAAATGTTAGACTAACTTTAAAATATGAGTTTAAGACTACCAATAATCACTCTGTGTGACCCTGATTTAGCCCACTGCAGTAAAAGTTTAAGAAAATAATGTTTAATAGGATTCTGATTGAGGTGACAATTCTACAAGACTTTGATTTCCAATAGGAAAAAAAAGCAATCCACTAGGATTATGATATTTATTTTACTTTTATTTAACTAGGCAAGTCAGTTAAGAACAAATTCTTATTTTCAATGATGGCCTAGGAACAGTGGGTTAACTGCCTTGTTCAGGGGCAGAACAACAGATTTGTACCTTGTCAGCTCAGGATTTCAAACTTGCAACCTTAAGGTTACTAGTCCAATGCTCTAACCACTAGGCTACGCTGCCGCCCCATGATACAAAATCTTTTAGGAGTCCATTAAGATTACATTTGATTTCCAATCAGGAAAAAAGTAGTCCAATAGGATTCCAATAGAATTAGAATTCTGATAGAGTTGACACAAAATCCTATAGGATTGTGAGAATTCTGAAGGATTCTATTGGGAAAAAATCACTGATCCTATAAGACTTTTTTGACGATGGTAACTCTGATGATAGCGCTAAATGCGGAATAATCGGAATTGTGTACTCCAGTTCTGAATATGCTCTTCAAGTTGTGATGATATTACAACCAAATAGTTAACATTTATTTAACAATCCCTTGAATCTCTTATTTAACAACCCCCAGTTGTCAATGGTTTTAGCGGAGCCGGGGGTCTCCTCCCCCCCCAGCAGGCAAAAACGCTCTGCATCTTATTGTGACATTTTATTGATAATGACCTATACTGATATATGAACTGACTGCTTTCACTTTCCTCTTCTCATAAATCGCTGCTGGGTTTTACTGTGTTATTATAACAGTGAGTTCAACGTTTCGTACTGAGTTAATTATTCTCCTGCGCTCCTCTAAAAAAACAGTTCCATATACTCTCATTGGCCAGCTTAACTTTATGCGTCACGTACGACAGAAAAGTGCAACTATATATGTTCGAACAGCAAAAATCAGTAAGACATGACATTGATTTTAAAATTCCATTCCTGAGAACACCTAGTAGACTGACCTGAAAGGTACAAACTTAACCACTCAGAACAAACTTTTAGTGTCCCTGCACTTAGACTACAGTATGTGGACATGTATTTGTGAGCTTGGGGTTGTGAACAAAAATAAGTATGACTCTGTATGTATTATGTATGACGAGGGGTTTTAATTTCATCCATGTGTCTGCTCTACGGCAGTGGAGGCTCCTCAGAGGAGGAAGGGAGGACCTTTTTCCTCAGTAAATTTCATAAAAATTAAAATGATTATTTTTCGATAAAACTACTCTAAATATATTTACATGTCACCAAAATACAAAATGTTGCATTGAAGGTCAATAGTAGCCTTAACAGCACTCTGTAGGGTAGCACCATGGTGTAGCTGGAGAATACCTAGTTTCTGTCCTCCTCAGGATACATTGACTTCAATACAAAACCTAGGAGGATTGTGGTTCTCACCCCCTTCCGTAGACTTACACAGTAATTCTGACAACTTCCGGAGGATGACCTCCAACCTATCAGAGCTCTTGCAGCATGAACTGACATGTTGTCTACCCAATCAAAGGATCAAGGAATAATCTGGTACTGAAAGCATAAGCTACAGCTAGCTAACATTGCAGTGCATAAAGTGTGGTGAGTAGTTGACTCAAAGAGAGAGAAAGACAATAGTTGAACAGTTTGAACAAATTAATTTGAAGGAGAAGCAAGAGAGAGAGAGAGCGGTAGCTATATTTCATAGTATTTTTTTTCACTTTCACTTACTTAGCTAGCAAATGCAGAAAACTAGTATATCCTACTCAAACACCCGGCTCAAACAGAGAGGGATGCTATGTTAGCTAGCTGGGTATGACTATCCAACACTGGAACTCTTCCAAGTCAAGGTAAGCGTTTAGTTTTATTCATTTATAGCTACCAGGGCCCGCCAGTGCAACTGCTAAACTGCTTGCTGACTCTACACTGTACTGAATGATTGTAGCGGGTTTACTGACACGTTAGTTCCAGTAGCTAAGTTGATTATGACGTTAGCTAATATGGTGATAACGATGGAGGCTGTGTGTAGTGGGTAGCGGTTATGATATGACGGTTTGGCATGGAAATGTTTTTTCGCTTGGTTACAGACAGTTGATGTGTTGTGCACTAAAGTCTAAGTGAAAAGTGAAAAGTTAGAGGAGGAGAGTGCGTTGATGCAAGAAGGAATTATACAATGATCAAAGGAATCATGTTGTTTGTATATGGCTGCTATGAAAGTGAACTGTGTTTGCGTGTGATCAGGGGTGTATTCATTCGGCCGATGATCATGTTCTCAAGTATATTCTTATATACCGGTAGTATACATTCCAGCAGTCTATGCTGGTTAATAGTATTATTACATATTTAACTATTCGGCATTAAGTGCAATCACACACCAGGGATAAAGCAAATTAAATCAAAAACTTGAGTGAGTGCTTATACACTGAGTGTACATAACATTAGGAACACCATACTAATATTGAGTTGCACCCCCCTTTGCCCTCAGAACAGCCTCAATTCATTGGGGCATTGATTCTACAAGGTGTCGAATGCGTTCCACAGGGATGCTAGCTCATGTTGACTCCAATGCTTCCCACAATTCTGTCAAGTTGCTTGGATGTCCTTTGGGTGGTGGACCTTTCTTGATACACACGGGAAACTGTTCAGTGTGAAAAACTCAGCAGCATTGCAATTCTTCACATACTAAAACCGGTGCGCCTGGCACCTACTACCATACCCCGTTCAAAGGCACTTAAATATTTTGTATTGCCCATTCATCCTCTGAATGGTACACATAAACAATTGTCTCAAGGCTTAAAAATCTTTCTTTAAGCTGTCTCCTCCCCTTCATCTACACTAATTGAAGTGGATTTAACAAGTGACATCAATAAGGGATCATAGCTTTCACCTGGATTCAACTGGTCAGTCTATGACAGAAAAAGCATGTGTTTCTAATATTTTGTACACTCAGTGTATTTGTCTTATTTCACACATGTAAAAGTGTGTATTAATACACTTATGTGAATTGGAAATGTGTTTTTTGCATATCCCAACTCCCTCTGAGAACATGGACCGACCTCTAAACTCATCTGTTGATACGTTG
This sequence comes from Salmo trutta, assembly GCF_901001165.1. Taxonomy (NCBI): domain Eukaryota; kingdom Metazoa; phylum Chordata; class Actinopteri; order Salmoniformes; family Salmonidae; genus Salmo; species Salmo trutta. The sequence goes on along the minus strand of NC_042972.1, from coordinate 12,383,616 downwards.
TTCAACAATGCACAAACAGACCTCAACGGTGGAGAGACAAAGTGGTGCGGGGAGACAGGATTGTAAAAGGGTGAATATGAGCGCAGCGTGTTAAGGGCGAAGGCTGAGTTGCCCAAAATCAAAGCTGGTATTGGGGTATCGATGGAAAAAGGATATAGTGGGCACATTGACTACGCATAAGGGAAGGCTGAAATAGACATGGGCATGTTGAAGGTGGAGGGTTGCTTGCCCAGCGCCAGTGTTGCTTTTCAGGCAACATCCGATGGAGCAAAAGTAATGCTCAAGGCTGAGCTCATAGGTGCCTCTGCATCCGTTGGTCCGGTGAAGTGGACAGTGCGTCAGGCAGTTGATTCAGGCTTTGAACTAGGCAAGGATGGGGTCACTGTACACGTTCTAGGTACAGGCGTCTCTGTCAAGGATGGAAATGTGGGTCTTTCTCTCTTCGGCAGCAAGTTGGTATTCAACCTCTGGTGAAACACCACCCCTCAGAGTCCAGAGGTCCACTGCTTTGGAGATGTATTCATTCCACCTTTTTGGTTCTCCTATATCCTACAGACAAGGCTTCAGGGCCACATATGTGCTTGGTTACTTTTACACTCTTAATGAAAACAGCTTTATGTATTGTACTTAAGTGGACTGTATTTACAATTTAAACAATCTATTCTTATGAACTCTACTTGTGACTGTTCTTTTTTATGCACACACACGCGCACGCACCCACACACACACACACCTCACACTGAAGTGTTTATCACGGAAGCCTTGTCTCCTCCAGAGGACACTATCTCCTCCCAGTGGACAAACTCAGCTGCTGCAGAGGAGGACACTTTCTTTTGGTTTGCCTACAGAAACGTTTGTGTGTGTACATGTATATTTGTGCTTCAAATAAAATCACTGTATATTTGTCATGTGCACATGATACAGCAGATGTAAAACAGTACAGTGAAATGCTTACTATTAGCTCTTCCTCAACAATGCAGTGAAAATTAGGTCAGAAATATAACAAATAAAAACACATGAGAGGAAAAAACTCACGAGAATGTATACTATATATAGTTGTGTGTGTAAGTACTTGATACTCCCCGGAGGCCCATCTGCTATTCTGCTAGCCCCAGCCCGCTAATCGTCTGAATCGCCGTGTCTCCAGCTCACCTAGCTACTCACTGGACCCTATGATCACTCGGCTACACATGCCTCTCCCTAATGTCAATATGCCTTGTCTACTGCTGCTTTGGTTAGTGATTATTGTCTTATTTCACAATACAGCCTCCAGCCCTGCTCAATATGCCTTAGCTAGCCCTTTTGTTCCACCCCCCACACATGCGGTGACCTCAACTGGTTTAAATAGTGCCTCTAGAGACAAAACATCTCTCATCGTCACTCAATGCCTAGGTTTACCCCCACTGTACTCACATCCTACCATACCCTTGTCTGTACATTATACCTTGAATCTATTATTCCGCGCCCAGAAACCTGCTCCTTTTACTCTGTTCAGAACGCACTGGACAACCAGTTCTTATAGCCTTTAGCCGTACCCTTATCCTACTCCTTCTCTGGTCCTCTGGTAATGTAGAGGTAAACCCGGGCCCTGCAGCCCCCAGCCCCCAGCACCACTCCCATTCCCCAGGCACTCTCATTTGTTGACTTCTGTAACTGTAAAAGCCTTGGTTTCATGCATGTTAACATTAGAAGCCTCTTCGCTAAGTTTGTTTTATTCACTGCTTTAGCTCACTCCGCCAACCCGGATGTCCTAGCCGTGTCTGAATCCTGGCTTAGGAAGACCAACAAAAATCCTGAAATTTCCATCCCTAACTATAACATTTTCCAACAAGATAGAACTGCCAAAGGGGGCAGAGTTGCAATCTACTGCAGAGTTCTGCCATACTATCCAGGTGTGTGCCCAAACAATTTGACCTTCTACTTTTAAAAATCCACCTTTCCAGAAACAAGTCTCTCACCGTTGCCACTTTTATAGACCCCCTTCAGCCCCCAGCTGTGCCCTGGACACCATATGTGAATTGATTGCCTCCCATCTATCTTCAGAGTTTGTACTGTTAGGTGACCTAAACTGGGATATGCTTAACACCCCGGCCATCCTACAATCTAAGCTAGATGCCCTCAATCTCACACAAATTATCAACGAACCTACCAGGTACAACCCTAAATCCGTAACCATGGGCACCCTCTTAGATATCATCCTAACCAACATGCCCTCTAAATACACCTCTGCTGTCTTCAACCAGGATCTCTGCGATCACTGCCTCTTTGCCTGCATGTGTAATTGTTCCGCGGTCAAACGACCACCCCTCATCATTGTCAAACGCAATCCTACAACACTTCAGCGAGCAGGCCTTTCTAATCGACCTGGCCCAGGTATCCTGGAAGGATATTGATCTCATCCCGTCAGTAGAGGATGCCTGGTTGCTCTTTAAAAGTGCTTTCCTCACCATCTTAAATAAGCATGCCCCATTAAAAAAATTGAGAACTAAGGACAGATATAGCAATTGGTTCACCCCAGACTTGACCAGCACAAAAACATCCTGTGGCATTCTGCATTAGCATCAAATAGCCCCCACGATATGCAACTTTTCAGGGAAGTCAGGAACCAATATACTCAGTCAGTTAGGAAAGCTAAGGCTAGCGTTTTCAAACAGAAATTTGCATCCTGTAGCACTAACTCCAAAAGGTTTTGGGAAACTGTAAAGTCCATGGAGAATAAGAGCACCTCCTCCCAGCTGCCCACTGCACTGAGGCTAGGAAACACTGTCAACACAGATAAATCTACGATAATCGATCATTTCAATAAGCCTTTTTCTATGGCTGGCCATGCTTTACACCTGGCTACCCCAATCCCGGCCAACATCTCAGCAACCCCTGCAGCAACTTGCCCAAGCCCCCCCCCCCCCCCCCCCCGCTTCTCCTTCACCCAAATCCAGACATCTGATGTTCTGAAAGAGCTGCAAAATTGGGATCCCTACAAATCAGCTGGGCTAGACAATCTGGACCCTCTCTTTCTAAATTATCCGCCGAAATTGTTGCAACCCCTATTACTAGCCTATTCAACCTCTCTTTCGTATCGTCTGAGATACCCAAAGATTGGAAATCTGCCACGGTCTTCCCCCTCTTCAAAGGGGGAGACACTCTAGACCCAAACTGTTATAGACCTATATCCATCCTGCCCTGCCTTTCTAAAATCTTCGAAAGCCAAGTCAACAAACAGATCACCGTCCATTTCGAATCCCACCGTACCTTCTCCACTATGCAATCTGGTTTCTGAGCTGGTCATGGGTGCACCTCAGCCACGCTCAAGGTCCTAAACGATATCATAACCGCCATCGATAAAAAACAGTACTGTGCAGCCGTCTTCATCGACCTGGCCAAGGCTTTCGACCCTGTCAATCACCACATTCTTGTCGGCAGACTCAATAGCCTTCGCTTCTCAAATGACTGCCTCACCTGGTTCACTAACTACTTATCAGATATACTTCAGTGTGTCAAATCAGAGAGTCTGTTGTCTGGACCTCTGACAGTCTCTATGGGGGTGCCACAGGGTTCAATTCCCGGGCCGACTATTTTCTCTGTATATATCAATGATGTCGCTTTTGCTGCTGGTGATTCTCTGATCCACCTCTACGCAGACAACACCATTCTGTATACATCTGGCCCCTCTTTGGACACTGTGCTAACAAACCTCTAAACGAGCTTCAATGCCATACAACACTCCTTCCGTGGCCTCCAACTGCTTTTAAATGCTAGTAAAACTAAGTGCATGCTCTTCCAGCGATTGCTGCCCGCACTCTCCCGCCCGACTAGCATTACTACTCTGGACGGTTCTGACTTAGAATATGTGGACAACTACAAATACCTAGGTGTCTGGTTAGACTGTAAACTCTCCTTCCCAGACTTGCATTAAGCATCTCCAATCCAAAATGAAATCTAGAATCGGCTTCTTATTTCGCAACAAAGCCTTCTTCACTCATGCTGCCAAACATACCCTCGTAAAACGGACTATCCTACTGATCCTTGACTTCGGCGATGTCATTTACAAAATACTCTCCAACACTCTACTCAGCAAACTGAATGTAGTCTATCACAGTGCCATCCGTTTTGTCAGCAAAGCCCCATATACTACCCACCACTGTGACCTGTATGCTCTCGTTGCTTGGCCCTCACTACATATTCGTCGCCAACCCACTGGCTCCAGGTCATTTATAAGTATTTTCTAGTTAAAACCCCGCCTTATCTCAGCTCACTGGTCACCATAGCAACACCCATCCGTATCACGGCCATATTCAATCTCTCTTGCTATCCCCACATGCTTCAAGATGGCCACCTTTGTTCCTGGACCCAAGAAGGCAAAGGTAACTGAACTAAATGGCTATCGCCCCATAGCACTCACTTCTGTCATCATGAAGTGCTTTGAGAGACTAGTCAAGGATCATATCATCTCCACCTTACCTGCCACCCTAGACCCACTTCAATTTGCATACCGCCCCAATAGGTCCACTTTCTCTTAGTTTTTTGGGTAAGAGTGAAAAGAATTGACAAGATTTTGGATTTACAGTACAAGCAAGAGTTCACAGAAGAGAAGAGGGCATTGTGATGGCATTGTGATCAAATCAAAATCAAACTTTATTTGTCACATGCGCCGAATACAACATGTGTAGAACTTACCGTGAAATGCTTACTTACAAGCCCTGAACCAACACTGCGTTTCAACATAATGTTAAATTTTACTGCTATGCGGATGACACACAGCTGTACATTTCAATGAAACATGGTGAAGCCCCAAAATTGCCCTTGCTAGAAGCCTGTGTCTCAGACATAAGGAAGTGGATGGCTGCAAACTTTCTACTCTTAAACTCGGACAAAACAGAGATGCTTGTTCTAGGTCCCAAGAAACAAAGAGATCTTCTGTTGAATCTGACAATTAATCTGGATGGTTGTACAGTCGTCTCAAATACAACTGTGAAGGACCTCGGCGTTACTCTGGACCCTGATCTCTCTTTTGAAGAACATATCAAGACTGTTTCAAGGACAGCTTTTTTCCAACTACGTACCATTGCAAAAATCAGAAACTTTCTGTCCAAAAATGACGCAGAAAAATGTATCCATGCCTTTGTTACTTCTAGGTTGGACTACTGCAATGCTCTACTTTCCGGCTACCCGGATAAAGCACTAAATAAACTTCAGTTAGTGCTAAATACGGCTGCTAGAATCCTGACTAGAACCAAAAAATTTGATCATATTACTCCAGTGCTAGCCTCCCTACACTGGCTTCCTGTTAAGGCAAGGGCTGATTTCAAGGTTTTACTGCTAACCTACAAAGCATTACATGGGCTTGCTCCTACCTATCTTTCCGATTTGGTCCTGCCGTACATACCTACACGTACGCTACGGTCACAAGACGCGGGCCTCCTAATTGTTCCTAGAATTTCTAAGCAAACAGCTGGAGGCAGGGCTTTCTCCTATAGAGCTCCATTTTTATGGAATAGTCTGCCTACCCATGTGAGAGACGCAGACTCAGTCTCAACCTTTAAGTCTTTACTGAAGACATATCTCTTCAGTAGGTCCTATGATTAAGTGTAGTCTGGCCCAGGGGTGTGAAGGTGAACGGAAAGGCTGGAGCAACGAACCGCCCTTGCTGTCTCTGCCTGGCCGGTTTCCCTTCTTTCCACTGGGATTCTCTGCCTCTACCCCTATTACGGGGGCTGAGTCACTGGCTTACTGGTGTTCTTCCATGCCGTCCCTGGTAGGGGTGCGTCACTTGAGTGGGTTGAGTCACTGACGTGGTCTTCCTGTCTGGGTTGGCGCCCCCCCTTGGGCTGTGCCGTGGCGGTGATCTTTGTGGACTATACTCGGCCTTGTCCCGGGATAGTATGTTTGTGGTTGGAGATATCCCTCCAGTGGTGTGGAGGCTGTGCTTTGGCAAAGTGGGTGGGGTTATATCCTGCCTGTTTGGCCCTGTCCGGGGGTTTCATCGGATGGGGCCACAGTGTCTCCTGACCCCTCCTGTCTCAGCCTCCAGTATTTATGCTGCAGTAGTTTATGTGTCGGGGGGCTAGGGTCAGTCTGTCATATCTGGAGTATTTCTCTTGTCTTTTCCGGTGTCCTGTGTGAATTTAAATATGATCTCTCTAATTCTCTCTTTCTCTTTCTTTCTTTCCCTCTCTCGGAGGACCTGAGCCCTAGGACCATGCCTCAGGACTACCTGGCTTGATGACTCCTTGCTGTCCCCAGTTCACCTGGCCGTGCTGCTGCTCCAGTTCCAACTGTGCTGCCTGCAGCTAAGGAACCCTGACCTGTTCACCGGACGTGCTACCTTGTCCCAGACCTGTTGTCCCAGACCTGTTGTCCCAGACCTGCTGGAACCCTGACCTATTCACCGGATGTGCTACCTGTCCCAGACCTGCTGTTTTCAACTCTCTAGAGACAGCAGGAGCGGTAGAGATACTCTCAAAGATCGGCTATGAAAAAGCCAACTGACACTTACTCTTGTGTTACTGACTTGTTGCACCCTCGACAACTACTATGATTATTATTATTTGACAATGCTGGTCATTTATGAACATTTGAACATCTAGGCCATGTGCTGTTATAATCTCCACCCAGCACAGCCAGAAGAGGACTGGCCACCCCTCATAGCCTGGGTCCTCTCTAGGTTTCTTCCTAGGTTTTGTCCTTTCTAGGGAGTTTTTCCTGGCCACCGTGCTTCTACACCTGCATTGCTTGCTGTTTGGGGTTTTAGGCTTGGTTTCTGTACAGCACTTTGTGATATCAGCTGATGTAAGAAGGGCTATATAAATACATTTGATTTGATTTGATTTGATTCAAGAATGGCATTGTGTCATCTCATTCCTACTCCGCAGCCTCTTGTCAATGAAAATTCTAGGTTATAACCTTTCCCGTGAAGGTAAAGATGTATCCACCTCTGTGACTGGCAGAACAGGTGTTGTATGCAGATGATGAGGGCTAAGGTAGATATCTCAGATAGGGGGAGGGAGGTCTAAGAGGGTTTTATAAACAAGACAGTGGGTTTTGCAACAGGTATACAGAGATGACCATTTCACAGAGATGTGTCCTATTTATTTTTACTTAACTAGGCAAGTCAGTTAAGAACAAATTCTTATTTTCAATGACAGCCTAGGAACAGTGGGTTAACTGCCTTGTTCAGATTTTTTACCTTGGGGATTCGATCTTGCAACCTTTCAGTTACTAGTCCAACACTCTAACCACTAGGCTATCTGCCGCCCCAACCGCCACACTAGGCTATCTGCCGCCCCATTTAAGTTGCATTGGTGGCAAATCTGATGGCTGAATGGTGAAGAACATCTAGCCGCTCGAGAGCACCCTTACCTGCCAATCTATAAATTACATTTCCGTAATCTAGCATGTGTAGGATGGTCATCTAAATCAGGGTTAGTTTGGCAGCTGGGGTGAAAGAGGAGCGATTACGATAGAGGAAACCAAGTCCAGATTTAATTTTGAGACATATCTAAAGATCTGGAGAACATCATGCACCGAGCCAACAGTTTGTCCCGGAGGTAAATACATAATAATAGTTTCAGACTTTACTCTGATCCCCTTCCATCTCTTTTTATGTTCTTTTTCCTCCTCACCTCACCATGCTCACTGCTCTCCAGTCACTCCTAATGTCCCCCCTCTTCACCTCACCATGCTCACTGCTCTCCAGACACTCCTAATGTCCCCCCTCTTCACCTCACCATGCTCCCTGCTCTCCAGTCACTCCTAATGTCCCCCCTCTTCACCTCACCATGCTCACTGCTCTCCAGTCACTCCTAATGTCCCGCATCTTCTCCTCACCATGCTCACTGCTCTCCAGACACTCCTAATGTCCCCCCTCTTCTCCTCACCATGCTCACTGCTCTCCGGTCACTCCTAATGTCCCCCCTCTTCACCTCACCATGCTCACTGCTCTACAGACACTCCTAATGTCCCCCCTCTTCTCCTCACCATGCTCACTGCTCTCCGGTCACTCCTAATGTCCCCCCTCTTCACCTCACCATGCTCACTGCTCTACAGACACTCCTAATGTCCCCCATCTTCTCCTCACCATGCTCACTGCTCTCCAGACACTCCTAATGTCCCACTCTTCACCTCACCATGCTCACTGCTCTCCAGACACTCCTAATGTCCCCCCTCTTCTCCTCACCATGCTCACTGCTCTCCAGACACTCCTAATGCCCCCCTTCTTCTCCTCACCATGCTGAATGCTCTCCAGACACTCCTAATCCACCCTCTTCACCTCACCATGATCACTGCTCTCCAGACACTCCTAATCTCCCCTCTTCTCATCCTCTCCACAGGGTCCTGGCACCTTCAACTGATTTCCTGAATGAACTCTTACCAAAACTTGATCACCAGCTGCAACAGTTTGAACATGACTTCAAGAAGAGGACATTCCATAGACACTTTTCTACTATTGTTCTGAAATATTAATATTTTGCTCATGAATATTTGTATCTACACTCTTGACACTTTATATTTGACCCTTTTGTTGTTTACATGTCTGTTCAAAGCAGACACTGTTCTACTATTGTTCAGGAAGATGTATAACTACACTCTGACATTACATTTAATTCCATAGACACTTGTTTACATGTCTGTTCTCAGCAGACACTTTTGTATTGTGGTTTACTTTCACAAGCAAGAACAAAGGTTTATTTGTGTGCTGAAAAAGCTCTGTTGGCATTTCTTCATCTCAATACAAGGTGTTTCACTGCATTCTATGTGAACATCAAGTGCTGTCAACGTAGAGAAGAGCTGTGTGCCACAGACTTTACAGGCTGACAACGTAGAGAAGAGCTGTGTGCCACAGACTTTACAGGCTGACAACGTAGAGAAGAGCTGTGTGCCACAGACTTTACAGGCTGACAACGTAGAGAAGAGCTGTGTGCCACAGACTTTACAGGCTGACAACGTAGAGAAGAGCTGTGTGCCACAGACTGTACAGACTGACAACGTAGAGAAGAGCTGTGTGTCCATCAATAAGGGGGTGGCAGGTAGCCTAGTCATTAGGGCGTTGGGCCACTACCTGAAAGGTTGCTAGAACAGATCCCTGAGCTGACAAGGTAAAAGTCTGTCGTTCTGCCCCTGAACAAGGCAGTTAACCCACTGCTCCTAGGCTGTCATTGTAGATAAGAAGTTGTTCTTAACTGACTTGCCTAGATAACTAAAATAAAAAATCCTCATGCTTGCAGTCATGATGCTGAATGCATTCTGGCTCTATGACATTGAGAGTGGTGGTAGTTCCAGGTACACCCAGGTCTATTGAGATGGAGCCCTGTGAAAGAGAGGTAACAAAATAATGTCATATAGCTCTCTCGGCCGAGTGAACCTGTAGCGGGCATCTTCTCTGTGTCCGTATCTCGCCTATTAAGTGTGATGTTAGGTACATCAAATCTAGTAGATCCTGGGCAATTGGCAAAAATTATATTTTCTCGCCAGTCAAATATCTCTCTGTGTACACAATTTTATTTTCCCACTCGTCTTCCTTGTTTGTCCGTAGATGGCTATTACCAGCTCATCGCCCTCTACTGTCCCTGGTAATATTGCCACTTTCTCCCTTTTTTTCCCAGTTTTCAAGCGAATGTCTATTTAGGGAGCATGTAAGCACACTCGTTCTGTTTGGCTAGCCGACAGCCAAACTGAAGCATGGTGATGTCTTTATAAAATGGTGGAAAATCAATAATTTAACATTTACAGTACCAATCAAAAGTTTAGATGCCCCTCCGGGTATTCTTTATTTTTTATTTTATATTTACTCTTTTTTACATTGTAGAATAATAGTGAAGACATCAAAGCTATGAAATAACACATCGAATCATGTAGTCACTAAAAAAGTAACCACCCTTTGCCTTGATGACAGCTTTGCACACTTTTGGCATTCTCTCAACCAGCTTCATGAAGTAGTCACCTGGAATGCATTTCAATTAACAGGTGTGAATTGTTAAAAGTTAATTTGTTGAATTTCTTTCCTTGTTAATGCATTTGAGCCAATCAGTTGTGTTGTGACAATGCAGGGGTGGTATACAGAAGATAGCCCTATTTGGTAAAAGAACAAGTCCATATTATGGCAAGAACAGCTCAAAAAAGCTAAGAGAAATGACAATCCATCATTATTTTAAGACATGAAGGTCAGTCAATCCGGAAATTTCCAAAACTTTTAAAGTTTCTTCAAATGCATTCGCAAAAACCATCAAGTGCTATGATGAAACTGGCTCTCATGAGGACCGCCACAGGAAAGGAAGACCCAGAGTTACCTCTGCTGCAGAGAATAAGTTCATTACAGTTACCAGCCTCAGAATGTAGTGCAAATAAATGCTTCACAGAGTTCAAGTAACAGACACATCTCAACATCAACTGTTCAGAGGATACATGAATCAGGCCTTTGTGGTCTAATTGCTGCAAAGAAACCACTACTAAAGAACACCAATGAAGAAGAGACTTGCTTGGGCCAAGAAACCTAAGCAATGGAGACTAGACTGGTGGAAATCTGTTTTTGGTTTGACGAGTCCAAATTTGGAGTTTTTGTTTCCAACCGCTGTGTCTTTGTGAGATGCAAAGTAGGTGAACGGATGATCTCTGCATGTGTGGTTACCACCATGAAGCATGGAGGAGGAGGTGTGATGGTGTGGGGGTGCTTTGCTGGTGACACTATCTGTGACTCATTTAGAATTAAATTCACAGTTAACCAGCATGGCTACCACAGCATTCTGCAGTGATATACCATCCCATCTGGTTTGGGATGACTCAATGACTCAACATACCTCCAGGCTGTGTACGGGCTATTTGACCAAGAAGGAGAGTGATGGAGTGCTGCATCAGATGACCTGGCTTCCACAATCACTAAACCTCAACCCAATTGAGATGGTTTGGGATGAGTTGAACCGCAGAGTGAAGGAAAAGCATCCAACAAGTGCTCAGCATATGTGGGAATTCCTTCAAGACTGTTGGAAAAGCATTCCTCATGAAGCTGGTGGAGAGTGTGGAAAACTGTCATCAAGGCTTGTCTAGTTAAATAAATCTAAAATATTTGTGTTTATTTTTTAAAGGAAAAGGTTGGCTATATTGAAGAATATAAAATATATTTTGATTTGTTTAACACTTTTTGGTTACTACATGATTCCATGTGTGTTATTTCATAGTTTAATATCTTCGCTATTGTTCTACAATGTAGAAAGTAGTAAAAATTAAGAAAAACCATTGAATGATTAAGTGTGTCCAAGCTTTTGACTGTCACTGCACATATTTTTAAAGTAATTCTAGTGCCCAATTTCAGGGACTGACAGCTTAAGAGGATTTAACAGTGAGAAGGGTTGTTCACAGAGACGCAGTGGTTTAACTGTGAGAAATGTTGTTCAAAGAAAAACGATGCTTTAACTTTTTAGAAGTGTTGTTCAGAGAGAAACAGTGGTTTAATTGTGAGAAGTTACATTTTACAGATATACAGTGGTTTTAACTGTGAGAAGTGTTATTTACAGGACACAGTGGTTTTAGCTGTAAAAAGTGTTGTTCACAGAGAAAGAGTGGTTTAACTGTGAGAAGTGTTGTTCACAGAGAAAGAGTGGTTTAACTGTGAGAAGTGTTGTTCCGAATATTACACTTTTTGTAGGTCACTTGATAACAATGGGCTCAGAGAGCGAAAGCGTAGTATGCAAATCAGTGAGTTACTTTACAATAGTTGTTTGTCTGCCTTGTGTCTCAGGTGTCACTTTGTCACGTGTCACAGGTAATTCTAAAGATAAATGTGGTTTGTGGGTATCGAGGTGAAACAAATATTAGACTTCACCTTTTACGACTGAAGTTATGTCTACAGGGGTATGAAAACAAAACGGGATTTCTGTGTGTTTACGTCTGTGTTGGTAGCTGGTGGCGATAGCTGTCACGTCCTGGCCAGTATAAGGGTTAATTAGTATTGTAGTTTGGTCAGGACGTGACAGAGGGTATTTGTTTTATGTGGTTCAGGGTGGTGTGTTTGTTTAAAGGGTGTTTGATGTAGTATTTCCGGGGTTGTGGTTTATAGTCTATGTTTATGTATTTCTATGTGTAGTCTGGTGAGAGTGTTTCTATGTTGTGTTGATTGGGGTTGGGACTCTCAGTTGAAGGCAGGTGTTGTCTATCTGCCTTTGATTGAGAGTCCCATATATTGGGGTGTGTTTGTGTTTGTGATTCGTGGGTGATTGTTCTGTGTTGAGCTTTAGGCTTTGCCAGACTGTTTGTTGTTGTTGTTGTTGTTGTTGTTGTTGTTGTTGTTGTTGTTGTTGTTGTTGTTGTTCGTTCGTTCTCGTGTTTTTGTTCGTTCATTTTTTGAAGTAATAAATTAACAAGATGAGCATACACATACCTGCTGCATATTGGTCCTCCTTCACCGACGACAACCGTGACAATAGCACTAAATTACCTCTAAGCATCAATAACGTTTTTTTCAATCAAATACAAGTGTTCAGTTTCATTCATGTCAAAGGAAATGTTTATTTAATTGTTTAATAATTCAGTATGGTTGGTTGGTAAATTGCTTCATCTGTATTGATCAATGTATGTTCATACACTGAATCTTCTCAGATTTGCATTGATATTACAGTAGGCCTATGAAGGGCTGTCTAATAGAGTGACATTTATCAAAACAAGTCTCACAACCAAATAACTCACAGCAAAACAGAGGTGGATACATCTTTACCTTCACGGGAAAGGTTAGAACCTAGAATTTTGATTGACAAGAGGCTGCGGAATAGGATTGAGATGACACAATGCCATTCTTGAAACGCAGTGTTGGTTAAGGGCTTGTAAGTAAGCATTTCACGGTAACGTCTACACATGTTGTATTCGGCGCATGTGACAAATAAAGTTTGATTTGATTTTGATTTGATCACAATGCCATCGCAATGCCCTCTTCTCTTCTGTGAACTCTTGCTTGTACTGTAAATCCTAAATCTTGTCAATTCTTTTCACTCTTACCCAAAAAATGAAGAGAAAGACAGTTAAAGGGGTAATCTGTGATTGGAACATCCAGTTTTGGACTTTTAAATTAATGATATTATACCTATTGATATTTGAAGAATGTAACTCATAAATGTCCCATGATCTTAGTTCAACTGCCGTACTCCATCAGAACCCAAAATATACGCTTATCTCATATAAGCTTGTTTAACCAAAATATACACTTTTTTGTCACATATGTCACAGGTAATTATAATAAAAAATGCAGTTTGTGGCTATTGAGGTGAAACACCTATTACGTGATATCTACAGGGGGAATTAACAAACAGGGATTTCTGTGTGTGTTTATGTCTCTGTTGGTAGCTGGTGGCGATATGCCTAAATTCCCTCTAAACATAAATAACTTTTTTATTTTTTATCAAATGAATAGTGTTCATCTTCAGTCATGTCAATGGAAATTTGAATTTCATTGTTCAAATTAGAATGGTTGGTTAGTCATTTGTTTTATCTGTATTGATCAATGTATGGTCATACACTGGGCCTTATCAGACTTGCAGCTGCTGTATTATCACATTACTACAGTCATATGCTAACATGTGCTAACAAACCTCCAAACAAGCTTCAACGCCATACAACACTCCTTCCGTGGCCTAAAACTAAGTGCATGCTCTTCAACCAATTGCTGCCCACACCCTCCCGCCTGACTAGCATCACTACTCTGGACGGTTCCGACCTAGAATATGTGGACAACTACAAATACCTAGGTGTCTGGTTAGACTGTAAACTCTCCTTCCAGACTCACATTAAGCATCTCCAATCCAAAATGAAATCTAGAATCGGCTTCCTATTTTGCAACAAAGCCTCCTTCACTCATGCTGCCAAACATACCTTCGTAAAACTGACTATCCTATCAATCCTTGACTTTGGCGATGTCATTTATAAAATAGCCCTCAACACTCTACTCAGCAAATTGGATGTAGTCTATCACAGTGCCATCCGTTTTGTCACCAAAGCCCCATATACTACCCACCACTGCGACCTGTATGCTCTCGTTGGCTGGCCCTCACTACATATCCATCACCAAACCCACTGGCTCCAGGTCATCTGTAAGTCTTTACTAGGTAAAGCCCCGCCTTATCTCAGCTCACTGGTCACCATAGCAACACCAATCCGTAGCACGCACTCCAGCAGGTATATCTCACTGGTCATCCCGAAAGCCAACACCTCCTTTGGCTGCCTTTCCTTCCAGTTCTCTGCTGCCAATGACTGGAACGAATTGCAAATATCACTGAAGCTGGAGTCTTATATCTCCCTCTCTAACTTTAAGCATCAGCTGTCAGAGCAGCTTACCGATCACTGTACCTGTACACTATCTGTAAATAGCACACCCAACTACCTCATCCCCATATTATTACCCTCTTGCTCTTTTGCACCCCAGTATCTCTACTTGCACATCATTATCTGCACATCTATCACTCCAGTATTAATGCTAAATTGTAATTATTTTTGCCTCTAGGGCCTATTTATTGCCTACCTCCCTACTCCTCTACATTTGCACACACTGTACATCGATTTTTCTATTTTTCTTTTCTTTTGTGTTATTGACTGTATGTTTGTTTATGTGTAACTCTGTGTTGTTGTTTTTGTCACACTGCTTTGCTTTATCTTGGCCAGGTCACAGTTGTAAATGAGAACTTGTTCTCAACTGGCCTACCTGGTTAAATAAAGATGAAATAAATAAAAAATATGCAGGGACAGCTGTAGCAAGTCCCATTCTTCTACAAAGCTTCACTAATGAATTTGCAGTGTCGATTTTACCCCATTCAGATGTAAGCACTGACATCTACTGTTGAAGGACAGCTAATGTCTCACATTCATAAATTCGTCATCTTTTCTGCTTTAGTAATATACAACACATAATAATACATAATAACAAATGATGATCTTTACACCATGTACTAGAGGGGTTGATATACTCTATGAGTCCATACTTACGAACTCTGGGTTCAACCACTTGGTTTAACCTTTTGGAACATCTTTGTGCATGCACAGTTTTATTTCAGGTAATGGGATGTGATCAAATATGTCTTTAACATATTCGATTGGTATTTATTTTCATTTTTTTTATCCCTTCTGAGATTTAAATTTAAAGCACAACTGAAGTTAATAAAAAACTTATCTGGTAAAAAAAACGGCCTACTTGGCATTGATATTAGTCAGGAAAAAAAGTATATTGTTGTAACGATCGTCGTAGAAAGTAGACCAAGGTGCAGCGTGTTCAGTGCTCATGAAAAAATATTTAATTTAACTCAGAACACTAAAGCAAACAATAAACAAAGAAACACGAACGTCACGTTCTGCAGGCTTTACAGAGCTGTGCAACAACAAGATCCACAACTGAAAGTGAAAAAAAACAAAAACTACTTAAGTATGATCTCCAATTAGAGACAACGAGGATCAGCTGCCACTAATTGGAGATCATCCCAAACAAACCAACATAGAAATACAAAGCTAGAACCTGACAACATAGAAATAGAAAACATAGAATAAACATAGAAAGACAAAATCTAGAATGCCCACCCAAATCACACCCTGACCTAACCAAAATAGAGAAAATAAACGGCAATCTAATGTCAGGGCGTGACAATTGTCCAAATTGACTACAAAGTGTAAATAAGATAACTTTGTTAAAAAAATTAGTCTTGTCCAAAGCTGAGTTTTTGTTCATCAAGGCTTACTTGTGGGATGGGTTTTGACTTTGATAATGATCACTTGCCACTAACACTGTGTCCACAGCTGCGGTGATTGCCTCTATCCAGGACCATACACATTAATTAAGAGAGTTGGGCCAATGGAGTTTCTGCATTATGATGCATTTACATGACACTGGCAGCCATGTTAGCTCACCATTAACTTAACATGGAGAATATTTAAACAATGCTATGTAATTGAATGTCTAGATTTAGAACAATATAAATAGTTCTAAACGGTATAAATATACAGTGCATTGGGAAAGTTTTCAAACCCCTTGACTTTTTCCACATTCTGTTACATTACAGCCTTATTCTAAAATTGATTAAATATATATTTTTCCCTCATCAATCTACACACAATACCCCATAATGACGAAGCAAAAACAGGTTTTTAGAATTTTTGGCAAATTTATGTTACTAATAAAAAACTGAGTGCTGTCACGATTACCAGGATCAGTAGAGTCAGGTGCAGGAGACAGAGGTCCGGAGTGATAGTGGTTTTTAATAGGAAATCTGGGAACACAAGAAGCCGAAAGGCACAGGGCGCACATAAACTCAACTAGGGAAAACACATTCCCAAACAAAAGACGCACGGGGCGCAGCCCGGTAAATATATATAACAAAGAGAGCAGCACTCACTAACAACTGTCCAGAGTTGACATAAAACAATCCCGCACGAAATCCTGAACTGAAAAGACACACTAAATAACCTAACTAATGACAGACAAGAAACAGGTGGGGATCAGACAGACAAAACCAAAAGACACAGAAACATAGATCGGTGGCAGCTAGTAGGCCGGCGACGACGACGGCCGAGCGCCGCCCGACCGAGGATGGGCGCCACCTTCTGTGGATACTGTGACAAGCGCACTGGAGGAGGTTTTCATCATGGATCTCTCTGTCCGTTCATCTTTCCCTCAATCCTGATTAGTCTCCCAATCCCTGCCACTGAAAAACATCCCCACAGCATGATGCCGCCACCACCATCCTAACAGGTTATCTACAGACATGACGCTTGGCATTAAGGCCAAAGAGTTCAATCTTGGTTTCATCAGTCACAGAATATTGTTTCTTATTGGTCTGAGAGTCCTTTAGGTGCCTTTTGGCAAACTCCAGTCATGTGCCTTTTACTGAGGAGTGGCTTCCGTCTGGCCACTCTACCATAAAGGCCTGATTGGTGGAATGCTGCAGAGATAGTTGTCCTTCTGGAAGGTTCTTCCATCTCCACAGAGGAACTCTAGAGCTTTGTCAGAGTTCCCCAGATCTGTGCCTCGACACAATCCTGTCTCGGAGCTCTACGGAACAATTACTTCAACCTCATAGCTTGGTTTTTGCTCTGACACGCACGGTCAACTGTGGGACCTTATATAGACTAGTGTGTGCCTTTCCAAATCATGTCCAATCAATTGAATTTACCACAAGTGGACTCTAATAAAGTTGTAGAAACATCTCAAGAATGATTGATTGAAACATGATGCACCTGAGCTCAATTTTGAGGCTCTTAGCAAAGGGTCGGAATAGTTAATAAATAACGTATTTTTGAAATATTGTTTTGAAATAAATGTGCAGCAATTTAAAAAAGCTGTTTTTGCTTTGTCATTATGGGGTATTGTGTGTAGACTGATTGTCACGACTTCTGCCGAAGTCGATGCCCCTCCTTGTTCGGGTGGTGCTCGGCGTTCGACGTCACCGGTCTTCTAGCCATCATTGATCCATTTTTCATTTTCCATTGGTTTGTCTTGTCTTCCTACACACCTGGTTTCAATCCCATTAATTACATGCTGTGTATATAACCCTCTGTTTCCCCTCATGTCCTTGTCGGAGATTGTTAGTGGTTATCGTGTTCGTGTATTTGTATAGGTGTGCGACGGGTATGTTTACCCATGTTTATTTTTATGTACGTTGGTTTTGTGGAGTTTGTTTTATAAATATTAAACGACTCCAGTTACACCAAGTTAGTTTTTCCTGCGCCTGACTTCCCTGCCACCTACACACACTACGATGACACTGATGAGAAAAATAAATAATTTAATACATTTTAGTATGAGGCTGTATTGTAACAACGTGGGAAAAGTCAAGGGGTCTGAATACTTTCCGAATGCACTGTATGTCTCTGCCTCTATCCAATCCTACCGCCAAACAGTGAGACAGACCTGCCCACCAGCGCAGCGGAACTGACTTAGCTTAGATGATACAACACATCACACATATTTTTAACTTGAGAAATACTGCACCAAACTAAATATCTAGACGTACATTTAAGTCATTTAGCAGACGCTCTTATCCAGAGCGACTTACAAATTGGTACATTCACCTTATGATATCCAGTGGAACAACCACTTTACAATAGTGCATCTAAATCTTTTAAGGGGGGGGGGGTTAGAAGGATTACTTTATCCTATCCCAGGTATTCCTTAAAGAGGTGGGGTTTCAGGTGTCTCCGGAAGGTGGTGATTGACTCCGCTGTCCTGGCGTCGTGAGGGAGCTTGTTCCACCATTGGGGTGCCAGAGCAGCGAACAGTTTGGACTGGGCTGAGCGGGAACCGTGCTTCCTCAGAGGTAGGGGGTCCAGCAGGCCAGAGGTGGATGAACGCAGTGCCCTTGTTTGGGTGTAGGGCCTGATCAGAGCCTGAAGGTATGGAGGTGCCGTTCCCCTCACAGCTCCGTAGGCAAGCACCATGGTCTTGTAGTGGATGCGAGCTTCAACTGGAAGACAGTGGAGAGAGCGGAGGAGCGGGGTGACGTGAGAGAACTTGGGAAGGTTGAACACCAGACGGGCTGCGGCGTTCTGGATGAGTTGTAGGGGTTTAATGGCACAGGCAGGGAGCCCAGCCAACAGCGAGTTGCAGTAATCCAGACGGGAGATGACAAGTGCCTGGATTAGGACCTGCGTCGCTTCCTGTGTGAGGCAGGGTCGTACTCTGCGAATGTTTTAGAGCATGAACCTACAGGATCGGGTCACCGCCTTGATGTTAGTGGAGAACGACAGGGTGTTGTCCAGGATTACGCCAAGGTTAATGTAAATGTAAATGTAATGTAAATGTAAACTTAAAATTGCACGACCAAACCTCGTCTTCAAAAACGTCAAAATTCATTACTGATTTCTTGAGTAATCTTAGATTTATTCTGACTATTTTGAGGAGGTAATACTTACTTTGTTCCTAAGGTGCCTCATGGGGGGGGACATCAGTAACGGCCACATGAACCACACCCCAAAGACTGAAATCTCGTTTTTCTTAATGCACAACAGAGAAACACATTCGGAATTGGTGTGATCAGTCACTCTTTAAGGCAGCAAAACGGGAAGACTGTGCAAGGGATTGTGTAGACTTGTTAAAGTACTAACTCTGGGGTGTGAAGACATACGCAATCAATACACCCCCAAAAAACATTTAAATAATTGTTCTATGGTAGGAGATAAAAAAAAGAAGTTTTATTACATTTTAAGCAGTGCAATCAAAAACATTGTCACAGTCGTCGTAGGAATTAGACCAAAATGCAGCGGGTACGTGAATGCTCATTATCTTCTTTATTAAACTAAATGAACACTGAACAAAAAGAATGACGAAAACAGTCTTGTCAGGCACACAACTAAACAAGAAACAACTACCCACAAAAACCCCATGAAAAACACCCCTACTAAATAGGACCTTCAATTAGAGGCAACGAGGAACAGCTGCCTCCAAATGAAGGTCAAAACAATAAACTAGACATAGAAATAGAAAAAAATTGAAAATAGAACATAGAAATACAAAACATAGAACACTACCCAAAAACTCCGACAACACAAAACAAACACACCCCTGCCACGTCCTGACCAAACTACAATAACAAATAACCCCTTATACTGGTCAGGACGTGACAAACATGATTTTCCTGTTGTTTTTTTAATATTTCCACACTATGAGGCTGGAATAATAATGTAATATTGTGAAAATTATGATATTGCACTTTTAAGAACTGTTTGAAAAGACCGACTGAAAACTCAGCTTGTCTGGCTAAGTTGGGATTCTTGGATCACCTGGTGACAAGCCCATGTTTTGCCATATCTAAATATTGGGTTATTTTCGGCTTAATGGAGGACGACACCTGACAGTGACAATATAATAGCATAAATTACTTCTTTTTGACAAGACCATATGTCTGTTTGAATATGGTGGTTAAGCCTTCTCTCTCTGTAGTACAAGTTGACCTATATTAAGAACTTTGATTGGTTGGTGCGCTCTACCGTCTACGTCTATCATTGGTTGATGCGCTATTTGTTCCCGTAAATATAACTCTGCACGTGTGAGTCGTGGTAGCAAGGTGGCTAAAAGTGACATGTTTACCTATGGGAAAAGCCAATAGCTACAATAGCTGTTCTAAAAGGTTTAAGTTTTGTAAGTTTTGACTCAATTAGGTGATGATGATGATCACTTGTGAAAAACTCTAGGGCAGCACTGATTTGTTG
Source organism: Salmo trutta (assembly GCF_901001165.1). NCBI lineage: Eukaryota > Metazoa > Chordata > Actinopteri > Salmoniformes > Salmonidae > Salmo > Salmo trutta. The sequence continues at coordinate 12,363,453 of NC_042972.1, read as the reverse complement.
ATGACTACCATTATTGCTTTCCGTTCCTTCAGGTTGGCTATGTACTGTTTCTTGTTAATCTATTTTATCCCCTCAATGTTTTGCGAAGGCCAGGAGAGGAATAACCATTCACAATATTACATTTCTAGCAACCACAGCACAAAAACTTGAAGGTAACATGCCGAAACAAGTTGGTTTTAAAGCTTCAATCCTTAATTGAAACAATAACAAAGTGTCACCCCACCTCTGTTTTTTTAATAAAAACCTGAGTGATGGGCCTGGAGAAATGGAACCACTCTCAAACTCATAGACAGAGCTATGGATGCAAGGACTGAGCATCTATGATATCGTTTTAACCGTGTGTTGAGGTTATACAGTGTTTGCTTACATTTACATTGTTTACAAACACTGGAGTAAAACAAGATTTTATTTTGGGTTTTGATGGGGTACCACAGTTGAACTAAGCTCATGAGGCATTTATAAATGTAAGTCCAAAAATGGATGTAGCAACTAAGGATTCCTGCTTCAATACAAATGAAAACGCATTTCTGATATCTACTTTCATTGTCTTCTAAGTCAAAGAGTGTCTGAATAAGCACATTTCTGCAGCTTGCTCCTCTATTCATGCACCTTGGTTGGAGAGTGACTGTCTTTTCCCTAGGCATACAGCCAGTTGTGTAAAATACATAGGTTTTCTTTTGTGTAGCATTTCAAACAATGTAGTGGTATTTGGCAGCGTGAGCCCTCTTTCTTTTAATCTTTAGTGACGCAGACTGTCTTAAGATGAACTTGCCACTTGGTGGGAGCATTGGCATAGCAAACAGGCTTTTCAGAGTTCCAACAGAGAGTTCCACCAGCAGAGACAGTACAAAAAAGAGAAGTATGACAACTGGAAAGTTCCTTTATATGAAATTACTCTTTATTTACAATATTTTCAGATGATGACCCAATGTCCATTGAATACACAATATTCATACTTACAGGAAACAGGTATTGGAAAATGCAGGAGTGGATTTAATTAATTAAGGCAGGGGAACTAGGTGAAAGAGGGGAAAAAGTTGGATTAAGGGTTGTATTGACCCTTTATAATAGTAATTGGGATACCAATAAAGGATAAGCGTTATGTTATGAGTTATGGTTCACACTTTAAACAAACAGCTTTTTAGGCTGTATCAAAGCTTCATGAAATTTGTCATGAAGACTGTGCTTATTTTATGCTTATATTCTTGTCATATGTTATCTTATGCTTGTCATATGTTTTATAAAGGCCTATCTGTTTCTGAAAACATTCATAATAAATGTAATTTTATTTATTTATTTCACCTTTATTTACAAACATTAAAATATAAATACAGAAAACAGAAAGAAAAACACGGTCATAAAAAATGAACACATTCATCGGTAATAAGGTCCTCAATCAGCTGTCTGAATTACCCAAGAGGCACCAGAACATCACATTCATCAGTAATAAGGTCCTCAATCAGCTGTCTGAATTACCCTAGAGACACAAGAACATCACATTCATCTGTAATACGGTCCTCAATCAGCTGTCTGAATGACCCTAGAGGCATCAGAACATCACATTCATCAGTGATAAGGTCCTCAATCAGGTGTCTGAATTACCCTAGAGGCACCAGAACATCACATTCATCAGTAATAAGGTCCTCAATCAGCTGTATGAATGACCCTAGAGGCACCAGAACATCACATTCATCAGTAATAAGGTCCTCAATCAGCTGTCTGAATGACCCTAGAGGCACCAGAACATCACATTCATCAGTAATAAGGTCCTCAATCAGCTGTCTGAATTACCCTAGAGACACCAGAACATCCCATTCATCAGTAATAAGGTCCTCAATCAGCTGTCTGAATTACCCTAGAGGCAACAGAACATCACATTCATCAGTAATAAGGTAATCACATTGAATATCACATTGAAGAACATTTTGAAGATTGTTCCACAAATAAGCTGCAAGAAAAGTAAAAGCTGATTTACTTAAGTCAGTAGAGACCAGAGGAATTTCCAGAGATATCCATCCCTGAGACCTGGTGTGGTAACTCCTATGTCTAAAGTTTAGTAAAGATGTTAGGTACAGTGGGGCTTTTTTAAAAGGCTTTATAAATGAAATCACAGTCATGTATGAACCTATGTGATATGAAAGAGGGCCAGCCAACTTCCTGGTAGAGAATGCAGTGATGACTACTAAAATTGTTGCCTGTAATAAAGGGCAGTGCACTATGATAAACTGCATCTAACGGCTATAATGAAGAGGCAGCTGAGTTCATATAGATGTCGCCATAGTCTAGAACCGATAAGAACATCGACTGAATAATCTGCTATCTACTATTTAACAAGAGGCAGGACCTATTTCCATAGAAGGCCATTTTTATTCTCAGCTTATGGACTAACTCATCAATATGCTTTTTAAAAGAAAGATTTTTATCTATCCAGATGCCAAGATATTTGTAAGCAGGGACACAATCAATATGGACACCATCCAAAGTACATTATGCTTAAATCATCAGTTATTTGTATGCGCTTTAGAGAACAACATATACTTAATTTTACCTGCATTCAAAACAAATTTTAGGTCAATAACATTTTTCTGTTATACCATGAAGGCAAACTGTAGTTCAGGTTGACAATATAATCGTCATGGATAGTACCAGATATAATCATCAGGTTAAAAATATGGGTTAATGATTCAGCAATCAGGGGGGCAGAGAGATGCAGCAAAAATGGATCAAGAATATCAGCCCCGGGGGAATTGTTTTACATCAATCTTAAGCAAGGCATCAAGCACATCACAGATAGTAAATTGTTGAAATGAAACAAAGATTCACTAGAAGTTGACCGGATAACTGTTGAGTCAGCTAGAGGCTGGCAAAGGCAAGAGCAGTTGATTGACCGACCAGGGTCAACTACTCCACCTTTTCTCTCAAATAAAAAGCCTGCCTAGATAAATGAATGACCATCACTTATCCCATCCTTCTCAGTTATGATGCCAGAGTCAGAAAGAACTTGCTCAGGCAGGGAAGAAGAGGAATTAGAGTGCTTCAGTGCATTTACTGTTTTCCAAAATGTTGTCAAGCTATTTAAAGAATGACAAAAGGGTTATGTAGTATGGTATAAACTATTTATGTAGTGTTTATGAAGATTTTATAAATGCTGTCTAAAGCCTTTATAAATTGTAGGTCCGACCAACTTATGAATGGGATTTACATATCTGTGTGTCCTCCTGGCCCATTCTACCACCTCATTACGTACATCTGATATGTTATTGTACTGACACACCAGCTTTTGAAAACTCATCAGCACAAATAGAATATACAGTACCAGTCAAAAGTTTGGACACACCTACTCATTCCAGGGTTTTTCTTTATTTTCACTATTTTCTACATTGTAGAATAATAGTCGACATCAAAACTAGGAAATAACACGTATGGAATCATTTAGTAACCAAAAAAGTGTTAAACAAATCAAAATATATTTTATATTTGAGATTCTTTAAAGTAGCCAGCCTTTGCCATGATGACAGCTTTGCACATTCTTGGCATTCCCTCAGCCAGCTTCATGAGGTAGTCACCTGGAATGCATTTAAATTAATTATTTGGTAAAACACAAAGTCCATATTATGGCAAGAACAGCTCAAATAAGCGAAGAGAAACAACAGTCCATTGTTACTTTAGGACATGAAGGCCGGTCAATCCAGAAAATTTCAATAACTTTTTTTTCTTCAAATGCAGTTGCAAAAACCCTCATGTGCATTGATGAAACTGGCTCTCATGAGGACGGCAACAGGAAATGAGTCAGGTGCAGGAGAGCAGAGAGTTGTGAATAGGCGCACCCTTTATTGAAGCAGGAGAAACCAACAGACGGACGCAACTGCGTCAAAACCTCCAGCCAATAGGCAAAAGTGCAAAACGTGCAAAACAGTCACAATAATTTATGTTTAACAATAAACATCTTCGTGAACAACACGGTATAAGCAAACCAGACTGGCTCGTCAACAATTAACACGTAACACAAACAATTCCACACAAAGACATGAGGGGGAACAGAGGTGTGATGTGATGTGATGGCGTATCGCTGCAGAATGCTGTGGTAGACATGCTGGTTAAGTGTGCCTTGAATTCTAAATAAATCACAGACAGTATCTCCAGCAAAACACCCCTACACCATCACACCTCCTCCTCCATGCTTCACGGTGGGAGCCACACATGCAGAAATCTTCCATTCACCTACTCTGCGTCTCACAAAGACACGGGGGTTTGAACTAATAATCTCAAATTTGCACTCATCAGACCAAAGGACAGATTTCCACCGGTCTAATGTCCATTGCTCATCTTTCTTGGCCCAACCAAGTCTCTTCTTATTGGTGTCCTTTGGTAGTGGTTTCTTTGCAGCAATTCGACCATGAAGGCTTGATTCATGCAGTCTCCTCTGAACAGGTGATGTTGAGATGTGTCTGTTACTTGAACTCTGTGAAGTATTTATCTGGGGTGCAATCTGTGGTGATGATGGACTGTCGTTTCTATTTGCTTATTTGAGCTGTTCTTGCCGTAATATGGACTTGTTTTTTTTACCAAATAAGGCTATTTTCTGTATACCGCCCCTACCTTGTCACAACACAACTGATTGGCTCAAATGCATTAAGAAGGAAATAAATTCTACTAATTAACTTTTAACAAGGCCCACCTGTTATTTGAAATGCATTCCAAGTGACTTCCTCATGAAGCTGGTTGAGAGAATACTAAGAGTGTGCAAAGCTGTCATCAAGGCAAAGGGTAGCTACTACCAATATAAAATATATTTTGATATCTTTGACACTTTTTATGTTACCACATGAGTCCATATGTGTTATTTCATAGTGTTGATGCCTTCTCTATTGTTCTACAATGTAAAAAATAGCAAAAATAAAGAAAAACCCTGGAATGAGTAGGTGTGTCCAAACTTTTGACTGGTCCTGTATATATTTTTTTGGGGCAGAACCAACTGTTTTTTATTTCTCTTAGGTCCCTTGTCAAGCTGAATGCACATAATATGGTTGAAAGTGAAAGGGATGGTATTTGTAGCCAGAGGAGTTTTCTTATAACAAAGACATAAAACACTTGGATGTCTGAGTATTGCTATTTTGAGACAGGGGAAGTTAGTGAAGAACCATTGGAGGTTATTGTAATGGGCAGAAAATACATCCTTCTCTCACACACACACAACCTCAAACATGCATTCTCTCTCTCTCTCTCTCTCTCTCTCACACACACACACACACACACACACACACACACACACACACACACACACACACACACACACACACGCACACGCACACACGCACACACGCACAGATACACACACACACTTTTCCAAGACTCTCATATGAAAGGCACTATAACATTTATTTATTTGTTCTTTCCATTTTCAAAAAGCCACAACACCTGCGTCCAGATGGCAGTTTTTTCAATCTGTGAGGGAAGGTGTAAAGGATGATCGATATCAGCAGCTACAACAGCACCCACCTCCAGATGGCATGATCGTTCAGTTCTGTGATGCCTGTTGTTGGGAGTACAATCATTTCAGCTCCAAAATGAAAAGCATACTGTTTTTCTCTGTCTGTAAATCTACATTAGAATAACCTATACAATATTTAGATTGTATCTGCGCAGATACAAGTGATCCCATGACGTCTCTAGTAGCCTATACACGAAAACAGTGATGTTTTTGAGATGATGACTAATTAACCTCTAAAAGTCTACTAAGCTGACACATGGAATTGTTTTAAGATGGTCACACCATGGATCATTTAGCTATATTATTTTACATTTTCGTACCCTTTAGGTATCCCCAAAATGTTGGTTTTTAACAACTGGTTATCAATGTGGATTCTAGGAGCTGGAGCTGTCCACCCCTGGTCTAAAAATCTGAGAACTTAGCCTCCAATCTTAGCTAAAGAATCTATGGAACTTTATGAAGTCACCTAAAATAAAAGCAAAAAGTTCTCATAGGACCTCATAGCAACGGAATCTTGTCTACTATCTGTGACACCTAAATTGCTTATCTTCATAAATTGCACATTACTTTTCCAAATTTTAATTTCGACTTGTGACAAAGAGAACTGATGAATGGTTTGATGGATAAATGATGTCTCTATTTGTTGATTTCACATGTAGCGAGATGTCATTGTGCTCCGTCTTTCTAGGTCTTCCTCCTGTCAAGCCAAGACAAACTCTCAAAGAGCCCTGTCATAATTTCCCTTCATCTTGGAACATGAAGTCAGGGAGAGAGACAGGAAAAGCAACCAGGTGGGATGTTGTCTGCGTCTCAGGGATCTGCTAAATGTTTGCTCCAATTAACAGACACTCAGCCCGTCATCTACTCGACAGTTATCGCTGGCTAGTGCAAAGCAGCTTACGTCTGTGGCACTGTGACTGACAACTCTACATTTCAGTATACACTTTTATCCAGAGAGAGTTCAGGAGCAATTAGGGTTAAGTGCCTTGCTCAAGGGCACATCAACAGATTTTTTTACCTAGATGACTCTGGGATTTAAACCAGTAACCTTTCAGTTTCTAGCCTAACACTCTTAACCACCAGACTACCTGTCACCATTAGCTCGCTAGGTGACAGGGTGGTGTTCCCACAACACTTCTTTGGAGTCTCAGTGGATCGGTAAGGAGTAGGTAAAAGTTGGTGTCTCAGTTAGGATCAGTAAGGAGTAGGATCAGTAAGGAGTAGGTAAATGTTGGTGTCAGTGGATAAGTAAGGAGTAGGTAAATGTTGGTGTCTCAGTTAGGATCAGTTATGAGTAGGTAAATGTTGGTGTCAGTGGATAAGTAAGGAGTAGGTAAATGATGGTGTCAGTGGATAAGTAAGGAGTAGGTAAATGTTGGTGTCTCAGTTAGGATAAGTTAGGAGTAGGTAAATGTTGGTGTCAGTGGATAAGTAAGGAGTAGGTAAATGTTGGTGTCTCAGTTAGGATCAGTTAGGAGTAGGTAAATGTTGGTGTCAGTGGATAAGTAAGGAGTAGGTAAATGTTGGTGTCAGTGGATAAGTAATGAGTAGGTAAATGTTGGTGTCTCAGTTAGGATCAGTTAGGAGTAGGTAAATGTTGGTGTCTCAGTTAGGATCAGTTAGGAGTACGTAAATGTTGGTGTCAGTGGATAAGTAAGGAGTAGGTAAATGTTGGTGTCTCAGTTAGGATCAGTTAGGAGTAGGTAAATGTTGGTGTCAGTGGATAAGTAAGGAGTAGGTAAATGTTGGTGTCAGTGGATCGGTAAAGAGTAGGTAAATGTTGGTGTTTCAGTTAGGATAAATTAGGAGTTGGTAAATGTCTCAGTGGATCGGTAAGGAGTAGGTAAATGTTGTCCCCTAATCACTGATAAAAGTATCAGACATTATTCATCTTCGTAATAGTTGAGGAAAGAATAGAGGGATGAATAATCTGATCCCAGATCTGTGGTAGCTAAAGGGTGATTTCTACCTCAGTGTCACGTCCTGACCAGCAGATGGAGCTATTGTATTAGTTTTGGGGTCAGGACGTGGCAGTTTTTGTGTATGTGAATGATTGTGTTGTTGATTGGGACTTCCAATTGAAGGCAGGTGTGTTGAGTTGCCTTTGATTGGAAGTCCTATATAGGTGTGTGTGTTTTTCTTTGGGGTTGTGGGTGGTTGATTTTGCACAGTGTTTAATAGCCTGCAGAACTGTTGCTGTTGTCACCTTTATCGTTTTGTCAAGTGGATGCTTTACTCTTTTTTAAAAATTAAATATGAGTATTCACATACCTGCTGCGCCTTGGTCCATTTCTGAAGACAGCCGTTACACTCAGCACATATTTATACACCTGCTACTGTCTCACATTTACTTCAGGGAAAAATACTCCTAATATTTGACCGAGTTTCAGACTGACGGTATCATAATCTGGACTTGAACAGAAGCCTCTTCGACAAAGGAGTATTTCTGCTGAATGGCACCCTGTTCTACCCACTGGGCACACACTGGTTAAATCAATGCTGTTTCCACGTCATTTCAATGAAATTACATTGAACCAACGTGGAATAGACGTTGAATTCATGTCTGTTCCCAGAAAGTATGACGTGCACTACTTTTGAAAAGTGCTTGTGATTATTCCTTTTTTTTTCTTCTTCGTCTAGACTTGTCTGGGTTTTGACATTTATCTGCAATCCTAAAAGCTTTGTTTCAGTTGCCTTTAAAATCTGGGCCCCTGTAATTGATATGCGCTGTGACAAAACTGTCAAGCTTTTCTGGATTCAAATCCACAAATGTAACAAGATAATAGCCCTGTTTGATGTTAGATCTCTTGTCTGTAACCAGTGAGGTGTCCCGGTCCATAGCTTATTCATGCAGCCTAACACCTCAGAGAGCCCTATAAAAATAACAACTCTGATTCTCCCTAACTCCCAGGTATAATGTAGCTTTCCAACCACAAAGTAGGTATTTGAGAGTGCACCATAGGCCTTATTATATCTCCAATCCACTCAGTGGGAAACGCAAATCCATTGTGTCAAGTCCTTAAGCAAGATGTTTTCCACCGCACAACATAACCCTTAACCAGAGGCAGATCCCACGAGGTCGCCATCGAGGGATCACATTTAAAAGCTTAACAACTGAGAGTGAGAGATTTCCCCCCTCAGATTCTATTCAGCGGTTCTTCCTGGGGCACAGAGGAGCTCAGGGAACGGTGCACTCCTTCTTCTGCTATTGTTCTGTGAATGGGCAAAGTGAACTGACATTTGTGACCGACAAACCTGGTTTCGGACCTACGTAGGAAAATTAGAAATTGTGTTTTTTACATTGGATTAAAGTAGAGACTCAGAGCTAGAAAATTGTATATCATACACTACAGTTGAGGAACAATGGGAAAGTAATTCTGCTTTGAAAGTTAATAAACAGGTAACCACACTTTTGAGAAAATGGCCCTTGAATATTCTGGTACACCTACTGGAGAAATCCTCTTTGTCTACACCCATTCAGCATTGTTCAAACCCTCTTAAGTCTTAGCCCCACCCATCTCTTTAAGGATTCACATGTGAGGCCATGTGCTAAACAACCAAAGATTTTAAGACTAAACACTGGTTTATACTACGTCTATCAACATGTCTGTAGACAGTTGTCACAGTGACATCATGAACATTCTATTGTTGTCTGACATCAAACTTGATGCTGTCGTTGTGAAAAAGTATTAACACAAAAACGTATATGCTGCATAACATCAGCAGCCAGGTGGTCCAAAATAGCATAATTGGTGTATTTTAACACCAACAAACCCATCTGTTTAAAAATGTATTTAGGATATGTCAATCTAGCAAACCAGGCAACTAAAAGCAACTTTCTAACCAATGTTTTGGTTTGTTTCTAGCTTGTTAGCTAACTAACATTAAGTTAGCTGTTAGCCAACTAACATTAAGTTAGCTGGCTAGCCAGTTCAGATAATGACCAAATCATGGCTGACAACGTCTTAACTTTTACTAATTTGTATTCATTATTACAGGAAAATAAACTCACCATAAGATCGTTATTTACATGTTAATGGCGAGCTAATTACAGAAAATAGCTTACGGTTGTGAGAGTGATGGAATAAAAGCAGGGCATACTACCAGAGAATTTTAGAACTTGGACACAGGCCAACGAGACAAACGTTATATCCTAATTTGACTTTGGCGCAGGTCATGTTCTTCACATTTCCATCTCTGCTAAACACATACAACATCAAATAACATACGAGTTTATTTGTCACATGCACAGGATCCAAAAGGTGTAAACAGTACTGTGAAATGGATACTTGCATAGTGGAGTCTTTGTTAAGACATGTTGCTAGCTAGCTAGCTAGCTAAACAATGAACCATAATACAAAAGCATAACGTTACTACCATGAATGAATCTGCAGATAACTAAAGTTAACTAAATAGTTTCAATGTTAGCTAGCTAGCTAACTAACTATAACTAACAATGAAAATCGCTTTCTGAAATACAAAAAATATTACTACACAGGTCATACACGTAACATTAGCTAGCGAGCCAGCCAGCTAACGTTCGCTAGCTAGCTAACAGTACACTTTAACTTGAAATGAAAATGACTTTCTGACAAAACTAGAAACCTATCCTATCTGAAAATGTAGCTAGCTAGACTCTCTTACCCATATACATGGACAAACGCTTCTCCCTCTCTGCCACGGATGCCATGGTTGCCCTTAGTTTGAAGATGTAATCCGGAGACAGGTGTTTTATACAACAGCTTTCTGTGTTTTCTATTATCAACTCCCCCCGCATATTTCTGTTAAAACGCCCGAATTTTCTCCATCTCCTTAGCTGTCATACTCTGCTTTCACCGATCAAACCACTGATTTTAAAACTCACCAACTTATTCATTGCAGTGCTTCGTGATAGATTTTTAAAAAGACGAGTTAGAAAGGATTACCTACACATACTGAGCAGCTCATGTTATACTGTAGACAGAAGCATGCTACATGTACTGTACATGGCAGGCCAGTCCGAATTCATCTCTCGACATGTCCGGCCCATCCATTATTTCAGCCAATCATTGCTAGCGGTAAAGGTTCCTGCCTTTTTCCAAGCCTAAACCAACTAGGTTCGCCTAGTTTCCTAAAACGATTCACATTTGTCGATCATGGTGTGGATTGTTATTTCAAATCTTGGCTAAAAGGAGCATTGAGAAAACTCCTGGATGTCCTTTGTTATGTCACAAGATCATCCCTCTGGATGCTTAGAGGGGTAATTTGACAGGAATAGTGATTGAAAAGGGTCCTGCACCAACCCGCACCCAGCCCATCGCCTAGTGTGTGTAGTTATTGGATCTGCCTTTCATGGTTTATTACCTTGGCACAGTTTCTCTGACACCACAAGACACCCAATGATACTTGCACACTCTAAGATTTTTTGTCCATGAAATAAAGAAAAATGCACAATGCGAGAAAAGTCTCAGTAGAAAAAAGTCTGTCTATGCCAAAAATAAGGTATTGACTCAATTGACTGTAAATTTGTGAAGTTAGTCGAGATGATTTTGTCACAATTGTTGTGTTTTAATTAATGTGACCTGCCAAATTCCTGATACTAACAGTCCTTCCTGATACTAACATTAATGTCTTTCAATGTATGGTTTGTTACAAACACTATCTCAAAGCTTATTGCTTTACTGAATGGAACAAATTGATTTTAAAACCCTAACTATGACCCATCTCTATGTAACAAGATGAAATACTAAAATATCAAAAGAAAACATAAAGGGCAGGTTTTCTGGACAAAGAAGTCTTGGACTCAAAAGTACTTTCAATGGAGATTCTCCATTGATAGTCTATTGTACTTTTGAGCATGTTTTTTAGTCCTGGAGTAGGCTAAATCTGGGTAGAGGAAACCAGTCTCTCTAGAGTAGACAGATGGGTTGCCACTGACAATGTACCAATGCTCCAGCTTACACATCTGTAGAAGTTCCGCCATCAGTTGGGACAGAGAGGACGTGTCGAAAATGGGACGTGCGTCACTGGAGACATCACTGCCGTATCCGCTTGTTGCCCAAGCTAAACATGAGCACAATTCCTGCCTGGATTTTAAGCCCCGACTACCTAAACTTGTGATTTGTTGGGAGAGTTGTCTGTTCGATTTCGACATCCTCCCCAGACCTAGTGGTCTGCCTCCTTTGTTTGGGTTTCCTAGACAAGGGGGAAACCTGTTGAAACTGTCTGGTACCTGACTGACTTTGTTCCAGTCTTAATGAACATCACACTCTCTGCCTTGCCTCACAGTAATAGGGATCATTTGGAGAGGGATTAGACTCCATCTTAGACAGGGACATATTACCAGGAAAAAAAAAGATAATCGAAGTGGATACGACCGGTAGCCTCTTTAGGTACTTTGTGAAATATTCACGAGGATGTGGAGAAGGAGAGGGAGGGAGATAGGGGAAGGAGGAGGCACGATCAGCTTCAGTGGAATAAAAAGAACATGAAATGTGTCGTGCCATTATTTCTTTAGACTAAGCATGAACAGCAAAATAATAGTCTAATACCTCAAGCAAGCGTATCTTGGACATCAAATCCTTTTCAGTGATAGATACACTACATGACCAAAAGTATGTGGACACCTGCTCATCGAACATCTCATTCCAAAATCATGGGCATTCATATGGCGTGGTCCCCCCTTTGCTGCTATTACAGCCTCCACTCTACTGGGAAGGCTTTACACTAAATGTTGGATCATTGCTGCGAGGACTTGCTTCCATTCAGCAACAAGAGCATTAGTGAGGTTGAGCACTGATGTTGGGCGATTTGACTGGCCTGCTCTGTGCAGGCCAGTCAAATTCTTCCACACCGATCTCGACAAACCATTTCTGTATGGACCTCGCTTTGTGCACGGGGGCATTGTCATGCTGAAACAGGAAAGGGCTTTCCCCAAACTGCTGCCACAAAGTTGGAAGCAGAGAATCGTCTAGAATGTCATTGTATGCTGTATCGTTAAGATATTCCTTCACTGGAAGAGGCCTATCCCAAACAGCCCCAGACCATTATTCCTCCTCCACCAAACTTTACAGTTGGCACTATGCATTCGGGCAGGTAACGTGCTCCTGGCATCCGCCAAACACAGATTCGTCCGTCGGACTACCAGATGGTGAAGCGTGATTCATCACTCCAGAGAACACGTTTCCACTGCTCCAGAGTATAATGGCGGCGAGCTTAACTGTCACGGGTGTCGTAGGGTAGAGACCAAGACGCAGCGGGGAAATGTACACTCATCTTGTTTTTATTGGTGAAGAAGGAAAACACAAAAAACACGTATACAAAAAACACAAACGAACTGGACAGTCTCGTCAGGCAAACAGCTAAACAAGAACAATCTCCCACAAAAACCCATGAAAAACAAACTCCTAATTATAGGACCCTCAATCAGAGGCAACAATAACCAGCTGCCTCCAATTGAAGGTCCAACCCCAATTAACTAAACATAGAAATACAAAAACTAGATAGAACATAGAAATATACTAACATAGAACAATGACTAACAAACCCCGGACTAATAAATAAAATACCCCTCTACCTAAACACATACACAAAACACACCCTGAACCACATAAAACAAACACCCCCTGCCACGTCCTGACCAAACTACAATAACAAATAACCCCTATACTGGTCAGGACGTGACATTAACATCACTCCCGCCGATGCTTGGCATTGTGCATGGTGATCTTAGGCTTGTGTGCGGCTGCTCGGCCATGAAAACCCATTTCATTAAGCTCTCGACGAACAGTTCTTGTACTGATGTTGCTTCCAGAGGCAGTTTGGGACTCGGTAGTGAGTGTTGCAACCAACGACAGACATTTTTTATGCGCTAAGTGCTTCAGCTCTCTCCGGTCCCATTCTGTGAACTTGTCTGGTCTACCACTTCGCGGCTGAGCTGTTGTTGCTCTGAGACGTTTCTACTTATCAATAACAGCACCAGTTGACCGGGGCAGCTCAGGCAGGGCAGAAATTGGACAAACTGACTTGTTCGAAAGGTGGCCTCCTATAATGGTGCGGAAATAGCAGAAAACACTAATTTGAAGGGGTGTCCACATACTTTGTATATATGGTGTACATTAAGGCATAAAAACAGACAATATACATATCCCCTCATTGTCACATACTAATAAGTACATTTGTGAAATTCATTGAATCATAGTTATCACTATAAAGTATCAACAATCCCCCCACACCTATTTGTATCTCTCTGTTGAATACCTCGAGCTATCACCCAGAACATGAATGAAAAAAACTCTATTGTGTATGCATAGGACCTATACACAGCAGAGATCACCTCATATTAATAATTCAGCACGCTGTTGAATAATGGAAAATGCATAAGCTCTTGACAAGAGAGATATGTATGAGCCTTCGCCAGGTCTTTCCAAGTAACAGCACGTGTGTTCTATATCACAGGAGCCTTTAGAAAACAACGAATCAGGATGCTGAAGCCCCTAGTGTGTTTGATAGGAGTTTGATATGCAGGCTTTCCCTATTTTGCACCTTGACAGATGCACCAAAACAAACACTGTTTTGTGAAAGCTGCTCTTTTTAACCTTCTTTGACAGTATAGATCTATTCCTGTGATATGCAAATTTGAGACATGTTTGAGGCTTCGCTTTGAGCGGTTATTGAAATATGGGACAGTGGTGCTATGGCTCACTGCACATGTAAGCAGCGTTAAATCAACCACATTTAAATTGAGTTTCTGAGGAGCATAGGGCAGAATTCTGATCAGTGTACTTCCAACTACAGTATTGTTACAGATACAGCTAAGTAAATGTGGTACTAACAGAAAAAGGACTGATTCAATTTAGCATGAAGTACATCTTTAAAGGTGTTAGTGTTGTATTACTCAAGATATTTGTTATGGAATGAACTTCAGTTAAGATTTGTCTTACAGCTCAATGTTTTATGTTGACAACTGAGGGGAGTTCTGTCTGACAACTGAGGGACTTCCTAATATGGATGCCGTATCTGAGAGGCACAATAAGACAACACAAAGTATGAAGCAGAACACAATGTGTTTTGAAGAACAGAAACACGGAAATGCGTCAGTACAAAATTACATTCTTGTTGAGCTACTAGTATAGTGGTCGCCAGTACTTAATTGTGTAAATCAGGAGGTAAGCACGAGGGAGGGGGGGGTTACCAGGGCAGCTCTGAGGTACCGGAACACATAAAAAAATCACCTTTATAATAAGCATTGCATGCATTTCATTAAATTTGCATAGTGGCATAGAGCAGTAAAGGAGAGGCATTTACAGAAGTTGCGCACATGGGAAACAGTTTTTGTGGCCTAGGGTCTTGGGAAATGTTTGTTCTTTAATAAACACATTTCATGCAATTCTACATAATTTTACATGACTGGAGACTATGGAATAATCTTTTTTAATGCCGCATTCAAAACAACTGGGAACTCAGAGCTCGGTGCACCATAATACCCTACAAATGATCTAAATGACAGGCTACTTTGACACTGAAAAACTGAGAATCTGAGATAATTATGAGAATTCATGAAGAGGCAACTCAAATGAACTTTGATTGCATTTATTCTAATTTTTATATTGCAAATAGTGACAATTCGTTTTCACCCCACGAGAGGTACCGGATCCAGCCAAATAGGTTCCGAAACGAAACAGTCCAAAATGTAGAGGTGCTTGATCCTGTTCTGGCAGGAAATGAAGCACTGGTGATTGCCATTAAACAGGTATCAACAGCTCAGGTGGGGTTGCGTTCAGCCAAACCCTGGGTACCCTCGTGGACGTAGGCATGCAAACTAAGTGGTCCCGATGGGACCTGAGAAACCACAGTGTGTTAGTGTCTTTCTAGCTTTACACACAGGCTATAGGGCCATAGCAGAAGGGCCAGGCTCAATGCAAGGCAGCCTTGGGGATCACCAGTCTCCCTTATTGATGAGTTACCAGGTGCCACCACCAGTGTGCTTTACAACTCTACCGCTTCATTGTGTTTTAATGTGTTTCCCCAACATACAGTAGTACACAAGGGCTAAACCTAAAGCAGAAACTGGATCAGGTTCCACTGGGTTTGATGTAATATCTATGGCGAGGGAAAGGCCCAGACTTTCTTGCACATGGTCTTCCTTCCCCATTGGAACCAATTTCTCACTTACTTCCTAAGTAGAGAGCCCAGGGAACCAATTTCCCTTGTTAGGCTGTGCACAGTTTCACACCAAAAGGATGGGGGAACAGGGTCATCACACATTACTTACAGTCAGTGACCTGATTTCATGAGATCTGTTTTACCGTATCGTTATTCTTGTTTTGCTTTGTTTATTTGCATGAAAGAGTGCAGACAGACATTATTTTCCCAGTTCTGTCCGTGAAACAATGGATACATACGTATGGACTAGCCCAGACAACACTAAGTGATGAAGACAGTCAATAACAATTGGTGTGGTACTGTATTTTTTTTTTTTTAACTAGGCAAGTCAGTTAAGAACAAATTCTTACTTACAATGACAGCCTAGGAACAGCAGGTTAACTGCCTTGTTCAGGGGCAGAAGGACAGATTTTTACCTTGTCAGCTCAGGGATTCAATCTAGCAACTTTTCGGTTACTGGCCCAACGCTCTAACCACTAGGCTACCTGACACGCCAAATATGAAGTCATCATTGTTGTATTCGTAGCATGGATACTATACAGTAGATATGCTATATATATTATTGATATATTACAGAAGCCTGAAAAGATTCCTCAGATAACTTTGCAGTCTGAAAGTCTACAAAATAAGCGAAGAGAAAGAAAACATGCATATTTGCACAGAATATTAATGAACAAAACCAGTCTCTTGTCATCTTTTCCATACTTTTTGTCCTGTGGTCAATGCACAGAAGAAGAAGAAGAAGAAGTTCTGTATTTGATATCGAAATAATAACATTTGCTCACCTCGTTCACGGACTAACTTTGTTATAAAAAGGTCTTCAGCAGAGTGTAATAATATAGAGGTTGTGATAGATATGCATTGGAGTGCAGGCTATGGAAGGTTTGGCAAATCAAGTAGGAAGCATAGTATAAATGATATGAAAAACACACTTTCCTGCAACCCAATCTCACTCTGGGCTTTTCTCCATTAATATTAGTGAAGTAGTGTGTGCAAAGATTGAGATGCAAATTTGTCTAACCACTATCTAATTCCCTATATGCTCCTGGATACTAAACTACAAATGGAAAGGATTCCCCCCCTGCTGCATACTCTCACATAATAATTACAGATTTGACGTTTTAGCTGGATGGATAACTTACAAAGGCCCTTAGGAAAGGCACGCATGCACTCCCACATGTAAGGGGAGTCTATCCAGTAGAAGCAGGTATTTACAGTATCCAAAATCATTATGTAATATTATTTCACAGTTGGAGAAATAGCTACCGTGTTACACCATATAACTCGAATGTGGATTTGTTTGAATTGAGTTTGAAAGGTACAGTAAATTATCAACAACTTTACACTGGTCGTATGGCAGCTTACACAATGTGTTAGGGCATAGCGCTTGCATAGCCAGGGTTGTGGGTTCAATTCCCACAGGGGACCAGTGCCAAAATGTATGCACTCACTACTGTAAGTTGCTCTAGATAAGAGTGTCTGCTAAATGACAAAAATGTCAAATATAGATCCTATCTGAGATAAAAAACACTTGCACAGTGTCCATATTAGGACATTGTAAACACTGTTATACTCTTCTATGGATGTCCACTTTCATGGACTGCGCTAATATGGACACCATATATGTGTGTCCATCCATACACAGTCACATATCCATGGAAGAGTGACTGTTTTAATATGGACACCATACATGTGACTTTTGAGGACAAGGCTTCTTTTACTGCACCAGTAGGGAACAGTAGGCGTGCGTGGGTAAAATCACTGGGGTAGCCAAGCCAGGTGAAAAAAGCCATATTACAACCTATGTGTTGTGATACTTGCGTTGCTTGCTCTATAATCTGTTAGTTCATCTGCCTTGCCACCGTGATAAATGGGCCTAAGGCCAAGACAACAAGAAGACACAGTGGCAGAATAAATTCAACCACACATTAGTTTTAATCACAAAACTGGAGAGCAACATCTGTCCGGTGAAGTCCACAAAGCATTTTGCATGTAACAAACAGTTCATTACCTACGTTATGGTCAATGCTTCCGACTACTAAACAACCATTGATTTAGAACCATGAAGAGTTACCACAAGTCAAAAAGAAAGCAGAGCTGCCTCCGCTATTCCAGCACCATTTCCACTTCAACATCATCTAGTCACCTATGCTAAGTTTAATAGTGACAACTAAAAGATACCAAAAACTATTTAGTCCAATCAAATTGTGTGTGTGTGTGTGACTCACCCTACTTGTAGATAAATGCCAATGCCATCCTTCTCTCTTTCATGTTGACGAAACTGTCTATGACACTGCCATACAGTGCACACTTTTATATTTTGTTTTCCTAGGCTACCTGGATAAAATCCCTATCTCCATCCGAGGACAACAACACAACGAGGTGCAACAATTCAAGTTTTTTCTGTAAATTATGTTCTGCTTTTGATGTGATGTGATTGGTGTGATGCCACATCCAAACTGGCTTCCCTTGGCACTTATTTTGGTGCACCCGGAACATTCACAGATGAGCTCATACAGTTTAGCTCAACGCTGATTGGCTATTATTTTATTTAAAAAATTGTCAAGGGAGGTCAAACGCTCGCTGGCTTGCCTTGCATTCAATGCTACGGGTGACAACAATGTCATACTCTTTTTGACCACACAGCATCAGATAGATGGGCTACACATGTTGAGAAAGAGGGCCGTTGATTCGCTCGCTCTGATGCTCTCTTCCGTGAGATTCTGTACATTCAGCCTCTAGCGAATTGAAGGAAAATTATGAAACACAAAGAGATGAAAGATAATTTATTATATATATTCTTTTCTTTATTTCTTGGTAAATATTTTGGTGAAGCCTGGCTTCCCATGGTGTCCATTTTCTTTCCACTGCTGATGTCAAAAAATACCTATTAACATCCCACTAGAGCACATCTTGAGTTAATTTCAAACATCTCACCATGCCAACCTCTTCTGGTGTTCACACTTATCTCCTCTTCATATCCGGATGGTGCTGAATTTAAGTGGTTTCACATCATCAAAACTGTGTCATAAGTTTGACACATAACAGGCCATGACAATCTATGACACTAACTTACAGAAGAAGCCTAATTTCAAAACAGACACAACTACCATAATGCAATTAGTAAAACTACTGATAAAATGTGTGCATTATACAGACCCTCCAGGATTACGCCATTCTGGGATCGCAAGCAATTCCTCTCATATTAAGCGACATTTACAACATAATATGGTTAAGTCAAGCCACACATCAACAAACCTTTTTCCTCGTCAGTGCATTTTCACGTCAAATTGGACAAAAACATTGCATGTTGCCATGCAAATTATCAGAATTAACGCAGCAAAATCAAGCATTTTTTGCCCGCAAACATCATAACAAAATCCCAGTGGAATCATGGAGGGACTAATTATAGCAGTGCTCCATCTGTTTCATATAGTTGAAATTAGGTTTCTTACGTTTTAGTTGGTGTCATGAATTGTCAAGGCTTTTTATGTGCAGGCTGTGTGCAACCACGTTTAAGTTGTTCCTATGTTTGTGTGTGTTTGTGTGTGTGTGTTAAGGAGATTTTCATATTTTGAATTCAGACACAGTACTGTAACTGTCTGAGAGGAGGCAAAACAGCCTCATCTTAACAGCGAGGCTGCGAGACCACTTGACTGGAAGGGAAAATGAAAATCGCACTCCAAATGTCAGGAGACTCAAATTTATATCAGAAGAGGTGAATTATGCCTTTAAAATAAGTAACATAACTTATTTATATGTAGATAGAAACCTTGGGGGGAAATGAATGGCTCAATGCTATCTCTTAAGTGTTGCTCAAGTGGCTCTTTATGTAATTTAAAAATCCCATTCATTTCCTATTGCTTGTGTTTGTCGTGATGGAAACAATGTCATTCTTATGACAGTGTTACGTATGCTATGTATCAGCTAAGTGATACAAACGGTTGTTACAGCACTATGCCAGAACAATTGCTGGCATGCACTGGCACAAATCAGATAGTAAAATGAATGCTTATCCATACTGGATTAATTGATTGCAGTGTGGGAGTAGTAAGAATTTGTTTGATGATGGTCATATTGGCATTTAATGGTAGTAAGATTGTAACGAACCATACCCTTGAAAAAATGGCCTTCAACTAACTTACTACAAGGAGATCATATTGCAAGTCCTTAAAAATCTAATCAGAGCTTGGCAGCGTCTGCCAATAAAAATTTAAGAGGTAATTCATTAAAGTCACTGACCCAAATAAATTAACCACTGTCCCAGACTAACCAAGTATGCGTAAACCTTCAAATATTTGCAAGGTGCATACTGCATTAAATGAGAAGAAAGGTAGACAACAGCATCACCGTGCTTCAGTTCATTAGTTAAAAGGATACTGTTTACCTACTATGACTTTTTGACTATGAGGTAAACTTAAGACATGATTTTACAAGATGAAACAAATAAATACTGCCAATAGAGAACAAATAGTCAGTATGGGAATTATATATTTTTTTACAAATTGGTCTTTTGACCAATCAGATCAGGTAAAAACATTCTGATGTGGCAAGATGTGATTGGTCAAAATAACCATGAGCGAAAATAGGAATCGTTAGCCCAAACAGTATGTAAACGAAACAGTTTGCAACTAAAGCAAGAGTTTCTATTGGACAAATTCAGGTAGGTCCCTCCCCATTTAAGAAATGTTTTACAAGAGAATCGGGGTAATGAATAGGCCCCAGAATTGTGTTGACTGTCTAAACACAGTCTTAGAGTTACTTAATCAAACATTGTTATAAATCGTAAAGTAATCGTATATGAGTCTAGACCACCACATGAATCTTCACTCAACACAAATGAGGGCTCAATTAATAGTCAGTCATTTATTTATCCAACCATTAACAATGAATAAAATTCCATCAGCTACTATCAATATATACACAGGAGAAAGTCCTGCTGAGATTGAGGATGTCCTAATATGGACACCATACAGGAGGGTTCCGAATAAAACTTTACATCAAGATATATATATCACAGAATACTAAAACATTCTCAAATTGTGATTTGATACAAATGAGGAGGCGCAGTATTTGCAAAATAATAGCCTTGGTTTGTCTATCTCCTGAGCCCCGACTGATGTGTGTAATCTGACACATCATTATTAGAGAGATCAGTAGCTCCTCCGTTCCTCTACCACACAATCCATCACACCCAAACTTAATTGCATTGCTAAATGATGTGTAAAAAAAACAAGTAATTGCACTAAAAGGCACTTTCTGGTAGGAGTTTGGAGTGAGGAGTTAGTCCGGGCACATTCAAACTGACTGGCCTTGTTCCAGATAAACTACTTTGCAGACACTGAATTGCATTAAACAATGGTTGAGTGCCACGCAGTTGGGACTGATATACACTGCATTCGGAAAGTATTCAGACCCCTCGACTTTTCCACATTTTGTTACGTTACAGCCTTACTCTAAAATTGATTCATCAATCTACATACAATATCCCATAACGAAAAAGCAAAAACAGGTTTCGATTTCTTTTTGCAAAATGATAAAAAATAAATAAAACTGAAATATCACGTTTATATAAGTATTCAGACCCTTTGCTATGAGACTCGAAATTGAGCTCAGGCACATCCTGTTTCCATTGATCATCCTTGAGATGTTCTACAGCGATTGGAGTCCACCAATGTACACATTTTTCCTCCTGAACTTTAGGCTTGCCATAACAAAGGGCTTGAATACTTAATGATTCAAGACATTGCAGCTTTTCATTTTTTATAAATTTGTAAAGATTTTGAAAAAATGAATACTTTCTGAAGTCGATTAACATACTATCTATCTGTCATCTATATGTCCAATTACTGACTAGAGGTAGAGATCAGTGGTGTGTATTCATGGAGCCAAGGGAAGGCAGGCTTCCTCCAAAAAATGACCAATAAAAAAATCTTTATCTTTAGTCTTTCTGTGTTTTATAAGTTTCCTGGAATTCGCAAGAGGCTGAATGTATCTGACCAGAGAAAGCATCTGAGCAAGCGAAACAGCGCCTCTCTGTCTCTGCATGTGTAGGACATTTATCTGATGTTGTCTGGTCCAAACGAGTATGACATTGTTGCCACCTGTAGCATTGCTTCCTTTGTATAAAAATGTGCCAATCAGCATTGGGCTAAATTGAGTGAGCTCAACTGCGAATGGTCCTCCTGGCGCACCAAAAAAAAGTGTCAAGGGAAGTCAGGTTGGATTTTGACATCTCTCCAACAGTATCACATCGCATTGAGATCATACGTCAATGACAAACAACCTGAACTGTTGCATCTCGTTGTGTTGTTCTCCTCCGGTGGCTAGCTAGCTAGCTAAAATTGTCCCTTCCTAAATTAGCCATGGATGGAGATAGAGATTTGGACTTATGGTTTTACTTAATTTTATGTACTGGCCAATGATTATAACGACGATTCTGATCCAACCATTAATTCATACATTATTGTGATACTTGTCTGAGAGTATGGAAGTTCAATATGTAGCTAGATTTCGAAGGATAATGTTAACAACAGCAGCGAACGTTGCCCATGAATGGAAGTTAGGGTAGCGAGCTAGCTTTTTAGCCAGGTAGCCAAGGACAACAAAAAATAAAAGGGTTTACTGTATGACAGAGTGATAGACCGTTTGGTCAACATGGAAGAGAGGAGGATGGCATTGGAATTTCTCTACAAGTAGGGTGCATCAACATATTTTTCTACTTGCACGATTGCGCATGCACACACACGCACATAGAAATCAGAACCATGAACAGCCACATATTTAGTTTACGTTGATTGGACTAAATAGTTTTTGGTACCTTTTAGTTGTCACTGTATTAGACTAAGCAGAATAAATCAGTATTTGTTTAGTGATCCAAAAATGTCTGAAACATGAACTTGCTTGACCATGCTGTAGGTCATGAAATTGTTTGTTACATGCAATATGCTTTGTGGACTAAACCGGACAGAGGTTGCTTTCCGGTTTTGTGATGAAACAAAGGTGTGGTTGAATTTATTCTTCCACTGTGTCTTCTTATTGTCTCAGCCTTAGGCCCAATTGGCACAGTGGTCTAAGGCACTGCATCTCAGTGCTAGAGGCGTCACTACAGACACCCTGGTTTGATTCCAGGCTGTATCACAACTGGCCGTGATTGGGCATCCATCGTCGTCCGGGTTTGGCTGGTGTAGGCTGTCATTGTAAATAAGAATTTATTTTTAACTGAAATGTCTAGTTAAATAAAGGTTAAATTAAAAAATATATATACAGGTGAAGTCGGAAGTTTACATACATCTTAACCAAATTTAACCACATTTAAACTCAGTTTTTCACAATTCCTGACATTTAATCCTAGTAAAAAATTCCCTGTTTTAGGTCAGTTAGGATCACCACTTTATTTGAAGAAGGTGAAATGTCAGAATAATAGTAGAGAGAATGATTTATTTCAGCTATGATTTCTTTCATCACATTCCCAGTGGGTCAGAAGTTTACATACACTCAATTACTTTTTAAGAGCATCGCCTTTAAATTGTTTAACTTGGGTCAAACGTGTCGGGTAGCCTTTCACAAGCTTCCCACAATAAGTTGGGTGAATTTTGGCCCATTCCTCCTGACAGAGCTGCTGTAACTGAGTCAGATTTGTAGGTCTCCTTGTTTTCACATACTTTTTCAGTTCTGCCCACAATGTTTCTATAGATTTGAGGTCAGGGCTTTGTGATGGCCACTCCAGTACCTTGACATTGTTGTCCTTAAGCCATTTTACCACAACTTTGGAAGTATGCTTGGGGTCATTGTCCATTTGGAAGACCCATTTGCGACCAAACTTTAACTTCCTGACTGATGTCTTGAGATGTAGCTTCAATATATCCAATACTCTTCCCACCTCATGATGCCATCTATTTTGTGAAGTGCACCAGTCCCTCCTGCAGCAAAGCACCCCCACAACATGATGCTGCCACCCCCGTGCTTCACGGTTGGGATGGTGGTCTTTGGATTGCAAGCCTCCCCCTTTTTCCTCCAAACATAACAATGGTCATTATGGCCAAACAGTTCTATTTTTGTTTCATCAGACCAGAGGACATTTCTCCAAAAAGTACGATCTTTGTCCCCATGTGCAAACCGTAGTCTGGCTTTTTATGGCGGTTTTGGAGCAGTGGCTTCTTCCTTGCTCAGCGGCCTTTCAGGTTATATCGATATAGGACTCGTTTTACTGTGGATATAGATACTTTGTACCTGTTTCCTCCAGAATCTTCACAAGGTCCTTTGCTGTTGTTCTGGGATTGATTTGCACTTTTCGCACCAAAGTACATTCATCTCTAGGAGACAGAACGCGCCTCCTTCCTGAGCAGTATGACGGCTGCGTGGTCCCATGGTGTTTATACTTGCGTAGTATTGTTTGTACAGATGAACGTGGTACCTTCAGGCATTTGGAAATTGCTCCTAAGGATGAACCAGACTTGTGGAGGTCTACAATTTTTTTTCAGAGGTCTTGGCTGATTTCTTTTGATTTTCCAATGATGTCAAGCAAAGAGGCACTGAGTTTGAAGGTAGGCCTTGAAATACGTCCACAGGTACACCACCAATTGACTCAAATGATGTCAATTTGCCTATCAGAAGCTTCTAAAGCCATGACATCATTTTCTGGAATTTCCCAAGCTGTTTAAAGGCACAGTCAACTTAGTGTATGTAGACTTCTGACCCACTGGAATTGTGATACAGTGACTTATAAGTGAAATTATCTGTCTGTGAACAATTGTTGGAAAAATTACTTGTGTCATGCACAAAGTAGATGTCCTACCCGACTTGCCAAAACTATAGTTTGTTAACAAGAAATTTGTGGAGTTGTTGAAAAACGAGTATTAATGACTCCAACCTAAGTGTATGTAAACTTCCGACTTCAACTGTATATATATCACGGTTGCAAGGCATATGAATTAACATGTTATAGAGCAAACAAATCAATTATCACAACACATAGGTTGTAATGGCTTTTTTTCCTGGCTTCTCAGTGATTTTACCCACTCACTGCTACTGGTAGAGATGAAGATTAATCACCCTCCTCTTCCTCAGCTGCTACAATACATTCCAATCCCCTTCATCATGCTTGGCTGAGTATGGAAAGTGACAGTGTTTGTGAGTGTGTAAGTGCATATGTGAGAGAGAGGGTGTGAAAGTGTGTGTGTGTGTGTGTGTGTGTGTGTGTGTGTGTGTGTGTGTGTGTGTGTGTGTGTGTGTGTGTGTGTGCGTGTGTGTGTGTGTGTGTGTGTGAGAGAGAGAGAGAGAGAGTGTGTGTCAGGGTGTGGATGAGAGTGTGTGTCAGAGCGTGGGTGAGAGTGTGTGTCTCCTCCGTCTCTTTTCACATGCATGTGTGTTTTAGCTTATATACCATATACCTGGGTATTTTGGAAATAGCCACGGGATGGATTGTCAATTCCGTCAATACCGTTGAAACTATTTATTTGAAGTTTTTCAAAACATTTTTATATTTGGAGCTACTTTGAGTAAATACCTGCAGTCAACTTGTGCAATACGTTAGGAGATAAAGCAGATCACGTTCTTCATTTCACCTGTCACATTATTTTACACTATGAAGCTTATCGTAGGTTCCCAGAACAGTTGAGCCAGTCACGTGTTTGTTTGTAAATAACAGGAGAAAGCGGGAGCAGGTGAGTCCAGCTGTGTATTGACACGGGTTGCGTTTATAATGAAAGTCAATTGTGTTTTTTTTTTTTCTTCAATAGTGTTCAGGGATGTGCAACTATATTTTTCCTTCACAGAAAATACATTAGTTCAACTATTTCGGCAGAAAATAGCTTCATTTTTATCAGATGACAACAGAAGTACAATGAAATTTGGTTGGTAGCCACAAGTAAATGAGCTTACAATGAAAAAGCAAGGTATTTTTAGCAAAAATGTCTAATGTTTATCATAGAAATCGTATAGTCAGCTACATTTCCTAATGTTTTGTTTAAAGTTTATCTTGAATTTTACCAGAGAAAAGTAGGTTGGCTACACCGAGAAAAGTACTGGACAAAAGTAGCTACAAATCAGTCAGAGGGCTGTCTGCTGATAGAATGCCAATTTGTAAATTCTCAACCGAGCATAGAAGTGCAACTGAACCACAACCTTTTTCAGAAAATTAAAATAAGAAGCATTTTAGATCTGCGTGTATGAAACGCAGCAAGATATTTCTTATGCGTTTTATCTTTGTTTCCACCGTTTATAATGAACAATTCTACATTAACACAACCCCTTTCGTTTAATTTGATAGTTATTTAAGCAACTTACTGAATTAATAAGGTGACGGGGCATCATATTGTGTAAGCTTTCTGACGCGGTTGAGAATTCAAAGCCCTTTGGATGAGTTATCTGTTTAGCTGCCACTGCTATCTTTTGATATCCTTCTCCTCTCAGTTCTCAGCCTGTCTGCTCCGCACCCATGTTCTCAGAGTAGAGCAGGCAGGCCCGTTGCCCTAGCGAGTCCAGACTCCACACAGACACAGGTTGTATACATGGTGCTCCACAGCCAGTACTTTTCTTTCTTTAGACAAGCGTGCATCAAAACTTTGTTCATTTACACAATGTCTCTTGTTCACATTCGCTTGTAAATGTCCAAACTCACCATTTGGTAGCTCCTACCTATATTTGTATAACTTCATGAGCTGGCTTGCTGTTTTTGAACTTGTTAGCATATTTAAATAGCAGCCTCCATGGAAATTCACTATTACTTGTGCTAATGTTGTTAGCATTCCGGCAACAGATGCCAAATTGTATTGCTTTTGTAACGCCCTGGCCATAGAGAGGGGTTTTTTGTTCTTTATTTTGGTTAGGCCAGGGTGTTACATTGGGTGGGCGTTCTATGTTCATTTTTCTATGTTGGCTGGTTTCTTTGGTTTGGCCGTGTGTGGCTCCCAATCAGGCACAGCTGTAGTTCGTTGTTGCTGATTGGGAGTCACACATAAGTAGCCTGTTTTTCCTTTGGGTTTTGTGGGTGATTGTATTCTGTTAGTGTGTTTTCCTGACAGAACTATTTGCTGTCATCCTAGGTTAATTTTTGTAAAGTGTTCCTTTTTCAATAAAAATTCTAATGATGAACACATCCTCCGCTGCACCTTGGTTTCATTACAACGACGGCCGTTACAGCTTTGCATTTTTGGCGGCCCCTTGTGTACTAAGCCGGGTAATACCGTACATCTCGGGATGAGAGACGGATGATATGACGATATGAAAAACTGGAAACTGCCGAATCCTAGTGTTAGTGCTGAGAGTCTGTCCCTCTTACTCTCGTTTCTACACCTCATCCCCTTTCTAGCCCTATCCTACATTCCATCCCTCCATTTCTCCCTGTGCTGTAAACAGTTTTCTTCCAGTCAATCGCTTCCTGAGGCCTCCCTCTCTCTCTATCGCCACCCCACTCTCCCTCCTTCCCTCCCTCATTAGGAAATGCTTGATACACACACACACACACACACACACACACACACACACACACACACACACACACACACACACACACACATTTGAACTATCTAGTGTGTGCAAAACATGTGATCCTGTGTTATGAAGTTCTTTGCTAAAACTATATTTTACTAAATAGTAATAATACATGTATTATGAACTGAAATGTAAGAATAATATTTGCAGATATTCCTTTACTGGCACCTAAATGAGCTCAGCAGGACAGAATGGTTTTCAGTTAGAACAAGGATCTTAGTAAAAGTGTGACTATGCTCTAATAGAGCATATTTGGGCTCCTGAGTGGCGCAGCGGTCTAAGGCACTACATCTCAGTGCTAGAGATGTCAGTACAGACACCCTGGTTCGAATCCAGGCTGTATCACAACTGGCTGTGATTGAGAGTCCCATAGAGCAGTGCACGTCCAGGTTTGGTCGGTGTAGGCCGTCATTTTAAATAAGAATTTGTTCTTGTTCTTTTTTAGAGGAGAGAAAGTCTGTTTACTGTTTTATACTGAAGAATGTTAAGTTTAATTTCCTGATTTTATTTTGAATTGCATAAGACCAAATAATGTGGAGCTCATGGGAGGGAACAGACAGCTGATTCAACTCATCCAATGAAGGAACAGAGCCACTGAGAGTGAAGAGGAGGAGACACAGAGACAGACCCAGATATTGGATCAATCGAATCCCGCATCAGCTACTCCCCCCACACACATACACCCCACCACCTACTTCCTTGCGTTCTGGAGCAGGTATCCATCAAGGATCTCTCTGTACTTTGCTCCGTTCACCTTTCCCTTGATCCTGACTAGTCTCCCAGTCCCTGCCACTGAAAAACATCCCCACAGCATGATGCTGCCACATCCATGTTTCACCGTAGGGATGGTGCCAGGTTTCCCTCCAGACGTGACGCTTGGCATTCAGGCCAAGGAGTTGAATCTTGGTTTCATCAGACCAGAGAATCTTGTTTCTCATGGTCTGAAAGTCCTTTAGGTGCCTTTTGGCAAACTCCAAGCAGGCTGTCATGTGCCTTTTACTGAGGAGTGGCTTCCGTCTGGCCACTCTACCACAAAGGCCTGATTGGTGGAGAGCTGCAGAGATGGTTGTCCTTCTGGAATGTTCTCCCATCTCTACAGAGGAACTCTGGAGCTCTGTCAGAGTGACCATCGGGTTCTTGGTCACCTCCCTGACCAAGTCCCTTCTCCTCCAATTGCTCAGTTTTGCCGGGCTGCCAGCTCTAGGAAGAGTCTTTGTGGTTCCAAACTTCTTCCATTTAAAAACGGAGGCCACTGTATTCTTGGGGACCTTCAATGCTGCAGACATTTTTTTGGTACCCTTCCCCAGATCTGTGCTTCGACACAATCTCGGAGCTCTACAGACAATTTGTTTAACCTCATGGCTTGGTTTTTGCTCTGACATGCACTGTCAACTGTGGGACCATATACAGACAGGTGTGTGCGTTTCCAAATCATGTCCAATCGATTGAATTTACCACAGGTGGATTCCAATCAAACTGTAGAAACATCCCAAGGATGGTCAATGGAAACAGGATGCACCTGAGCTCAATTTCGAGGCTCATTGCAAAGTGTCTGAATACTTATGTGAATAAGGTATTTCAGTTTTTAATCTTTAATACATTTGATAGCATTTCTAAAAACCTGTTTTCGCTTTGTCATTATGTGATATTGTGTGTTGATTCATGAAGAAAAATATTTATTTAATAAGGCTGGATAAGGCTGTAACGTAACAAAATGTGGATAAAGGGAAGGGGTCTGAATACTTTCCAAATGCACTGTACATATATAGTGTAGATTTGTGTTTTATTTATATATATTACAAATGTTAGAATTTGTGTTCCACTTTGACATTACAGAGTATTTTGTGTAGATCGTTCACCAAAAAAATACTATTTAATTTATTTTAAATCCCCTTTTAGTGTCATTTAAAACAACAAAATGTGGAAAACGTAAAGGGGAGTAAATGCTTTTTGAAGGCACTCTATGTTGATCGGTTTTCAGATTCATGAGAAATTATATATTTTTTACAGATACAAAAGATCTTTGTGTTTCTCTCCCTTCTACAAGGGGCATCATCATAGGGCAAAACAAAATATTTGATTTCATCCCATGGACACATGTTCAAACCAAAGGAATTACAGCGGTTAACTGATACACATGCGTTCTAAATTACCACGGTTGATCCACCATGTATTGAGCCACAATAAGATTGCATTCAAATTGGGACTAAAGGATCCTTGATGTGGCAGATAAAACAAAATCTAATCTTAATTACACAGAGTCCCCAACATTAGCACAATTACTGTGTTCTCACGTTCCCTGCGGAAGTCCCGTCGGACTCATTTGTTTCTCTTTAATGCTGAATGATTTTCAGTCCAAAAAACAAGTGACAAATCGTTTTCAAAAGGAACTGAAAAGACAGGTAGTGATCACTGATTATTTATGTTCAATATATTTTTCAGCAGACATGTCATCGTGTACCAGGGTAAGCTGCTGCGGGGAGGACGGCTTATGAAAATGGCTGGAACGGAGCGAATGGAATGGCATCAAACACATGGAAACCCTGTGTTTGATGTATTTCATACTATTCCACTCCAGCTATTACAATGAGCCAGTCCTCCCCAATTAAGGTGAAACCAACCTCCTGTGTCGTGCACAGTAAAAGTAAACCGACTTGTAAATGCAGCTGCGTTCCTGTGGGACAAATTTGTGTTTCATGACCCTTTCACAAACACATGAAATGAAGATTCTCACTCTCTGGCTCTCGTGGCTGGCTGGGGCTCTGTATACAATCTTATCACAAAAAGGCAGTTGGTTTGTTAAGATATCAACACTAAATGTGACATTATGCATGCTTGTTGTCACAGGCTACGCAAAGGCTTCGTAAATAAGCAATGTCATGCTTATGAAGGCACCCTGTGACATATTTGGCTCCTCAACGTGCACCACCTGTCATTAACTGGAACCGAGAAACTGAAAAACAGCTTCTAGCTCAAGACCATCAGACTGTTAAATAGTCACCACTAGCTAGCCTCCTTCCAGTACCATGCCCCGATCTTAGTCACTGTCACTAGCCGGCTACCACCCAGTACTCAACCCTGCACCTTAGAGACTGCTGTCCTATGTACATAGACATGGACACTGGTCACCTTAAAACATTTACATACTGTTTTTCCCCATTTCATATTTACAGTATACTGTATTCTAGTCAAGGCCAATCCAATTTATCTACTGCTGTAAATATACTATTCTATCGTACATATTCTGCAGATATATTCTATATTATATCCATATACTGTCCATAATGTCTATAAATCCCATCATATATATATATATATATATATATATATATATATATATATATATATACTGTAAATATATTTACTCTGACATGGCTCATCATTGCTCGTCCTAATATTTCTATATTTCTTAATTTCATTCTTTCTCTTTTTAGATTTGTGTGCATTGTTTTATATTGTTAGATATTACTGCACAGTTGGAGCTAGGAAAACAAGCATTTTGCTACACCCGCAATAACATCTGCTAAATATGGGTGTGCGACCATTGATTTAATTTGATTTTAACTGACTAGACGTGAAGTAGGGGAGCACCCTCAACCGTCCACTCGCTAGCTACACAAATCCTTGTCTATCCACCCTATTCCTGAGGGAGGAATATTTAAGAAATGATCACAGAATTAGTCGGATTAGGCATTAATACGTGGGTGAGAGAGTGTGGATGTTGTGTAAAATGTCAACAGTGTGCGCATTCTCCAATCCACTGAAAATCATATAATCAAATATTTGCTGTAGCAGTGGATTTTTCCTCCTGTGTCAGTTCTATCCATTCGCTTCCAGTCAATGTCACTGTTAACAGCCTCGGTGAAACTGCACGAAGCGCAGAGCCTGTCAGGTGCAGCATACTGACACCTCATGCGGCAAAAAGCCAATCCGAGGCGACAAACGCTCTCCACTATACGAGTTTGCCTCTGCATGACCAAGAATCTATCGCCGTGTTTGACGAGGGCAAAGCGACAAGTACCTGAGCTCGTAAACTTGAAAGTCCCTTGGAAATGAATATATAATGTGTACTGTAGGGCTGTGTTCACTTTAAGATACATAATAGAGGATAAAATATTTATGAGTGAGGAGGTTAGCATTATTGTTTCATGTAGGTGCATTAGAAAGACCCAAAGGCCAATAGCTCGGTGAATAGGGACGATGAACCATAACATGCCTCATATTTAGCTAGCTGGTTTCTCTAGATAATAGGTACATATTAGGCCAGCCTCTGTCTCAGCATGGACATATTAAGCTAACCCATACTGATAGAGATTTCATTTGATGTATTTTGAGCTGGGGTTGGAACCAAAATTATTATCCTTAAATAGCATTGAAAAAGTTAATCCATTCTTCTGTAATAAAAAATCTCTACCTAATTACTGAATCACGATTGTACCGTCAGTAGGCTACAATAGCCTGTACTTCAGAGGGGGAGGGGCTACAGTAGCCTATGCTTCAGAGGGGGAGGACAGGTAGCCTACACATGCACACACACAGGCAAAGATTTTCAGCTGGCAGGCAGACACTGGAAAAGTTTCTGAGTAGTGACAGAGTGAGGGCTTTGCAAAGGCGCTTTGTTGCATTTTTTCATGGGACCCCAAAAAATTTGCCCGGAACGTAAAAGAACGTTATTAACAAGTTCCCAGCGGTTCTGGTTCCAGGACAGTATAGATCACTTTCGTTCCCAGTTCTGATTCTGTACCTCAAAAAAGTTAATTATTTTCCGGGTTTTCGGTTGTGTTCCCTGAACTGGTTTCAACCCATGATTTTGAGAGTCAATTGATCTTTGTCCAATGTTTCTGGTTTGAATGCAACGGTGTTAGAAGGCCAAATCGTTTACATGTTTTCCCAGCTAGCCTGGATTCAGGGCTATATCTCCATTTAAGTAGTTGGTCTTTGTTTAGTATTGTCTAGAGGGGGTGAGGAGAATGGCTAATCAGGTGGCCATTCCCAAGGAAGCTTTTTCTCTCTATATCTCTCCCCCGTTCCTCTCTCGCCAAGCTAATTTGAGTCTGGCAGACAATGGTTTGTGAACATTAACAGGTTCCAACCCCCTAGTTAAAGAGAAGGTAGTCAGGGCCTTTGATCCGCCGTCTCTGCGTTCTGCACGCCCCCGTCATTCCTTTGAAGGGAGCGGCGACTGCAAAGCTCCTTTCAACTACCCAGGATCCCCTGGCTCTCTCGGCACGCGTTTGGGCTTAGCGGCACACCAGGCTTCTGAGAGAAAAGTGGAAAGTGCTACCCCTGCCATAGCGCACAGGGGGAAAGAGATGTGGCGGTTATCGAGCTCCTCAGTTGGTGTTAGAAATTGTGTCGATTGGTGTCAGAAGTTGGTTTGTTGGTGTTGTGTGAACATTATGACCCTCTTGTTGTGACACTGTTGGACTGCAGATTCCTCCTCGGACCTCATGGTGTTCTACTTTACCTCCTGATGTCCCATGTCACAACAGCAACTATCGTACCTATGATTAATACCTTATTGTCGGCCATGGGGGACTTCATTTTGATAAGGCTAAATCAATTCATGAGTTGGTAAATAATAAATGAACTCACAACCCCACAAAAAGCAGGTCCACCTAAGAAAGATATACTTCTGAAGAATATATTTCTTAACATTATACAATAGATAGATGTGGCAATGAGACTTATGCAACTTACAACAAAACATGTCTTTGAATATCTTGGATACGTCTGCAGGTCTCCGAACCCCGGGAAAATATTGAATTCTCTTTCAACATTCCTCTTATCATGCGAGCACTGTGGCTTTCCCTAGGTATAGCTAGTGCCATGTGGCTGGATAAAAGAGAATGGAACTTTTACCCTCTATTTTGCAAAGGCATATTGTGAGCATGAGTGGTGAACTGTGCCATTAACAATGCAGTTACAACCTGAGGGAAATTTACTGGTGGATGACATTGAACTTAAAAGTGTACAGTGAGTTGGCCATCTGCCTATAAATCAAATATCAGAACTCAACTCCCTCCTCTTACATAGATTTGAATAAAAAGCTGTTGTTGGCGCGGCGGCATCGCTGGCTGTTGTCTGATAGACTATACCATCATTTCATTATGATACCGGAGCCAGACACAGGGAAATGTAAACAAAAGCTGCGCTGGTTGGAATTGGTAGTGGTGCATCGATAGTCTGTAAAACTGTGCTTTCTCTCTCACTTGAATAGTAAATCTGCCTGTAAGCTCTTTCGAGATGATGGCATCCACAATAGGCCTTTCGTGTTCTCTCTGCTATAAAATCTAAGGAGATTAAGCTCAGTGTCGATGCTGACACAAGTGAGATAATATGTCTGTGTGTGTGGTGTGTGTGTGTGTGCGCGCGCGTGTGCGTGTGTGTGTGTGTGTGTGTGTGTGTGTATGTGTGTGTGTGTGTGTGTGTGTAGAGTAGCAGTCAGTGTCAAAACCACTCATTGTCCCCCAATAATTCCTTGAGTGTGTAGCTACTTTTGATTCAATAAGTAGCTGTTGGTATTGTCTTGTAGGGCAATTACATTTAAGTGCTGTCTTTTACCCAGTAGCCTACTTAATCATTGCTGTTTGAACTGTCTGATTAGTCAGTACTTGTGACGGTCGTTGTGGACTTCAGGCCAATTTGTGTAATAACCCCTGGTAACTGTTGGGTATTTTAAGAGAGCCTTACCTGGCTCCTTAACTATTTAAGGGGCCTTACTTGGCCCTAGTCTTAGTGCTTCATCTATAGTTTGGAAGGCCAACAGCTCCTACAAGAGCAGCAAGTATATTTTTTGATAAAATAATAATAATAATAATAATAAATAATGATACATTTATTATTAACAATACATTAATTCAGGGTACTCAAGGACATCTTACATTAACAGTAGGCCTACAAGTGAATTACATAAAATGATAAAATAAATTGCATCAATTTTAATCAAAGAACCAGACGAAACAGGACAGATAACCAGAGGATGGAGGGGTTGGGTAAAGGATACAAACCCGGTTTAGGGTAAGGGTTTAGGTTTAGGGAGTAGGGCTGGGAATAGGAGACGGACCCGGTTTAGGGTTAAAGTGTGTGTGTGGGTTGGGGGGACACGTAGGGATGCACAGAGGTAGGGGTAAGACTGAGTCAATCATAGAACACAGGCTATAGGTAACAGGCATCCTTGAAGAGGTGTGATGATTTTTAGGAAGACTATGTCTGCATCTTGTATGTGTGGAGGGAGAGCATTCCAGAACCTGGCTGCAGAGCAGCTGAAGGCCCAGGCACCTATGGTGGAGAGGCGGAATGGGGGAGACAAGGAGACCAACACAGGAGTGGATAGACTGGGAGAAAGTCAGAGAGGTAAGAGGGTTCCAGATTGTGGAGGGCTATGTAGGTGAGGAGGAGTGTTTTAAAGTTAATACGGGATTGCATAGGGGAGCCAGTGTAGATTGATGAGGATTGGTGTGATCATTTCAGTTGATCTGGTACATGTGAGGATTCTGTCAGCAGAATTCTGGACCAGTTGATGTCTGTTGGTGAGTTTGGTGGGGATACCAGCGATCAGAGTGTTGCAATAGTCCAAACTGAAAATTACCAGGGCATGAATGAGGGTTTATGTGCTGGAGTGTGACAGTGAGGGGCGGAGCCTGGAGATATTGCAGAGGTGAAAGAATGCTGTCCTGGTGATGTTTTTTATGTGGGGTTCGAATGAGATGGAACTGTCCAGGGTGACTCCCAGGCTTTTGACTTGTGTTGACAGAGGGACTGGGGAACCACCTATGGTGATGCTGAGGTTGTGCTGTTTGGAGAGTGGTTTTGGAGCCGAAGAGCATGACCTCTGTCTTGTTGCTGTTACGTTTTAGGAGGTTCATGTAAGGCTTTGGCTTTATTACATTTTGTCAGCCGGTTATTGTCATGCAAAAGACTGCTGGTCTCACGGTAATTGACCATGAATTAACATAAACATGTTCAACAT
This sequence comes from Salmo trutta, assembly GCF_901001165.1. Lineage (NCBI taxonomy): Eukaryota > Metazoa > Chordata > Actinopteri > Salmoniformes > Salmonidae > Salmo > Salmo trutta. The sequence goes on along the minus strand of NC_042972.1, from coordinate 12,328,354 downwards.
CTCCAGGCCTGCAGGCATACAAGCTGCATACAAGCCGCTGACGCGCACCTTTGGAACATCTACATTTAAAAAAGTATAATATACACCATCACCATAAATCCATTATTTATTTTAGTCAAGTCTAAATAAACATTGTGATATGAAGAAAATGTATTTCAGAAAAACAGAATGTGAGTTGGCCTACTGTATGTTATCTGGCTAGGCTCCATGCCATAGGCTGTAGGCTTGTTCATTTGGCAGACAAGATATGCTTATATGTCACGGCTGTCGAAAGGAGCAGACCAAAGTGCAGCGTGGTTGTAGTTCCACATTTTATTAAATCCGTGAAACTTTGCAATACATAAATAACTGAATTGACAGAACAACAAACCGTGATGCAGAGAGAAACAAACACTACTCAAAATATAATAACCCACAAAACCCAGGAAGAAAAACCCCTACTTAAATATGATCTCCAATTAGAGACAACGAGGACTAGCTGCCTTCAATTGGAGATCAACCCAAAAAACAACATAGAAATAGAAAAACTAGAACTTAAACATAGAAATACAAAACATATAAAAACACTAAACACCCCCTGTCACACCCTGACCTACTCTACCATAGAAAATAACCTCTTACTATGGTCAGGACGTGACATTATAAGTCCCATGCCATTATTGTATATTGTATGATTTTATAGTAACGAGAATGTAATTTAACTTAGCTTAATAAAATATAAAGGATATTTTTCACATTCAGGAGCAAGAGTGCACACATATGAAGTGGCTATGTTGAGCATAAAAGTGATCATTTGAAGCAGGTCCCATATGTCAGATTTAGAGTTATTTGGCAATGTTAGTTTTGTATGATACAAACCTTAGAATGCCTTAGAAAACAAAAGATATAAAGGCTGCATGATGCGACTACAGGCTATTGATGATTTGAGAAAGTGGCAAAAAAAAGACTGCGCTCTGTTCCTTGCCTCAGGCTGCACACACTGTTCTCTCATCAAGTGATCATATTTTCACCCATCAGACTATTCTCAATTTAATCTTGTCTATACGAATATGTCAAATTTGTTTCGATTTAGAATGAACCATTATCAAATGGGCAAGAACAGGGAAAATACATGTCATCTGCACTGGAATAGGGAATGGAGACCACTTTTCATCAGTACATTTTTCACTCATGTCAGGTAGGTTACTTCAGTCATTTCGTTGAGCGACAGATGATATTCTGCACAAGCTCTGTATGCCATGGGCTCTCCAACCCTGTTCCTGCAGCTACCCAGTGCTTAATTTGGGAAACCAAGTGAAATCTGTTCGGTAACATCGATAGTAACATGTTTTCAATACAAAACATATTTCATTAAACTGTTGACAGCCCGTCATTCTGCGCATTGGAGAAAGAAATGAAGTTGAAAGGGGAGGAGATGGAAACTCGTGGTGGTGAGATATTCTGTAGCTAAAGGTAATGTGTCAAGAGATATTCTGTAGATGAAGGTCATGTGTCAGCCCATTAATTATGAAAAATGCCCTATAACTAGCCTAGTCAAAATATAAATATATTATAAGAAATCTGAAATCTGAATTTGTTTAATATAGGCTAGACCATTTATGTTCCAAAGAAATCTTAAATCAGTATTTTTTAAATGTTTTTCTGCCATGTGTAATATCCAGCAGGCTATGTATTGTATAACGGCAGAATCATTATTTTATTTTAATTTTCCGGACTTGTCCTCATATAGTGTATTCTATCATTTGTAAAAAAAATATATATATATAAAAAATAACACTATACACTATATACAGTGCATTCGGAAAGTATTCAGACCCCTTGACTTTTTCCACATTTTGTTACATTACAGCCTTATTCTAAAATATGTTTTTCCCCTCATCAATCTACACACATTGCCCCAAAATTACTATGTGAAAACAGGTTGTTAGAAATGTTTGCAAATGTATTCAAAATAAAGAACAGAAATACCTTATTTACAAAAGTATTCAGACCCTTGGCTATGAGACTCGAAATTGAGCTCAGGTGCATCCTGTTACCATTGATCCCCCTTGAGAAGGTTCTACAACTTGATTGGAGTCCTTCTTGGGTACATTCAATTGATTGGATATGATTTGGAAAGGCACACAACTATCTATATAAGGTCCCACAGTTGACAGTGCATGTCAGAGCAAATACCAGGCCATGAGGTTGAAGGAATTGTCCGCAGAGCTCAGAGAAAGGATTGTGTTGAGGCATAGATCTGGGGAAGGTTACCAAAACATTCTGCAGCATTGAAGGTCCCCAAGAACACAGTGGCCTCTATCATTCTTAAATGGAAGAAGTTTGGAAACACCAAGACTCTTCCTAGAGCTGGCCGCCTCACCAAACTGAGCAATCGGGGGAGAAGGGCCTTGGTCAGGGAGGTGACCAAGAACCCGAAGGTCACTCTGTAAGAGCTCCAGAGTTCCTCTGTGGAGACGGGAGAACCTTCCAGAAGGACAACCATCTCTACAGCACTCCACCAATCAGGCCTTTATGCTAGTGGCCAGACGGAAGCCACTCCTCAGTAAAAGGCACATAACAGCCCACTTGGAGTTTGCCAAAAGGCACCTAAAGGACTTTCAAACCATGAGAAATAAGATTCTCTGGTCTGATGAAACCAAAATTGAACTCCTTGGTCTGAATGCCAAGCGTCACGTCTTGATGAAACCTATCACCATCCATACGGTGAAGCATGGTGGAGGCAGCATCATGCGGCGGGGATGTTTTTCAGCTACAGGGACTGGGAGATTAGTCAGGATCGAAGGAAAGATGCTCCAGAGTGCTCAGGACCTTAGACTGGGGCAAAGGTTCACCTTCTAACAGGACAATAACCCTAAGCGAACATCTCTGGAGAGCTGAAAATAGCTGTGCATTCATGTCATTGTCGTTAGAGGGACAATAGAGCCCTGAGTACCAGGCCATTAGCGACCTGATGGAGGGACAATAGAGCCCTCAGTACCAGACCATTAGCGACCTGATGGAGGGACAATAGAGCCCTCAGTACCAGACCATTAGCGACCTGATGGAGGGACAATAGAGCCCTGAGTACCAGACCATTAGGACCTGATGGAGGGACAATAGAGACCTGAGTACCAGACCATTAGGACCTGATGGAGGGACAATAGAGCCCTGAGTACCAGGCCATTAGGACCTGATGGAGGGACAATAGAGGCCTGAGTACCAGACCATTAGGAACTGATAGGACCTGATGATCGTTAGTGAGTTGGGTACTACCAACGCATGTCCAGAGTGCATAAGAGGAGATTACCGTGACTCAACGGTCACGGTCCTGTGGTCATGACTCATGACTGCTGGTGTGGTGGTAATACGGTCACCGCAACAGTTCCTGTTCATCCTGCTCCAGATGTCTTGAGGTCAGCTGATGAGGGAGGTGGGAGGGGAGTGGTGGGTTTGGTGAAGAGGTAGATCTTTGTGTCATCTGCATAGCAGTGGAAGTGAACTTTGTGATGTCGCATGAGCTTTCCCAGGGGTAAGAGGTATATGATGAAGAGGAATGGACTCAACATTGACCACTGGGGGACACCGTTTGAGACAGTTGCACACCCTGATCTGGGATTTTCCATTTACACAAACTGTTGGCGGTCACTGAGTTAGAAGGAAAACCAGGAAAGTGCAACATCCGTGACACCATCACCAGCCAGACGTTCCATGAGTAGTGGATGGGAGATGGTATCGAAGGCTGCACTCAGGTCGAAGAGGATGAGGATGGATAGCAACCCTGAGTCAGCTGCATGAAGTTTGTCATTAGTTTCAGTTCTGTGTTTGGAGTGGAAATCGGACTGGATTGGTTTGTGAATGTTATTGGAGTTAAGATGGTGTTGTAGTTGAGTGGCCACAACCCGCTCCAGTATGTTGGGAAGGTTTGAGATTGGATGGAAGTTGTTCAGGTCATCGGGGTCAGTATTCCGCTCTTTGTGGATGAGGGAAATAGCAGCAATCTTGAGAGTGGAGGGTACGATGCCAGTGGTGAAGGAGGAGTTGATTATGCCAGTGAGGATGGGAGAGATGGAAAGCATGCAGGATTTTCACAGGTGATCTGTGTATGCTTGAAAATGAACTGCTAGACCAGTTCTCTTGTACAAACGCTCGAGACGGCATCCAATGGCTTTTAACTGGCGTAGCTCTGGGGTGTACCAGGGAGCAGTGTGAGTGAAGGAGACTGGGCGGGTTTGAGGGGAGCGAAGGTATCCAGGGAGAAGGAAAGGCAGTCATTGTAGTCAGTGATTAGGTCAGGAGGGGACTGCGAGTCAGGACTGGGGTATGTATTAATCAGGCTGAGGTCAGGACTGGGGTATGTATTAATCAGGCTGAGGTCAGGACTGGGGTATGTAATAATCAGGCTGAGGTCAGGACTAGGGTATGTATGAATACGGCTGAGGTCAGGACTGGAGTATGTATTAATCAGGCTGAGGTCAGGACTTGGGTATGTATTAATCAGGCTGAGGTCAGAACTGGGGTATGTATTAATCAGGCTAAGGTCAGGACTGGGGTATGTAATAATCAGGCTGAGGTCAGGACTAGGGTATGTATTAATCAGGCTGAGGTCAGAACTGGGGTATGTATTAATCAGGCTGAGGTCAGAACTGGGGTATGTATTAATCAGGCTGAGGTCAGGAATAGGGTATGTATGAATCAGACTGAGGTCAGGACAGGGGTATGTATGAATCAGACTGAGGTCAGGACTGGGGATTTTTCACCTTGTTGGCTCGTGTATTGGAACCAGCGTCCCTTTCAGTTGCTGGTCCAACACTCTAACTGCTAGGCTACTATGCAGTCATGGTATAGTATTCAGCAGCAAAAGCACAGCTTATAGTAGCATCTGCCAGAGGCCCGGACAACAGGCCCTCCGATTTGACACACTGAACTCTATCGGAGAAGTAGTTGGTGAACCAGGCCAGGCAATAATTTGAGAAACCAAGGCTGTTGAGTCTGCCGATAAGGATGTGGTGATTGACAGAGTCAAAAGCCTTGGCCAGGTCGATGAAAATGTCTGCACAGTATTGTTTCTTAACGATGGCGGTTCTGATATCATTTAGGACCTTGAGCGTGGCTGAGGTGCACCCATGACCAGCTCTGAAACCAGATTGCATAGCGGAGAAGGTACGGTGGGATTCGAAATGGTCGGTAATCTGTTTTTTAACTTGGCTTTCGAAGACCTTAGACAAGCAGGGTAGGATAGATATAGGTCTGTAGCAGTTTGGGTCAAGAGTGTCCCTCCTTTGAAGAGGGGCATGACCTCAGCTGCTTTCCAATCTTTGGGAATCTCAGACGACACGAAAGAGAGGTTGAACAGGCTAGTAATAGGGGTTGCAACAATTTTGGCAGATAATTTTAGAAAGAAAGGGTCCAGATTGTCTAGCCCGGCTGATTTGTAGGGGTCCAGATTTTGCAGCTCATTCAGAACATCAGCTAACTGTATTTGGGAGAAGGAGAAATGTGAGAGGCTTGGACGAGTTGCTGTGGGGGGTGTAGGGCTGTTGACCGGGGTAGGGGGAGCCAGGTGGAAAGCAGGGCCAGCCGTAATAAAATGCTTATTGAAATTCTCAATTATAGCGGATTTATCGGTGGTGACTGAGTTTCCTGTCCTCAGTGCAGTGGGCAGCTGGGAGGAGGTGCTCTTCTTCACCATGGACTTTACAGTGTCCCAGAACTTTTTTGAATTTGTGTTGCAAGAAGCAAATTTCTGCTTGAAAAAGCTAGCCTTGGCTTTCCTAACTGCCTGTGTATATTGGTTCCTAACTTCCATGAAAAGTTGCATATCATGGGGGCTGTTCGATGCTAATGCATCGAACAGCCCCCGTGATATGCAAGTCAGGTCTGGAGAGAACCAAGGGCTATAGCTATTCCTGGTTCTAAATTTCTTGAATGGAGCATGCTTATTTAAGATGGTGAGGAAGGCATTTTTAAAGAATAACCAGGCATCCTCTACTGACGGGATGAGGTCAATATCCTTCCAGGATACCAGGGCCAGGTCGATTAGAAAGGCTTGCTTGCTGAAATGTTTCAGGGAGCGTTTGACAGTGATGAGGGGAGATCATTTGACCGCAGACCCGTTACGGATGCAGGCAATGAGGCAGTGATCGCTGAGATCTTGGTTGAAAACAGCAGAGGTGTATTTAGAGGGCAAGTTGGTTAAGATGCTATCTATGAGGTTGCACATGTTAACGGCTTTGGTGTTGTACCTGGTAGGTTCATTGGTAATTTGTGTGAGATTGAGGGCATCAAGCTTAGATTGTAGGATGGCTGGGGTGTTAAGCATGTCCCAGTTTAGGTCACCTAGCAGCACGAGCTCTGAAGATAGATGGGGGGCAATCAGTTCACATATGTTGTCCAGAGCACAGCTGGGGACAGAGGGTGGTCTATAGTAAGCGGCAATGGTGAGAGACTTGTTTCTAGAAAGGTGGATTTTTAAAAGTAGAAGTTCAAATTGTTTGGGTACAGACCTGGATAGTAGGACAGAACCTTGCAGGCTATCTCTGCAGTAGATTGCAACACCGCCCCCTTTGGCCGTTCTATCTTGTCTGAAAATGTTGTAGTTAGGTATGGAGATGTCAGGGTTTTTGGTGGTCTTCCTAAGCCAGGATTCAGACACAGCTAGGACATCCGGATGGTTGGCAGAGTGTGCTAAAGCAGTGAATAAAACAAACTTAGGGGGAGGCTTCTAATGTTAACATGCATGAAACGAAGGCTTTTACGGTTACAGAAGTCATCAAAAGAGAGTGCGTGGGGAATAGGAGTGGAGCTAGGCACTGCAGGGCCTGGATTAACCTCTACATCGCCAGAGGAACAGAGGAAGAGTAGGATAAGGGTACGGCTAAAAGCTATAAAGGCTGGTCATCTAGGACGTCTGGAACAGAGAGTAAAAGGAGCAGGTTTATGGGGGCGATAAAATAGATTCAATGCATAATCTACAGACAAAGGTATGGTAGGATGTGAATACAGTGGAGGTAAACCTAGGCATTGAGTGATGATGAAAGAGATATTGTCTCTAGAAACATCATTGAAACCAGGTGATGTCATCGCATGTGTGGGTGGTGGAACTGAAAGGTTGGATAAGGTATAATGAGCAGGGCTAGAGGCTCTACAGTGAAATAAGACAATAAACACTAACCAGAACAGCAGTGGACAAGGCATATTGACATTAAGGAGAGGCATGCATAGCCGAGTGATCATAAGGGTCCAGTGAGTAGTGAGGTTGGTTGGGGACACGGTGATTTACACAGCTAGCCGGACCAGGGGTAGCAAGCTAGCAGAAGATGGAGGAGGTCTGTTTATAGCCTCCTCGTGCGTTTCCGTCGGTAGATTAGTGGGGTTCTGTGTGGTAGAGGGGACCAATCCAATTGGCAAAATAGTTATAGTGGCCCAAGAAAATTGACCGATGGACCTATTCAGCTAGCAGCCGATATGCTCTAGACAGATAACGATTAGCGGGCCGCAGTTGGCAGATGGGCGTTCAGGTTTCGTCGCGACGGACGGGCCAGTTGAATAACCCCCTCAGGCAGATAACGTCGGTAGTCCAGTCGTGAAGGCCCGGTGGGGCTCTGCATCGGCAGTAAAACGGGTCCGGATAGGTGATTGTAGCCCAGGAGTGGCTGATGGAACTCTTCCATCAGTGGTTGATAGCCAGGGAATTTAACCGTCAGACTTTCAAAGGAAGAGTGCTGGGATACACTGACAGGTTTGACTTTAAGATTTTCACAGTACGGTACAGCAACACCACACCCTCGCCCCATAAAGCGAGGTTGACTGATGTACAAGTAACCGGGTGGGATCGCCTGATTAGGTTGATAAGTCATTTGGCTGTTGCCAGGTCTCAGTAAGGCACATAATGTGCAGCTTTCTGTCTGTGATAAACTCATTCACCAGTATGGCTTTGTTAGTGATAGATCAAATATTATAAACTGGGTGGTTAGAGTCCTGCTGATTGGCTGATAGCTGTAGTATATCAGACTGTATAGCACGGGTATGACAAAACATTTATTTTTACTGCTCTAATTACATTGATAACCAGTTTATAACAGCGATAAGGCACCTCAGGTGTTTGTGATATATGGCCAATATACCATGGCTAAGGGCTGTGTCCGGGCACTCCGTGATGCGTCGTGCCTAAGAACAGCTCTTAGCCATGGTATATTGGCCATATACCACACACCCTCGTGCCTTATTGCTTAATTACGCAAGTTTAAAACGGTCACTCGGGCCGGCATACATTGTTGCCCTGGTAACCGGGCAAAGCTGTGGTCAGAACCACGGTGAGAGTCGTACTGTGTGTAAAGTTGCGACGAGACCCACAGTGAATATATCTTGGTCGACAGAGGATGTCACTGTTAGTAAACAGAGCTGGGGGAGCCCTATAGCTGGTGGAGTGAAGACGTAGTAGCTCCGCTACTGAGTATTTAAGTGCAGAGCTAAGACTGATGGCGGTGCAGAGGATAATCACCCAGAGAAGCATATTAATCCACATAGCGGCGATGTAGAGGACAACCAGGCAGACAGAAATCAGGAGTTTGAGATTGAGAAGGTAGCTGTGAGGCAGTCTGTCATGACTCTCCTGACAGTGGATCAAAGGACCCATCAGCTAGGTAAATGTTTGAAGATAGTCAGACCCCCTCTCTCCCAAAGAAGAGGGGAAGGGGGCTGTGCTGGTCTTGACACCTTAACACTGGATCGTAAATTTAAGCAGGAGGGAACTTTCCCTCTCGGCCTTTCAGTATCCACCAAGGGAATGCTTTGTCTAGAGAGAGTGTGGCCAGCCAAGAAACTGTAACGTCAAATGAATGGACATTGGAACATTCATTTCTGACGTTTGAAATGGGACATGGTCAGTTGGGACTTAAAGAATAATCCTGTCACATTGTTTATTATATTGTGATGTCATTAAGGATGGTATATCAAGGTAATGGTAATGCTGGAAGTGTATGCGCCCTATGTAATCAGGTTTTAAATCTAAATGTTGTAAAAAATTATATGAAGAAATGAGACTACTTTTGTGAAGATAGCAATGTGATTTTAGCCTTCTAAATGAGAATAGTTTTTCATCTAAACTTGTGCCCAATCAGTAGCCACGCCCCAGTGAGCTCAGAGTTCATGCCAGCATGACAGAACGCCCCCTTTGGCCATAGTGCTTAAAAGGACTCGGTAAGAATTAACATACAGCGTGACAGACAGTGTGAGCTGAACGTTACAGAATGATTAGAAGCCCTGAAATTCTCAATCTCTACAGAAGAAGAGCACCTAGGGTGGCAGGGTAGCCTGGTGGTTAGAGTGTTGGACTAGTAACCGAAAGGTTGCAAGTTCAGATCCCCGAGCTGACAAGGTACAAATCTGTTGTTCTGCCCCTGAACAGGCAGTTAGCCCACTGTTCCTAGGCTGTCATTGAAAATAAGAATTTGTTCTTAACTGACTTGCCTAGTTAAATAAAAATAAACCTAGGAGACCAGAAACATTCACAGTCCGCCACTGTGCATGTTAATGTTGTCCTAGAACTTTGACTAAAGACATGAGTTTGGAAGGAAGAAACCCCATCTCAGACTATCACTGGTATGTCTGAAGTATCTATCTAACAAACACTCCAAGACCAGAGAAGCTCTACAACTAACAATGACATTATGACCTCTGGTGGACAACCAGAGCCTTACATCAAACCACTACCCATAGATGGGTTGTTTGGTTTGATTTCAACAGAGATACAAGAGATAAACACATCTACATGTAAATATATATTGCATTTACAATCCTAATGAGCAGTGTGCTAAGTATTTGTATTTCCGTGAGCGTAGCTTCCAAATGTATGTACGATAAGTGGACTCTGTTTGTCTCTCCCTCTCTTTATCTTTCCCCACCCCCTTTCCATTGTGTAACAAGCCGTCATATCGTGTCAGTCCACTAGGGGCTTTTATCTCATGTACTGTAAGTGTGTGTGTGTATTCTGTTATTATTTAGTTAGTAAATCAATAATTAAGCCAATTTGTGTATTTTGATTAATCAATGAGTTTAAGGTTCTTCCAGGTATCAAGGAGTATGCGACGTTCAGAATGAGACTGATATGAGGTAATAATAATTAATAATTGACTGTTATTGATGTAAGAGATATCTATATATCTTTAGAGTTTAAGTCAGGAGATAGTAACTCGTTAAACAACTTTTCCCGTGGTGCCTCAAATTCCTAATGAGTTAATTGTTACCTGATTAATTTAATCAAGTAACAATTAAACATAGCTAATTGATAATATACATAACGTCACGACAAGTCTGTGTATCCATGCATCACTGCAGGCAGTGGGGTAGGCGCACCAGCAGGCCGCACGGTGTGCGAGAGTCCGTCTTACAGTTGAGCCAGCAGTAAGCAAACCCTCCAGGGAGAGCACCTCAGCAGACACGAACAGCAGCATAGAGTCGCTCCCTAGCACCAGGCCGTGTCGGATGAAGACCAGGGTCGATCGGTTGATTCAGGAAGAAATAGAATGGTGAAAATAGCCACCTTTCCGAGACAGATCACAGACATTCAGGTAAATCCAGGTGATCGTAAATCAAAGAGGAATAGAAAAATAGTCTATTTTCGGAGCCAACAGATAGCTAAGCACATAGTTTAATCCAGGTGAAAACAGAAAGAAAATCCAGGAGAAAGAATAGAGAAAATTGTCTATTTTCCAAGTCAGCAGGTAGAGACAGATAGTAGACAGGTAGCAGACAGGTAGCAGGCAGGTAATAAACATGTAGGATGCAGGTAGAAGACAGGTAGGAGCAAGTAGCAGGCAGGTAGCAGACGGCCAAAACGGATGCTTCTTGATCCATATAAAAGGCTGCGGTTGTAATAAAAGCATTAAGCTAATGTGGATACTTTGTAAAACACTGTGTATTTAACTTGTAAAATAAAATGCAAGGTCAAATCAACACACAAACACTAGCAAAACATTTGAAATATTCTCGGCAGGAGAAGTGGCAGCCAACTGTGCCAGAATGCTCTCACAACCGTAAATTCCATCTATTGATATACGTAGCTGTTGGTATTGTCTTGCTAGGGAAATTTAATTTAAGTGCTGTCTTTTATCTAGTAGCCTACTTAATCATTGCTGTTTGAAATATCTGATTTGTTAGTACTTGGGACTGTCGTTGTGGATTTACAGTGAGGGAAAGAAGTATTTGATCCCCTGCTGATTTAGTACGTTTGCCCACTGACAAAGAAATGATCAGTCTATCATTTTAATGGTAGGTTTATTTGAACAGTGAGAGACAGAATAACAACAACAAAAAATCCAGAAAAACGCATGTCAAAAATGTTATAAAAATGATTTGCATTTTAATGAGGGAAATAAGTATTTGACCCCTCTGCAAAACATGACCCTTGTTGGCAATCACAGAGGTCAGACGTTTCTTGTAGTTGGCCACCAGGTTTGCACACATCTCAGGAGGGATTTTGTCCCACTCCTCTTTGCAGATCTTCTCCAAATCATTAAGGTTTCGAGGCTGACGTTTGGCAACTCAAACCTTCAGCTCCCTCCACAGATTTACTATGGGATGAAGGTCTGGAGACTGGCTAGGCCACTCCAGGACCTTAATGTGCTTCTTCTTGAGCCACTCCTTTGTTGCCTTGGCCGTGTGTTTTGGGTCGTTATCATGCTGGAATACCCATCTACGACCCATTTTCAATGCCCTGGCTGAGGGAAGGAGGTTCTCACCCAAGATTTGACGGTATATGGACCCGCCCATCGCCCCTTTGATGCGGTGAAGTTGTCCTGTCCCCTTAGCAGAAAAACACCCCCAAAGCATAATGTTTCCACCTTCATGTTTGACGGTGGGGATGGTGTTCTTGGGGTCATAGGCAGCATTCCTCCTCCTCCAAACACGGCGAGTTGAGTTGATGCCAAAGAGCTCCATTTTGGTCTCATCTGACCACAACACTTTCACCCAGTTGTGCACTGAATCATTCAGATGTTCATTGGCAAACTTCAGACGGGCATGTATATGTGCTTTCTTGAGCAGGGGGACCTTGCGGGCGCTGCAGGATTTCAGTCCTTCACGGCGTAGTGTGTTACCAATTGTTTTCTTGGTGACTATGGCCCCAGCTGCCTTGAGATCATTGACAAGATCCTCCCGTGTAGTTCTGTGCTGATTCCTAACCGTTCTCATGATCATTGCAACTCCACGAGGTGAGATCTTGCATGGAGCCCCAGGCCAAGGGAGATTGACAGTTCTTTGTGTTTCTTCCATTTGCGAATAATCGCACCAACTGTTGTCACCTTCTCACCAAGCTGCTTAGCGATGGTCTTGTAGCCCATTCCAGCCTTGTGTAGGTCTACAATCTTGTCCCTGACATCCTTGGAGAGCTCTTTGGTCTTGGCCATGGTGGAGAGTTTGGAATCTGATTGATTGATTGCTTCTGTGGACAGGTGTCTTTAATACAGGTAACAAACTGAGATTAGGAGCACTCCCTTTAAGAGTATGCTCCTAATCTCAGCTCGTTACCTGTATAAAAGACACCTGGGAGCCAGAAATCTTTCTAATTGAGAGGGGGTCAAATACTTATTTCCCTCATTAAAATGCAAATCAATTTATAACATTTTTGACATGCATTTTTCTGGATTTTTTGTTGTTATTCTGTCTCTCACTGTTCAAAAAAACCTATCATTAAAATTATAGACTGATCATTTCTTTGTCAGTGGGCAAACGTACAAAATCAGCAGGGGATCAAATACTTTTTTCCCTCACTGTAGATTAGTTTCAGGCCTATTTGTGTAACAGTCTTGCTAATTTGTAGGGGGTGTTTTCTTCATGTCTGCCAGCAATCAGCAATGAGTGCTTGGCAATTAGTGCTAGTAACTCCCATGTTTTTTACACATGACCTCATCTTCACTAGAGGTTGTTTGCCAGCTAATCTCACTGCAATCCCCCTCCATGTCTCTGATCACTACTTTCTTTCCTTTTCTCTCCATCTCATCTCAAACCCTACCCACTCCTACCTAGATGGTTATGCGCCGCCTTAATCTTCACACTCTCTCTCTCTCCCGCTACTCCCTTCTGCTTCTGTACTATCCACTCTTCCTTCCGCTAAATGTCTCCTGAATTTGCCTCGTTGACTCTACTCTTCACCCTTTCTGCATGCCTTGACTCTCACTGTCCCCACTTCTCCTGGCCGGCCCAACCTTCCCCTCCTGCTTCGGGGCTGAGTGACTCACTGCGTGCTAACAGAACAGGGCTGCAGGCAGCTGAGTGGAAATGGAGGAAAACTAAACTTCTGGAGGACCTATCATCCTTCCATTCCCTCCTCTCTATCTTCTCTTCCTCTGTATCCGCTGCTAAAGCCACTTTCTATCACTCTAAATTTCGAGCTTTTGCCTCCGACCCTGGGAAACTCTTCTCCACATTCTCCTTCCTACTTAACCCTCCACCTCTTCCCCTTCCCCCCTCTCTCTGCAGATTACTTTATCATCCACTGGAAAAAAAAGGTTACGCAGCCTACTGAGTCCACTGGTCCCACTTACACAGAACTTCTCTAAGCCTTGACCTCTTTCTCCCTTCTCACTCTCTAGATTAAATCCTGCGATTAGTGATGTCTGGCCACTTGACAACCTGCCCTCTTGACCCCGTCCCTCCCTCCCTCCCTCTCCAGACCATCTCCGGAGACCTTCTCCCATTCCTCACTTCCCTTATCAACTCATACTTGACCACTGGCTGCATCCCTTCTGACTTCCAGATGGTCAGTCGTTCCCCTCCTCATGAAACCAACACTCGACACCTCTGATGTCAAACTACAGACGGGTATCCTTTTTTATTTTCTTTCCAAAACACTTGAGCGTGCTGTCTCTTACCAATTATCTCATTATCTCTCTCAGAACAATCTTCTTGACCCTAACCAGTCAGGGTAAAGTGGCTCACTCAACTGAGACCGCTCTCCTTTGTCACAGAGGCTCTCCTCTCTGCCAAAGCTGACGCTCACTCCTCTGTTCTCATTCTCCTAGATCTATCAGCTGCCTTCCATACCATGAACCACCAGATCCTCCTCCACCCTTTCAGGGTTGGGTGTCTAAGGTTCTGCACAGTCCTCGATTGCATCCTACTTGGCAGACTGCTCCTATCAGGTGGCGTGGAGAGGATTTGTGTTTGCACCACGTGCTCTCCCACTACTAGTGTCACCCAGGACTAGGTTCTACGCACACTCCTCTTTACACCAAGTCACTCGGCTCTTTCATACCCTCACAGTCTCTCCTATCATTACTATGCGGATGACACTCAACTACTCATATCCTATCCCCCCCCCCCACTTCTGACGCCCAGGTGGCGATATGCATCTCTGCGTGCGTGGCAGACATCTCAGCTGGATGTCGGCCCACCACCTCAATATGAAACTCAACAAAACAGAGCTGCTCTTCGTTCCGGGGGGAAGACAACGGTTGACAATTCCACGGTGTCCCCCTCCCAGAGTGCAAAGAACCTTACCTCAACCCTGGACAACACCCTGTCATTCTCTGCAAACTTCAAATCAGTAACTTGCAGGTTCATGCTCTACAACATCCGTAGAGTACTACCTTTCCTCAAGTGGCGCAGGTACTAATCTAGGCACTTATCATCTCCCGTATAGACTTCTGCAACTCTCTGTTGGCTGGCCTCCCCACTTGTGCCATTAAACCCCTGAAACGTATCCAAAATTCTGCAGCCTGCATGATGTTCAACCTTTCTAAGTTCTCCAATGTCACTCATCCGCACACTCCACTGGCTTCCAGTCGCAGCTCACATTATCTTCAAGACCTGGGTGCTTGCCTATGGAGCAGCAAGGGGAACTGCCCACCTTCAGGCTATACTCAAACCTACATCCCAAATCGAGCAGTCCGTTCCACCAGCTCTGGTCTCTTAGTCCTCCCACCCAAGATCCCGGTGAGCCCAGTCATAATAGCCCTTCTCTGTCCTGACACCCCAATGGTGGAATAAGCTTCCCCCTAAAGTCAGGACAGCGGATCTTTCAAAAACTTCTGAAACCCTATCTCTTTGAAGAATATCTTAAATTACTCTCACGGTGCCTTCGCCCCCCCCCCCCCCCCCCCCCCAAAAGATGAAAAGGCCCCTTTTTCCCCCACTAACACTGACTTTGCTGATAAATACTTTGTTGAGGGAAAATATGCTTGACAAACTCAGAAAAAAAAGAAACGTCCTCTCACTGTCAACTGCGTTTATTTTCAGCAAACTTAACATGTGTAAATATTTGTATGAACATAACAAGATTCAACAACTGAGACATAAACTGAACAAGTTCCACAGATATGTGACTAACAGAAATTGAATAATGTGTCCCTGAACAAAGGGAGGGTCAAAATCAAAAGTAACAGTCA
The DNA here is from genome assembly GCF_901001165.1 of Salmo trutta. Taxonomy (NCBI): domain Eukaryota; kingdom Metazoa; phylum Chordata; class Actinopteri; order Salmoniformes; family Salmonidae; genus Salmo; species Salmo trutta. The sequence goes on along the minus strand of NC_042972.1, from coordinate 12,312,989 downwards.
GTATCTGGTGTGGCCACCAGCTGCATTAAGTACTGCAGTGCATCTCCTCCTCATGGACTGCACCAGATTTGCCAGTTCTTGCTGTGAGATGTTACTCCACTCTTCCACCAAGGCACCTGCAAGTTCCCCGACATTTCTGGGGAGAAATGGCCCTAGCCCTCACCCTCCGATCCAACAGGTCCCAGATGTGCTCAATGGGATTGAGATCCCGGCTCTTCACTGGCCATGGCAGAACACTGAAATACCTGTCTTGCAGGAAATCAATCACAGAACGAGCAGTATGGCTGGTGGCATTGTCAATGCTGGAGGGTTATTTCAGGATGAGCCTGCAGGAAGGGTACCACATGAGGGAGGAGGATGTCTTCCCTGTAACGCACAGCGTTGTTATTGCCTAAAATGACAACAAGCTCAGTCCGATGATGCTGTGACACACCGCCCCAGACCATGACGGACGCTCCACCTCCAAATTGATCCCGCTCCAGAGTACAGGCCTCGGTGTAATGCTCATTCCTTCAACGATAAATGCGAATCCGACCATCACCCCTGGTGAGACAAAACTGCGACTCGTCAGTGAAGAGCACTTTTTGCCAGTCCTGTCTGGTTTGTGCCCATAGGCGACGCTGTTGCCAGTGATGTCTGGTGAGGACCTGCCTTACAACAGGCCTACAAGCCCTAAGTCCAGCCTCTCTCAGCCTATTGTGGACAGTCTGAGCACTGATGGAGGGATTGTGCGTTCCTGGTGTAACTGGGGCAGTTGTTGTTGTCATCCTGTACCTGTCCCACAGGTGTGATGTTCGGATGTACCGATCCTGTGCAGGTGTTACGCATGGTCAGCTGTCCGTCCTGTCTCATTTACATTTACATTTAAGTCATTTAGCAGACGCTCTTATCCAGAGCGACTTACAAATTGGTGCATTCACCCTTGTAGCGCGTCTGCAATTTATTGCCCTGGCCACATCTGCAGTCCTCATGCCTCCTTGCAGCATGCCTAAGGCACGTTCACGCAGATGAGCAGGGACTCTGGGCATCTTTCTTTTGGTGTTTTTCAGAGTCAGTAGAAAGGCCTCTTTAGTGTCCTAAGTTTTTAGAACTGTGACCTTAATTGCCTATTGTCTGTAAGCTGTTAGTGTCTTAACGACCGTTGCACAGGCGCATGTTCATTAATTGTTTATGGTTCATTGAACAGGCATGGGAAACAGTGTTTAAACCCTTTACAATGAAGATCTGTGAAGTTATTTGGATTTTTCTGAATTATCTTTGAAAGACAGGGTCCTGAAAAATTGACGTTTCTTTTTTTGCTGAGTTTATTATTGTGATGTGTTGTGGTCTCACCTAGCTATCTGAAGATGAATGCACTAATTGTAAGTCGCTCTGGATAAGAGCGTCTGCTAAATGACTAAAATGTCAAATGTAGCTACATACAGAGCACTGAGGCTGCATATGAGCTGTCTGTGTCTTCCTGATATGTCTGTGTCTTCCTGATATGTCTGTGTCTTCCTGATCTGTCTGTGTCTTCCTGATCTGTCTGTGTCTTCCTGATCTGTCTGTGTCTTCCTGATATGTGCCACTCCTTCCGCCGAAGTCGGTTCCTCTCCTTGTTCGGGCGGCACTCGGCAGTCGACGTCGCCGTTCTTCTAGCCATCGCCGATTCACTTTTCATTTTCCATTGGTTTTGTCTATGTTTCCCACACACCTGGTTTTCATTTCCCAATTACTGGTCATGTAATTAACCCTCTGTTTCCCCCATGTCTTTGTGTGTGTTTGTTTATTGTTAGGGTCGGTACGTTTCCGGCTGGTTTGTTCCGGGTGCTGTGTTCACCCGTGTTGTATGGCAACCATTATTGTTCGCACGTTGGTTTTGTTACTTTGTGCAATTTTCTATAGTAAAGTGCGTTGTTCACTCATCTCTGCTCTCCTGCACCTGACTTCATGCACCAGCTATACCCACCGCCTGACAATATCTCTGTGTCTTCCTGATCTGTCTGTGTCTTCCTGATCTGTCTGTGTCTTCCTGATCATCTTTTGAAAAATAAACTAAATACGTTTCTCTGCATCTCTGCTAAAATCTGGGTAAAAGATTGAATGGAATATGAGTCCTATTCAATATATTTAATAATTGCTTGCTTGTCTAAAGTCTAGCAACCTTGCCAGCACGCATGCTAAGTTAGTTAGACAAGCTACTCTAACTTGATTGATAGCCTGAAATGGCTTGTTGTGAGGCTGGGAGATTGGGAATCTATCTAGCTGGGTAGCTAAATCAAACTTCATGAAATGTCTAGGTTGTTAGTATTACAGATACAAAAAAAAACGTTTTAATTTTATTTATTTATCAAGAAGGAATGAATAGGCTACATCGCTTAAACAAATACATTTCCAACATATCCAGTCCTATCCATCACTGGCAGCTAAAATCAAATCAAATGCTGTGTGTGTCACTCAACACTCTCTCCCTTGCTTTGTGGTGCACCTTGGAAGGAGTCACATACTAGGGAGAATGGGGGGTGTACTCTTTGCCTGGTCCAGTTAGTGTTCCACCTCCGCAAAATACCGCTGACAGATATTTTCCTAAATAATGATGATAAAACGTAGGCTTAAAAATGAAGTTCGGTAATTAATTTAACATCTAAAAAATGTATGTTTGAGGGGGCACATACACTCTGCTGTAGGCGCAGTGACTCTACTGTACTGCAGTTATTCTGGTTACTGTAACAGTAGCTATCTTAATAATGATAATACATTATAAAGGCTTTAGTTCGGTGTAATTGCAGTCACACCACAAAGCGTAATTTGCATTTTTTTTCTCAACAGGAGAGAAACTCATTAATTGTAGTCAATGAGGATTAGGGTTATGTAATGCTAGCTGTAATCTGGCAGCAGAAATGTAATTGGATTTCTACTGTCGGACTACTAACATCCTCATCACAACCACCTCATGGATATTACATGGATATTACGTGCCGTTTGATATAAATAGTTCTTACTCCGCCATATTTGTTCCATATTATTATTTTAAACCATTGTTTTACATAAACAGTTTATTAAGTAGGATGAGCCAGAAGAATTGTTCATACTATTTTCTTGATTTGAACCTTGCACCTTGCATTTCACACGTATTTAGCAGGGAAGCCAGCACATTAATTCTTTCTTATTTTCTTAATAGGTGTGTCTTACGCTCTATCTCCATTTCACTCGTCAGAGGACATACAGTACAGTCTGCTCTATTATACACATGTATGCACCTAAACGTGTAACCAGATTTGTTTGGCACAAAGGGGTTGCTCAAAAGACTAATGTCACCTGTACCCAACGTGTTCTAAAGGGAAACCCATTCATTATCCAGAGTTTTACTTTCAGATCATCCCTCAAATTAAATAAGTGGGTGCCGTGATACTGGATGTATAGTGAAATGGGTGAAAGATTAATCTTGGAAAACTCTATTACTGTGATGGAAATTAATGTAACAGGAAAGGCCAGACATGATGAATGGTGAAATGAAATGTATAGACAAAAGAATTGGGGGGGAAACAAGTCAGCAATCCCGTTGAGTATCCCCAGCTTCCCTTTGGGACTTACTTCTTCTTCATTTACTTTCAGCTGTCGAAGGGAGCGGGAGAGCATAAACAACTGCTGCTCTCCTGTGAGCACTAGGAGTAGGCCTAGTGCTAATGATTATGAAATACATGATCAAGCGCCACATAGAGATGTAGGATCTTAATTCGACCAGTACTGTCTCAGAAAAATAATCCTGCAGCAACAGGATTTTAACATTTAAAGTTTATAATGCTGCTTGATCAGTGGTTAAACTGGCCAAAATAAGGCCACGTGAAAGGTTGTATAATGTTAATATAACCGTGTGTCATTGCGTTTTCAGTGAATTTGTGTAAATCATCAAGCAATCATGAAGCTCCTCTGGTGCTGTAAAATTATCAGCAACAAAAGATCAAATTAAGATTCTACATCTGTAGTAGTAGCGCTGTGCTCGTCTAACGTGTCGCTGGTCTTTAATTTCCCACACAGACACATCTGCACACTCAGCCTTACCCTCCACAGATGGAAGTCGCTCTCGCTTCTTTCCATAATACTACCAGCAACATCTGTCATAAATAAACCTGTTAATTTTACTATCCTTTTTTCTAATCAAATAAAATAGTGTTTGTCACATGCTTCGTAAACAACAGATGTAGACTAACAATGAAATGCTTACTTACAGTCCCTTTTTCAACAATGCAGAGTAAAAGATAAAATGAACAAAATACAAATAAAACATAAATAGCGACACAAGGACTAAATACACAGTGAATACCGAATAACAATAATGAGTAAAAATAACATGGAAATATACAGGGAGTAGAAAATAACATGGATATATACAGGGAGTAGAAAATAACATGGATATATACAGGGAGTAGAAAATAACATGGATATATACAGGGAGTAGAAAATAACATGGATATATACAGGGAGTAGAAAATAACATGGATATATACAGGGAGTACAGAGTCGATGTGCAGCGGTACGAGGTAATTGAGGTAGATATGTACATATTGGTAGGGGTAAAGTGACGAGGCAACCAGATAGATAATAGACAGAAGCAGCAGCTTATGTGGTGTGTGTGTGTGTGTGTGTGTGTGTGTGTGTGTGTGTGTGTGTGTGTGTGTGTGTGTGTGTGTGTGTGCGTGTGTGTGTGCGTGGCGTCAGTATGCATGTGTGCTCATGTTATGTGTGTGTGTGTGTGTGTGTGTGTGTGTGTTGGGGTGTTAGGATGAGAAGCCCACCATTATCTAATCTTGGTCTGGTTACTTTGAAAAATAAATTAGGTTCAAACAAAGCCCTAAGAGCGATCTGTTTATCAGATTATCGCTTGTAGTTTAAAGAAAAAAGTTAGAAAAAGTTAGTATTACTTTTTGAATACTTTGAGATGACTTATGGTCTTCGATACAAGGACACAGCAGCATGACTGTGTTAAATATAATATTCAAACGTTCCTTTGAAAGTGACTTGTAAGACACATCCTGTAACCTTGGTACATCTGTCGAGCTGCGTCCTTGCACCCATACATTACTGATTCATCCAGTGAGAAAGGAAAAAGGCTTCAAACAGACATTTGTTTCCCGCCTGGGGGCTGAGGACACTGTTCCCAAACAATGGCATTGTTTCCCTACGGACCACTTCCAGAGTGGTTGCGCATTTCAAATATATAATTGATATTCCGAGTATCAAGTGAACAGCCATGGAACTATGTACTATTCCATCCCATGTTATTAATGTAGAACCCAATTTAAGCATGCATGAAATATGCCAGTTGAAAAGGTGGCTGTGGATTGTTCAAACATATGGGAATTGGTAGTGTCAACATTATGTCATTTCATTCTTCAATTACTATGATAAAGATCTGACAATAGCAAAGCATGTTAAATGTAGTCAACTGAGATAAGAGCTTGAAATTAAGGCTTGTACCACTCATACATTTTCATAGCTATCCAGTCAATGACAAAAAGGTTATTTTCCTTCAAGGTATTAAGTGTTTCCCAGTCGTCTTTGAACTATCTTCCCAGAGGGCTAACAGCAAGTAATGTATTCGGGCAACTTTGATGGGGTGGGGGCCACAAAAAATCTGAACTCTTCATGAGAAGCCGCAGTTGCTCCACCCTCTGGCCTCTAGACTAACCTACCTATCTAAAAAATGTTAGCTGACATGGGCTAATTGAGTGACTGTCAGTGACTGACATAACAAGAGAAACTGTTGATGCACAGCTAGGGTTGCAAAGGGTCAGAAACTTTCCAGTAAATTTTGGGAATTTTTCCAGACATTTTCCATGGGAAGTTAAGCCCAGGAATTTGGGAAATTTTGCAAAAATTCATCAAAAAAGTTAGCTAATAACAGTGAACCTTTTTTTGTGGGATACATTTAAGGCAATTCTAGGTCTTGTGGCATATTTTGGTTAAACTATCCCCAATTCAACGGAATTGCAACCCTTTGCATGCACAGTGCATTCTTCCATCACATGTACAGCTGATTCTCAAGATTTTGCACACCAATGAGATGCTATTGAGCCCACACAACTACACTGTCTGAGCCATGGACTACATGCTTTCTGGTAAGTTTTGATTACAATACCGGGTGGGGTGAATATATTTTATATGACATACATCATGATTGTTTGTTAACTAGTAAATAGTAGCCTACAGCAAATTGTGTTTAAATCATTTGTATGTTGTTAACAATTGTTTCTAGTTTGTTTTTGCTACTATGTGGGTTTTAGCTTGAGCATGCTAACTGAGGAGTGTTAATTCACCTGTTTCCATACATCTTTCATTTTAAAACATTTATCTTACAAAGGAGTTGTTTAATCTAACTGCTTAACAAATGATTTTTCTAATCTTTACAGGAAAATGCCACAGGCACTATCTGATGTGTGGTAACGTTTCACTGCAGCTAATGTAGAAGGAAAAGTTGTGTTCATTTGCAAATGCTGTGCCAAATCATTTGTGAAGAATGAAACAAAGATGCAAAATCATCTGGCCAAGTGCATAAAGTTCCCTCGGCGCTAACAACAAGCAACCTCTGACAAAAATCCCTCTACTTCTATTCGAGGTGAAAATTATGAATCAGACACCTTATTGATAGCAACAGTTCATGATCCTCCTGGAATCAGACATTTTTTTGACTCAATGGAGGAACGTAGTCAGAGATATGCTGATGAATGTCTTGCCCAAGCTGTGTATGCAACTGGTTCACCTTTGATGCTCACAGGCAATGTGTATTGGAAGAGATTTCTGAATGTTCTTCACCCAGCATACACTCTACATGAGAGCCAAGGAAAAGGTTAGGTATGTGAAGGGTCATCAAGTTATAGCAGCAGCCTACCTCACCAAGCAAAGTGAGAAGAATAAAAGCACCACATTGAAGCTGCCCAGCAACACCCGTTGGGGTGGTGTTGTCATGATGTTTGACAGTCTCCTGGAGGGGAAGGAGTCTCTTCAAGAAATGGCCATATCACAGTCTGCCGATATGGACAGCCACATCAAGAGGATCCTCCTGGATGATGAATTTTGGGAGAGAGTGGTAAGCAGCCTGAAACTCCTGAAACCTATAGCAGTAGCCATTGCTCGGATTGAGGGTGACAATGCCATCCTGTCTGATGTTCAGACTCTGCGAGAAGAAATCCGTACTGCCCTGCCCACTTCACTGTTGCTCCAAGCAGAGGAAACTGCACTTCTGAAATACATTAAAAAGGGTGAAGACTTCTGCCTGAAGCCCATACAAGCCACAGCGTACATGTTGGACACCAAGTATTCTGGCACCTTGGCAGTCTGGCAAAGTACACTTCCAAGCAAGGGCTTTGGGATGGAGATGCAATATGGCAGTCGTGCCAACATATCTCATCAGCCATCTGGTGGAACGGACTTTGTGGATCTGAGGCTCTTTCCCCTGTTGCCTCCATCATCCTCCAAATCCCACCAACATCAGCTGCCTCAGAGCGCAACTGGTCCTTGTTTGGGAACACACACCCCAAAGCACGCAACAGGCTGACCAATACAAGGGTTGAAAAATGTGTGGCCTTCCGGGCAAATTTTTGGCTTTTTGAGCTTGACAACGAGCCATCCTCAACAAGGTTGGGAAGTGACAATGAAGATGAGGCCTCAGAGCCTGATGTTCAAGAGGTGGACATTGAGGAGGTCCAGGGAGAAGACATGGAAGCCTGAGAGGAAGACAACCAAAGCTTTAGTTTCTAGACTATCATTTTACAGATGTATGTTGAAAACATTTTTGGGAGATGCGATGGATCATTGGATCATTCAATATTCCCTTTCTTTTGTTGTTCAGTGAAATCTTCCCATGTGAAGATTCAACTCATTTAATGAAAGTTACATTTCTAACAATTTTATTTAATTTTTTCTATTGGAAGGATTAAATAATTTGCAATTATGTCTCCTTATCATAGGTAAAATGTTTATGTTTCTGTCTCCATATGATATGGTAAATATATCCAATGCAAAAAAACATCTATATTTAAATGGTATTAATATTAATTTGCATACTTTTCCGTAATTCCCATATATTCCCGTTAATTCCCACAGAAAGTTTCCACCTCTGAATATTGCCCAAAATGTGCAATCCTATGTTTTAATTGCAACTTCAGGGGCCCATCCCTGCATTGGGTGTAAGCATACATGAATGTAACGATGGCTTAGCTGTGATACAGATGTACACTGCATGTACAGTATACTCTGTGTCCTCTTGTCAATTAAGTCAATTGAGCACTGAAGTTGGTAGTGCTTCATATTATACTAACTTCCAGTTAGATATGCCTAGTTAAATAAAGGTAAAAAAAAATAATATATATATATATATATATATATATATATATAGATAGATAGATATCAGGTAAACAACAGTGTGTCTTCTTTGATTTGTAGTCATGGTTACAGAGAGTATCATCTCAGAGTAGCACTTCATTTCCTGTTCATTTCCCAAATCAGGTAAATACAACTTTAAATTGTACTGTAAAATAAAGTTATGCTCTGAAGTGTTTACAGCAAACTCTGAGATGATACTCTCAGTAACCCTGAACAAGGTGGGACAAATCAAGATGACATTCTCTCACGCTCACAGAGGAATTTGCCAAAATAACGGAGTGATGAAGGGATATTAGGGCTGGAGCACCAGTTTATCAAAAGGAAGGAAAATCGTTGACACGGAAAGAGGAGAAACCTATTCTGCTACTGCGAGACAAAAACATGTGGGACACGAATGAACACAACAAAGAAGGTAGAAGAGAGAAATAAGGAGTGGTGGAGAGAAAGTCAGATATGACGGCATTTCACTACTGTCAGACCGAAAACATTTCACCTTTCAACTTCCTTTACCTTTCCCCCATTGCAAGCCATCCCGTCTCTGAGCTGCAGGAAGAGACAATTGTGAGGTGAAGCAGTTAAAGAGGGGCATATCGATCATCCCTGCCCATGGTCGAGGCCTAGTGAGCTGAAAACATCCAATGTGTAGTGGATGAGTGCCTCTTGACTGAATAGCACAGGTCACAAGGCAACAGATGTCCAATTCCAAACGCCAGATACCATACATGCCTTTGGCTTCCAGTTTGCACAAACTATTTCCCTTTTCGTGTCTGTATTTCTGTTCTGGAATGGGTTCACTGGTCTAGCATAAGGCCTGAATGAAAGTTATACAGGCTCCTGGTTTGATGTAGCCCTTTTGCTGTGTTATTTTTATAAGGATTCTGAGTGGAATCAAAGATCTTGGAGGATCTGGTAAAAATCAACAATCATGCCAGTAATTCTTGAATGTGGACATTGGTCCTCTCCACTATGCTTGAAGCAGTCTTATCATTGGTCCTCTCCACTATGCTTGAATAAGTGTTATCATTGGTCCTCTCCTCTATGCTTGAAGCAGTCTTATCATTGGTCCACAGGAACAACTCTCCACAGCCTTACCTTACTGTACAGAACTCTACTCTGCTGTATTGTACTGCAGTGTATTCTACTATGCTATATTGTACTGCAGTGTACTCTACTATGCTATATTATACTGCAGTGTACTCTACTGTGCTATATTGTACTGCAGTGCACTCTACTGTGCTCTGCTGTGCTGCGATGTGATGTCCAACCTTGTGAAACATGAGGAGAATGACATTCATATCCATAATTACAATCCATTTCACTTACTGTAGGTCAATAACCAAACTATTTAACCATAACAGTGACAGACAGAAGCCTATGAATACTGCACAAACCTTTTCAAAACCCTTGCACACACCCCGCCTAAAGAAAAAAGTGAGTTTGTAAAATGTAACATGCTTAAAGGATTCATACCCAAAGAAGTATGACGTTACTGCTATAAACGTCAATCCAAAAGGAAAAGTAGCTATACATACAGTACATGCCAGTTAATGCTCAGTATTACACATTTACCCCTATTGTAAAGTCTTACTGAAAGTCGTCCACCAGATCGAATACCTGCCCAGGCTGTGAAGCGCCTCTAAATTTTTCATTCACAGCACATCTGCCAAGTGCGTTTTGACAGCTGACAGTAACAGATTGTCTGATATCCAGCCTGATTTTCACTGTAGCGATTGGCAGTGCAGTAGTGTTGTGGAACCATTACTCTGTGTATCGAAGTGTAACTAGTTACTACAGGGAGAGCGCACAAATTGATCAATCTCTTACTCTGTGTTTGACAAGGTCAAGTCCAATAATTGGAATACTCAGACAAAACCTCCATCCAGATCCAGAAGGTAACAATATAAATGATTTGACCCTATAGCCCAGCCGTTTCTGAGCAGTGAACTTCATGAACATGTAAGGAAGCACCAAGGTCATCACCGACCAAAATAAATATTACACAATGCTCCACATTTTTTATTTATTTTAACTTTATTTAAATAGGCTAATCAGTTAAGGGCAAATTCTTATTTACAATGACGGCCTACCCTGGCCAAACCCGGACGACGCTGGGCCAGTTGTACGATGCCCTATGGGACTCCCAATCATGGCCAGATGTGATACAGCCTGGATTCAAACCAGGGACTGTACTGATGCCTCTTGCACTGAGATGCAGTGCCTTAGACAGTTGCAACACTCGGGAGCCCTCTGAATTTGAATGATTCAACATGTTCAAAGACTGGGCATTACAATAGACTTGAATATGCCAGTTTCCAGTCTAAATTTACTGACAGACTCCCAGTAATAAATTGTGCGGTGATAACTTGCTGCATTGGTTTTGCTGATAAGTATTACATATTGCTACTACTGTAGACTCTACAAGCTCCATGTTTACCTAGCCTTTCTGCTAGGATACAGTCCAGAAAGTGGTCCAGACAGTGTGAACACAGCATAAGCTAGGAGTGACAGGAGTAGAAACAAACACATTGCTTAATTGTCTGTTGCTTTGTTGTCTCTCAGGCTCTGTTGGTTGTCTGTATGACCAGAGTATACTTTCATGGCTGACTTCCTACACGGCATCACCTCGTGACATTTCTCCTGCCTGGAAAGGTTTTTCTCTATTGTAGAGGGTGGCAGGATGGGCTGTCTGCTTTAGCTGTCTATACGTCTCTTGAGTGAGTAGCCAGCTAGCACCTTTTTTTCCTTGGAAGTTGTGGGAATGTACGTTTTTGGTTTCCCATTGGTTCTGGGAACGAAGCCATACTTTTTCTGACCAGTGAAACAGAAAGGTTTTTTAACGTTCTGAGAACGGAAGTGAACATTTTGGGAGGTTCTGAGACCATTTACTAATGGTTCCTTGAAAGTTTCCTGGGAGGTTTTATTAATGCTCTGAGAACAGAAATGTAGGTTTTTGAATAACTTCCTTAAAACTTTCACTGAGTGTTTCAATAGGACATTTAATAACAACACTAGCTTATTTTGGGTTAACATATATGACACATGGAAATGAACTAATTTAGCCATTAATCATGCAAACACATGTATTTTTTATTGTGACACAGCATCAGTTAACCTCTTTGGTATAGGGGGCAGTATTGAGAATTTTGGAAAAATATGTTCCCATTTTTAACTGCCTCCTACACCAACTCAGAAGCTAGAATATGCATATTATTGTTCAGGTTTGGATAGAAAACACTCTGAATTTTCTAAAACTGTTTGAATGGTGTCTGTGAGTATAACAGAACTCCTATGGCAGGCAAAAACCTGACAAGGCTTCAAGCAGGAAGTACCCTGTCTGACAAGGAGTCGTGCGTCTTACCTCTTTTTATTGAAAAGTAAGGATCTTAGCTGTAACGTGACAATTCCCAGGGCTCCAATAGGCTCTCAGAGCCCGCGAAATAACTGAAGGTTTACGAGGGAACCTCAGGTTGAAATATATTATCGCCTTTTGTAAGTGGATGCTCGGAGGACCTTTCAATGATGCGCGTGCATGAGTCGCTTCTGAGGAGAAATTTTATTCGGCTGTTTAGGCTCAATGCATACTCCCAGTCGGAATATTAACACTTCTCTACGACATAAATGGCATAAAAATTGGTTTTAAACAGCGGTTGACATGCTTCGAAGTACGGTAATGGAATATTTAGACATTTTTGACACGCCAATGCGCCATGCGCGACACCGCGAAGAAGCATTCTAGAACTCACGAACAAAACGTCGCTGTTGGAACATAACGATGGATTATTTGGGACCAAACCAACATTTGTTATTGAAGTAGAAGTCCTGGCAGTGTATTCTGATGAAGAACAAGCAAGGTAAGAACATTTTTCTTATAGGAAATGTGATTTTGGTGGAGGCTGAACTGGGTGGGTATCTAAATAGCTAGCCCTGTAATGCCGGGCTATGTACTTAGATTATTGCAAAATGTGCTTCATCCGAAAAGCTATTTTAAAATCGGACATATCGAGTGCATAGAGGGGTAATGTATCTATAATTCTTAAAATAATTGTTATGCTTTTTGTGAACGTTTATCGTGAGTAATTTAGTAAAATCACCGGAAGTGTTCGGTGGGAATGCTAGTTCTGAACGTCATATGCTAATGTAAAAAGCTGGTTTTTGATATAAATATGAACTTGATTGAACAGACATGCATGTATTGTATAACACAATGTCCTAGGTGTGTCATCTGATGAAGATCATCAAAGGTTAGTGCTGCATTTAGATATGGTTTGGGTTTATGTGACATGATATGCTAGCTTGAAAAATGGCTGTGTGATTATTTCTGGCTGGGTACTCTGCTGACATAATCTAATGTTTTGCTTTTGTTGTAAAGCCTTTTTGAAATCGGACAGTGGGGTTAGATTAACGAGATTCTTGTCTTTAAATAGCTGTGAAATAGTCATATGTTTGAGAAATTGAAGTTATAGCATTTCTAACGATTCAAAAATCGCGCCACTGGATTGAAGTGGCTGTTACGTAGGTGGGACGAAATCGTCCCACATAGCCCAGAGAGGTTAAATTTGAACCTATATAATCCTCTGTTGTCCATCCATGGAATTAGTTCACTGCTCTACCAGGATGAAGCTAGCATACCACAAAGCTGTTCATTTGAGTCTATTCAAACAGACCCCATTTGAAAGTAAACAAGCACTCATTAAGATTGGGTGTGGCCAATTACTGGGCACAACCAACACAACTGAACACACTTAACAAGATAGAGGATAGAGAGAGCGTATGTGTTTTAAAATAACGTTCTTAGAACATTCTCTGAACATTACTGAAGTTTTCTTGTGGTTTTTATGGAGTTTTCTTAATGTTCTGAGAACGGAATTTATGTTTTTAAATAACATTTTTAGAACGTTCTCTGAGTGTTACTAAAGTTTTCTTGTGGTTTTTATGGAAAGTTTTATAATGTTCTCTGAACAATTTTAGAACATGCCTTTACATAGAGCAATGAAGAAACTTTTAAAACAATGTTATGCTGAAGTACTGAAATTCCCACAGAAGAACATTCTTTCCTAAAGTTCTTGGAACAATTTCAGGACATTAATTTAAATACAACAATGAGGAAACTATTAGCAAATGTTTTGCTAAAGTACTGAAATTCCCCAAAAATAACGGTTTCTTAACATTCTCTAAACTATTTGAGAACATTCTCAATATCAAACCAGTTGTAGAACGTTCCTAGAGAATTGCCAAAATTTAAATGAAATGTAACCATGTTTGAACTTTTAGGAAACGTTCTGTTAAAGTAATGAGAACATTAATTTAAATAGAACAATGATGAAACCCTTAGCAAACGTTTTCCTGAAGTACTGAAATTCCCAAAGAAGAACACTGTTTCTTAACATTCTCTGAACTATTTGAGAACATTCTCAATATCAAACCAGTTGGAGAATGTTCCTAGAACATTGCCAAAATTGAAATGAAATGTAACCATGTTTGAACTTTTAGGAAACATTCTGTTAAAGTAATGAAATACAAATAAAATTAAGTTATTTTTCAAGTTCCATAAATGTGCTGAGAATGTTACACGGCCAAACAACTATCCTGTACCATTCCCAGAAATTTGTGGGAAGGTTGTATGTAAAATAACCATTAGACAACCACACTATCACCAAGCTCTAAGAAACGTGTGGTTCTCAGAACATTATATGCTAGCTGGGTAAAGTCTTCTAAGCTCCTGCAGAGGCAAACAGTTACTTTCCTTAATCAGATTATACATGCTTTAATCCTTTTATTTATTCTCTAAGGCAGATGCAATTTTGTGCTGGTGAGGATCGATCCTCAAGGCATTGCGACTTAGTACTGATATCTGGCTCGCAAGTTCCAAATGTACTTTTCTTATTGATTTATTTTTTAATAGGTCAAAACTTTTTGAGATAATTAATAATTTATTCTTCCCTGCTCTCTCTCCTCCTTCATCTTTCACGATTTCTATTTCATTTTTGAAATATTTCACACATTGTGTTTCATGTCTATTCAAAAATTAAATAGAAATGTTTGTGAGAGACAAATTATTTGAGCTGCTTTTCAAACTCGGCCATAATAGACATTTGACTTGATCTGAATTTACTATATATATGACCAACCTTTCTGGGCCTCACTTCAGAAAGATGTTAAAGCATTAAGTCAGTCATATGCAACTGTTACAGTATATGTTATGAAAGGAGGCATTGAGTCGGACAACGCTAGTGCCAATACTGTTGTCAGGTCATTATTTATTGTACAGTGGAAACAATAAAGAGTCACTAATGTGGAAACTGCAATGGGACACTAACACTACAAATTGTTCTTGACTGATTGATTGGCACTTTTACAAATCAAATTTTAAACATCCATAATGTTGGGAAACTAACACTTTCAAGTGTTTTTGAATGACACTTTTAAATGGTCCCATATGTACTATGAAATTGTTAACAATGTGAGCGTTCAAAACGTGATTGGAAATGTGCTGTGTTGTCACACCCTGATCTGTTTCACCTGTCCTTGTGCTTGTCTCCACGCCCCTCCAGGTGTCGTCCATCTTCCCCATTATCCCCGGTGTATTTATACCTGTGTTTTCTGTCTGTTGGTTTCCAGTTTGTCTTGTTTGTTCAAGCCTACCAGTGGTTTGGCGCAGCTCCTGGTTTTCCCTAGTAGCTCTTTTTCATCGTCCTCCTGGTTTTTGACCTTTGCCTGTCCTGACCCTGTACCCGCCTGCCTGACCTCTGCTTGTCTTTGGGTCTGCCTGCCGTCCTGTACCTTGGCCTCTGCTCTGGATTATCAACCCCTACCTGCCTTGACCTGTCGTTTGCCTGCTCCTGTGGTTACAATAAACATTGTTCTTCACACAGTCTGCACTTGGGTCTTACCTTGATTCCTGATATGTGTAGCCAGCAAATGGAAGAAAACGGTCTAAAACAGGGAGGGACTACTTGGACTGGTCCAAAAGGAAACATCTTTTTTTATTATAAAAATGTTTGCAGTGATGTGCCCTTTTGAACAGGACCCAGACGAAAGACAATGATGTGCTGTGTAGGGACCAAATATTTAATATGAGCAACTCTATTTTCACACACAAATGAATGACATTATATTGATCCTGATAAAGTCCACTTTAAAAGTTTTACAGCTGCACCACCGAGAGCATCTTAACTGACTGCATTACAGCTTCGTTTGGCAAATGCACCTCCCTCGACCACAGAGGGCGGTGTGGACAGCCCAGTACTCCCTGCCATCCAGGACCTTTTATAAGCCATAGACTGTTCACTCTGCTACTGTCTGTCAAACGGTACCAAAGCATTGGCTCTCGGTCCAACAGGCTCTGAGATCGCTTCTACCCCATGCATTAATACTGCTAAATAGTTAATTAATGGTAACCTGGACTATCTGCACTGACTATATCTTGCACTCATGGGCGCCTGACTTAGTTGGATTGCAAAAGTTGGATTGCAAAAGGTTTGGACTTTTTTGGCTGCCATTGTTTGAAAATGTACTTGTCTCAGCAGCACATTTTATGCAATATTTGATGCAACGAGGGTAGAAAGGATTATTTGGTTGATATAACTTACCAAGCCAAGCAGACAGACTTGACTCCAGGATAAAGCGACTAAGGGGGCAGATGAAATCAGTGAGGGGCACAATTTTTGGGGTGGTTCTTGAATTGGAATTATATTGCATTCTCCTTATATCACACTATACCACAATTAATATTAAGTTCAAATGCTGAGACTCCAAGACCATTGAGTGCTTTTGAAGTGACAGGTTGGCACAAAATCTGTACCCCATCTCCGCTGTTCTGTATCAGCACAATGGACAACAAGCAAGGTCTATTTGGCAATGAACATAGGCTACAAGATATTAAGGGCAATTCACCTATTGCAAACAGCCAATGTGAATGCAGCCATACACACAGCTGTCTTACCAAATAAAGCAAACTAAATGCTGAAAGTAGTAGCCTAGTTATTCATGCAAGACAAAAATACTGAATTGAAGTTTGGCTTAGAATACTGACACAACTGCCAATACGAACGAATGAATAAACAGAACAAAACAAAAGTAGTCCTACTATAGGCCTCTAAACAAAATATCAGATTGATAAAGACATGACAAAATCACCTGTATATTTAGTTATATTAACAGTAAACAAAGGCTAATGGAGATCCAGATAAGCAAAACACAGCCAACTATAGCGAGATGCAACCATGCACAGCTGTCTTGCCAAATAAACAGGCCCACTTCAAACACATACAGGCCCACTTTCCTATACAGGCCCACTTCAAACATGGAGAATCATGCCTTTCGCTCATGAGTTCAGCAACACATTGTGATATGGCACAATACACTTCTGTGACTCAAATTCGACCCACGTAATCAATTAAACCAGGTATTCCCAAACTATGCGCAATGCCGTCGGGGGTGTGCCAAATAAAAATGTGATTCACATTTAAAAAAAAATATATTCCAACATTTCATTTATATTTTCCAACGGGGCTATACAATTGGGTGAGGTTTTTTTCTTGCCTGAGTAGCCTCGTTTCACTGCAAAAAATAAAATTAAGCCATCTAGTGCTCAGCGAAATAACAACACAATGTCAAATACAGGTAGCCTAGTCAAATAATTAACATCCAATCACATTAACCGTTACTCTCTCGCGGGAATTCCACTAACGGTCCGTATGTAGCCAAATGTAGCTGCTGCTCATTACGTTTGCTCGAAAATTGATAAATGGTTCAAAAAAAGTAAGGCCCGCGTCCATAGAGACACATACCAGCTCTACTGGTAGTACTGCTAATACCAGCTATAGTACACCTGCACCTGTCGACGACACAAGTTGTTCTGCTTCCACTAGCACATCCAATGCTAGCCTCTTGACGGTCGCCTAGGATAGGGGGCGCTACAGCGATTTTTGAAAAAAATTCGTGCCCATTTTAAACGGCCACCTACTCAAACTCAGAAGCTAGGATATGTATATAATTAATACTTGTGGATAGAAAACACCCTAAAATTTCTAAAACTGTTTGAATGGTGTCTGTGAGTATAACAGAACTCATATGGCAGTCAAAACCCTGAGACCGATCGTAACAGGATGTGGAATTCTGAATTGCGGACTCAAATTCACCACTTTGCCTGTAATTCACACAGTGAGCAATGGTTCATTGAGCACTTCCTATGGCTTCCACTAGATGTCCCCAGCCTTTACAAAGTGATTTGAGTCTCCTACTGTGAAAACTGAATGAATGAGACGCTGTTGAAATTGGTCACATGAGGAGGGCCATCACCATTATGACGCCGGCGCCCCTGGCTACCCTCCCCTTTCGAAACGTTTTGAAAGACAATGCAATCATTCCCCTTGAATCTTATTGGAGCTCTGGTTGAAAAAGGCCCTAAAGATTTATGTTATACAACGTTTGACATGTTTGAACGAACCTAAATGAAAAAAAAAATGCATTTTCTCGAAAGAGCTGTCCCGCGGCCGACGGAGCTTTTGGAGCAGCCTTCAGACGCGCTAACAAGAACAAGCTATTGGAACATAAAGGAGTAATTTTTTTGAACGAAAATACATTTGTTGTGGACCTGGGATTCCTGGAAGTGCTTTCTGATGAAGACAACCAAAGGTAAGGGATTATTGACAATAGTATACAAGACTAGATTTGATATGCGATTGTTCCAAGATGGTGCTGACCTGTATTACTAGGTAATTTTCTGAGTATCGCATCCCCTTTTATCGCAAAGTGTGATTACCCAGTAAAGTTATTTTTAAATCTGGCATTACAGGTGCTTTCAAGAGATATTCATCTATAAATCTTAGAATGACAATATTACATTTAAAAAATGTTTTCGAATAGTAATTTATTAAATTGTAGCACTGTTTCACCGGATGCATTTGAGGGAAAATAGTTAGTCAACGTTACGCGCCGATGTAAAATGCTGTTTTTATATATAAATATGAACTTTATCGAACAAAAGAATGCATGTATTGTGTAACATGATGTCCTAGGAGTGTCATCTGATGAAGTTTGTAAAAGGTTAGTGCTGCATTTAGCTGTTTTTTGGTTATTTGTGATGCATGTGGTTGGTCGGAAAATGGCTATGTGGCTACTTTTACGACATTGTCCTCTAACATAATCTAATGTTTTGCTTTTGCTGTAAAGCCTTTTTGAAATCGGACAACGTGGTTCGATTCAGGAGAGGTGTATCTATAAAACGATATGACATAGTCCTATATTTGAAAAAAAAAAAAATGTAAATTTCGTTATGCTAATGATAATAGGATTTTTTCGCTGGATGTCCATCCCGCTTACGGGACGAGACCGTCAAGAGGCTAGCATCAGTAATTCTACATTTGTTGTTAGCCCAGCTAGCATGGACACTGATAGTTGTGAATCTGATGCAGCCGAAGAGCTACTGCCCCCTTACCCAGGAAAGCACCGAACAACAGACAGGGACGTTGGACCATCGAAGGGGTGCAAATATGATGAGAACTACATTGATTTGGGTTTCACTTATATTGGGAGTAGTGCCTTTCCTCAGCCACAGTGTGCAAAAGTACTATCTCACAACTCGATGAAACCTTCACTCTTGCGCAGACATTTAGAAAGAAAACATGCCAATTTGAAAAATAAGCCATGGGAGTTGTTTTTTTTTCTCGCCTGAATGATCTGAATCTAGGATTACAGGGACGCTCTGCAACTATATTCAATGTGAGGGACAAAATTGAGGCTATGAATAAGAAGTTGGAGCTTTTCTCTGTCTGCATTAACAAGGACAACACACAAATTAACTCAAGCTTACAGACAATGTCAAATGTGATATAGGGAAACATCTGAGTGAGTTGGGTGCGCAATTACGCAGGTACTTTCCCGAAACGGAAGACACAAACAACTGGATTCGGTTATTCCTTTCATGCCCTGCCTCCAGTCCACTTACCGATATCTGAACAAGAGAGCCCCATCGAAATTGCAACAAGCGGTTCTGGATTTGGCTGCGCTCAGAGTATCCTGCCTTGGAAAATCTCTCTGTTAAAAGACACTGATGCCCTTTGCAACCACGTACCAATGTGAAAGTGGATTCTCGGCCCTCACTAGCATGAAAACTAAATACAGGCACAGACTATGTGTGGAAAATGATTTCAGATGGAGACTCTCTCCAATACAACCCAACATTGCAGATCTATGTGCATCCTTTCATGCACACCCTTCTCACTAACCTGTGGTGAGTTATTCACAATTTTCGATGAACAAATACGTTTTTTTAAGTAAGATGGTTAAATAAAGAGCAAAATTATTGATTATTGTTATATTATTATTTGTGCCCTGGTCCTACAAGAGCTCTTTGTCACTTCCCACGAGCCGGGTTGTGACAAAAATTCACATTCATTCTTATGTTTCTCATACAGTGTGTGTGTGGCAGACTTACAATGTTGTCAATAAAAACTACATTTGAGAGTGTGCTGACCCTGGTGCGAGAGGGGGTACGCAGCTGGAGGTTGAACGTTTGAAGGTGTAAGGGACTATAAAAAGTTTGGGAACCACTGAATTAAGCAATGCCGGCCTACTATAAACAGGTTTCCAATGCGTACATGTTCATTTACAACCAGGAAAAGCAAAAGTCTACCAGGAAAAGCATAGAATTTGATCTATTTCTATGATGAAACATACCAACATGTAGCGATACCCAGGGGCGTCATTTGGTTCTTGCTTTGGAATTATATGGTATTCTTCTTAAATCATGCTATACCACAATAAACATAAAAGTTCAAATGGCGAAACCATTGAGTGTGTTTGACAAGGAAGTTACAGATTGGCGCAAAATTTCCATTGCGCTCTATCAGCACCATAGACAGCACCCTACACACTAATCAAGACCTTTTTGGCAATGAAAATATGGACTGGCTAAAGAAGTAATTTTGATCTGTAAATCAGGTATGGATCACGTGTCATACAGGTAGCAAGTCAAAATATCCACTTTCCCTATTCTTCCAAATACACTGGACACCATTTTCACCCAGCAGGTCAAACCAACCACCACGACCTCCCACTTCTCCCAGATACCCGAAACCTCCGCTTTCCACCAAGTGTTTTGTAACGAAATACATTACATGACCAAAAGTATGTGGACACCTGCTCTTCGAACATGTCATTCCAAATCATGGGCATTCATATGTAGTTGGTCCCCTGTTGCTGCTATAACAATTTCTACTCTTCTGGGAAGGCTTTCCACTAGATGTTGGAACTAGAGGTTGACCGATTATGGTTTTCCAACGCCGATACCGATTATTGGAGGCCCAAAAAAGCCGATAGCGATTAATCGGACGATTTTTCCTGTTTTATTTATTTGGAATAATGACAATTACAACAATACTGAATGAACACTTATTTTAACTTAATATAATACATAAATACTATCAATTTTGCCTCAAATAAATAATGAAACATGTTCAATTTGGTTTAAATAATGCAAAAACAAAGTGTTGGAGAAGAAAGTAAAAGTGCAATATGTGCCATGTAAAATAGCTAATGTTTAAGTTCCTTGCTCAGAACATGAGAACATATGAAAGCTGGTGGTTCCTTTTAACATGAGTCTTCAATATTCCCAGGTAAGAAGTTTTAGGTTGTAGTTATTATAGGAATTATAGGACTATTTCTCTCTATACGATTTGTTTTTCATATACCTTTGACTATTGGATGTTCTTATAGGCACTTTAGTATTGCCAGTGTAACAGAATAGCTTCCGTCCCTCTCCTCGCTCCTACCTGGGCTCGAACCAGGAACACATCGACAACAGCCACCCTCGAAGCGGCGTTACCCATGCAGAGCAAGGGGAACAACTACTCCAACTCTCAGAGCGAGTGACGTTTGAAACGCTATTAGCGCACACCCGGCTAACTAGCTAGCCATTTCACATCGGTTACACCAGCCTAATCTTGGGAGTTGATAGGCTTGAAGTCATAAACAGTGCAATGCTTGAAGAATTGCGAAGGGCTGCTGGCAAAACGCACGAAAGTGCTGTTTGAATGAATGCTTACGAGCCTGCTGGTGCCTACCACCGCTCAGTCAGACTGCTCTATCAAATATCAAATCATAGACTTAATTATAATATAATAAACACACAGAAATACGAGCCTTTGGTCATTAATATGGTCGAATTCGGAAACTATCATTTTGAAAACAAAACGTTTATTTTTTCAGTGAAATACGGAACCGTTACATATTTTATCTAACGGGTGGCATCCATAAGTCTAAATATTCCTGTTACATTGCACAACCTTCAATGTTATGTCATAATTTCATAAAATTCTGCCAAATTAGTTTGCAACGAGCCAGGCGGCCCAAACTGTTGCTTATACCCTGACTCTTCGTGCAATGAGTGCAAGAGAACTGACACAATTTCACCTGGTTAATGTTGCCTGCTAACCTGGATTTCTTTTAGCTAAATATGCAGATTTAAAAATATATACTCCTGTGTATTGATTTTAAGAAAGGCATTAATGTTTATGGTTAGGTACAGTCGTGCAACGAATGCGCTTTTATTAAATCATCCCCCGTTTGGCAAAGTTGGCTGTCTTTGTTAGGAAGAAATAGTATTCACACAGTTCGCAATGAGCCAGGCGGCCCAAACTGCTGCATATACCCTGACTCTGTTGCAGAGTTGACACATTTTCCCTAGTTAAAAGAAATTCATGTTAGCAGGCAATATTAACTAAATATGCAGGTTTAAAAATATATACTTGTGTATTGATTTTAAGAAAGTCATTGATGTTTATGGTTAGGTACACGTTGAAGCAACAACAGTCCTTTTTCGCGAATGCGCACCGCATCGATTATATGCAACTCAGGACAGGCTAGATAAACTAGTAATATCATCAACCATGTGTAGTTAACTAGTGATTATGATTGATTGATTGATTGTTTTTTATAAGATAAGTTTAATGCTAGCTAGCAACTTACCTTGGCTTCTTACTGCATTCGAGTAACAGGCAGGCTCCTCGTGGAGTGCAATGTAAAGCAGGTGGTTAGAGCGTTGGACTAGTTAACATAAGGTTGCAAGATTGAATCCCCAAGCTGACAATGTAAAAATCAGTTGTTCTGCCCCTGAACAAGGCAGTTAACCCACCGTTCCTAGGCCGTCATTGAAAATAAGAATGTGTTCTTAACTGACTTGCCTAGTTAAAAAATATTATAAAAAAAAAAATTGGTGGCCAAAAATACCGATTACCGTTTGTTGTGAAAACTTGAAATCGGCCCTAATTAATCGGCCATTAATTATTGCTACGGGGACTTGCTTCCATTCAGCCACAAGTGCATTAGTGAGGTAGGGCACTGATATTGGGCGATTAGGCATTCCAATTCATCCCAAGGGTGTTTGATGGGCTTGAGGTCAGGGCTCTGTGCAGGCCAGTCAAGTTCTTCCCCACCGATCTCTAGAAACCATTTCTGTATGGACCTCACTTTGTACACAGGGGCATTGTCATGCTGAAACAGGAAAAGTCCTTCCCCAAACTGTTGCCACAAAGTTGGAAGTACAGAATCGTCTAGAATGTCATTGTATGCTGTAGCGTTAAGATTTCCCTTCACTGGAACTAAGGAGCCTAGACCGAACCATGAGAAACAGCCCCAGACCATTATTCTTCCTCCACCAAACTTGACAGTTGGCAATATGCTTCGGGCAGGTAGCGTTCTCCTGGCATCCGCCAAACCCAAATTCATCCGTCAGACTGCCAGATGGTGAAGAGTGATTCATCACTCCAGAGAACGCATTTCCACTGTTCCAGAGTCCAATGGCGATGAGCTTTACACCACTCCAGCTGATGCTTGGCATTGCTCATTGTGGTCTTAGGCTTTCGTGCAGCTCTAGCAGGGCAGAAATTTGACAGTGACTTGTTGGAAAGGTGGCATCCTATGACGGTGCCACGTTGAAAGTCACTGAGCTCTTCAGTAAGGCCATTCTACTGCCAATGTTTGTCTATGGAGATCGCATGGCTGAGTGCTCGATTTTATACACCTGTCAGCAACGAGTGTGGCTGAAAGAATTTGAAGGGGTGTCCACATACTTTTGTGTATATATAGTGTTTGACCGGCGCCGCTCTGAAGAGGGACGGATTAAGTATAATAATACAACCCACTTGACACTCGGCTAATTGTCTCCAGCATAATGTGGAAATCATCACTCTCTCTCATTCTCAACGAACCTAGAGTTCAATTAAAAGTATAAAACTTTGATTAATTACTGTTCCTTAATATCGGGCCGGGGTGGAGTGGCCTGCTCGGAGCTTAGCAGGGCCATCAATTCGGCCTTGGGTGTACGTTTTTAATTTGGAATCTTTTATTTCATGATGTCACCAAGGAGTGTTTGATCGTTATTCGTTCAGTCTGAGCTCTCTGTGTCATTTCCTCCTGAAGGGTCCACACCGGCAGCACATAATGGCCCTTGTCTCCGCTCCTCAGCCTCCGATCCAGATGATTATGCCCTGCATCGCACCAGACAAATGCCAGTCTGCTTTCTCTGCCTCACAATTAACTAAATGCCCTTATTTAAGAATGGGCGTCTCATTCCGAGCACTGAGCTGGCATGAATGCAAAAAGACAAGCGATGGGGCAATTGATCACCCCTCCTTATAAAGTGGAATGTCATTCCCACAATAGAGAGTGGAGACTGGCTTCTTTCCAGGGGAAGGGCAGGCTGGTTTATTCTGATAGGAGCGCCCTTTTTAGGGAAAATACTGTTAGTCCCACCACTGGTAATACTAACTGCAGCCAAGTGTCCATTAAATGTACTCACAAATTGATGCAGTGAAAAGGGCATACCTGGGTGTGTGATGGCCAGTCAGGCTCACAGAGAAAAGGGCATACCTGGGTGTGTGATGGCCAGTCAGGCTCACAGAGAAAAGGGCATACCTGGGTGTGTGATGGCCAGTCAGGCTCACAGAGAAAAGGGCATACCTGGGTGTGTGATGGCCAGTCAGGCTCACAGAGAAAAGGGCATACCTGGGTGTGTGATGGCCAGTCAGGCTCACAGAGAAAAGGGCATACCTGGGTGTGTGACGGCCAGTCAGACTCACAGAGAAAAGGGCATACCTGGGTGTGTGATGGCCAGTCAGGCTCACAGAGAAAAGGGCATACCTGGGTGTGTGACGGCCAGTTAGACTCACAGAGAAAAGGGCATACCTGGGTGTGTGACGGCCAGTTAGACTCACAGAGAAAAGGGCATACCTGGGTGTGTGACGGCCAGTCAGGCTCACAGAGAAAAGGGCATACCTGGGTGTGTGATGGCCAGTCAGGCTCACAGAGAATATGAGATGGCCCTGGCTCCTTTGGCCTTGCTTTAGTTTTAATATTTCACCATGAACATTACATCAGTATGTGCAACAAAATACTCCTAAAATCATGTCATACACACCAAACTCAGAAATAGCTAAAGATAACATTTGACCCCCCCCACCCCCCGTGACGCAAATTGGAAAGCGGATACCATAACCCCTTAGCTTCAGAAGATATCAACCATCTGTCCTCTAGTGTAGTCAATTAGAGAGTGAAATGCTATGATTAGTTCACCAACCGTAACAAGGGTAATATATAGTTTGTTGGCAGGTTTAGTTGTATAGCCTTCCTTATAATTACTGCACGTGTTTCTTGAATCCTTCAATAACACTTTTTAACAGTACGCTGCTTTGAACACAATATGAATTTCCCATTTGAATTCAGGCATTCTGGATTACCCTCATAGTTAGGGGATACTTGAAAGAAAGATAGAACACAAATAGAACACAAACTGTGTTCTATTGTGATTTAACTGCAATAATGATACCAACAATTGAGCTCTTGATAGTCAACTCGAATTCTAATACAGATGTAGGATCTTGTTGCAAGATAACTTTCTTGTGTCAACCCCTACAAAAATGTCCATGAATTATAATTCACATAATTTGCATTTCCTGTTGCTACAGTATTCCTGCTGCTGCAGTATTCCTGCTGTAGCAAACTGGCTCAAATTAAGATCCTACATCTGTAGCACCTTGGTACAATCCATTTCACTTCAGGCACCAATAATAAACAACGGTCTGTCATAGAAGACTAAACCCTGCAGTAAACTCAAGATGTTGTGGCTGAGACACCAAGGGATGGTGAAAATATGTCTGAGAAAAATGAAAAAAGGACAAGCACTCACTTGAATATGATTTGCAGTTGAAGCTTTGTGTATGTAGCAGCATGTTACTAAACCACACACTTACGTTTCAGCTTGTGCCTTTCTCAGAGCCTGTGTGGAAGGTGATCTGAGGAAGAAAAACACCTAATTCCACCAATTGTAATTTGATAGTTAGGACATTTATTTCAATCTAGGTTTCTCTGGAGACATAATATCAAGTCATCCATACCACCAGAGGGTGGAGGTGGACCTGAATCAGTGATTTTTACTAGATAGACAGATAATATGCCAAGATAAAGCTCCTAAGAGTGTACTTTTCTATACCACATATTGTGTGACTGTGTAAAAAAAAAAAAAAAGACCTTATTTTTGTCCATATAAAAATTGTCAATGGTATGAAAAGTCTGTCAATGGTATAAATACTTGATATAACTGCAATACAGAATTCAGATACACTCTGAATCTACAGAGAGATCTGTATTGGTGTGTATTCTCAGAAAAGTGGTAATTCTGGGGCAAATCTAAAAAAAAGTATTTATTTGAATCCAGGTCTCCCTGGAGATATAATATTAAGTTAAACATATCATCAGAGGGGGACCTGTATCGTTCATTTTGACCAGATACACAGATCACCTGCAGAAATGAAGCATCTTATGTACTCACCTATGATTATAACTAGGTATGACCATGTACAAAAACTAAATGACCTTACATATAACTCAAAGCCATATAAAATATCTTGGTTGTAAAATAGTTGCTATTGAACTGAATATTTAGAATTGAAAAATAAAATGTGTACCTACAGAAAGCTGAAACCCTCCTCTCTTCGAGAGGGACACGAGGACGAAGCTTCTAAAGCTGTGTTTTTCCCGCAATTGCATTTTCAAATGGTATACGCTCAGAAAGCATTTTTCTCTCAGGAACATGGGGGGAAGGAGAGTGGCTCGCTCATCACAGCAGCAGGACATGAGCATAATGCACTTTATTGTTTGACCAAATCATGGTTTTAGCCATCCAAAAAATGCAACTCGCTCGAAAAGAAAAGGCACCCTGGGAAATATGTAAAATAGGCATTACACCACACGGTGTTAAAACAACACCCACATTTATTTTACTGTAACACTACAGGTGTTAATTTCGTACACTGTAATGGTTTCTATTGAGAAGTAGAGGAGTCAGGCGCAGGACACAGGAATAAGTGTTAACAAAACGTGTTTACTCAAAATTATCAATAAACTTCTCACAGAAAATAACATGGTTTAAAAAAAACACCAACAACCACAAAACAGGAAACAATCACGGACAAGACAAACAGGAAAGGCAGAGGGTTAAATAATGAACATAATTAGGGAAATCAAAAACAGGTGTACACAATAAAGACAAAACCAAACGAACAGTGAAACATCGATCGGTGGTAACTAGTAAGCCGGTGACGTCGACCGCCGAACGCCGCCCGAACAAGGAGAGGGGCCGACTTCGGCGGGAGTCGTGACATACACCGAGAATGTGTAACAGCTTCAGCACTAAGCAAAGTGAGTCCAGTTTAGTCCAGCCAATCAGTTGTCTTGTGACAAGGTAAGGGTGGTATAAAGAAGATAAACCTATTTGGTAAAAGACCAAGTTCATATTATGGTAAGAACAGCTCAAATAAGCAAAGAGAAATGACAGTCCATCATTACTTTAAGACATGAAGGTCAGTCAAATTTCAGGAAATGTGAGTTTCTTCAAGCGTAGTCGCAAAAACCATCAAGCGCTAAGATGAAACTGGCTCTCGTGAGGACTGCCACAGGAAAGGAAGACCCAGAGTTACCTCTGCTGTAGAGGATAAGTTCACTAGACTTACCAGCCTCAGAAATTGCAGCCCAAATAAATGTTTCACAGAGTTCAAGTAACAGACACATCTCAACATCAACTGTTCAGAGAAGACTGTGTGAAACAGGCCTTCATGGTAGAATTGATGAAATGAAACCACTACTAAAGGACACCAATAATAATAAGAGACTTGCTTGGGCCAAGAAACATGAACAATGGACCTTAGACTGGTGGAAATCTGTCCTTTGGTCTGATGAGTCCAAATTTGAGATTTTTGGTAGCAACCCCTGTGTCATTGTGAGACGCAGAGTAGGTGAATGGATGATCTCTGCATGTGTGGCTCCCACCGTGAAGCATGGAGGAGGAGGTGTGATGTTGCGGGGGTGCTTTGCTGGTGACACTGTTGGTGATTTATTTAGAATTCAAGGCACACTTAACCAGCATGGCTAACACAGCATTCTGCAGCGATACACCATCCCATCTGGTTTGCGCTTAGTGGGACTATCATTTGTTTTTCAACAGGACAATGACCCAACACTCCTCCAGGCTGTATAAGGGCTATTTGACCAAGAAGGAGAGTGATGGAGTGCTGCATCAGCTGACCTGGCCTCCACAGTCACCCGACCTCAACCCAATTGAGATGGTTTGGAATGAGTTGGACAGCAGAGTGAAGGAAAAGCAGCCAACAAGTGCTCACAATATGTGCGAACTCCTTCAAGAATGTGGGTAAAGCCTTCCAGGTGAAGCTGGTTGAGAGAATGCCAAGAGTGTACAAAGCTGTCATCAAGACAAAGGGTGGCACTTTCAAAAATCTCAAATATCAAATATATTTTGATTTGTTTAACACTTTTTTGGTTACTACATATGTGTTATTTCATAGTTTTGATGTCTTCACTATTATTCTACAATGTAGAAAATAGTAACAAAAGCAGGTGTGTCCAAACTTTTGACTGGTACTGTACATTTAACACTTTTGATTTTGCTGTGTATATAAGGATTTATTATTTGGGAAACTAATTAAGTTAGTTATTCTTATAGTATACACAGCACTACACTTAACCTCTATGGGCTAGGTGGGACGCTTGCGCTGGACTACGGATAGGCAGCTGATGCTGCGCTGGACTACGGATAGGCAGCTGGAAAAGGTCCACATGAGTCAACTGGCAAGTCCCCTCCACAAACGGATATATTTTAACGGGAGCCCCAGGCAAGGCCAGTTAATACATATTCAACTTGACAGGCTAGCCAGGAGGAAACAAGACCAATGACCCGGATTGATCTGCTCTGATGCAGGACTAGAGAGTGAGCTAGAGCAACCAAGTGTTTTTCCACACTCTTTTTCACCCATATTTTTATCAAATTTTTTAGGGTTGATGGTAATCTTTCTTTCCATTTCTCTAAATAAACTCTTGCAGTAGGGAGACTCTTGCAGTAGGGAGACTCTTGCAGGAGGGACACTCTGAGGTAGGGAGACTCTGAGGTAGGGGAACTCTGTGGTAGGGAGACTTTGAGGTAGGGAGACTGAGGTAGGGAGACTATGAGGTCGGGAGACTCTGAGGTAGGGAGACTCTGAGGTAGGGAGACTGAGGTAGGGAGACTCTTAGGTAGGGAGGCTTTGAGGTAGGGACACTTTGAGGTTGGGAGTCTTTGAGACAGGGAAACGTTGAGGTAGGGAGACACTGAGGTAGGGATACTTTGAGGTAGGGAGACCCTGAGGTAGGGAGACTTTGAGGTAGTGAGACTCTTGCAGTTGAGCGTCTCTTGCATTAGGGAGACTTTGAGGTAGGGATACTTTGAGGTAGGGAGTTCTTGGATTAGGGAGAATTTGAGGTAGGGAGACTTTAAGGTAGGGAGACTCTGAGGTAGGGAGACTCTGAGGTAGGGAGACTTTGAGATAGGGAGACTATTGCTGTAGGGAAACGTTGAGGTTGGGAGACTTTGAGATAGGGAGACTCTTGCAGTAGAGAGTCTCTTGCAGTAGAGATACTTTGAAGTAGGGCACTTTGAGGTAGGGATACTTTGAGGTAGGGAGTCCTTGCAGTATTGAGACTTTGAGGTAGGGAGACTTTAAGGTAGGGATACTTTGAGGTAGGGATACTTTGAGGTAGGGAGTCTCTTGCAGTAGGGAGACTCTTGCAGTAGGGAGACTTTAAGGTAGGGAGACTTTAAGGTAGGGAGACTCTTGCAGTAGTGAGACTTTGAGGTAGGGAGACTCTTGCAGTAGGGAGACTTTGAGATAGGGAGCCTCTTGCAGTAGGGATACTCTTGCAGTAGGGAGCATCTTGCAGTAGGGAGACTTTGAGGTAGTGAGACACTTACAGTTGAGCGTCTCTTGCAGTAGGGAGACTATGAGGTAGGGAGACTTTGAGGTGGGGAGACTGTGAGGTAGGGAGACTCTTGCAATAGGGAGACTTTGAGGTAGGGAGACTTTGATGTAGGGAGACTTTTTCAGTAGGGAGACTCTGAAGTAGGGATTTTTTGATGTAGGGAGACTCTAAGGTAGGGAGACTCTTGCATTAGGGTGCCTTTGAGGTAGTGACACTCTTGTAGTAGAGTCTCTTGCCGTAGGGAGACTTTGAAGTAGGGACACTTTGAGGTTGGGAGTTCTTGCAGTAGTAAGACTTTGAGGTAGGGACACTTTTAGGTACGGAGACTGAGATAGGGAGACTTTGAGATAGGGAGACTCTTGCAGTAGGGAGACTTTGAGGTAAGGTGATTCTGAGGTAGGGAGACTTTGAGGTAGGGAGACTGAGGTTGGGAGACTTTGAGGTCGGGAGACTCTGAGGTAGGGAGACTGAGGTAGGGAGCCTGTTGCAGTAGGGAGACTGTTGCAGTAGGGAGCCTTTGAGGTAGGGATACTCTTGCAGTAGGGAGCCTCTTGCAGTAGGGATACTCTTGCAGTAGGGAAACTTTAAGGTAGGGAGACTTGCATTAGGGAGACTTTGAGGTAGGGAAACTCTTGCAGTAGGGAGCCTTTGAGGTAGGGAGACTTGCAGTATGGAGACTTTAAGGTAAGGAGACTGTGAGGTAGGGAGACTGAGGTACGGAGATTTTGAGGTAGAAAGACTCTTGCTGTAGGGAGCTGTACCTGACGCTGTTTTCCTCTCCGCTACAGTTCTGCCTGCCTTGACTCTGGTCCCTGTCTCCAGTCCGACTTCTCGTCAGTCCTGCTACTCTGTCCTGAATTCCCCACTCTACGTTCCCTTGGATTCCCCTCTGGACCGGCTTACCCTGTCCCCACACCTCTCATTCCAGCCTCAGCCTCTGCACCTGGTTTCCAGCAACCCACCCGAGCTTCCCCTGGCCTGCACTCAATCTTCCCCCTGTGTTTAAATAAATACCTTGGTTACCTCATCCCAGTCTCC
The DNA here is from genome assembly GCF_901001165.1 of Salmo trutta. Lineage (NCBI taxonomy): Eukaryota > Metazoa > Chordata > Actinopteri > Salmoniformes > Salmonidae > Salmo > Salmo trutta. The sequence continues at coordinate 12,282,287 of NC_042972.1, read as the reverse complement.
TCGTCTGAGTCTGCTCTTGGGTTGACCTGTTCCGCTCCGCGTGACAGTACGATCTGGCCCAAGACATTAACCTCTATGGGCTAGGTGGGACGCTTGCGTCCCACCCTAGTCAACAGCCAGTGGAATCCCGTGGCGCGATATTCAAATACCTTAGAAATGCTATTACTTCAATTTCTCAAACATATTACTATTTTACAGCATTTTAAAGACAAGACTCTCGTTAATCTAACCACACTGTCCGATTTCAAAAAGGCTTTACAACGAAAGCAAAACATTAGATTATGTCAGCAGAGTACCCAGCCAGAAATAATCAGACACCCATTTTTCAAGCTAGCATATAATGTCACAAAAACCAAAACCACAGTTAAATGCAGCACTAACCTTTGATGATCTTCATCAGATGACACTCCTAGGACATTATGTTATACAATACATGCATGTTTTGTTCAACCAAGTTCATATTTATATCAAAAACCAGCTTTTTACATTAGCATGTGACTAGCATGTGACTAGCATTCCCACCGAACACTTCCGGTGAATTTACTAAATTACTCACGATAAACGTTCACAAAAAACATAACAATTATTTTAAGAATTACAGATACAGAACTCCTTTATGCAATCGCTATGTCCGATTTTAAAATAGCTTTTCGGTGAAAGCACATTTTGCAATATTCTGAGAAGATAGCCCGGCCATCACAGGCTAGCTATTTTGACACCCACCTAGTGTGGTACTCACCAAACTCAGATTTACTATAAGATAAATTGGATTACCTTTGCTGTTCTTCGTCAGAATGCACTCCAGGACTTCTACTTCAATAACAAATGTTGGTTTGGTTCCAAATAATCCATAGTTATATCCAAATAGCGGCGTTTTGTTCGTGCGTTCAAGACACTATCCGAAGGGTAAAGAAGGGTGACGCGCCCGGCGTGTTTCGTGACAAAAAAATTCAAAATATTTCATTACCGTACTTCGAAGCATGTCAAACGCTGTTTAAAATCAATTTTTATGCGATTTTTCTCTTAAAAAAGTGATAATATTCCGACCGGGAAACTCAGTTTTCGTTCAAAGACAGAAAATGTAAACATGGTGGAGTCTCGAGCACGAGCTCCGCAGTCTCATTGTTCTCAGATCGACCACTATCCAAATGCGCTACTGTTTTTCAGCCATGGCCTGCAAAGTCGGGAGACTCTTGCAGTAGGGAGTCTCTGAGGTTCCAGGCACTTGTCATCTCCCGTCTGGATTACTGCAACTCGCTGTTGGCTGGGCTCCCTGCCTGTGCCATTAAACCCCTACAACTCATCCAGAACGCCGCAGCCCGTCTGGTGTTCAACCTTCCCAAGTTCTCTCACGTCACCCCGCTCCTCCGCTCTCTCCACTGGCTTCCTGTTGAAGCTCGCATCCGCTACAAGACCATGGTGCTTGCCTACGGAGCTGTGAGGGGAACGGCACCTCCGTACGTTCAGGCTCTGATCAGGCCCTACACCCAAACAAGGGCACTGCGTTCATCCACCTCTGGCCTGCTCGCCTCCCTACCTCTGAGGAAGCACAGTTCCCGCTCAGCCCAGTCAAAACTGTTCGCTGCTCTGGCACCCCAATGGTGGAACAAGCTCCCTCACGATGCCAGGACAGCGGAGTCAATCACCACCTTCCGGAGACACCTGAAACCCCACCTCTTTAAGGAATACCTGGGATAGGATAAAGTAATCCTTCTAACCCCCCCTCCCCCCTTTAAAAGATTTAGATGCACTATTGTAAAGTGGTTGTTCTACTGGATATTATAGGTGAATGCACCAATTTGTAAGTCGCTCTGGATAAGAGCGTCTGCTAAATGACTTAAATGTAAATGTAAATGTAAGATGAAAAAGAAGGAACGGTGCGCTCGCGGGACCGAGCATATCCAATCCCTTTGTCTCCAGGCAGTCCACTCAGTAACTGAGCTCCTATTATCTGCCCAGTGACAGGAGAATGCTCAAACCACTTTCTGAAGGCTATTGACAGCCAATGGAAGCCTTAGGAAGTGCAACGCCTTCAGAAAGACACTGTAGTTTCAATAGAGAATCAAAAGAAGGACTACAATTCTCAGACTTTCCACTTCCTGCTTGGATTTTTCTCAGGTTTTTGCCTGCCATATGAGTTCTGTTATACTCACAGGTTAAGAGCACGCAAACCATAAGACTCGGAAACCATCCCATGTGGAGCATTGGCTACACGGCTGGAAATGGTTACACTCTGAGACTATGGATTCACTACAGAAGGAGCAAATTCTATATGACACAAATTACTAGTCTGCAGCTAGAAATTACGTGAACCTAGAACAAGAATACCGACAACCGCTGAACCATCTATGTTATGAAAACATTTTTGAATGGTACTCTGAAGTATTCATTCTAACCACCTACAACTACGAAAGACAGACTGTGACTTTTGGGGAACACAACCAGAGACTTTTCTGTCGACTCTCTCGAGCAGACTGACCGGATTCCAACAGAGAAGACGTTCGGGCTTAAATATGCATTGCAATTTCTTTTCGAATGAGGGGTCATTCGAGTAAAGTATTAGCAATTCCATTGAGTGTAGTAATCCTCTATGTATGTCCCGCTCTTTCTCGGTCCCACCCCCTTCCCTTTGTCTACCATGCCATCATATGGGCTTAGCCCACTAGGGACTTTTCCATCATTGTTAGTAACCAATATCTACTGTTTGTTTGTTATGTACTTCTATGATTGTTTAGTTAGTTTGTATGTTGCTGATTCATAATTTATGCTAGGGTTCGTGCAGATAACCAAGAATTTTACAACGTTCAGATGAGACTGATAGACTGATTGAAGGTAAAGATGGCGCCAGAGAAGAAGGCAGACGTTTTACGTTCCCCCAACCGATAGTTTTTTTGTTTGTTTATTTTTTTACTTTTTTGTACATAATGTTGCTGCTACCATGTCTTATGACCGAAAATAACTTCCTGACATCAGGACTGGCAGAATATTTTTTTCTTTTAAGGAGTCTGACGAGGCCGACGCGAACGATATACTGCTTTCTCGGGAACAGGCCCAGATCCCCATGATTTACGTGAAGTGGAGGCGGAGAAAAAGGGGCTGGAGGGCGTGCTGTCTTCTGAGAATTTGTAGGCGATCTAAATAAACCCCCACTTTATTCCATTCTGCTAGCAAACGTGCAATCTTTGGACAATAATATAGATGACCTACGAGGAAGATTAAACTACCAACGGGACATTCACAACTGCAATATCTTAAGCTTCATAGGAAATGTGGCTGAACGACAACACTATCAACATACAGCTGGCTGGTTATACGCTGCACCGGCAGGATAGAACAGAAGCGTCTGGTAAGACAAGGGGTGGTGGACTATGTATTTTTGTAAATAAAACCTGTTGCATGATATCTAAGGAAGTCTCGAGCTACTGCTCGCCTGAGGTAGAGTATCTCATGATAAACTGTAGACCATATTACCTACCTAGAGAGTATTCATCTGTATTTTTTGTAGCTGTTTACATACCACCACTGTCAGAGGCTGGCATTAAGACAGCATTGAATAAGCTGTATTCCGCCATAAGCAAACAAGAAAATGCTCACTCAGAGGTGGCGCTCCTAGTAGCTGGGGACTTGAATGCAGGGAAACTTAAATCCGTTTTACAACATTTCTATCAGCATGATAAATGTGCAACCAGAGGAAAAAAATCTCTGGACCACCTTTAATCCACACACAGAGACGCATACAAAGCTATCCCCCGCCCTCCGTTTCGCAAATCTGACCATAATTCTGTCCTCCTGATTCCTGCTTACAAGCAAATGTTTAAGCAGGAAGCACCAGTGACTAGATCAATACAAAGGTGGTCAGATGAAGCAGATGCTAAGCTACAGGACTGTTTTGCTACCACAGACTGGAATATGTTCCAGGATTCCTCCGATGGCATTGAGGAGTACACCACATCAGTCATTGGCTTCATCAATAAGTGCATCGATGACGTCATCCCCACGGTGACCGTACGCGCATACCCCAACCAGAAGCCATGGATTACAGGCAAAATCCACACTGAGCTAAAGGCTAGAGCTGCCGCTTTCAAGGAATGGGACTCTAACCCGGAAGCTTATAAGAAATCCCGCAATGCCCTCCAACAAACCATTAAACATGGAAAAGTGTCAATATAGGACTAAGATCGAATCGTACTACACCGGCTCTGACGCTCGTCAGATGTGACAGGGCTGGCAAACCACAACAGACTACAAAGGGAAGCACAGCCGAGAGCTGCCCAGTGACACGAGCCTACCAGACGAGCTAAACTACTTCTATGCTCACTTTGAGGCAAATAACACTGAAACATGCGAGAGCACCAGCTGTTCTGGAAGACTGTGTGATCATGCTCTCTGCAGCCGATGTGAGTAAGACCTTTAAACAGGTCAACATTTACAAGGCCGCAGGGCCAGACGGATTACCAGGACGTGTACTGCGAGCATGCGTAGACCAACTGGCAAGTGTCTTCACTGATATTTTCAACCTCTCCCTGTCCGAGTCTGTAATACCAACATGTTTTAATCAGACCCCCATAGTGCCTGTGCCCAAGAACACTAAGGTAACCTGCATAAACGACTACCAACCCGTAGCACTCACATTTGCAGCCATGAAGTGCTTTGAAAGGTTGGTCATGGCTCACATCAACACCATTATCCCAGAAGCACTAGACCCACTCCAATTTACATACTACCCCAACAGATTCACAGATGATGCAGTTTCTATTGCACTCCACACTGCCCTTTCCCGCCTGGACAAAAGGAACACCTATGTGAGAATGCTATTCATTGACTACAGCTCAGCGTTCAACACCATAGTGCCCTCAAACCTCATCAATAAGCTAAGGACCCTGGGAGTAAACACTTCCCTCTGCAACTGGATCCATGACTTCCTGACGGGCCGCCCCCAGGTGGTAAGGGTAAGTAACAACACATCTGCCATGCTGATCCTCAACACAGGGACCCCTCAGGGGTGCGAGCTCAGTCCCCTCTTGTACTCTCTGTTCACTCATGACTGCAAAGCCAGGTATGACTCCAACACCATCATTAAGTTTGCCGATGACACAACAGTGGTAGGCCTGATCACCGACAACAACGAGACAGCCTATAGGGAGGAGGTCAGAGACCTGGCCGTGTGGTGCCAGGACAACAACCTCTCCCGCAATGTGATCAAGACAAAGGAGATTAATGTAGACTACAGGAAAAAGAGAACCGAGGACGCCCCCATTCTCATCGACAGGGCTAGGCTACCAGGGCTAGGCTACCTGGGTCGGCAGGTATTGGGTCAGTAACTAAAGGTTGCTGGATTGAATCCCGAGCTGACATGGTAAAAATATGTTGATCTGCCCCTGAACAAGGCAGTTAACCCACTGTTCCTAGGCTGTCATTGTAAATAAGAATTTGTTCTTAACTGATTTGCCTAGTTAAATAAAGGTTATATAAAATGTTAAAAAAATAAAGAGCTACAGTGGAGCCGGTTGAGAGCTTCAAGTTCATTGTTGTTGTTGTCACATCACCAACAAACTAACATGGTCAAAGCACACCAAGACAGTCATGAAGAGGGCACGAGAAAACCTATTCCCCCTCAGGAGACTGAAAAGATTTGGCATGGGTCCTCAGATCCTCGAAAGGTTCTACAGCTGCACCATCGAGACCATCCTGACTGGTTGCATCACTGCCTGGTATAGCAACTGCTCGACCTCCGACCGCAAGGCACTACAGAGGGTAGTGTGAATAGCCCAGTACATCACTGGGGCCAAGCTTCCTGCCATCCAGGACCTCTATACCAGGCGGGGTCAGAGGAAGGCCCAACATTTTTGTCTAAGACTCCAGCCACCCTAGTCATAGACTGTTCTCTCTGCTACTGCACGGCAAGCGGTACCGGAGCGCCAAGTCTAGGTCGAAGAGGCTTCTAAACAGCTTCTACCCCCAAGCCATAAGACTCCTGAACACTAATCAAATGGCTACACAGACTATTTGCATTGCCCACCCCCCCTTTTTTTACACCGCTGCTACTCTCTGTTGTTATCATCTATGCATAGTCACTTTAATAACTCTACCTACATGTACATATTACCTCAACTAACTGGTGTCCCCACACATTGACTCTGTACCAGTACCCCCTTGTATATAGTCTCGCTATTGTTATTTTACTGCTGCTCTTTAATTACTTGTTACTTTTATTTCTTAATCTTATCTGTATTTTTTTTTACTGAATTGTTGGTTAGGGGCTCATAAGTGAGGATTTCACTGTAAGGTCTACACCTGTTGTATTCAGCGCATGTGATTCATACAATTTGATTTGATTAATAATTGACTGCTCTTGATATAAAAGATCTTCAGATCTTTAAGAGAGTTGATTCGGGAGATAACCGCTCTATATAAATGAATGCTTCCGTGGAGCCCCAGGTTATTAATGGTTTAATTGTTGCATGATTTAATTCACTCGCATAATCAATTAAACGTTAGGTAATCGATTTGATGAAATAGCAGGTCATATAATTTTGTCACATTTAAGGATAGTAAAGACACAACACTGCCTTTGACCTGTCTTTTGCCTGCCCCCTGTTTGGGTCAATAAACATCTGTGACTCTAGCTGTCTGCATCTGGGTCTTACCCTGAGTTCTGATACTCATGAAGTGTGAACGAGGAAAGATGTGAAAGTCACAGGAGTATATGTAAAATAATGTTAAAAGAAAAGCTTGCTTATTTTATCTGGGAAAACTTCTTCAAGATCTGGCAAAGTGGCGATCAAGGGGAATCAATAAAATGAACAGGTCTCAACAAAATTATATTTAGGTAGGATAGAGTCGTTTTCAATCCATGAAGAAAAAGCTATTTATTTATCTATTGGTGAAGACCTCTCCATAAGAGTAGCATCACTGTTACATTTCCATAAACCTCAAGACAGGCTTTGTGTGAAGACACAAAGGTTGATTGATTGCCTTTATATTTTCTTCGTCATTATGCTACAAGTATTCCACATAATATATCAGGTAACCTTCAGTCGACTACGGGCAACAATAAACACTTGTCAAACGAGACAGAAATAATGTAGTGCCCTTTGCAGGAAGAAACACAAATTAGCAATTTCTCGCAAAATACATGGTATGTCTATTCAAATTCAGACGGGCCCCACATTTTGAATTAATATCTGAATTATTTCATACATCTTGTTTTGTTCATCTTACCTTAACTTGATTGTCTTACCTTAACTTAATTATCTTACCTTAACTCAATTGTCTTATCTTAACTTAATTAACTTGCCTTAACTTAATTATCTTACCATAAATCCATTCATCTGGGATAATTTTCATGACCCTCCTTCGTATCGGATAATTAATGGTTTCCTTGTGTGTGTGTGTATGCGCGAGAGAGAGAGATAACAAGAACATTATGAGACTAGTATCACTGTCTAGAAGCAACCAACAATTATATTTTCTAAGGGGTAAGTGAGAGCCATTAGCAACACATTGCTAGTGTGTGTTAAAGTAATGAACTAGATAATATTTCTGGGAAAAAGTCTGACAAATGTGAAAATCCAAGAGACGTGTTATGTCGGTAGATTAAGTTTATATGGTCCTGGGCTTCAGTTTGAGAAAACTTCTACATCATCAATAACATCATTAAATATTTCACAGAAATGATCCGTTTCGAAAGAACAAAACTTGTCTATCACACTAAGTTACAAGCAAGTCAGGTGAATGAGTAATGAAACGTTGGCTCTTTAAAAAGCTCCAATCAGATCCACCAGTCTCTACAGACTTAATTACCTTCTCCCCTCTCTCACTTTAGCAAAGGGCGGCATGTTTGTGCCTCCAAATCCATATTATATAATCTCTGAGGTCACTCCCGAAACCCCGGTCAGAAAGTGAATTGTCTGTGAACCTCCCACCTAGACAAGGTTTCCTCCTCCTTCCTTTCCGCCTTCCTCACACTCGCTGAGTTCTAACAGCCAAGGTCTTATGGGTAAGAAAAGGTGAAGCGGGGGCGGCTGTTTGAAGCGCTGCTCATTTTTGTTGGAGGTGTCCAATTAGTTTGGTTTTCCCAGTCGCATAACGTTGAGTGATGGTGGGCCGAATGTGCAAAATGAAAGCCAAGGTATATGATGTAATGATGCATTTCCAAAATTCGATGTGACCCCAGCAAAAGACCCTGGCCACCTCGTTAAATGCAAATGGTAAAGCATGTCTAATTCTTCCACTCCATTTAGACTTATAATTCTACACTGGAGAAAAAAATATTTTAACTGGAAATGATTAGAGCTCGTTTCTGTTACGGGAGATAAGAGGTGTCACACGGGGTAGTGACAGTCACCATAGTATAGCACTGTTTTTCCCACAATGCCGCGGTGGCCAATCACGGCAAAAGTTCAGAAAGAATTCTAAATCAACCCGTGACAGAAGCAGAAGCTTTCTAATTTCAGTGAAACACAATACAGTGAAAAAAGGGGCCCTTTGTGGAGAGATTTCAATCATTTTCAGCCCAGCCCCTACCAGTGACACTGGCTTTCCTCTTGAGCCCAGAGGCATGTTACCAATCCCTGGAGGATATTGCTGGGTGCAAATGAAATTCTCTCCTATCCTCAAGGCTACAGACATGATACTATGGAGTCGCTGGTTGATGGATATCACCATATTTTTATCTTCATCTGACTGTTTGATCTGAAACATCAAATAGTTATCTCTGCTTGCTGACCTCAAGACTACCTCAAACTGGTGATAATGCCCCTAACATGTATGCCATGATAACATTATTCAGACACCTTTCGTAAATCCATCAAATTTGACATCATATTGAGTAAATTCAACAATACGTTTTAGAATTGCTGTTCTTTTTCCATCTTCATCTGTTCTATGGGTGTACAGCAGAAGGAGAATGGGCAGAAGAGAATATAAACTTTCTCCATTATAAGCAAACAGAACAGGCCGTGGTCCACCGGCTAAGGTTTACTCAAGAGAAGTGCCCAGCGCTCAGAGGCCTCATAGAGAAAAGCAAACACCAGCCTTTATCCCCCTATCATCCTTGGCTGGAGGAGGAAATACAATTGTTGCTTCGAGTTCCGAAGAGGCCTGCTGGATGCTTAGAGATCACAGGTCATGTTAGCACTATCCCGAGGTTTGAGCTGACATTTAAAACGCGGATTTGGCCAACATTTCTCTACGGTGTCTGTGGCTACCGGAAATCGGCTTAGATGAAAAGCTACTTTCCGATTCACAATCGCCAGAGCTTGGAAATGAGGTGAGCTTTGAGCCTTGAAGACTATGCCAATGTTGGGGCCCTTAGGGGCCTTGCCTCGGAATGTGGCCGAGCAAATGTGAAGGTAGGATGCCAGGCGCTATGGTGCTGTATCTACACGTTAGAGTGTGTACTCTGTGGAGTATCTGCTGTATCTACACGGTAGAGTGTATACTCTGTGGAGTATCTGATGTATCTACACAGTAGAATGTATACTCTGTGGAGTATCTGATGTATCTACACAGTAGAGTGTGTACTCTGTGGAGTATCTGCTGTATCTACACGGTAGAGTGTATACTCTGTGGAGTATCTGCTGTATCGCTACACGGTAGAGTGTATACTCTGTGGAGTATCTGATGTATCTACACAGTAGAATGTATACTCTGTGGAGTATTTGCTGTATCTCTACACAGTAGAGTGTATACTCTGTGGAGTATCTGCTGTGTCTACACAGTAGAGTATATACTCTGTGGAGTATCTGCTGTATCGCTACACGGTAGAGTGTATACTCTGTGGAGTATCTGCTGTATCTCTACACAGAAGAGTGTATACTCTGTGGAGTATCTGAGCACTCCACACTGCACATACAGTCCTCCCATGATATACTGGCACAATCAAAATCCATGGGTAGAAGTAAAAAAAAATGGCAAAGGCATATGAGATTTTTTAAATATTTATTTAACTAGGCAAGTCAGTTAAGAACAAATTCTTATTTTACAATGACGGCCTACCCTGGCTAAACCCTCCCCGAACCCGGACGACGCTGGGCCAATTGTGATACAGCCCAAGATCGAACCAGGGTCTGTAAAATAAGCCATAGATTCAAAAATGTGCCTAAATACACAACGAAAGGAATGACTTAACTCCTAGGTTTAGTTATTACAGCATGCTTGAGCAGAGGGTTTAAGATGGGAGTCAAATACCATCTATGGGAGGATGTTTGTATAAACTGAATTGTCAGTTAGTAAATTTGGGGTTATCACAGGGGCAGTGCAGTGCAGGAGTACCACTACAACTTTTAAATTAATCAGGATACCAAACTAGCTTCTGAGAGATCTGATTAACGATTCACAAAATAATGAAATCTGAGATAATAACGCAGAAGAACATAGAGTAAAGGACCTCTCGAACAGTAGACGTCTGTGTGTCCTCTCTGGCTCATTATTCCCAAATTGTACCAGGGGCGTAATGGCCAAGCCAAAGAGGCATTGGCAGCACACCCAGAGAGAGGCAGCCTTCTGGACCATACTCAGACTGCAGAGAAAATAGATCTGAGACGCCTTTATCAAACTTCAACATCCCGGGATGCCATAGTCCCTGGGCGAAAGAAGTCTATCCTCGTAGAAGAAGTTCTAGCAGCAAATTGCAAGCTTCTAATTTTTGGGAGACGAAAGGAAAGGAGACCAGACGAGCAAAGATGAGACGAGAGGAGAGCAAAGGCCACCTAGCTATAGTTACACACCACTCTATGCTTATTGTGAAACAGAGAGTAGGTGGTGGACCACTCTATGCTTATTGTGAAACAGAGAGTAGGTAGTGGACCACTGTGAGCTTATTGTGAAACAGAGAGTAGGTAGTGGACCACTGTGAGCTTATTGTGAAAAAGAGAGTAGGTAGTGGACCACTCTATGCTTATTGTGAAACAGAGAGTAGGTAATGGACCACTCTATGCTTATTGTGAAACAGAGAGTAGGTAGTGGACCACTGTGAGCTTATTGTGAAAAAGAGAGTAGGTAGTGGACCACTCTATGATTATTGTGAAACAGAGAGTAGGTAGTGGACCACTGTGAGCTTATTGTGAAAAAGAGAGTAGGTAGTGGACCACTGTGAGAGTAGGTAATTATTGTGAAACAGAGAGTAGGTAATGGACCACTCTATGATTATTGTGAAACAGAGAGTAGGTAGTGGACCACCGTGAGCTTATTGTGAAACAGAGAGTAGGTGGTGGACCACTGTGAGCTTATTGTGAAACAGAGAGTAGGTAGTGGACCACTCTATGATTATTGTGAAACAGAGAGTAGGTAGTGGACCACTCTATGCTTATTGTGAAACAGAGTAGGTAGTGGACCCCTCTATGCTTATTGTGAAACAGAGAGTAGGTAGTGGACCACTCTATGCTTATTGTGAAACAGAGAGTAGGTAGTGGACCACTCTATGCTTATTGTGAAACAGAGAGTAGGTAGTGGACCACCCTATGCTTATTGTGAAACAGAGAGTAGGTAGTGGACCACCCTATGCTTATTGTGAAACAGAGAGTAGGTAATGGACCACTCTATGATTATTGTGAAACAGAGAGTAGGTAGTGGACCACTGTGAGCTTATTGTGAAAAAGAGAGTAGGTAGTGGACCACTGTGAGAGTAGGTAATTATTGTGAAACAGAGAGTAGGTAATGGACCACTCTATGATTATTGTGAAACAGAGAGTAGGTAGTGGACCACCGTGAGCTTATTGTGAAACAGAGAGTAGGTGGTGGACCACTGTGAGCTTATTGTGAAACAGAGAGTAGGTAGTGGACCACTCTATGATTATTGTGAAACAGAGAGTAGGTAGTGGACCACTCTATGCTTATTGTGAAACAGAGTAGGTAGTGGACCCCTCTATGCTTATTGTGAAACAGAGAGTAGGTAGTGGACCACTCTATGCTTATTGTGAAACAGAGAGTAGGTAGTGGACCACTCTATGCTTATTGTGAAACAGAGAGTAGGTAGTGGACCACCCTATGCTTATTGTGAAACAGAGAGTAGGTAGTGGACCACCCTATGCTTATTGTGAAACAGAGAGTAGGTAATGGACCACTCTATGATTATTGTGAAACAGAGAGTAGGTAGTGGACCACCCTATGCTTATTGTGAAACAGAGAGTAGGTAGTGGACCACTGTGAGCTTATTGTGAAACAGAGAATAGGTAGTGGACCACTCTATGCTTATTGTGAAACAGAGAGTAGGTAGTGGACCACTATGATTATTGTGAAACAGAGAATAGGTAGTGGACCACTCTATGCTTATTGTGAAACAGAGAGTAGGTAGTGGACCACTCTGTGCTTATTGTGAAACAGAGAGTAGGTAGTGGACCACTCTATGCTTATTGTGAAACAGAGATTAGGTAGTGGACCACTCTATGATTATTGTGAAACAGAGAGTAGGTAGTGGACCACTCTGTGCTTATTGTGAAACAGAGAGTAGGTAGTGGACCACTCTATGCTTATTGTGAAACAGAGATTAGGTAGTGGACCACTCTATGCTTATTGTGAAACAGAGAGTAGGTAGTGGGGAGGTCTTGAGGAGGAACTGCTTTTAGGCAAACTCTGAACAACTCAAAGACATTCCACATATTTGTCTTCAAGGCTTTTTGAATGAATAGCACTTTACCCTTCTACCTACTCCAACCTCACTGCAATACATTTGTAATACCAAAAGCTTACCTTGACTTGGAAGAGTTCCAGTGTTGTGTTGGAAAGTCAGAGCCAGCTAACTAATATAGCATCTCTCTGTTTGAGCAGGGTGTTTCAGTAGGTTAAACTAGCTAGCTGCATTTGCTAGCTAAGTAAATGAAACTGAAAGTAAAGACATTTCTCTCTCTCTACTTCTCTCTTGCTTCTACTTCATTTTGGAAGAAATTAATCTGTTCAAAACTGCTCAACTATTGTCTTTCACTCTCTTTGAGTCAACTACTCACCACATTGTATACACTGCAGTGATAGCTAGCTGTTGCTTATGCTTTCAGTACTAGATGAATTATCTGATCCTTTGATTGGGTGACAACATGTCAGTTCATGCTGCAAGAACTCTGATGGGCTGGTGGACGTCCCCCGGAAGTTGTCATAATTACTGTGTAAGTCTATGGAAGTGGGTGAGAACCATGAGCCTCCTAGGTGTTGTATTGAAGTCAATGTACCCAGAGGAGGACAGAAGCTAGCTAGCTAGCATAGTTTTATCTAAAAATGATAACTTTTTAAATGTTATACTATTTTAATTTGAATGAAAATCACTGAGGAGGATGGTCCTACACTTCCTCCTCTGAGGAGCCTCCACTGAAGTTGTCGTACCTTCAGGCAGCAGACGCCATTATAGAGTTCCACTTCATTCAGCAAAACAACAAGAAACTGCCTTTGCAGTGGGGTAAGGAACGAAAACACTGGACACTAGAGAATTGCCTGGTCTGATGAGTCCTGGTTCCTGCTGTTTCACACTGATGGAAGGACTAGGGTATGGAGAAAACCACATGAGTACATGCATCCATCTAGCGTGTCAACATTACAGGCTAGTGGTGGTGTGATGGTGTGGGATGTGTTTTCATGGCACACACTGGGCCCCTTGATCAAAGTGAAGCAATGTTTGAATGCCACAGGATATCTGAGCATCATTGCCAATCAGGTGCATCCCTTCATGGCAGCAGTGTATCCATCTCCAAATGGATTTTATTTGCAGGATAATGCTCCATGCCACAAGGATAGGATTGTCCAGGAATGGTTCCACGAACATGACAGTGAATTCAGCTTACTGTAGTGGCCTGCCCAGTCACCAGATGGCAATTCAATTGAGCATCTGCGGGATGAGATTGAACAAGCTATTCGGAGTAGAGATCCACTACCAGCCAACTTGACACAACCGTGGGAAGCATTGTAGTCAACATGGGCCAGCATCCCTGTGGAACGCTATCGAAACCTTGTATTGTCCATGCCCCGACAAATTGAGGCTGTTCTGAGGACAAAAAGGGGTGCAACTCAATATTAGGTAGGTGTTCCTAATGTTTTGTACACTCAGTGTATATTTCCACAATATGAGGTTGAAATAATACTGTAAAAAAATATATTATGATAATGCTCTTTAAGTGTACATTTTCTGCCTATTTTAAGAGCATTTTGGCCTGCCTGGTGACATCACCAGGTGGTAAATTAGTTAGTAGACCAATAAGAAATAGAGTTCCAGACCTCTTCTGTTAATTTTCAGTTTCCCCCTCCCCACTCAGACCACTCAAAGACAGCCCTAGCAAAATTCTTGCTTGAGAAAATACTATTTTCCTAAGAAACTATTTTTGTTTCTTTTTTGACCATTTTAATTGAAAACAATTACAGTAAGGTAAATTGTTACCCAGAAATATTGAAATAAAAACAGCTGCATTGGACCTTTAAGTAAATACTATAGTACTAGTCCCCAACCTTCCTCCCTCTTGTTTTCCAGGTGTTGATGTTGTGGTGTTGGACTGGAGTGCTGTGTTGTATGCTCCACCAAGTGTGATTGCATGATGATCAATCACGATGAACAATATAGTTTGTAGCATCTAAAAAAAACTTGATTTACACTGAAAGGGATAGTTACATAGGAAAAAAAACACAAGGCATTTCTTCCTAGGTTTTGGCCTTTCTAGGGAGTTTTTCCTAGCCACCGTGCTTCTACACCTGCACTGCTTGCTGTTTGGGGTTTTAGGCTGGGTTTCTGTACAGCACTTTGAGATATCAGCTGATGTAAGAAGGGCTATATAAATACATTTGATTTGATTTGATTTGAAGGCATGTATCCTCAAAAGGATTGAAATGAGCAGTCAACAATCAACTCAAAGTGCATAGCAGGATCATTGAAGTTTGTATTCTCTTTGCCTGTTTTGAACTTTTTCACAAGTGTTCTGGTTCTGGATTTTGTTTAGGAATGTGGATATACTGAATCTCTGCTCAGACAAGGATTCTGCGAAAATGTTTCTTGTAGACAACCTCCATCTCTGAGAGTTAGCCGACATGATCTAAAGTAGGTACCCCTGTAACACAGAGATGTGTATAGATGCATGAATGGCCTTATTGATCTCCCTGTGTGTGCTTCCTCTTCACTCATTGGTGTCTTCTATGTTTCCTGCTGGAGTGTGCGGTTGCCATGACGGCAGGACCGAGAGACGTTGCATTCGAAACACGGTTGGTGCAGTGTTGGGAAAGACATGCCTCAGAAGAGAAGCCTTGGGTTGTTATTCCCTGTTGGTATTTCATCCTCCTCTTCTTACATCTTTGTTAAAGTGAAATAATAATTCTGCTAAGAGTTTACACAGACACAAATATTAAGTTATATTTAATACCATTGTGAAAATAAAAAAATTAAAATGTATTGCTGTTTATATCATGACACTATGCGAGACCCAAATGCAGACACAGGAGGCAGATGGTTGAAGTTTAAGATGTTTAATAAATGCAAAGCGAATAGGCAAGAGAATGGTTGTGGACAGGCAAAAGGTCATAACCAGATCACAGTCCAGTGGCAGGCAGGCTCGAGGTCAGGGCAGGCAGAATGGTCAGGCAGGACTAGAAAAAGTAGAAAAGCCAAAGCAGGAAAACGGGAAAAAAACGCTGGTAGGCTTGGACATACAAGACGAACTGGCACAGAGAGACAGGAAACACAGGGATAAATACACTGGGGAAAACAAGCGACATCTGGAGAGGGTGGAGACATTAACAAGGACAGGTGTAAGAGATCAGGGTGTGACAGTTTACTGTGATCAGTAAATGTTATCAAGTTACAAACAGATTATATAATAAGGTGTGTGTCACGCCCTGACCTTAGAGACATTTATTTTCCTCTAGTTTGGTTAGGTCAGGGTGCGATGTGGGGTGGGCAATCTAGTTTTTCTATTTCTTTGTTTTGGCTGAGTGTGGTTTCCAATCAGAGGCAGCTGTCCATCGTTGTCTCTGATTGGGAACCATACTTAGGGAGCCCTTTTTCCCTCCTTGAGTTGTGGGATCTTGTTTTTGCATAGCTGCCTTTGAGCAGCACCAGAGCGTCACGTTTCTTTCTGTTTTACCTGTTTATTGGTTTTGTTCGGTTTTTCTTCAATAAAGTATGTGGAATTACCGGCCCGCTGCGCCTTGGCTTATATATGACAGGGAGTTCGAAGATAGCGAACGTGACAGTGTGAATGATTGATGGACATATCAAATGATATGTAATGGCTAACAACATTATTTTTATAGGTAGATATTAAGTAAAGGTTGTCATGACGTTGCCCTCTGGGTTTCATATGCACCATCCCCCTACCTACCTCCCCCTACCCAGGCCCTGTGAGAGGGGTCGTAAAATTCCAAAGGGGAATGTCCTGCCTCACAGGCCACAGTATAAAGAGACAGAGTGTTTTCATGGAGAGAACAAAGGATTCTTCCACATCACAGAATTGGAGAACCGAATGACATTTATGTTCTGGAGAAGGTATAAAAGATCAGTGAAGTATCCAGCTACGAACTGGTCCGCTTGGTACAATTTTGTGAGGCTCATTAGAGACAATATGGCCATATTACCATACTAAGGTTTATATACTAGCCTCAGTGATGAGACTTATATCTAATGGTTGTATAAAATGATTTAATAAGATTTAAGCTATTTGGAATATGTGGAGATGCTATGTACTGATGTTAATGTGAGAGAATTGTATTTCTGTACAAAGCTTAACATCCCTGGGCGAGAATCGTGTGGCGCGAAATACAAATACCTAAAAAATGCTATAACTTCAATTTCTCAAACATATGACTATTTTACACCATTTTAAAGACAAGACTCTCGTTAATCTAACCACATTGTCCGATTTCAAAAGGCTTTACAGCGAAAGCAAAACATGACATTATGTCAGGAGAGTACCCTGACAAAAATAATCACACAGCCATTTTCAAAGCAAGCATATATGTCACAAAAACCAAAACCACAGCTAAATGCAGCACTGACCTTTGATGATCTTCATCAGATGAAACTCCTAGGACATTACGTTATACAATACATGCATGTTTTGTTCAATCAAAATCATATTTATATCAAAACCCAGCTTTTTACATTAGCATGTGATGTTCAGAACTAGCATACCCACCGAAAACTTCCGGTGAATTTACTAAATAGATACAGAACTACATTATGCAATCGCGGTGTCAGATTTTAAAATAGCTTTTCGGCGAAAGCACATTTTGCAATATTCTGAGTACATAGCTCGGCCATCACGGCTAGCTATTTTGACACCCACCAAGTTTGGGACTCACTAAACTCAGAATTACTATTAGAAAAATTGGATTACCTTTGCTGTTCTTCGTCAGAATGCACTCCCATGACTTCTACTTCAACAACAAATGTTGTTTTGGTTCCAAATAATCCATAGTTATATTCAAATAGCTCCGTTTTGTTTGTGCGTTCAGGTCACTATCCGAAGGGTGATGCGCGAGCGCATTTCGTGACAAAAAATTCAAAATATTCCATTACCGTACTTAGAAGCATGTCAAACGCTGTTTAAAATCAATTGTTAAGCTATTTTTCTCATAAAATAGCGATAATATTCCAACCGGGCGACGTTGTATTCATTCAAAGACTGAAAGAAAAAAATTGAGAATTCTCTTGAACGCGCATCAGTCTCACTGTCCCCAGGCTGACCACTCACAAACTCTGCTGCTGTTCTTTGCCAAGAGACAGCAGACACCCCATTCCACTTTCTGGCGGCTTTAGAGAGCCAATGGGAGCCTTAGAAAGTGTCACGTTACAGCACAGATGCTGTATTTTCGATAGAGATGCAAGAGAAGGACAACAAATTGTCAGACAGGGCCCTTCCTGTATGGAATCTTCTCAGGTTTATGCCTGCCATATGAGTTCTGTTATACTCACAGACACCATTCAAACAGTTTTAGAAACTTTAGAGTGTTTTCTATCCAAATCTACTAATTATATGCATATTCTCGTTTCTGGACAAGAGTAGTAACCAGTTTAAATTGGGTACGTTTTTTATCCGGCCGTGCAAATACTGCCCCCTAGCTCCAACAGGTTTAACTCAGTCATCGGCACGCCCCTAGGTACACAGACAGGACAAGGCGCCATGTGACAAGCTTTTCTATGTTCAGTATAAAACCCCCACCCAGAATTTATTTCTTCAGACCAGCTTACCTCAGAAGAGAGAGCCAAGGTTTGACCATGCATCCCTCTACTGAAGTTTAACCATACCACGTGGTTAAACTTTTAAAATATCGATACCGACAGAATAATAACAAGTCTTTGATATTAATTAATAGTCTGCAGCTAGAAATTCGGTATCATTGAACGCGAAGACCGACGAAACATCCATTCTATAACGACATTAATGAATGTCGCTTTGAAAGATCCATTCTAACAGAGAGAGAGTGAGAGAACGTGGACAAAAACTCTCCAACAGGACAGAAACTCTCCAACAAGGATCCCGACGACACACTGAGCGTAAATATATATTGATTGCAATTGTTCCCGAATGAGTGAGCGTTCATGTGCAAAGGATTAGCATATCAATTGTTAATATTTATCAACTCTGTTGTGCCTTCTCCGCTGACCCCCCACTACTCTTTTGTTTAACAAGCCGCCATGCCGGTTTAGCCCACTAGGGCACATTCCTCTACCATTTTGTAACGATATCTACTGTTTGTATGCTTTCTGTGAATGACTTAGTTTAGTAAATAAATTATTTTAAGACAATTGATGTATGGATGACTTAGTGAAAACTGGGTTCGTGCAGATAACAACAATTTATGACATTTGGAATGAGACTGGACGAGGTAAAGAATACACCATTTAAACCAGAAGATAACCGGTCAGATACTATAATACAATATAATATATAATGTTATAATATAGGAAAGTTATATTAGGAAAAGTATAACTTTGTAATCTGAAAATTTTCCTTGGTGCCCCGATCTCCTAGTTAATTACAGTTAAACGATTAATCAGTTTAATCGTGTAATAATAATTACAGGGAGTAATTTGATAAACATGTCTTCAGTTTAATGGTGTCCAAAGACACGACAAGGTTATACTAATTGTTTGGCCGGTGCAGGCCGTCATTGTAAATAAGAATTTGTTCTTAACTGACTTGCCTAGTTAATAATATATAATAATACCTTTATTTAAGTAAAGTCAACAGTAGCTAGGTTTCCATTAACCTGTACTGGGATTTTTTGGTCGACATTTAGACAGTAGATGCGACAGTGCCTGCTACAATGTGTTTCCATTCAACTGTCTTGTGTCGATAAAAACAGCTGGACGTAATGAGGTCACACCTAAAAAGAAACACATTTTCGCAAAAACCTAGAATGCTGAATAAACGTGAAGTGGTTGAATTGTTTCCATTATCCATTTAGGAAAATTAGGCATTAATAAAGTGGTGAAAGCCTGTATTCCCTCCCACTTATCTGTGTCATGTCTCAGGTATCCTGCAAAAGCCAGCATGGATAGAATGCAAGAATTGACTAATATTTGCCATATTCTAATAATTCTCATGTGCCTACTTATTTTCACAGTCCTCGTCATGGTGTAACTTGTACTCATGTAGGCCTAGAAACAATTTGATGGTGACACTTAAAATTGCAATGTAAAACAATTAAGGCATTTTTGAAAGTCAAGACAATCATTGTCTTTAAGAACATTCACAGATGATGCTTGTTCTGCGGAAGCCGGAAAACACGACAAACAAGGGCGTAGTAAATGGATTTATTTTTATCTTTATTTAACCTGGCTTGTCAGTTAAGAACAAATACCTTATTTTCAATGACGGCCTAGGAACAGTGGGTTAACTGCCTTGTTCCGTGGCAGAATGACAGATTTTTACCTTGTCAGCTTGGCGATTTGATCTTGCAACCTTTCGGTTACTAGTCCAACACGCTAACCACTTGGCTACCTGCCGAACAGATGCAATACTACTATCCAAAGGAACTTACTGTTTCTCCATGCTCTTATGCACTCCTTTCCACTCTTTTATCTTAGTTGGGTAACACTTTACTGTACAGTAGGTGTCCTTATGCATGCATTCATAAAGCCTTTACAACAGTACTATAATGTTTCATTTGTCCTTAAAAAATATATATATCCTAAGTACATCTGTGCTTTGCTGTTGAGTCTTGGATCCTCAACTCATCCTGTGGTATAAGCACATTCACAACTGTTTTATAACACCTCAAATGAATGTTTCTTTAGTTAAGGTGTCTGTGCACAATGTATATGACATGGTTATGACATCCATCATTCCATTCAATGTAATAATGTGACACAGAGGTTGGTAAATGACATAACACCCTGTTATAACATCTGGTATATAGACTCTTATGTAGCATGTAATAACATAAGTTGTCATGCAGACTGTGTAATTACATTTACATTTTAGTCATTTAGCAGACGCTCTTATCCAGAGCGACTCACAGTAGTGAATGCATAGATTTCATAAATGTTTTTCCCATACTGGTCCCCCGTGGGAATTGAACCCACAACCCTGGCATTGCAAACACCATGCTCTACCAACTGAGCCACACGGGACCGTAATAGCAGTTGTTATTAATAGTTGACATTAGAGCATACTGTATGACAACAGGATGAACAGACATTTTTAGCACCCATATAACTGGTTGTATAACATCTCATGCCGTGACTCATAACTATTTAAAACGACTTATGACAGCTTATGACAAATGTTATAATGTGTTATATAGCTTTTATAAAGACGTTATGAATGCATGCATAAGGACACCTACAGTAAAGTGTTACCTTCACGGAGGCATCCAGTCAGTTTGGTTTTCCCAGTCCCATAACGTTGAGTGATGGTTGGCCGAATGTGCAAAATGAAACCCCAGGTATATGATGTAATGATGCATTTCCGAAATTGCATGTGACCCCAGCTAAAGACACTGGCCACCTCGTTAAATGCAAATGGTAAAGCATGTCTAATTCTTCCACTCCATTTAGACTTATAATTCTACGCATATGTAGTTATCATGTTATCACAAATGTAAAGTGAACTTGAATTCTAAAGGAAAGTGTTAACAAGACACTGTTGCGTTTGTCACAGGTCAGAAAATGGAAACGCAGTCAAGCAGACTTCAACATGCATGTCTCGTCACGCATTAATTAACAGTGAGAAAAAAAAACTGGTTGGAACAAAACAAGAGAATTATCCTCTGAGATAGAATGTGTCACCTCTTCCGTTTTCACACCTTCAGAGATCAAAAGTGAGTGCCATTTTGGAGCCAGTATTCTGACAGGATTCTTGTCAGGAAAGACAGCTGTATTTAGAGAACTGGAATGGTCAGCCTGAAAGAGAGCAACACTCAAGCTGCCGGGGTCAAAGGTTCAACCATGCATCCAGCAAAATTAAGTGCAATTTACTCTAAACTGTGGGAGGTTACCGTGATGTTTATTCTATCCACCTCTAACCTCATCACTTCTAACTAGGCTACATCAGTCTGTAGAGATGTGTTGAAGACATTACTGTTTCAATGTGAAAAAAAGGTACATATTAACACTTTATTCATGCAAATGAATGAAATATAATAATAACGTGTATGAATATAAAAAAGGTTACCAAAAGTAGGTTAAGGGGAATTTTCTTCCTTTGTGTGATACAACACCTACCCATACAATATCCTGTGATATGATTGGCTCACCAGACTATGGGATAACCTTTTGCTTCTCTTACCCATCATACATTATCATTTACCCAACACCCTGATATGGTCCCGTAGTTATCTTCATCCTATTTCCACCAATCTGTCAAAGTTGAATCCGCTGCGGTAGATCAGGATTAAGGCCGGCCCCCTGTCACTGTGACCCACCCAGGAAACTGTACACACTGTGCACGTTACGGATAGGCAGATGATGCCGTGCTGGACTACGGATAGACAGCTGATACTGCGCTGGACTACGGATAGGCAGCTGATGCCGTGCTGGACTACGGATAGGCAGCTGTTGCCGTGCTGGACTACGGATAGACAGATGATGCCGTGCTGGACTACGGATAGGCAGATGATGCCGTGCTGGACTACGGATAGACAGCTGATGCTGCGCTGGACTACGGATAGGCAGCTGATGCCGTGCTGGACTACGGATAGGCAGCTGTTGCCATGCTGGACTACGGATAGACAGCTGATGCTGCGCTGGACAATGGACAGGCAGCTGATGCCGTGCTGGACTACGGATAGGCAGCTGATGCTGCGCTGGACTACGGATAGGCAGCTGGAAAAGGTCCACATGAGTCAACTGGCAAGTCCCCTCCACAAACGGATATATTTTAACGGGAGCCCCAGGCAAGGCCAGTTAATACATATTCAACTTGACAGGCTAGCCAAGAGGAAACAAGACCAATGACCCGGATTGATCTGCTCTGATGCAGGACTAGAGAGCGAGCTAGAGCAACCAAGTGTTTTTCCACACTCTTTTTCACCCATATTTGTATCAAATTTTTTAGGGTTGATGGTAATCTTTCTTTCCCTTTCTCTAAATAAACTCTTGCAGTAGGGAGACTCTTGCAGTAGGGAGACTCTTGCAGGAGGGACACTCTGAGGTAGGGAGACTTTGAGGTTGGGATACCTTGAGGTAGGGAGACTCTGAGGTAGGGAGACTCTGAGGTAGGGAGACTGAGGCAGGGAGACTCTGATGCAGGGAGACTCTGAGGTAGGGAGACTGAGGTAGGGAGACACTGAGGTCGGGAAACTCTGAGGTCGGAAGACTGAGGTTGGGAGACTGAGGTAGGGAGGCTTTGAGGTAGGGAGACTCTGAGGTAGGGAGACTCATGCAGTAAGGAGACTCTTGCAGTAAGGAGACTCTTGCAGTAGGGAGACTCTTGCAGTAGGGAGACTCTTGCAGTAGGGGGACTCTGTGGTAGGGAGACTTTGAGTCAGCGAGACTTTGAGGTAGGGAGACTATGAGGTCGGGAGACTCTGAGGTAGGGAGACTCTTAGGTAGGGAGACTGAGGTAGGGAGACTCTTAGGTAGGGAGGCTTTGAGGTAGGGAAACTTTGAGGTTGGGAGTCTTTGAGATAGGGAAACTTTGAGGTAGGGAGACACTGAGGTAGGGAGACCCTGAGGTAGGGAGACTTTGAGGTAGTGAGACTCTTGCAGTTGAGCGTCTCTTGCATTAGGGAGACTTTGAGGTAGGGATACTTTGAGGTAGGGATCCTTTGAGATAGGGAGTTCTTGGAGTAGGGAGAATGTGAGGTAGTGAGACTTTAAGGTAGGGAGACTCTGAGGTAGGGAGACTGAGGTAGGGAGACTCTGAGGTAGGGAGACTTTGAGATAGGGAGACTATTGCTGTAGGGAAACTTTGAGGTAGGGAGACTTTGAGATAGGGAGACTCTTGCATTAGGGAGACTTTGAGGTAGTGAGGCTCTTGCAGTAGAGATACTTTGAAGTAGGGAGACTTTGAGGTAGGGATACTTTGAGGTAGGGAGTTCTTGCAGTGGTGAGACTTTGAGGTAGGGAGACTTTGAGGTAGGGATACTTTGAGGTAGGGATACTTTGAGGTAGGGAGTCTCTTGCAGTAGGGAGACTCTTGCAGTAGGGAGACTTTAAGGTAGGGAGACTCTTGCAGTAGTGAGACTTTGAGGTAGGGAGACTCTTGCAGTAGGGAGACTTTGAGATAGGGAGTCTCTTGCAGTAGTGAGACTCTTGCAGTAGTGAGCATCTTGCAGTAGGGAGACTTTGAGGTAGTGAGACACTTGCAGTTGAGCGTCTCTTGCAGTAGGAAGACTTTGAGGTAGGGAGACTTTGAGGTGGGGAGACTGTGAGGTAGGGAGACTCTTGCAATAGGGAGACTGAGGTAGGGAGACTTTGATGTAGGGAGACTTTTTCAGTAGGGAGACTCTGAAGTAGGGATTTTTTGATGTAGGGAGACTCTAAGGTAGGGAGACTCTTGCATTAGGGTGCCTTTGAGGTAGTGACACTCTTGTAGTAAAGTCTCTTGCCGTAGGGAGACTTTGAAGTAGGGAGACTTTGAGGTTGGGAGTTCTTGCAGTAGTAAGACTTTGAGGTAGGGACACTTTTAGGTACGGAGACTGAGATAGGGAGACTTTGAGATAGGGAGACTGAGATAGGGAGACTCTTGCAGTAGGGAGACTTTGAGGTAGGGAGATTCTGAGGTAGGGAGACTTTGAGGTAGGGAGACTGAGGTTGGGAGACTTTGACATCGGGAGACTCTGAGGTAGGGAGACTGAGGTAGGGAGACTGTTGCAGTAGGGAGACTGTTGCAGTAGGGAGCCTTTGAGGTAGGGATACTCTTGCAGTAGGGAGCCTCTTGCAGTAGGGATACTCTTGCAGTAGGGAAACTTTAAGGTAGGGAGACTTGCAGTAGTGAAACTTTGAGGTAGGGAGACTTGCATTAGGGAGACTTTGAGGTAGGGAGTCTCTTGCAGTAGGGAGAATTTGAGGTAGGGAAACTCTTGCCGTAGAGAGCCTTTGGGGTAGCGAGACTTGCAGTATGGAGACTTTAAGGTAAGGAGACTGTGAGGTAGGGAGACTGAGGTACGGAGATTTTGAGGTAGAAAGACTCTTGCTGTAGGGAGCTGTACTTGACGCTGTTTTCCTCTCCGCTACAGTTCTGCCTGCCTTGACTCTGGTCCCTGTCTCCAGTCCGACTTCTCGTCAGTCCTGCTACTCTGTCCTTGATTCCCCACTCTACGTTCCCTTGGATTCCCCTCTGGACCAGCTTACCCTGTCCCCACACCTCTCTTTCCAGCCTCAGCCTCTGCACCTGGTTTCCAGCAACCCGCCCGAGCTTCCCCTGGCCTGCACTCAATCTTCCCCCTGTGTTTAAATAAATACCTTGGTTACCTCATCCCAGTCTCCTCGTCTGAGTCTGCTCTTGGGTTGACCTGTTCCGCTCCGCATGACAGTACGATCTGGCCCAAGACATTAACAATGTAGACTCAGATCCTCACCACCAAACCCTCGCCGGGCCAAGGCGCCCTGCTCGAGCAACATGACCAAGCCCTGAAAACCCTTCTGGACCACGTCAAGGAGTTTTCATGAAGCCTGTCTGACCTGCAGGGCCGAACCTTCGCCTGGAACTCGCAACCAGACCCTAGTTCGCCTCCTCTGCTCCGTGAGCCGTTCGTTCCGGCCCCCGAGCGTTATGACGGCAATCTCCGAGCTTGCAGAGCCTTTTTGTTAGAATGTTCGCTGGTATACGAGCAACAGCACTACGCTTATGCTAGTGAACGGGCCAAGATTTCCTTCCTGATTGGCAGCCTCTGTGGAGCAGCACTTTCTTGGGCTGTGTGGGAGAGACAGTCCCCTGTCTGCTCCTCCTACTCCAGCTTCACAGAGGAGATGCGTCTTTGACCACGCTACTTGCGGTAAGGATGCTGCCAGCGACTCCTGTCCATCCGTCAAGGCTCCCATATTGTCGCTGAAATGGCATTCGAGTTTTGCACCCTCGCTTCTGAGAGTGGCTAGAATGAGGAGGCCCTTCAGGGAACATTCCAGAACGCTCTCACCGAAACCATCAAGGATGAGTTGGTGTCCAGGGATGAGCCTGATGGACTCGAGGAGCTCATCTCTCTCACCATCCGCATCGACAACCGTCTCCGTGAGCATCGGATAGAGAGGGCAGAACCCGAACGCATACGGCTCGACCGGGCCCGTCTCTCTCCTGAGGAGAGGCAGCAGTGAGTCAGCACTAGGAGCTGTCTATACTGTGGCCAGGTTGGTCACTTTGTCTCCAATTCTTCACTGCGGCCAGCTAAAGGGGGTGGCTTGGCTGTTGTGGGGGATATACTGTTAAGTCAAAGCGCTGGTCCGTCTTCCCCCAGACCCTTGCTTGACAGCACTCTTGTATGGCAAAGCCAGGCTTTTTTTCTACCTGCCCTCATCGACTCGGGAGCCGACGAGAGTTTCCTAGACCGAGGTGTTGTTACCCAGTTGGGTCTGGACACTGTTCCACTCGATTCACCCCTCGATGCCAACACTCTCAATGGACAGCTCCTAGCCGTGTCAGTGAGAGAACCGTGCCGGTCATCCTACGTCTCTCTGGGAATCACCAGGTAAGGATCAGTCTCCACATAATCGACCTCCCTCGCTCTCCCCTGGTTCTTGGCTATCCTTGGTTAAAGCTGCACAACCCCCAGATCGACTGGACCGCTGGAAGGGTCATCACTTGGAGTACATCTTGTCACTCTAATTGTCTACATTCTGCCCTTCCCCCTGCCTTGTCTGTGCCCCAGTCCATTCCTGAACCCCCGGACCTGTCATCAGTTCCTCCAGAGTATCACGATCTAGCACCTGTGTTCAGCAAGCACCACACCCTGTCTCTGGAAACTCATCGGCCCTACGACTGCGCTATTGACCTCCAGCCTGAAGCTTCTCTCCCCTGTAGCCAGTTGTATAACCTCTCTCGCTCCAAGCAAGAGGCCATGGAGGGGTACATCCAGGGTTCCCTGGCTGCAGAACATGTCTGGCCTTCTTCCTCTCCGGTAGTGGCTGGTTTTTTCTTTGTCAAGAAAAAAGATGGGTCACTGAGGCCGTGCATAGACTTCCGTGGGCTGAATAGGATCACTGTTAGGAACAAGTATCCCTTGCCACTCATCAGTTCTGCTTTTGCCCCCCCCCCCCCCCCAATGGAGCCACAGTGTTCACTAAACTCGAACTCTGGAATGCCTACCACCTTGTCCTCATCAGAGAGGGAGGGACGAGTGGAAAACGGCGTTCAACACACCACTTGGACACTTTGAGTATTTGGTCATGCTGTTTGGTCTCACTAATGCTCCTGCTGTTTTCCAGAGCCTGGTTAACCTCTCTAGGGTAGGGGGCAGTATTTGCACGGCCGGATAAAAAACGTACCCGATTTAATCTGGTTACTACTCCTGCCCAGTAACTAGAATATGCATATAATTATTGGCTTTGGATAGAAAACACCCTAAAGTTTCTAAAACTGTTTGAATGGTGTCTGTGAGTATAACAGAACTCATATGGCAGGCAAAAACCTGAGAAGATTCCATACAGGAAGTGACCTGTCTGACAAATTCTTGTTCATCTTGGCTCTTTTTATTGAAGACTGAGGATCTTTGCTGTAACGTGACACTTCCTACGGCTCCCATATGCTCTCAGAACCCGGGAAAAAGCTGAATGACGTAATTCAAGGCCCAGGCTGAAACACACAAGCGCGTTTGGCAAGTGCTCTATCAGAGGGCCGTTAGAATGAGGCTCGTGCATGAGGGGATAGCATGCTTTTACTTTCACTCTCTTTGTAATAAAAAACGATTTGCCGGTCGGAATATTATCGCTTTTTTACGAGAAAAATGGCATAAAAATTGATTTTAAACAGCGGTTGACATGCTTCGAAGTACGGTAATGGAATATTTAGAATTTTTTGTCACGAAATGCGCCGTGCTCGTAACCCTTATTTACCCTTTCGGATAGTGTCTTGAACTCACAAACAAAACGCCGCTATTTGGATATAACAATGGATTATTTGGGACCAAACCAACATTTGTTATTTAAGTAGAAGTCCTAGGAGTGCATTCTGACGAAGAACAGCAAAGGTAATAACATTTTTCTTATTGTAAATCTGACTTTGGTGAATGCTAAACTTGCTGGGTGTCTAAATAGCTAGCCCTGTGATGCCGGGCTATCTACTTAAAATATTGCAAAATGTGCTTTCACCGAAAAGCTATTTTAAAATTGGACATATCGAGTGCATAGAGGAGTTCTGTATCTATAATTCTTAAAATAATTGTTATGTTTTTTGTGAACGTTTATCGTGAGTAATTTAGTAAATTCACCGGAAGTGTTCGGTGGGAATGCTAGTCACATGCTAGTCACCTGCTAATGTAAAAAGCTGGTTTTTGATATAAATATGAACTTGATTGAACAGACATGCATGTATTGTATAACATAATGTCCTAAGATTGTCATCTGATGAAGCTCATCAAAGGTTAGTGCTGCATTTAGCTGTGGTTTGGGTTTATGTGACATTATATGCTAGCTTGAAAAATGGGTGTCTGATTATTTCTGGCTGGGTACTCTGCTGACATAATCTAATGTTTTGCTTTCGTTGTAAAGCCTTTTTGAAATCGGACAGTGTGGTTAGATTAACGAGAGTCTTGTCTTTAAAATGCTGTAAAATAGTCATATGTTTGAGAAATTGAAGTAATAGCATTTCTAAGGTATTTGAATAACGCGCCACGGGATTCAACTGGCTCTTGAGTAGGTGGGACGCAAGCGTCCCATCTAGCCCAGAGAGGTTAAGATCCACCCAACTTTCCATGTGTCCCTGATTAAACCTGTCTGCTCCAGTCCCATGTCTCCTCCTGCAGCAGCTCCTCCACTCCCTCGACTCATCGATGACCATCCTGCCTATACCGTCTGGTTGCTTTTGGATGTGCGCCGTCGGGGTCGCGGCTGGCAGTACCTTGTGGACTGGGAGGGATACGGGCCTGAGGAGCGCTGCTGGGTGCCCCGCCGTCACATTCTGGACCCCTCCCTCTTACGGGATTTCCATACCTCACAAACACATAAGCCTGGTTGAGCGGGGGGGTACTGTCACATCTGCTCCTGCCGCGCCCTCTAGTGCTCATCCGGTGTCTCCTTGACCTGCCTACACTCCCCCAGCGCTCTCTCCCTCTCTCTCTGTGTGTGTGTGTGTGTGTGTGATTGTGTGGGCGGAGACAGGTGTGCTGGAGTCAGAGCAGATCCCCACCAGCAACCTGTTCCATAATCAAGACCTCTACAAATACTCAGTCCTGACACTTCTACTCTGCCAGATCGTAATCTCTGCCCAGTCAGTCCATGGTTCTAGCCGTTGGTTACTGTTGTCCTGTTGTGCCTGTTTTCCCTTGCCTGACGCTGTTTTCCTCTCCGCTACAGTTCTGCCCGCTCTGACTCTGGTCCCTGTCTCTAGTCCGACTTCTCGTCAGTCCTGCTACTCTGTCCTGGATTCCCTACTCTACGCTCCCTTGGATTCCCCTCCGGACTTCCTTGGTTACCTCATCCCAGTCTCCTCATCTGAGTCTGCTCTTGGGTTTCCCTGTTCCACTCCGCGTGACAGGAACTCATTGTTTCTCCATGCTCTTATGCACTCCTTTCCACCCACAGCTTTTGATTAGGTGTGCAAATAGCTCTGCTTTTATCTTAGTTGGGTAACACTTTACTGTACAGCAGGTGTCCTTATGCATGCATTCATAAAGCCGTTACAACAGTACAATAATGTTTAATTTGTCCTTAATTACAGTTAAATGATTAATCAGTTTAATCACGTAATAATAATTACAGGGAGTAATTTGATAAACATGTCTTCAGTTTAATGGTACCCAAAGACACGACAAGGTTATACTAATTGTTTGGCCGGTGCAGGCCGTCATTGTAAATAAGAATTTGTTCTTAACTGACTTGCCTAGTTAAATAAAGGTATTATTATATATTATTAAGTAAAGTCAACAGTAGCTAGGTTTCCATTAACCTGTACTGGGATTTTTTGGTCGACATTTAGACAGTAGATGTGACAGTGTGTTTCCATTCAACTGTCTTGTGTCGATAAAAACAGCTAGACGTAATGAGGTCACACCTAAAAAGAAACACATTTTCGCAAAAACCTAGAATGCTGAATAAACGTGAAGTGGTTGAATTGTTTCCATTATCCATTTAGGAAAATTAGGCATTAATAAAGTGGTGAAAGCCTGTATTCCCTCCCACTTATCTGTGTCATGTCTCAGGTATCCTGCAAAAGCCAGCATGGATAGAATGCAAGAATTGACTAATATTTGCCATATTCTAATAATTGTCATGTGCCTACTTATTTTCACGGTCCTCGTTATGGTGTAACTTGTACTCATGTAGGCCTAGAAACAATTTGATGGTGACACTTAAAATTGCAATGTAAAACAATTAAGGCATTTTTAAAAGTCAAGACAATCCTTGTCTTTAAGAACATTCACAGATGATGCTTGTTCTGCGGAAGCCGGAAAACACGACAAACAAGGGCGTAGTAAATGGATTTATTTTTATCTTTATTTAACCTGGCTTGTCAGTTAAGAACAAATTCTTATTTTCAATGACGGCCTAGGAACAGTGGGTTAACTGCCTTGTTCCGTGGCAGAATGACAGATTTTTACCTTGTCAGCTTGGCGATTTGATCTTGCAACCTTTCGGTTACTAGTCCAACACGCTAACCACTTGGCTACCTGCCGAACAGATGCAATACTACTATCCAAAGGAACTTACTGTTTCTCCATGCTCTTATGCACTCCTTTCCACTCTTTTATCTTAGTTGGGTAACACTTTACTGTACAGTAGGTGTCCTTATGCATGCATTCATAAAGCCTTTACAACAGTACTATAATGTTTCATTTGTCCTTAAAAAATATATATATATCCTAAGTACATCTGTGCTTTGCTGTTGAGTCTTGGATCCTCAACTCATCCTGTGGTATAAGCACATTCACAACTGTTTTATAACACCTCAAATGAATGTTTCTTTAGTTAAGGTGTCTGTGCACAATGTATATGACATGGTTATGACATCCATCATTCCATTCAATGTAATAATGTGACACAGAGGTTGGTAAATGACATAACACCCTGTTATAACATCTGGTATATAGACTCTTACGTAGGGTTGGGTAGGTTACTTTCTAAATGTAATCCGTAACAGTTATTAGTAACCTGTCCAGAATTGTAATCAATAACGTACTTTTTGGATTACCCAAACTCAGTAACGTAATCTGATTAAATTCAGTTACTTTTAGATGACTTTCACCTTAATTAAGAGGCATTAGAAAAATACAAAAATGTATGTTACCAATTGAACAACATATATTGTAGGATAAATCACTGTTAAAGTTTACATAGCTGGCCATACATGGATGTTCAATTTTACTTTATGGGTTGGTTAGGTAGGCTTCTTCTAACCCATCGCTTTCTAATACATATAATATGATTTAATTATGTATTTACATTAATATATATAATTTATAAATAAATGGATGTAGCAACTACAGACTGCCCCTTTATGTCTATCAAAAGTGTGTGAGTTTGAGCATGTGTCCATTAGGTCTATGGATGTATTTTTTTATCAGCATGAATTAGATTGAGTAATAAAGGCCCTACTTTAATTCCATAGACTGGGATCCGCACTATGCAGGTGTTGCAAGAGCGCATTTTTCACTGGCTGTCCACTGGTTTCAAAAACAACGATTGATACGCAGCTTAAACTTCTTGAAATCAACCATTATTGAGTTCAAATATACATTTAGATTTGTGAACAGCCTTCCACAACAACACAATCCGTAAGGCGGAAATAGCTAAATGAGGAAGCAGCAGTGTGATTCACATCAATGCGCTTTGTAGATATCAATAATAAGTGATATCCGTATCGCCGTAGACGACACCACTGATGTTATCCTTACCTCCAAGCGTTTATTCAAGTTGGATAATCTTTGGATGCCGACAGCAGTCGCACCATTGGAAGACATAGCTTGGACTGTAGCCTACAAAAGCCTATTCCTGCTCTTTTCCCGTGATCCATCAAACACATTTGGTGTGTCATCATAGTGGACTCTGACTTGTGGTCAGACTCGCTCAGGTGGAACAGATTTAAACTTACGCCTTTTTTCAATGCTGATTTGAATGTCATTGAGACCTCTGGGGCCTCCCACTCCTCTTTCTATTCTGGTTAGAGCCAGTTTACGCTGTTCTGTGAAGGGAGTAGTACACAGCGTTGTACGAGATCTTCAGTTTCTTGGCAATTTCTCGCATGGAATAGCCTTCATTTCTCAGAACAAGAATAGACTGACGAGTTTCAGAAGAAAGTTCTTTGTTTCTGGCCATTTTGAATCTGTAATCGAACCCACAAATGCTGATGCTCCAGATACTCAACTAGTCAAAAGAAGGCCAGTTTTATTGCTTCTTTAATCAGGCACAACAGTTTTCAGCTGTGCTATCATTCCAAAAGGGTTTTCTAATGATCAATTAGCCTTTTAAAATGACAAACTTGGATTAGCTAACACAATGTGCCATTGGAACACAGGAGTGATGGTTGCTGATAATGAGCCTCTGTACACCTATGTAGATATTCCATAAAGAATCTGCCGTTTCCAGCTACTATAGTCATTTACAACATTAATAATGTCAACACTGTATTTCTGATCAATTTGATGTTATTTAAATGGACAAAAAATGTGATTTTCTTTCAAAACAAGGACATTTCTATGTGACCCCAAACTTTTGAACGGTAGTGTATATCTTTTTTTTTTTTTTACAAATATTAGAATACACTGTATGAGCCCAAGTCTGAAAAAAATAAAAAATAATGATTGTGCCATTATACAATACATAGCCTACTGGATATTACACATGGCAGGAAAACATAAAAAAATACTGATTTAAGATATGTTTTGAATATAACTGGTCTAGCCTATATTAAACAAATTCAGATTTAGCCTACTATTATAATACATTTATATTTGATTGTGTATGTATGCTGACTTTTTTAAGCTACATGCAGGGATTTACATTGTACACAAAAGACATGATCAACATGTTCGTACAAACTCACCCAATGCAAAACTCAAGAGGGGAGTTACATGCAGCCATCTAGGCAGCATATCAAAGATAAGCAAGACACAACAGCATTTCGCTTAGGGCTCCCAAAAGGTAGATGTGTGGACTCGAGTCACATGACTTGGACACACATTTGATGACTTGAGACTGGACTTGATAGAAAACAAAATGACTTGAGACTTGGACGTGGACTTGGAGCATCAAGATTCTGGACTCGACTTTGACTTGGGACTGATGACCTGAAATGATCTGGCCAGGCTTTCTAACGTTTTGTCACTCATTTTGTGGCCAAAGTCTCCATGGATTACTCTCCATGCAGTCAGATTGGCAGAAACGCACACAAACGTCAATCAACCAGGTTGGGTGCACTTGCACAGTGGGAGGATTAGATTATGCTGAGCCTCTGGGCACCAAGCATAGGCCGATCACTTCATCAGGCGAAAAGTGGGGAGGGAGGCGTGCCCTTCTCAAATCACACAGTATTCTGCACATCTCTGATATTTTTTCAACAAGGCAGCAAGGCAGCATTTTCATCCAGATAAAATACATGTTTGAATTTTCTAACTAGTTTTCATTGGGAAGGCAGATAAAAACGTTTTTATCTAAATCAATCCCTTTTGATTGGGAAAAAACTGAATCCTTGTACACATGCTTAATTACGTCACTTTTGTTTTGAGCCGACTTCGCTGTGGGCTTTGAAAGCAGCACCTGGCTCACCCCGGGAGGCAGCCAGGTTACAAATCGAATGCAATCAACTTTCAGCCAAGGCAAAACACGCCTACACTGGCGCCTGGTGGGATTAATATAATCCCCTCAAGGAGAAGGTTTTTAGGGGTTGCGATTGTGAAACAATGGGAAAAATAAATAAATCATACATATTTTAATAGGCCACACATAGCCTACAATTTTTATTTGACAGTATATTTATACCTTTGCTTATTCGATCTGGTCTCTAACATAGGCCTACGGCATTGCACCTCATTTTTGTTTCAAAAACATCGAGGCCGAATCTGTGCTTCTTGACTGTTGACCAATGACCAGTCATCAGCACTGGTGCGAAAAGGTGGGCACACATTTCATGATTAGTGACCAGAAAGCACTTATTACATTTTCTCTAGTTTTGCCTGACAAAAACAGAGTAGCCTACCTAAATTAATTATATCCATATAAAGTACTGTTTAGCAATTTGCTACGGACACATCTTTGCCACAACAACATCATGTTCAAATTTCAGATAGGCCTAGTTTGGGTGGGTTATAATTACATACCTCAGTGGTGGTACTGGCTATATCTAAAGATAGCTGGAACATTGCACTACCTTCAATACTTATGGGATGACATATTAATTCACCAGTAACATATTCTGGTGAATTAATTATGATATTTGTGTGTAAGGAAATGGCTGCTGACAGATCATGCTTTCCATATCCGATCCTGCAACCTCAGCTTGCTCTACTTGGGACTCAAATAATAGTTATCTATTATAGACCTGTTTGGGTTGTTGATCATTTTTGGAGTGGCTCTCTATTTGCTCTAAGCACGGATGTTTTCACCACTCTGAATGTCTGAAGAATCCACATGTTTTTCTTTAAAAAAAAGTAATAATTTCACCTTTATTTAACCAGGTAGGCCAGTTGAGAACAAGTTCTCATTTACAACTGCGACCTGGCCAAGATAAAGCATAGCAATTTGACACATACAACAAAACAGAGTTACACATGGAGTAAAACAAACACACAGTCAATAATACAGTAGAACAAAAGAAAACAAAAAGTCTATATGCAGTGAGTGCAAATGAGCTAAGATTAGGGAGTTAAGGCAATAAATAGGCCATGGTAGCAAAGTAATTTCAATATAGCAATTAAACACTGGAATGGTAGATGTGCAGAAGATGAATGTGCTAGTAGAGATACTGGGGTGCAAAGGAGCAAGATAAATAAATAAATACATACAGTATGGGGATGAGGTAGGTAGATAGATGGGCTGTTTACAGATGGGCTATGTACAGGTGCAGTGATCTGTGAGCTGCTCTGACAGCTGGTGCTTAAAGCTAGTGAGGGAGGTAAGAGTCTCCAGCTTCAGAGATTTTTGCAGTTTGTTCCAGTCATTGGCAGCAGAGAACTGGAAGGAAAGACGACCAAAGGAGGAATTGGCTTTGGGGGTGACCAGTGAGATATACCTGCTAGAGCGGTGCTACGAGTGGGTGCTGCTATGGTGACCAGTGAGCTGAGATGAGGTGGGGTTTTACCTAGCAGAGACTTGTAGATAACCTGTAGCCAGTGGGTTTGGCAACGAGTATGAAGCGAGGGCCAACCAACGAGAGCGTACAGGTCGCTGTGGTGGGTAGTTGTATGGGGTTTTGGTGACAAAACAGATGGCACTGTGATAGACTGCATCCAATTAGTTGAGTAGAGTGTTGGAGGCTATTTTCTGAAATATGAACACAGAAATACTGGACATTTTGAACTCTTATTATGCTGGCAATTTGACAAAATTACAATCATGGTATTGAATTGGCATTTTTCTGGTTTTGGACCACTCGTCTCCCTCCCGGTCTTGGTCTTGTGTTGGTCTCTCTCCCCTCCTGTCTTGGTCTTAACTTGTACTCGATTTTCTCCGGTCTCTGAATCCGTGTTGCTTTAGGTTGTCTCGAACACAACACTGCGAAGGAGCGTCCACTGAGGTTTGCACTTGCAGCTTGTGGGGTAAAGCAAAATAAATATAATCATTTTAAAGAACCTTTGGAGTTGCTGTGTTACTCAGGAGGCTCCTGTTCTGTAGACTAGACTGGATGGTATACTGCAGGCCTTAACTTCTTTGTTTTCAGAACTATTTTAAAACTGAGTGTATAAACATTAGGAACACCTAGTAGCCTACCAAACTTGTTTACTGCCTTGTAGTCAACACTCTATTGTCCCTCTAATCACTCGTCAATGCAAATGTAATCGAAAATCGAATCAAACACTTCACGAGAGCCCATGCTCATGTTGTGCAACATTTCTGTAGGCTACGCAATTGCATGAGAAAACAGAGTTTTGATGGCCTCAAAAAGAGGAGGATCTCATCAGCTTTCTAAAGGGTAGGTCTTGTCATGTATACTCACTCTCCGGTGCTCGAGGTCTTCAGGCTGCTCATTATTACACAAACCTGTCACCATCATTATGCGCATCAGCGCCTCATCAGACTCACCTGGACTCAATCACCTGCCTGATTACCTTCCCTATATATGTCCCTCCCTTTGGTTCTTTCTCTCTGATTACCTTCTCTATATATGTCCCTCCCTTTGGTTCTTTCTGCCTGATTACCATCTCTATATATGTCCCTCCCTTTGGTTCTTTCTGCCTGATTACCTTCCCTATATATGTCCCTCCCTTTGGTTCTTTCTGCCTGATTACCATCTCTATATATGTCCCTCCCTTTGGTTCTTTCTGCCTGATTACCTTCTCTATATATGTCCCTCCCTTTGGTTCTTTCTGCCTGATTACCTTCCCTATATATGTCACTCCCTTTGGTTCTTTCTGCCTGATTACCATCTCTATATATGTCACTCCCTTTGGTTCTTTCTGCCTGATTACCTTCCCTATATATGTCACTCCCTTTGGTTCTTTCTGCCTGATTACCATCTCTATATATGTCACTCCCTTTGGTTCTTTCTGCCTGATTACCATCTCTATATATGTCACTCCCTTTGGTTCTTTCTGCCTGATTACCATCTCTATATATGTCACTCCCTTTGGTTCTTTCTGCCTGATTACCATCTCTATATATGTAACTCCCTTTGGCTCTTTCTGCCTGATTACCATCTCTATATATGTCACTCCCTTTGGTTCTTTCTGCCTGATTACCTTCTCTATATATGTCACTCCTTTTGGTTCTTTCCCTAGAACCACTGTTTCATGTCTGTACACTACTTGTGTTTCTTGTTTTGTTCCTTGTGTTATTTATTATTAAAAGTCACTCCCTGAACTTGGTTCCCGACTCCCAGCGTACATGTTACAGATCTACTATATTTATGTCTCAACTTTCCAAAATAGTAAGCACATTACTTCTCTTTACAACTGGAGTACAGTTGAAGTTGTAAGTTTACAAACACCATAGCCAAAAACATTTAAACTCAGTTTTTCACGATGCCGGACATTTAATCAGAGTAAAAATTCCCTGTCTTAGGTCAGTTAGGATCACCACTTTATTTTAAGAATGTGAATTGTCAGAATAATAGTAGAGAGAATGATTTATTTCAGCTTTCATTTCTTTCATCACATTCCCAGTGGGTCAGAAGTTTACATACACTCAATTAGTATTTGGTAGCATTGCCTTTAAATTGTTTAACTTGGGTCAAACGTGTCGGGTAGCCTTCCACAAGCTTCCCACAATAAGTTGGGTTCATTTTGGCCCATTCCTCCTGACAGAGCTGGTGTAACTGAGTCAGGTTTGTAGGCCTCCTTGCTCGCACAAGCTTTTTCAGTTCTGCCCACAAATGTTCTATAGGATTGAGGTCAGGGCTTTGTGATGGCCATTCCAATACCTTGACTTTGTTGTCCTTAAGCCATTTTACCACAACTTTGGAACTATGCTTGTGTCACGACTTCTGCCGAAGTCGGTCCCTCTCCGTGTTCGGGCGGCGTTCGGCGGTCGATGTCACCGGCCTTCTAGCCATCGCCGATACACTTTTCATTTTCCATTTGCTTTGTCTTACACACCTGGTTTCAATCCCCCAATTACCTGTTAATTATTTAACCTGTTATGGATAGGGGGCAGTATTTTCACAGCCGGATAAAAAACGTACCCGATTTAATCTGTTTATTACTCCTGCCCAGAAACTAGACTATGCATATAATTGTTTGATTTGGATAGGAAACACCCTAAAGTTTCTAAAACTGTTTGAATGGTGTCTGTGAGTATAACAGAAGTCAAATGGCAGGCCAAAACCTGAGAAGATTCCAAACAGGAAGTGCCCTCCCTGACCATTTCTTGGCCTTCTTTAACATCTTTATTGAAAACAGAGGATCTCTGCTGTAAAGTGACACTTTCTAAGGCTCCCATAAGATCTCAGAAGGCGCCAGAACGTTGAATGATGACTCTGCAGGCCATGGCTGAAAAACAGTAGCGCATTTGGATAGTGGTCGATCTGAGAACAATGAGACGGGCGCGCGCATGCACGTGAAGAGTCCATTTTACATTTTCAGTCTTTGAATGAAAACAACAACTCCCGGTCGGAATATTATCGCTATTTTACGAGAAAAATTGCATAAAAATTTATTTTAAACAGCGTTTGACATGCTTCGAAGTACGGTAATGGAATATTTTGAAATGTTTTGTCACGATACGCGTGGGCGCGTCACCCTTCGTTACCCTTTGGATAGTGTCTTGAACGCACAAACAAAATGGCGCTATTTGGATATAACTATGGATTATTTGGAACCAAACCAACATTTGTTGTTGAAGTAGAAGTCCTGGGAGTGCATTCTGATGAAGAACAGCAAAGGTAATCCAATTTTTCTTATAGTAAATCTGAGTTTGGTGAGTACCAAACTTGGTGGGTGTCAAAATAGCTAGCCTGTGATGGCCGGGCTATCTACTCAGAATATTGCAAAATGTGCTTTCACCGAAAAGCTATTTTAAAATCAGACACCGCGATTGCATAAAGGAGTTCTGTATCTATAATTCTGAAAATTAATTGTTATGTTTTTTGTGAATGTTTATCGTGAGTAATTTAGTAAATTCACCGGAAGTGTTCGGTGGGAATGCTAGTTCTGAATGTGTAAAAAGCTGGTTTTTGATATAAATATGAACTTGATTGAACAAAACATGCATGTATTGTATAACATAATGTCCTAGGAGTGTCATCTGATGAAGATCATCAAAGGTTAGTGCTGCATTTAGCTATGGTTTTGGTTTTTGTGACATTATATGCTAGCTTGAAAAATGGGCGTCTGATTATTTCTGGCTGGGTACTCTCCTGACATAATCTAATGTTTTGCTTTCGTTGTAAAGCCTTTTTGAAATCGGACAGTGTGGTTAGATAAAGGAGAGTCTTGTCTTTAAAATGGTGTAAAATAGTCATATGTTTGAAAAATTGAAATTTTCGGATTTTCGAGGAGTTTGTATTTCGCGCCACGCCCTATCAATGGATATTGGAGCGGTGTTCCGCTAGCGGAACGTCTAGATGTAAGAAGTTAACCCTCTGTTCCCCCATGTTTGTTTGTGAGTGTTTCTATGTAGGAAGGTCCATTATTGTGGGCTCTGTTTTTGTATTGCATTTATTATATGTTGAGTAAAATACGTTTATTTACTCATTTCTGCTGGCCTGCGCCTGACTCCTATACACCAGCTACACATAGACCTCTTGACAGAATCACTCACCATAAAGAATGGAGTCAGCAGGAGCTGACGCCCTCCCTCCAGAGATAGAGGAGTGCGTCCAGCAGCACGCGACCATATTGCAACATCTGGGCACCGCCATGGATCGCGTGCTGCAGAAGATGTATCGTTGGGAGAGAGGAGGAGGTCGTCCAGGCCCCGATCCGCCAGCCCCACTACAGCAGGTCCCACTGTCCACCCCTCCTTCACCCGGTTCCAGCGGGATCTGGCTCACACTCCTGAGGGAGTATGATGGGACGGCTGCCGGATGCCAGGGGTTCTTACTCCAGCTTGAGCTCTACCTGGCGACCGTCCACCCGGCTCCTTCGGGATGTGAGAGCGTGTCCACCCTCGTCTCCTGCCTCTCAGGCAAAGCCCTGGAGGGAACCAACGCAGTATGGAGTGAGGAAGACGCGGTGTTGGACCATTACGCTGAGTTCACCCGCCGCTTTCGGTCAGTGTTCGACCACCCGCCTGAGGGTTGAGCGACGGGTGAACGACTGTTCCACCTAAGGCAGTGGACGAGGAGCGCACAGGATTTTGCATTGGACTTCCAGACCCTGGCTGCCAGCGCGGGATGGAACGACAGGGCCCTGATCAATCACTACTGGTGCAGTCCACGCGAGGACGTCCGTCGGGAGTTGGCCTGCCGAGACACCACCCTCACATTGGACCAGCTGGTGGACATGTCCATCCGGCTTGACAACCTGCTGACTGCCTGCGGACGTCCGGATCGGGGCCTGTCAGTTCCATCCCCCAGCACCTCCGCTCCGACGCCCATGGAGCTGGGAGGTGCTGCACTAAGGGCAACCGGAAGAGGGGCCATTTCCTGTACCATCTGTGGCCGCAGAGGGCACACTGCTGGTTGGTGCTGGGGGGGTTCCTCAGGGAGTCGAGGCACCCCAGGTGACTCAGCACCAGGCTCACCCAGAGCCCCCTGTTGCTCACATGTATGTGTTTATTTCATTTCCTGAGTTTTCCCCGCATTCCCAGCATAAGGCGCTCGTAGATTCAGGCGCAGCTGGGAATTTTATTGACCGTTCATTTGCCCTTAGTTTAAGGATCCCCCTTGTTGCTGTGGATATGCCCTTCCCTGTGCATGCCCTAGATAGTCAACCATTAGGGTCAGGGCTGATTAGGGTGGCCACCGCTCCACTAGACATGGTTACGCAGGAGGGTCATTAGGATAGAGTCAGTCTCTTCCTTATTGATTCTCCTGCGTTTCCCATGGTGCTGGGCCTACCCTGGTTGGCCTGTCATGACCCCACTATTTCGTGGCAAACAGAGCAACAGGCTCTCAAGGGGTGGTCACGAGAATGCTCAGGGAGGTGTGTGGGGGTTTCCATCGGTGTGTGACTACAGTGGAAAGTCCAGACCAGGTCTCCACCGTGCGCATCCCCTCAGAATATGCCGATTTGACTCTCGCCTTCTGTAAGAAGAAGAAGAGGGCGACTAAATTACCACCTCATCGACGGGGGGATTGTGCGATAAATCTCCTGGTAGACGCAGCATTTCCCAGGAGTCACATGTATCCACTGTCACAAGAGGAGACGGTGGCTATGGAAACATATGTCTCCGAATCCCTGGGGCAGGGATACAGTGGGGGAAAAAAGTATTTGATCCCCTGCTGATTTTGTACGTTTGCCCACTGACAAAGAAAGAATCAGTCTATAATTTTAATGGTAGGTTCATTTGAACAGTGAGAGACATAATAACAACAAAAATATCCAGAAAAACACACGTCAAAAATGTTATAAATTGATTTGCATTTTAATGAGGGAAAAAAGTATTTGACCCCCTCTCAATCAGAAAGATTTCTGGCTCCCAGGTGTCTTTTATACAGGTAACGAGCTGAGATTAGGAGCACACTCTTAACCTGTTAGGGTATAGGGGGCAGTATTTTCACGGCTGGATAAAAAAATGTACCCGATTTAATCTGGTTACTAATCCTACCCAGTAACTACAATATGCATATACTTATTATATATGGATAGAAAACACTCTAAAGTTTCAAAAACTGTTTGAATGGTGTCTGTGAGTATAACAGAACTCATTTGGCAGGCAAAACCCTGAGACAGATTCTGACAGGAAGTGGATACCTGATGTGTTGAATTGACTTTAAGCCTATACCATTGAAAAACAAAGGGGGTGAGGAATGTTTTGGCACTTCCTATTGCTTCCACAAGATGTCCCCAGCCTTTACAAAGTGTTTTGAGTCTTCTACAGTGAGATCTGACCGAATAAGAGGCTTGGAACTGTGATGGCCCATTAGACACCTTGCGCGCGAGTTGATGGTGGGTACTCTCATTCCGAAACGTTTTAAAAGAGAACCCAATGGTCCGCCTTGAATTTTATTCATGTTCTGGTTAAAAAAGGCCCTAATGATTTATGCGATACAACGTTTGACATGTTTGAACGAACGTAAATATATTTTTTCCGTTCGTGAAGTGAAGTCCGGCTGGCTTAGATCATGTGCTAACAACACGGAGGTTTTTGGACATAAATGATGAGCTTTTTTGAACAAAACTACATTCGTTATGGACCTGGGATTCTTTGGAAGTGACATCTGATGAAGAGAATCAAAGGTAATGGATTATTTACATAGTATTTTCGATTTTAGATCTCTCCAACATGGCGGTTAGTCTGTATCGCAATGCGTATTTTTCTGGGCGCAGTGCTCAGATTATTGCAAAGTGTGAATACCCAGTAAGGTTAATTTTAAATCTGGCAAGTCCATTGCGTTCAAGAGATGTAAATCTATAATTCTTTGAATGACAATATAATATTTTACCAATGTTTTCTAATATTAATTAATTATTTTGTTGTCATGACTTGACTGGTATTGGAGGAAAACGAGTTCCTGAACATCAACGCCATAGTAAAACGCTGTTTTTAGATATAAATATGAACTTGATAGAACTAAAAATGCATGCATTGTCTAACATAATGTCCTAGGAGTGTCATCTGATGGAGATTGTAAAAGGTTAGTGCATAATTTTAGCTGATTTTATGGTTTTGGTGACGCCTGTCTTTGAATCGACAATACATTACACACAGCTATTGTCAATGTACTCTCCTAACTTAACCTAACTTTATGCTTTCCCCGTAAAACCTTTTTGAAATCGGACAACGTGGTTAGATTAAGGAGATGTTTATCTTTCAAAGGCTGTAAGTTAGTTGTATGTTTGAGAAATTTGAATTTTGACATTTATTTGGTTTCAAATTTGCCGCTCCTGAAATGCACCTGCTGTTGATAGGGTGCGCCACGGGGGGCACGCTAACGTCCCACATAGCCCCAAGAAGTTAAAGGGAGTGCTCCTAACCGCAGCTTGTTACCTGTAAAAAAGACATCTGTCCACAGAAGCAATCAATCAATCAGACTACAAACTCTCCACCATGGCCAAGACCAAAGAGCTCTCCAAGGATGTCAGGGACAAGATTGTAGTCCTACACAAGGCTGGAATGGGCTACAAGACCATCGCCAAGCAGCTTGGTGAGAAGGTGACAACATTTGGTGCGATTATTTGCAAATGGAAGAAACACAAAATAACTGTCAATCCCCCTCGGCCTGGGGCTCCATGCAAGATCTCACCTTGTGGAGTTGCAATGATCATGAAAACGGTGAGGAATCAGCCCAGAACTACACGGGAGGATCTTGTCAATGATCTCAAGGCAGCTGGGACCATAGTCACCAAGAAAACAATTGGTAACACACTACGCCGTGAAGGACTGAAATCCTGCAGCACCCGCAAGGTCCCCCTGCTCAAGAACACATATACATGCCCGTCTGAAGTTTGCCAATGAACATCTGAATGACTCAGAGGACAACTGGTGAAAGTGTTGTGGTCAGATGAGACCAAAATGGAGCTCTTTGACATCAACTCAACTCGCCGTGTTTGGAGGATGAGGAATGCTGCCTATGACCCCAAGAACACCATCTCCACCGTCAAACATGGAGGCAGAAACATTATGCTTTGGGGGTGTTTTTCTACTAAGAGGACAGGACAACTTCACCGCATCAAAGGGACAATGGACGGGGCCATGTACCACCAAATCTTGGGTGAGAACGTCCTTCCCTCAGCCAGGGCATTGAAAATGGGTCGTGGATGGGTATTCCAGCATGACAATGACCCAAAACACACGGCCAAGGCAACAAAGGAGTGGCTGAAGAAGAAGCACATTAAGGTCCTGGAGTGGCCTAGCCAGTCTCCAGACCTTAATCCCATAGAAAATCTGTGGAGGGAGCTGAAGGTTCGAGTTGCCAAACGTCAGCCTTGAAACCTTAATGACTTGGAGAAGATCTGCAAAGAGGAGTGGGACAAAATCCCTCCTGAGATGTGTGCAAACCTGGTGGCCAACTACAAGAAACGTCTGACCTCTGTGATTGCCAACAAGGGTTTTGCAACCAAGTACTAAGTCATGTTTTGCAGAGGGGTCAAATACTTATTTCCCTCATTAAAATGCAAATATTTTTATAACATTTTTGACATGCGTTTTTCTGGATTTTTTTGTTGTTATTCTATCTCTCACTGTTCAAATAAACCTGCTATTAAAATTATAGACTGATCATTTCTTTGTAAGTGGGTAAACGTACAAAATCAGCAGGGGATCAAATACTTTTTTCCCCAACTGTACATTCGGCCATCCACTTCACCTGCCTCCTCGAGTTTCTTTTTTGTGAAGAAGAAGGATGGGGTCTGCGCCCGTGTTTTGACTATCGAGGTATCAATCAGATCACCGTGAGGTACAGCTACCCGCTGCCTCTCATCGCCAGTGCGATCAAGTCAATGAACGGGGCGCGCTTCTTCACAAAATTGGATCTCAGGAGCTCTTACAACCTGGTGCATATCCGGGAGGGGGACGAGTGGAAGACAGCATTTAGTACCACCTCTGGGCACTATGAGTACCTCGTCATGCCGTACGGGTTGATGAATGCTCCATCAGTCTTCCAGGCCTTTGTTGATGAGATTTTCTGGAACCTGCACGGGCAGGGTGTAATGGTGTATATCGACGACATTCTGATATACTCCGCTACACGTGCCGAGCATGTGTCCCTGGTGCGCAGGGTGCTTGGTCAACTGTTGGAGCATGACCTGTACGTCAAGTCTGAGAAATGTCTGTTCTTCCAACAGTCCGTCTCCTTCCTAGGGTACCGCATTTCCACTTCAGGGGTGGAGATGGAGAGTGACCGCATTTCAGCCGTGCGTAATTGGCCGACTCCCACCACGGTAAAGGAAGTGCAGCGGTTTCCAGGGTTTGCCAACTACTACCGGAGGTTTATCCGGGGTTTTGGTCAGGTAGGGGCTCCCATTACCTCACTGCTGAAGGGGGGACCGGTATGGCTGCAGTGGTCGGCTGAGGCGGACAGGGCTTTTGGTCATCTGAAGGCTCTGTTTACCTCGGCTCCCGTGCTGGCTCATCCGGATCCCTATTTGGCATTCATGGTGGAGGTGGACGCGTCCGAGGCTGGGATAGGAGCCGTGCTCTCTCACCACACGGGCATGCCACCAAAGCTCCGCCCCTGTGCTTTCTTTTCGAAGAAGCTCAGCCCGGTGGAGCGAAACTATGATGTGGGGGATCGGGAGCTGTTGGCTGTTGTCAAGGCTCTGAAGGTGTGGAGACATTGGCTTGAGGGGGCTAAACACCCTTTTCTCATCTGGACTGACCACCGCAACCTGGAGTACATCCGAGGAGACTGAACCCTCGCCAGGCAAGGTGGGCCATGTTCTTTACCCGTTTTGTTTTCACTCTGTCCTACAGACCAGGTTCCCAGAACGCTAAGGCAGACGCACTGTCCCGGATGTATGACACAGAGGAGCGGTCCATGGATCACACTCCCATACTTCCGGCCTCTTGCCTGGTGGCACCGGTGGTGTGGGAGTTGGACGCGGACATTGAGCAGGCGTTACGCACAGA
Organism: Salmo trutta; assembly: GCF_901001165.1. Classification (NCBI taxonomy): domain Eukaryota; kingdom Metazoa; phylum Chordata; class Actinopteri; order Salmoniformes; family Salmonidae; genus Salmo; species Salmo trutta. Next base: position 12,237,463 of record NC_042972.1, on the reverse strand, counting down.
GCCCACTCCCCCCCAGTGTCCAGCTGGGCGCCTGTACGTTCCGTCTGCTGTCCGCGACCGTTTGATCTATTGGGCCCACACGTCACCCTCCTCTGGTCACGCTGGCATCGGTCGAACGGTGCGTTGCCTTAGTGGGAAGTAATGGTGGTCCACCTTGGCCAAGGACGTGAGGGTTTATGTTTCCTCCTGCTCGGTGTGCACCCAGTGCAAGGCTCCCAGGCACCTGCCCAGAGGGAAGTTACAACCCCTACCTGTTCCACAACGGCCGTGGTCGCACCTGTCGGTGGACTTCCTGACAGATCTTCCTCCATCACAGGGCAACACAACGATCCTGGTCATTGTAGATCGGTTTTCTAAGTCCTGCCGTTTCCTCCCTTTGCCCGGTCTCCCTACCACCCTACAGACTGCGGAGGCCCTGTTCACTCCCGTCTTCCGGCACTACGGGGTGCCTGAGGATATAGTCTCTGATCGGGGTCCCCAGTTCACATCCAGGGTCTGGAGAGCGTTCATGGAACGTCTGCGTGTCTCGGTCAGCCTCACCTGAGGTTTTCACCCCGAGAGTAACGGGCAGGTGGAGAGAGTAAATCAGGATGTGGGTAGGTTTCTGCGGTCATATTGCCAGGACCGGCCGGGGGAGTGGGCAGCGTACATCCCCTGGGCAGAGATGGCCCAAAACTCACTCCGCCACTCCTCTACTAACCTCTCTCCTTTCCAGTGCGTACTGGGGTATCAGCTGGTTCTGGCACCGTGGCATCAGAGCCAGATGGAAGCTCCTGCGGTGGACAATTGGTTTAAGCGCTCGGAGGAGACCTGGGACGCCGCCCACGTGCACCTGCAACGGGCCGTGAGGAGGCAGAAGGCGAGCGCCGACCGCCACTGCAGTGAGCGGGTCTGGCTCTCGACCCGAAACCTGCCCCTCCGCCTGCCCTGCCGGAAGCTGGGTCAGCGGTTTGTGGGGCCATTTAACCTCTATGGGACCGGCGGGACGAATTCGTCCCACCTACGTAACAGCCAGTTGAATCCAGTGGCGCGATTTTTAAAACGTTTGAAATACTATTACTTCAATTTCTCAAACATATGACTATTTTACAGCTATTTAAAGACAAGACTCTCGTTAATCTAACCACACTGTCCGATTTCAAAAAGGCTTTACAACGAAAGCAAAACATTAGATTATGTCAGGAGAGTGCCCAGCCAGAAATAATCATACACCCATTTTTCAAGCTAGCATATAATGTCACAAAAACCCAAACCACAGCTAAATGCAGCACTAACCTTTGATGATCTTCATCAGATGACACACCTAGGACATTATGTTATACAATACATGCATGTCTGTTCAATCAAGTTCATATTTATATCAAAAACCAGCTTTTTACATTAGCATGTGACGTTCAGAAAAAGCATACCCCCCGCAAACTTCCGGTGAATTTACTAACAATTTGCTAAATTACTCACGATAAACGTTCACAAAAAGTATAACATTTATTTTAAGAATTATAGATACATTACTCCTCTATGCACTCGATATGTCCGATTTTAAAATAGCTTTTCGGATGAAGCACATTTTGCAATATTCTAAGTACATAGCCCAGCCATCACGGGCTAGCTATTTAGACACCCACCCAGTTCAGCCTTCACCAAAATCACATTTCCTATAAGAAAAATGGTCTTACCTTTCCTATTCTTCGTCAGAATGCACTCCCAGGACTTCTACTTCAATAACAAATGTAGGTTTGGTCCCAAATAATCCATCGTTATGTTCCATCAACGACGTTTTGTTCGTGTCTTTCAGCCTGAGGCTGCCTCGTCATCGTTCAGGTTTTTCCCGGGTTCTGAGAGCCTATTGGAGCCCTAGGAATTGTCACGTTACAGCTAAGATCCTGACTCTTCAATAAACAGAAGCAAGAACAACAACACCTTGTCAGACAGGGTACTTCCTGCATGAAACCTTCTCAGGTTTTTGCCTGCCATAGGAGTTCTGTTATACTCACAGACACCATTCAAACAGTTTTAGAAACTTTAGGGTGTTTTCTATCCAAACCTGAACAATAATATGCATATTCTAGCTTCTGAGTTGGTGTAGGAGGCAGTTAAAAATGGGCACATATTTTTTCCAAAATTCTCAATGCTGCCCCCAGCCCGTAGAGGTTAAAGTCCTGAGGAGACTGAACAAGGTAAGCTACAGGTTACAGCTTCCCCCAGATTATCGCATTAATCCCTCGTTCCATGTGTCTCTTCTCAGGCCGGTGGTGGCTGGTCCACTCCAGGAAGCTGAGGTGCGGGAGGTTCCTCCGCCCCCTCTGGACAACAAGGTGCCCCCGGCGTATGCTGTTCGAGCCATCCTGGACTCGAGGCGTCGGGCGAGGGGCCTTCAGTACCTCGTGGAGTGGGAGGGGTACGGTCCGGAGGAGAGATGCTGGGTGCCGGTGGACGACGTCCTGGACCCTTCGTTGCTACGGGATTTCCACCATATCCATCCGGATTACTCTGCGCCTTGTCCTCCGGGTCGTCCCCGAGGTCGATGTCGTCGTGCTGCTGGAGCCGCGCATCAAGGGGGGGTACTGTCACGACTTCCGCCGAAGTCGGTCCCTTTCCTTGTTCGGGTGGCGTTCGGCGGTCGACGTCACAGGCCTTCTAGCCATCGCCGATCCACTTTTCATTTTCCATTTGTTTTGTCTTTGTCTTACACACCTGGTTTCAATCCCCCAATTACCTGTTCATTATTTAACCATCTGTTCCCCCTTGTTTGTTTGTGAGTGATTATTTTTATGTAGGAAGGTCCGTTATTGTGGGCTATGTTTTTATATTGCATTTATTATATGTTGAGTAAATACGTTTATTTACTCATATATGCTATCCTGCGCCTGACTCCTATACACCAGCTACACATAGACCTCCTGACAGCTTGGTGTCATTGTCCATTTGGAAGACCCATTTGCGACCAAGCTTTAACTTCCTGACTGATGTCTTGAGATGTAGCTTCAATATATCCATAAAATGTTCCTCCCTCATGATGCCATCTATTTTGTGAAGTGCACCAATTCCTCTTGCAGCAAAGCACCCCCACAACATGATGCTGCCACCCCCGTGCTTCACGGTTGGGATTGTGTTATTTGGCTTGCAAGCCTCCCCCTTTTTCCTCCAAACATAACGATGGTCATTATGGCCAAAATTTTAGATTTTTGTTTCATCAGACCAGAGGACATTTCTCCAAAAAGTACGATCTTTGTCCCAATGTGCAGTTGCAAACCGTAGTCTGGCTTTTTATGGCAGTTTTGGAGCAGTGGCTTCTTCCTTGCTGAGCGGCCTTTCGGGTTATGTCGATATAGAATTCATTTTACTGTGGATAAAGATACTTTTGTACCTGTTTCCTCCAGCATCTTCACAAGGTCCTTTGATGTTGATCTGGGATTTATTTGCACATTTTGCACCAAGGTATGTTCATCTCTAGGAGACAGAACGCGTCTCCTTCCTGAGCGGTATGATGGCTGCGTTGTCCCATGGTGTTTATACTTGCGTACTATTGTTTGTACATATGAACGGGGTACCTTCAGGCATTTGGAAATTGCTCCCAAGGATGAACCAGACTTGTGGAGGTCTACAATTTGATTCTGAGGTCTTGGCTGATTTCTTTTGATTCTCCCATGATGTCAAGCAAAGAGGCACTGAGTTTGAAGTTAGGCCTTGATATACATCCACAGGTACACCTTCAGTTGACTCAAATGAGGTCAATTAGACTATCAGAAGCTTCTAAAGCCATGATATAATTTTCTGGAATTTTCCAAGCTGTTTAAAGGCACAGTCAACTTAGTGTATGTAAACTTCTGACCCACTGGAATTGTGACACAGTGAATTAAACAATTGTAAACCATTCTTGTAAAAATGACTTGTGTCATGCACAAAGCAGATGTCCTAACCGACTTGCCAAAACTATAGTTTGTTAACAAGAAAATTGTGGAGTGGTTTAAAAACAAGTTTTAATGACTCCAACATAAGTGTATGTTCCGACTTCAACAGTATATCCTACCTGGCTGGCATGAAAATGAACCACGGGAAAAGCATCCTCCATTTGCTATTTAAGTGCATAGATAACATGTATTTTCTTCCCCCTGCCCGTTTCGAGACAGGTGCATGATATTGGTCCATTCTATATCAAAACAATTTCACTCATATATTATTTAGTATTTGTAAATACAAGATTAACTCAAAAACAGTCTGATGGGTGAAAATATTAGCCTGCCACTTGTGATTTATATATTATAACTTGTAAATGATACCCAGCTTGTGTGCAGTAAGGCAAAAAACAGTGTATGCCTTTTTTTTACTTTTTCAAATCAATCAAAGATACAAACTCAGCAAAAAAAGAAACGTCTCTTTTTCAGGACCCTGTCTTTCAAAGATAATTTGTAAAAATGCAAATAACTTCACAGATCTTCATTGTAAAGGTTTTAAAAACTGTTTCCCATGCTTGTTCAATGAACCATAAACAATTAATGAACAAGCACCTGTGGAATGGTCGTTAAGACACTATCAGCTTACAGACAGTAGGCAATTAAGGTCACAGTTATGAAAACTTAGGACACTAAAAGGCCTTTCTACTGACTCTGAAAAACACCAAAAGAAAGATGCCCATGGTCCCTGCTCATCTGTGTGAACGTGCCTTAGGCATGCTGCAAGGATGCATGAGGACTGCAGATGTGGCCAGGGCAATAAATTGCAATGTCCGTACTGTGAGACGCCTAAGACAGCGCTACAGGGAGACAGGACGGACAGCTGATTGTCCTCGCAGTGGCTGACCACGTGTAACAACACCTGCACAGGATCAGTGCATCCGAATATCACACCTGTGGGACAGGTACAGGATGGCAACAACAACTGCCTGAGTTGTAGGCCTGTTGTAAGGCAGGTCCTCACCAGACATCACCAGCAACAACGTCGCCTATGGGCACAAACCCACCGTCGCTGGACCACACAGGACTGGCAAAAAGTGCCCTTCACTGACGACTCACGGTTTTGTCTCACCAGGGTTGATGGTCTGATTCGTGATTATCGTCGAAGGAATGACCGTTACACCGAGGCCTGTACTCTGGAGCGGGATCGATTTGGAGGTGGAGGGCCCGTCATGGTTTGGTGCGGTGTGTCACAGCATCATCGGACTGAGCTTGTTGTCATTGCAGGCAATCTCAACGCTGTGCGTTACAGGGAAGACATCCTCGTCCCTCATGTGGTACCCTTCCTGCAGGCTCATTATGACATGACCCTCCAGCATGACAATGCCACCACCATACTGCTCGTTCTGTGCGTGATTTCCTGCAAGACAGGAATGTCAGTGTTCTGTCATGGCCAGCGAAGAGCCCAGATCTCAATCCCATTGAGCACGTCTGGGACCTGTTGGATCGGAGGGTGAGGGCTAGGGCCATTCCCCCCAGAAATATCCGAGAACTTGCAGGTGCCTTGGTGGAAGAGTGGGGTAACATCTCCAGCAAGAACTGGCAAATCTGGTGCAGTCCATGAGGAGGAGATGCACTGCAGTAATTAATGCAGCTGGTGACCACACCAGATACTGACTGTTACTTTCGACTTTATTCCATTTCTGTTAGTCACATGTCTGTGGAACATGTTCAGTTTATGTCTCAGTTGTTGAATCTTGTTAGGTTCATACAAATATTTACACATGTTAAGTTTGCTGAAAATAAACGCAGTTGACAGGGAGAGGACATTTATTTTTTTGCTGAGTTTACATCTTGTGTTGCCAGACTATAGGCTTATATGTGTTGATAAGGTTTGTATCAACTAAAGTAGCCAAATTGCTTCTTAAAATTAAGCACATGAATCCACTTTACAACCAGTGTAGAGCCTAACTGGCATACACAGGCGGTGCGTGAGTTTCAAGTTTGGGGAAGATCATTTTCACCATAAAAATGCACCTTTATAATCAAGCATTTACATGCATAATTTTTGAGAATGGTGTTTTTCCGCTAATTGATTGCACTTTGGAACGTTCCTGCTTATAGCCTACTGCTGTATGTGTGATTATAATGTGAAGAAATAGCCTAATAGTTTATCAACATGTTAAGCTAAAGGACAAGTTTACCCATAGAATAGGTCACATTTTGAACTATGGGGGATAGTAGATTGACATACAGGCTAATACTTTTGCTGTCCTTTATGCCTACTCATCTTTTTGGCTGTCAAAAAGTAAATGTGGACAGTTCTTCCAACATCTCCAATATGCACCGAGGAATTTATAAGGACGCAAGCAGTTGCGTCCTCGATGTGTCTGTCTTCACTTGTAGCCTGTGAGAAGGACCCGATCACGTGACGGGCATTGGCTGATAAGAATTGAGATATCTGAGAGAGCTATGTGAGTGAGAGGTCCTCCGGAGCACGCAGCCGGGAGAAGGAAACTATAATTATTATATTCAGCCCAAGGGCACAACGGCCACTGGCCGCAAAAGGCATGGATTTTTTAGGGGGCATTACGGCCACACAAAGGAGATGCCACCGGGGAATTCAAGGCATTATCAAGTGCTTGTCAAATTGTGAATGAGAGTGTGTGCAGCCTGTGCAAAAAAACAAAGCCGAGCTCATGTTGTTCATGTGACTTTTTTTCAAACCATCACTAGAGTTGCATTATGCAGCCTTAGCAGGAATTAAAAATCAAAACATATAGCCCAATGTTTGTATCACAACTAAAGTTCCATAAATAACTCCCTCAATGTACTCCCTCAAATTGTTTTATTTTATTTAGCTATGTTATATTGTATTCTTCATACAATAAAATAATATAAAATAAAGCCACGGAATTCTAAGCAAATCTCATTTGCTAAATTAACTAGTGTAGCCCACAGCCATTGTCCTATTCTGTTCTGAAAAATACTACATTTCTTCTTATCATGTTTCTTCAGACCTATCTAAAATAAATAATGCATTTTGTGATGGTGTAGGCTATATTACATGGATTTATTGTGAAGGTGTAGGCTATATTACATGGATTTATTGTGAAGGTGTAGGCTATATTACATGGATTTATTGTGAAGGTGTAGGCTATATTACATGGATTTATTGTGAAAGTGTAGGCTATATTACATGCATTTATTGTCATGGTGTAGGCTATATTACATTGATTTATTGTGAAGGTGTAGGCTATATTACATGGAGTTATTGTGATGATGTAGGCTATATTACATGGATTTTGTCACGGTTGTCGTAGGATGAAGGAGCGGACTAAAGCGCAGCGTGTGTATCGTTCTACATTTTCTTTATTAAACTGTGAAACTATGCAATTCATACAAATAAACTGAATGAACAAAAACAACAAACTGTGACGAAGAGTTACAACATACACTTACTCAAAATCAATCTCCCACAAACCCAGGTGGGAAAAACACCTACTTAAGTATGATCTCCAATTAGAGACAACGATGACCAGCTGCCTCTAATTGGAGATCATCCCAAACAAAGCCCAACATAGAAATACAAAACTAGAACATAACAACATAGAAAATCTAAACTAGAAAAAAAACATGTCACGCCTTGAACTACTCTACCATAGAAAATAACAGCTTTCTATGGTCAGGACGTGACAGATTTATTGTGAAGGTGTAGGCTATATTACATGGATTTATTGTGATGGTGTAGGCTATATTACATGGATTTATTGTGATGGTGTAGGCTATATTACATGGATTTATTGTGATGGTGTAGGCTATATTACATGGATTTATTGTGATGGTGTAGGCTATATTACATGGATTTATTGGACTTTTTAAAATGTAAATTCTCCAAAGGTCTGCATCTTTGGCTTGTGGGCTATGAGTGGAAGCCAGGAGATGGTAAATGTGTTTATGTTAATTAACGGTCAATTACCGTGAGACCGGCAGTTATTTGCTAGACAATCACTGGATGACACATTTTCATGACCGCCACAGCCCCACGCCTGGCACCTACTACCATACCCTGTTCAATGGCACTGAAATCTTTTCTCTTTCCCATTCACCCTCTGAATACTACACATACACAATCAATGTTTCAATTGTCTCAAGGCTTAAAAATCCTTCTTTAACCTGTCACCTTCCCTTCATCTAAACTCATTAAAGTGGATTTAACAAGTGACATCAATAAGGGATCATAGCTTTCACCTGGATTCAACTGGTCAGTCTATGTCATGGAAAGATCAGGTGTTCCTAATGCTTTGTAGACTCAGTGTATATTTACATTTTAAATACATAATAATATTAATTTAGGAGTGTAAGGGAAATGTGTTTCTTGCATATCTCAACTTCCCCTGAGCCACCCGCAGGGAGTGGGGTCACAGCCAAGGTCACCATTGTACAGCACCCCTGGAGCAATTATGGTTAAGTGCCTTTCTCTAGGGCACAGCAACAGATTTTTTTACCTTTTCGGCTCTGGCATTCGAATCAGAGATCTTTCACTTACTGGCCCAACGCTCTAACCTCGAGGCTACCTGCCACCCCTACGTAATTAAAATACATTTTTTGGATTCAATTAAACATTTTTGAAGACATGTCTACACAAATGTATTAAATGACTAACCTCATATCTGAAATTGTTTCGATTCTGTAGACAATTGGATCTAATTGTTTTTGACAGCATGTTAGTGAATCCCTATGGATATATTGTACAGTAGGTTGAAGACAAACAAAATTTAACAAGTCGACCGACGGACACATGATGTATTTTTTCATAGTTTTGATAATGCTGACAAATTAAAAAAACTACAGTTGTAAGTGCAACAAAAAAATCCCATCCCTAGATGTAGCCTCACTTAGCCCATAGTGTGTTACCAATAGGACTCTCAGCTCAGCCGAGTGCATTGGGATAGTGGTGGTGGATTAAAAAACCTCCCCATGCAGGTAATCTATGAAGCATGGGTTCCAATGCTGTTTGGGATCATTTCAAATACTTGTGCTGGGCTTGATTGAGCTTGCCTGCCTCAATGAATAGAATAGTCACAAAAAAGCAAACCCAACAAACCCGCCCACCTGGCACGCCATGCAGGCAAACGCTAAACGTCTTTGAAAGATTTAATAGTATTCTAACAGTATTTGAACCCCACTTTTTTTAAAGGGGAGTGAACAACTCCCTCCCCTTTAAATGCCATTGAGAGTGCTAGGGATCAGCTCGATGGAGAATCCATCGAGTCCATGTGGCTGCATAGCCTGACTGGCCAGTGTGCTCCAGCAGGTTTGATGGACTTTGGACTCTTATCAGTGCCACTCAGTCCCCTACCAAACCCTATATAGAAGGACCAGAAGCACAATGGGGGATCCAGGTTTCCCGGGGAGAGGCTCTCCAACTCACATGGCAAACCCAGGATTAGAGTGAGCTGCACTGGGCTTTAGTCAACACCACCATCATTATCACCATCGCTACCACCACTACTACTACCAACACCAACACCATCAACACCACTACCACCACCACTACATCTCCACCACCTCCACCTCCACTACTACCACCACCTCCACCACTACCATCACCACCTCCACCACCACCACTATCACTACTACCACCACCACTACCACCATCACCTCTACCACCACCACTACCACTACAACCGCTACATCTCCACCACCACCACCACTATCACCATCACCACTACCACAACCACCACCCATACCACTACCACCACCACCACCACCACCACCACCACCACTACCTCTACCACCACCACTACTACCACCACTACCACCACCACCACTAACATTACCACCACTACCACTACCATCACCTCTACCACCACCACTACTACCACCACCACCACTACCTCCACCACCACCACCACTACCACCACCACCTCCACCACTACCACCACCTCCACCACTACTACCACCACCTCCACCACCACCACTACTACCACCACTACCACCACCACCTCTACCTCTACCACCTCCACCACCACCACTACTACCACCACTACCACCACCACCTCTACCTCTACCACCACTACCACCACCACTACCACTACCTCCACCACCACCACCACTAACATTACCACCACCACCACTACCACTACCATCACCTCCACCACTACCATCACCACTACATCTCCACCACCTCCACCTCTCTCCCCGAGTCTTTTCCAGATACGCCCTGCCTGGGTCGGACACATGGATGCATCTGGAGCCTCCTGCTCACTAATTCCAGAGTAAAGCCATGTGCTGTGACAGGGCAAATCAACCTACCCAGTTATACCCAACTCAGGTGCTGCTGTTGTGTGCTGAGTTGTTGTGGTTGTTTTTTAACTCTACATAGCAATGCATTCATTGTGGAATTTGTGATTTACACTATATATACAAAAGTATGTGGACACCCCTTCAAATTAGTGTATTCGGCTGTTTCAGCAACACCTATTGCTGACAGGTGTAACAATCGAGTACACAGCCATGCAATCTCCATCGACAAATATTGTCAGTAGAATGGCCTTACTGAAGAGCTCAGTGACTTTCAACGGCACTGTCGTAGGATGCCACCTTTCCAACAAGTCAGTTCGACAAATTTCTGCCCTGTTAGAGCTGCCCCAGTCAACTGTAAGTGATGTTATTGTGAAGTGGAAAAGTCTAAGAGCAACAATGGGGAAGTGGTAGGCCACACAAGCTCACAGAACAGGACCGCAGAGTGCTGAAGCGCGTGGTGCGTAAAAATTGTCTGTCCTTGGTTGCAACACTCACTACCGAGTTCCAAACTGCCCCTGGAACCAACGTCAGCAAAGGAACTGTTCATCGGGAGGTTCATGAAATGAGTTTCCATGGCTGAGCAGTCGCACATAAGCTTAAGCTCACCATGTGCAATACCAAGCATTGACAGAAGTGGTGTAAAGCTCGCTGCCATTGGACTCTGGAGCAGTGGAAAAGCATTCTTTGGAGTGATGAATCATGCTTCACCATCTGGCAGTCCGACTGACGAATCTGGGTTTGGTAGATGCCAGGAGAACGCTACCTGCCCGAATGCATAGGGCCAACTGTAAAGTTTGGTGGAAAGGCTATTTCTCATGGTTCGGGCTAGGCCCCTTAGTTCCAGTGGAGGGAAATCTTAACGCTACAGCATACAAAGACATTCTAGACGATTCTGTGCTTCCAAATTTGTGGCAAGGAAGGCCCTTTACTGTTTCATCATGACAATGCCCCCATGCACAAAGCAAGGTCCATACAGAAATGGTTTGTGGAGATCGGTGTGGAAGAACTTGACTGGCCTGCACAGAGCCCTGACCTCAACCCCATCGAACACCTTTGGGATGAATTGGAACGCCGACTGCGAACCAGGCCTAATTGCCCAACATCAGTGCCCGACCTCACTAATGCTCTTTTGGCTGAATGGAAGAAAATCCCCGCAGCAATGTTCTAGTGGAATGCCTTCCCAGAAGAGTGGAGGCTGTTATAGCAGCAAAGGGGGGGACCAACTCCATATTAATGCCCATGATTTTGGAATGAGATGTTTGACGAGCAGGTGTCCACATATTTTTGGTCATGTAGTGTATTTGTGAATTGTTAACTTTTTTTGCATGGATTTTGTGTTGAGATCAAAGACATTATAAAACTGTCAAACTGGTATAGAAGTATTGAAACAAGATATCATGTGTTGTTAAACTGAATCCCCTGGATTGCCAGATTCCCTGAACAAAAGTAAGGCTGAGGGTCATTCAAAATGTCTCTGGGTCGGAGTCGAAAATAAACACTTGCTAGTTATCATCTCTCCTCTGGTGTATCAAATATAGTTGATTCATCAGAATGTATAACAATACTATATCTATGAAATATTACATATCTCAATGACAAATATTGGCATTGATGTCATCGAGGTATCGTCAGTTCCATTTTTATCTGTGGCTCAAAGATCAGTCAATGCTGATTCGGTATTGATATAATGTCCTGAGCCGAGACAACTGTTCAAAATGGGAAGATTGAGTATTTTAAATTATTATTTAAATTATTAAAGATACCTCTCTCTTTAATCACAAGTGTTACAAAAACTATCTATCTATCTATCTATCTATCTATCTATCTATCTATCTATCTATCTATCTATCTATCTATCTATCTATCTATCTATCTATCTATCTATCTATCTATCTATCTATCTATCTATCTATCTATCTATCTATCTATCTATCTATCTATCTATCTATCTATCTCTCTCTCTCTGTCTGTCTGTCTGTCTGTGTGTGCTTGATTTATGATGGGTATAATGAGATTTGGTGAGGGATGTCTTCCTCGAGTAGCATAAACTCACATTCCAAGAGCTACTATCAAAAAAAGAAGAGAAAGTGTATGTGAGGGGGGCTCAACTGCTCTGCGACTTGTGCTGATTGAAATTGACCCGGAGTCTGCCGTTAAGATCTCCTCGGTCCAAAAGAAAACTGAGAGCCATCGTCAGGTTTTAATTCAAGTGGCTGTCATGTGGTTATCAGGGGTGAAATTCGACACTGAACATTCCAATTTGATCGAGATAAACGAATGAGGAGGCACGGAAATGTGCCTGTCAATCAACAGGGCAGAAAGGGGGGAAAGATGGGCAATTATCTTCTGGAATTGACTTAATGCATTTGCATTTCCTATTTGAGTTGAGGCTGTTAAAAATGTTGCATACGTCTGCTGACAAGACAAAATGTTTGCTTAAGTGATGACACTGCACCCCACAAGCTTAAACTAGGGTAAAAAAGAGAAAAATACATACAGAAATTTGCTCCGTTGTTGCCTGGCCTTATACCATCTGTATTTAATCCCCAACTACTCATAGTCACAGATTTATAATGAACGTTCAGTTAGAATGCAGGAACCCGACTACTCATAGTCACAGATTTATAATGAACATTCAGTTAGAATGCAGGAACCTGACTACTCATAGTCACATATTTATAATGAACGTTCAGTTGGAATGCAGGAACCCGACTACTCATAGTCACAGATTTATAATGAACGTTCAGTTGGAATGCAGGAACCCGACTACTCATAGTCACAGATTTATAATGAACGTTCAGTTAGAATGCAGGAACCCGACTACTTATAGTCACAGATTTATAATGAACGTTCAGTTGGAATGCAGGAACCCGACTACTCATAGTCACAGATTTATAATGAACGTTCAGTTGGAATGCAGGAACCCGACTACTCATAGTCACAGATTTATAATGAACGTTCAGTTGGAATGCAGGAACCCGACTAATCATAGTCACAGATTTATAATGAACGTTCAGTTGGAATGCAGGAACCCGACTACTCATAGTCACAGATTTATAATGAACGTTTAGTTAGAATGCAGGAACCCGACTACTCATAGTCACTGATTTATAATGAACGTTCAGTTAGAATGCAGGAACCCGACTACTCATAGTCACAGATTTATAATGAACGTTCAGTTAGAATGCAGGAACCCGACTACTCATAGTCACAGATTTATAATGAACGTTCAGTTGGAATGCAGGAACCCGACTACTCATAGTCACAGATTTATAATGAACATTCAGTTAGAATGCAGGAACCCGACTACTCATAGTCACAGATTTATAATGAACGTTCAGTTGGAATGCAGGAACCCGACTACTCATAGTCACAGATTTATAATGAACGTTCAGTTGGAATGCAGGAACCCGACTACTCATAGTCACAGATTTATAATGAACGTTCAGTTAGAATGCAGGAACCCGACTACTCATAGTCACAGATTTATAATGAATATTCAGTTAGAATTCAGGGAAAGATGCATAGGCACATAAAGATTAGAAAATAAACTTTAAAAATGTAGGAAAGTAAAGCATGCTATTGTGAACAAAACCACCTGCACAAAACCACCTGCACAAATGCTGTCATCATCATACTGGTAAAGTTCAACACCTGCACCTAATTAAAGATAAACAGAAAAGTATAATTATTAGTAACACTAGGACTATATTTCTAATGTGAATTCAATTAGAAAAAGCACAACACCTGGACAACAGATTTGTTGCCTTTTCATTCTAATCTAAATTATTTTCCAAGCACGCATATGGCTTTCCCTAATGTACCCAATCAGAATAGAGTTGGAGAAAGATAGTGAATGATGAGATGAGCTTCATGATTGACCTATATTCACTGAAAACCCACACTGACAAACGGTTGTAATAACAGTATTGCAATTTTCATGTAACCCAATTTTGGCCAGCTAATAGCCTAGCCACCGATCAAGCAACATTATGGACTAAACACTCACATCCTGTTGCTGAGACAATACTGGTCATAGTAAGATCCTATATCTGTACTGTACAAATGTATGCCATGTTTAGGTATATGTTTTACATTGTAATGGTGATTCCGTGTTGCTTTGTCTTTCTTTGTATGATTGTCGCCCCTGTCTTCCTTTCTAATGTTCCACCCCTTTGATTTCTATTTATTTAACCTTTATTTAACTAGGCAAGTCAGTTAAGAACAAATTCTTATTTACAATGACGGCCTACACCGGCCAAACCCTAACCCGGACGACGCTGAGCCAATTGCGCCCTATGGTACTCCCAATCACGGCATGTTGTGATACAGCCTGGAATCGAACCCGGGTCTGTAGTGACACCTCTAGCACTGAGATACAGTGTCTTAGACCACTGCACCACTTGGGAACCCCCATACAGTAGATACACATGGTTGTCATAGATACACATGTAATTGTTTTCCATCCTGATGGTTTTCATAGATACACATAATTGTTTTCTATGCTAATGGTTTTCATAGATGCACATGTAATTGTTTTCTATGCTAATGGTTTTCATGGATACACATGCCATTGTTTTCTATGATAATGGTTTTCATAGATACACCTGTAATTGTTTTCCATCCTGATGGTTTTCATAGATACACATGTAATTGTTTTCTATGCTAATGGTTTTCATGGATACACATGCCATTGTTTTCTATGCTAATGGGTTTCATAGATACACATGTAATTGCCAAAACAAATGCTTTCAGAGTCGGCACAAGTCACGCACACAGCCCACTCTGCCACACTTCAATATCTTCCCAAACAAAAGGTGACGTTTTGCCTCATCGGATGAATGCCCAGTTCCTCTCTCCCTCCTTACAAATGAACCATAGAAACAATCACTTAGCAACTGTACATATTCCTTGTTTTTTTACACAACCAAATGAAGTAATTAAAAACACATGAAAAGCCTTAGTAGGGCAGTGCTCCATTTGTCAGGGACTATGAAGTGCTCTCTTCCCCATCACAGTGTGTGTGTGTGTGTGTGTGTGTGTGCGTGCGTGCGTGTGCATGATGAAGAGGGCAGAGTGGGTGAAAATTTGAACGCAAGACAAAACACGTTCATCATTTATACTGTATATCATATTGTGTAAATATCCGTTTTATTACTATGTATACTCCTTTCTTCTACCTGTTGTTATTTAATTTTTTATTATTATTGATGTTAATATTGTACTGCACTGTTGAAGGGAGCTTGCAAGTAAGCATTTCACTGCACCGTTTGTACATGCTGTAAACTGGGTACATGATGAATAAACATCGATGATTTCATAACTGGGTTACAAAGAACTACCTCTGACGATAACTAACACATTTTTAATCACTGCCAATAGGGATGATTGGCACCTTTCATTTCTTGTGAGGCACAGACAAGGGCTGAGTCCCAAATGGCATCTTGTATGGTGAACTCATTTTGACCAGGGCCCATAGTGATCCGTGTAGGGAAGAGTTGTAGGGAGTATGGTGCCATTAGGGATGCACACAGATTAGATTATCTCAAAACAGATTCCCCCAAAATGTCTAGAGTTCCTTCCCCTAGCGTGTAGAGATGGGCCTGGAAATATTTTGATTCGACACAGACTGTCTAGAGTTCCTTCCCCTAGCGTGTAGAGATGGGCCTGGAAATATTTTGATTCGACACAGACTGTCTAGAGTTCCTTCCCCTAGCGTGTAGAGATGGGCCTGGAAATATTTTGATTCGACACAGACTGTCTAGAGTTCCTTTCCCTAGCGCGTAGAGATGGGCCTGGAAATATTTTGATTCGACACAGACTGTGTTCTTAATTTTCTCTCCTCAATATTGTTTCTTAAATAATGTAACAGGTAGCGTGTTATCACCTGTCATGGGAATTTGCCATAAGCATAGTTTTCTATTCTCAGATAATACTTGCAAAGGGATTTACACCTTTCTTTCACAAGCTATTTGTCCTTCACAGTAAGATACTTCTCTATTTGTAACGTCCGTTGTTCAAGGTAGACCAAGGCGCAGTGTGAGTTGAGTTCATCATCTTTTATTTTAAAGGTGAACCAGCAAAAAAACAATAAACAACACAACGAACGAAAAGCTTCGTAGTACAAAATACATGCAACCAAACAAAGACAAGATCCCACAACTGACTGTGGGAAAAAGGGTTGCCTAAGTATGATTCCCAATAAGAGACAACGATAGACAGCTGCCTCTGATTGGAAACCATACTAGGCCAATCAAAGGAAAAACCCACAGAGAATTACAACACATAGAATGCCCACCCCATGTCACACCCTGACCTAACCAAACAGAGAAAAAACGGCTCTCTCAGGTCAGGGCGTGACACTATTAGTCTTTATTGAGACTATTCTATGACAGATCTCTTTGTATTTTTTAACCAACATTACTCACAGAGCTTTAATATTCCAAAGGTTAACCACTAAAAGAGGCAGAACATAACAATGCTATTTTATGACATTTGCAGTAGGAGAAATTTGGGCAGTATGATTTTATAAATATAATTGTATTTGTTATATGAGGTTGTTTGTTTTGTGCCAGGGAGCTACAGTATAACTTTTCCTTTGGCAAGCAGGCCCTCACACTTCACTATCTCCATTCTCTCACGCAACTCTCTGGAACATCTCCAATGGGAACATCTTCAAAAGGAACATCTCCAATGGGAACATCTCCAATGGGAACATATCCAATGGGAATATCTTCAAAAGGAACATCTCCGATGGGAACATCTCCAATGGGAACATCTTCAAAAGGAACATCTCCAATGGGAACATCTCCAATGGGAACATCTCCAATGGGAACATCTTCAAAGGGAACATCTCCAATGAGAACATCTCCAATGGGAACATCTTCAATGGGAACATCTCCAATGGGAACATCTTCAATGGGAACATCTCCAATGGGAACATCTCCAATGGGAACATCTCCAATGGGAAAATCTCCAATGTCCTAACATAGACCACTCCTAACGCTAATGCAGCAAATCTGGGGCAGCATTTGAACTAGTAGCCAGGTTTCCATCAGTTTGTTGAAAGATTTTCAAGCAAATATTTGAATATTCACACAGAGATATCTGTGCATTACTAGGAGTGGTGTGTTTACATCAAATTAGCTTGTTGTGAATTAATAGCAGTACATAATGACCTGAATTCATCCCGCCCCTCTCCCCATAACTATTCCCCAGGGCGTTGCTGTAAATGAGAACGTGATCTCAGTCAACTTACCTGGTAAAATAACAGTAAAAATTAAAATTAAAAATAAACAGAAAATCCAGAATCCTCCAACCAGGACTTATGGGAATTTTAGGAACTTATTGGGCTCAGACAAATCAAATCAAATTGTACTGGTCACATACACGTGTTCAGCAGATGTTATTGCAGGTGTAGCGAAATGCTTGTGTTTCTAGCTCCAACAGTGCAGTAATATCTAACAATTTCACAACATGTAATGGTTGTCGTATGTAATGGACCAAGGTGCAGCGGGAAAATGTATACTCATCTTATTTATTATTAAAGAAGGAAAAAACTAAAAGAAACACGTATACAAAAACGAACGAACGATACTAAACAGTCCCGTCAGGTGCTACATACACTCAACAGGAAATAACTACCCACAATTCCCATTACCAAAACACCCCTATACGTTGGACCTTCAATCAGAGGCAACGAGGAACAGCTGCCTCCAATTGAAGGCCAAATCAATAAACTAAACATAGAACTTGAAAGACTAGACTAGAACATAGAAATATACTAACATAGAACATTAACCAAAACCCCGGAACACTCTAAACAAACACCCCTCTACATAAACACATAGCTCAACAAACCCCGAACCACATAAAACAAACACCCCCTGCCACGTCCTGACCAAACTACAATAACAAATAACCCCTTTACTGGTCAGGACGTGACACAACAATACACAAAAATCCAAAGTAAATTAAGAATATATAAATATTTGGACGAGCAATGTCGGAGCGGCATAGACTAAGATACAGTAGAATAGAATAGAGTACAGTACATACGTATGAGATGAGTAATGCAAAATATGTAAAAATTATTAAAGTGACCAGTGTTCCATTATTAAAGTGGCCAGTGATTTCAAGTCTATGTACATAGGGCAGCAGCCTCTAAGGTGCTACTGATGGCTATTTAACAGTCTGATGGCCTTGAGATAGAAGCTGTTTTTCAGACTCTCGGTCCCAGCTTTGATGGACCTGTACTGACCTCGCCTTCTGGATAATAGGGGGCTGAACAGGCAGTGGCTTGGGTGGTTGTTGTCCTTGATGATCTTTTTGGCCTTTGACACTAACAGGATCTGTCACACCCTAATTCGTTTCACCTGTCTTTGTGCTTGTCTCCATCCCCCTCCAGGTGTCGTCCATCTTCCCCATTATCCCCGGTGCATTTATACCTGTGTTCTCTGTTTGTCTGTTGCCAGTTCATCTTGTCTCGTCAAGCCTACCAGTTTTCCCGTACTCCTGTTTCTTGTTTGTTCCTGTTTTCTAGTCTCCCGGTTTTGACCATTCTGCCTGCCCTGCCCCTGCCTGCCGTTCTGTACCTCTTGACACTGCTCTGGATTACTGACCCCTGCCTGCCCTGGATTACTGACCTCTGCCTGCCCTTGATCTGTTGTTTCCCTGCCCCCTGTTTTGTAAATAAACATTTGTTATTTCGAAGTGTCTGCATCTGGGTCTTATCCTGAGGTCTGATAGGATCAGGTGACTTAGGAGTAGAAAAAGTGACCAACTCTCAACACATAAGGAAACATCTTTATTGGTGGCGTTGATAACCTTCACTTTAATGATCTCGACGAGTCATTCAAATTATGGCCCCGGCCAAAGAAATTAGAATGAATGGAGATATAATCCTAAACAGCAAAGACTTCATCACTGAGGGGCAAGCAATATATCTCTTTTAAAGGCCTTTATGTGAGGAGGAGGGAGCTTTCCAATGACAAACGTATTATCTGTCACTCACTATGCAAGGTTGAAGGGAGATATCCATGGGAAGCGGAATTGGAAACAAGGGCATTTTCATATAGGAAGGGCTTTTTTATAATAGATGATCAGTGTCATTATGAGTGATGAGGTCCCACTGTCGTTATTCAAAACGCTAGTAAGAGTTGAGAACGACTTTCATTTCCAGGGAAAGATACCATCTTTTCCATAGCTTGCACATGTAGATGAGTTGGCCAGGACACTTTAGAAATAGGTGACTCATGGCCAAAAGTTACATTGGTTTATAGGTTGTTAGGGAGTACGCAGAACGTATGAGATCCTAAAGAACCTTGGGTTTTGACATAAGCATACATATTTTGTAAGTCACAATTATGTCATCCCTGCCAATAGCTTGTTTAACTCTGCAGCATGCAGTCATACGTTCTTGTATACAGCAGTGTTTATGCTTATATAACTCCCTATCTCAGAGACTGGGAGTCTCATGGAGCTGTATGGCCCTGATCAGAATGTCTTTTGCTTGGATTTTTGTATGTTTGTCTACATTGCAGTATATTTCCAGTTCAGCCTAAACCACGTGACAACAACAAGACTGTCAAAGTCAAATAATGTCCAAAATGGCCCTGGAGGATCAACAAGCCTTCTTAGGGTGGTTGGTCACATGTCCTTGCGTTGGAGTATCTCCACTGTGTGTGAGAGCAACCGCAGACAGGAGATAGTTAACTTTGGGAAAAAGACAGTGATTAATTGACTGCCCGGACTAGCGTCTTTGCCAGTGCTTGGGAAAGATGGCTGTAGGCGTTTGCTCTCCATAATCCACAAAGTTCCCAACATTAGGCTACATCCTTCGGAGAGACCAGAGGGGTATAATACAAAGCAGGATCAATGAGTTTATTTTTTATAAAGATAAGCTTGAAATGGGCAGGGTCTAATTCACTCAATAACCAAAAACACATATCTATGTTTAGCTTTCATATTAATGACCAGAAAATCAATAGTTATTTCTGGTTGTTTATCAAAGTTAGCTGGCTTCTTCATTGATCCTGCTTTGTATACCCGTCAGGGCCAATATTCATGAAGCAATTCAGGTGTTCTGATATAGGAAAAATGTTGCTTTTTCGATAATAAAGAATGGACAAGGGGGACTCTTTGTGGATACAGGCCCTAATGGCTCAAATGCTGAGAGAGCAGTGGAGGCTGGTAGGAGGAGTTATAGGAGGACTGGCTCATTGTGATGGCTGGAATGGAATGGAGTCAAACATCTATACTAAAGTATGTGGACCCCTCTTGAAATCAGTGGATTTGGCTATTTCAGTCACACCCGTTGCTGACAAGTGTATAAATGTGGCACCATCATAGGATGCCACCTTTCAAACAAGTCAGTTTGTCAAATGTCTGCCCTACTATAGTGGTCACGGTCAACTTTAAATGCTGTTATTTTGAAGTGGCAACGTCTAGGAGCAACAATCGCTCAGCCCTGAAGTGGTAGCGGGACCGCCGAGTATTGAAGCTTGTAGACGGTTAAAAACATTTGCCCTCGGTTGCAGCATTCACTACAGAGTTCCAAACTGCCTCTGGAAGCAACGTCAGCACAAGAACTGTTCGTCGGGATCTTCATGAAATGGGTTTCCATGGTCGAGCCCATATTAATGCCCATGATTTTGGAATGAGATGTTCGAAGAGCAGGTGTCCACATACTTTTGGTCATTTAGTGTAACTGTGTGGTGTGGCAAGGCTGAAAAAAAAGAAAACAGGATAAACAAAACAAAATAGCCTCCTTGGGTTGTTCTCTTTAGAAATTGTACCTATTGTGTGGCAGATAAAGAAAAATCTCATTCTCTCTGTCAATGTTGTGACAACATGTTTCATGAATTGGCTTTTGAGACACGGTTTGAATAGAGCAATTGTTACTGAACATGTGAGGTTAAAGGTCAATGTTGAATGCATTGTTGTTATTACTGTATAATAAACAAACCATTCCCTCTAAATAAACCAAATTGATAATACATATAAAAGGTTATACTTCATCATTTGAAGCCTATTGTAGCATTTATTTTGTTTATTTCTGTAGTTTTTCCACTTATATAGACTATGTAGTCTATACTCTATACATTGCAATTCAGCTTTTAGAAGCAACATTTTACCTTTACGGTTTCGATGTTAGGACAGCCTCAATCTCAGCAGGACTGAACAAACCATAATCGTTTTTTTTTTAAGATTCAGTCTATAAGAGAATTTCATGGCCTAATTCCCCTGCAAGCCCTTCATTCAACCCATATTATTCCACTCCACCCGTTCTTTTACCAGTCAGTGAATACTCCACCGCAGCCAGACAGCGAGAGGAAACTATCTGCCACTTAATTGGACTTCCTTTGCGAGTGGGTACTGGAAATGAAAATTAAATCAAGACTAATGAGCAATGAACAGTAAAAGAGGAAGATAAATGGTTTGATGGCAGCGAGACAGGCAAGGTTGAGAGAGTCAAATAACTTTCTCCCTTCCTAATTTCTCCATTCAAATGGGAGCTGAAGCAATCATATGCTTTCAGGGTAACGCAGGTCTTCGTTCCTCTAGGACAGGGTCAACAACAGGCGTCTCGCGGACCAAAACCATCTAGTGAGGGATTTTTGTGTGTACTTTTTTGTTAAAACAAAACAAAAAATTATTGTAAAATCACCAGGTATTCAGCTAAAAAATATATAATTTTGTAAATCTGTTCCCAAGTATTCCCACAAACATAAAAAGAGACATGTGATCATGCCTCAATGTAATCAAGGTATGAAATTATTGTTATTTTCAAATACAATCTGTTTTTTGTGCTTAGTTGTGGTCAATTTGCAGTGTACAAATTATTATAGTTATGTGTCGTCCCCCGACCATCCGCTCCAACAAAAATCAGCCCGTGGCTGAATCTAGTTGAATTTACAAGACCTTTAAATAAGCAATACTTCCAAATCAAGATCCAGTAAACATATTGCATTGCATAAGGAAACTGTAACATTGCCAAAGAAACATGTCTTGTATAGGTGATATTCACAAGTGTTAGTATTAAAGCTTTTGTTTTGAAGAGAGTGTTGAAAAAGAAAAAGGCAATTGTGTCTGTTTACTCGTCCAAATAAAGTAGCTGAGAAAAAAGGTTTTAATTTCCTGATATCTTCAAGCTTGGCTGTGTGGCCACTTCAGGGTACAGGAGATGTGGTTAAGCTGTTTTATAAGAATCTTCTCATGCTGTTTGAATAGATTTTTAAGCAGAGTCTAATAGGATAGTAGCAGCTTAATCTGCAGGCAATAGAGAACAATTACTTTTCTGCTTCGGTGGTCATAGCCTGGCCCTATGTCAGTTTGTCTAATGTGTTGTTTATACATAAGATGTTAAAGATAGAATTTCACACATACAACCTTGACATTGCCACTGACATCAAAGTTATACAGGAGTTGAATCCGTGTACAGCGTTGTACAGGATGGATAGTTTTAATTGTATTAATACAATGTGCACGACTGTGCTTCTGTGAAACACGTTGTAGAGAAACTCTTTGCAATCACAGCCAAGGTGTTGGTTGATAGCATTGAGGCTTCTGTACAGGTTGTCCAAACTCACCATTTTACTAACCAAATGGTGCAATGTAAGTGGACGCTTTCATTTCATACCTTGCGTAGCTAGTTACTGTAGCTACCTAGTACAAGGTGGTAATGTAATGTAATAATAATTCTGAATGTTCTGATGAGAACATTAGATTTGTGCTTGGACAATTAGATTTTGATTGGCATAATTCATAATTACTATTAACACATGCATACAACACATTGTGGTTGTTCAGTGATTCAGGCCCATGATTAATTTGTTTGCAGAACAAACAGAACAAACAGATGTCAGAAAAGAACACAAGAAAACATCTGATTTGTTCTTAATCCTCATGGTCCAAGAATACACAATGGTGTGTCATCATAATCATAAACAACAGCCATAAAGCCAGGAAATACATATTTAAATAGCCATATAATTCCAAACTCAATGCATAATGTACAAGTAATGTCAAGCTCAATGTCACGAATATATCTGTCTATTATACTGCAGTTCAAACAAATGTTTTAAGGAAGAATGTGGCTTTATGTCAAAAACAATTAAAGTGACTGTGGGAATGTTGGTGTGAACGTGTCAAATTGGTGTGCACTGGGAAACAATATGGAGCACCTTGCATATACAGTTATATATGTTTATCAACCAGGTAGTTTGGATCATGCATGATGATTGGTTAAAACAGCATCCCCCTTGCTTCTAGCCTAGCATTTGGTTTGCAAAAATGTAGGTTTATATAAATATTGCTGTATGCCTCTCAACAACAATGACCTCTGCAAAAACATTTCAATGTAGAAATGCGATCTTCCCCGTAGCCTTTATTGAATGTTGTCTTGACGAGACAACAACATTTCTGACCAGACCCAGGCAAAATAATGCATCAGCATCAATGTTATTTATATATTTTTCCAGTCCAGATAAAACGGCTAAAACAAACTAAAATTAAGCTGTCCTTGTCGTGTCTGAATCCTGTTTTAGAAAGGCCACCAAAAATTCTGAGATTTCCATACCCAACTACAACATTTTCCATCAAGATAGAACTGCCAAAGGGGGAGGAGTTGCAATCTACTCCAGAGATAGCCTGAAAAGTTCTGTTATACTTTCCAGGTCTATGCCTAAACAGTTCGAGCTTCTAATTTTAAAAATGAATCTCTCCAGAAATAAGTCTCTCACTGCTGTGTCCTGGACACCATATGTGAATTGATTGAACCCCCATCTATCTTCAGAGTTTGTTCTTTTAGGTGACCTAAACTGGGATATGCTTAACACCCCGGCAGTCCTACAATCTAAGGAAGATGCCCTCAATCTCACACAAATGATCAAGGAACCCACCAGGTACAACCATAAATCCGTAAACATGGGCACCCTCATAGACATTATCCTGACCAACTTGCCCTCCAAATACACCTCTGCTGTTTTCAATCAGGATCTCTGCCTCATTGCCTGCATCCGCTATGGGTCCGCTGTCAAACGACCACCCCTCATCACTGTCAAACACTCCCTAAAACACTTCTGCGAACAGGCCTTTCTAATTGACCTGGCCTGGGTATCCTGGAAGGATATTGACCTCATCCCGTCAGTCGAGTATGTCTGGTCATTCTTTAAAAGCAATTTCCTCACCATCTTAAATAAGCATGCCCCTTTCAGAAAATGTAGAACTAAGAACAGATATAGTGTCATAGTCCGTGTATGTAGGTGGCAGGGAAGTCAGGCGCAGGAGAAAACAGAGTGGTTTAAAAATGGAATATTTATTTCCAAAACCAAAGTAGAAAAAGAATCCGGGTAAAACAATAACCTGTCGCACACCGATACAGAAACAACACGTACATAACAAGCAAACAATCACCGACAGAGAAATGAGGGGAAGCAGAGGGTTAAATACACAACATATAATTACTGGGATATGAAACAGGTGTGTAAAGAGACCAGACAAAACCAATGGAAAATGAAAAACTGATCAATGGTGGCTAGAAGGCCAGTGACGTCGACCGCCGAACACCACCCGAACAAGGAGGGGCATCAACTTCAGTAGAAGTCGTGACATATAGCCCTTGGTTCACTCCAGAACTGACTGCCCTCGACCAGCACAAAAGCATCCTGTGGCGGACTGCAATAGCATTGAATAGTCCCCGTGATATGCAACTTTTCAGGGAAGTCAGGAACCAATACACGCAGTCAGTCAGGAAAGCAAAGGCTAGCTTTTTCAAACAGAAATTTGCATCCTGTAGCTCTAACTCCAAAAAGTTTTGGGACACTGTAAAGTCCATGGAGAATAAGAGCACCTCCTCCCAGCTGCCCACTGCACTGAGGCTAGGTAACACCGTCACCACCGATAAATCCACGATAATCGAGAATTTCAATAAGCATTTCTCTACGGCTGGCCATGCTTTCCTCCTGGCTACCCCAACCCCGGCCAACAGCTACGCACCCCCCACAGCTACTTGCCCACGCCTCCCCAGCTTCTCCTTCACCCAAATCCAGATAGCAGATAACAAATCAGCTGGGCTAGACAATCTGGACCCCCTCTTTCTAGAATTATCCGCAGCCATTGTTGCAACCCCTATCACCAGTCTGTTCAACCTCTCTTTCGTCTGAGATCCCTAAAGATTGGAAAGCTGCCGCGGTCATCCCCCTCTTCAAAGGGGGTGACACTCTAGACCCAAACTGTTATAGACCTATATCCATCCTGCCCTGCCTTTCTAAAGTCTTTGAAAGCCAAGTTAATAAACAGATCACTGACCATTTAGAATCCCACCGTACCTTCTCCGCTGTGCAATCCAGTTTCCAAGCTGGTCACGGGGGCACCTCAGCCACACTCAAGGTACTAAATGATATCATACCGTCATCGATAAAAGACAGTACTGTGTAGTCGTCTTCATCGACCTGGCCAAAGCTTTCGACTCTGTCAATCACTATATTCTTATCGGCAGACTCAACAGCCTTGGTTTCTCAAATGACTGCCTCACCTGGTTCACCAAATACTTCTCAGACAGAGTTCAGTGTGTCAAATCGGAGGGCCTGTTGTCCGGACCTCTGGCAGTCTCTACGGGGGTACCACAGGGTTCAATTCTCGGGCCGACTCTTTTCTCTGTATGTTTCAACGATGTTGCTCTTGCTGCGGGTGATTCCCTGATCCACCTCTACGCAGCCGACACCGTTCTGTATACATCTGGCCCACTGTGTTAACTAATCTCCAAACGAGCTTCAATGCCATACAACACTACTTCCGTGGCCTCCAACTGCTCTTAAACGCTGGTAAACCCAAGCGCATGCTTTTCAACCATTCGCTGCCCGCACCCGCCAGCCTGACTGGTATCACTACTCTGGACGGTTCTGACTTAGAATATGTGGACAACTACAAATACCTAGGTGTCTGGCTAGACTGTAAACTCTCCTTCCAGACTCATATTAAACATCTCCAATCACAAATTAAATCTAGAATTGGTTTCCTATTTTGCAACAAAGCCTCCTTCACTCACACCACCAAACATACCCTAGTAAAACTGACTATCCTACCGATCCTCAACTTCGGCGACGTCATCTACAAAATAGCTTCCAATACTCTACTCACAGTGCCATCCGTTTTGTTACCAAAGCCCCTTATACCACCCACCACTGCGACCTGTATGCTCTAGTCGGCTGGCCCTTGCTACATATTCGTCGCCAGACCCACTGGCTCCAAGTCATCTATAAGTCTATGCTAGGTAAAGCTCCGCCTTATCTCAGCTCACTGGTCATGATAACAACACCCACCCATAGCACGCGCTCCAGCAGGTATATCTCACTGGTCATCCCCAAAGCCAACACCTCCTTTGGCCACCTTTCCTTCCAGTTCTCTGCTGCCAGTGAGTGGAACGAATTGCAAAAATAGCAGGTATATCTCTATTCGCAGAGTACGACCCTGCCTCACACAGGAAGCGGCGCAGGTCCTAGTCCAGGCACTTGTCATCTCCCGTCTGGATTACTGCAACTAGCTGTTGGCTGGGCTCCCTGCCTGTGCCATTAAACCCCTACAACTCATCCAGAACGCCGCAGCCCGTCTGGTGTTCAACCTTCCCAAGTTCTCTCACGTCACCCCACTCCTCCGCTCTCTCCACTGGCTTCCAGTTGAAGCTCGCATCCGCTACAAGTCCATGGTGCTTGCCTACGGAGCTGTGAGGGGAACGGCACCTCCATACCTTCAGGCTCTGATCAGGCCCTACACCCAAACAAGGGCACTGCGTTCATCCACCTCTGGCCTGCTCGCCTCCCTACCTCTGAGGAAGCACAGTTCCCGCTCAGCCCAGTCAAAACTGTTCGCTGCTCTGGCACCCCAATGGTGGAACAAGCTCCCTCACGACGCCAGGACAGCGGAGTCAATCACCACCTTCCGGAGACACCTGAAACCCCACCTCTTTAAGGAATACCTGGGATAGGATAAAGTAATCCTTCTAACCCCCCCCCCTAAAAGATTTAGATGCACTATTGTAAAGTGGTTGTTCCACTGGATATCATAAGGTGAATGCACCAATTTGTAAGTCGCTCTGGATAAGAGCGTCTGCTAAATGACTTAAATGTAAATGTAAATCTCACTGGTCATCCCCAAAGCCAACACCCCCTTTGGCCACCTTTCCTTCCAGTTCTGTTGCCAATGACTGTATCGAATTGCAAAAATCGCTGAAGCTGGAGACATATTTCTCCCACTAACTTTAAACATCAGCTATCTGAGCAGCTAACCGATCGCTGCAGCTTTACATAGCCCATCTGTATATAGCCCACCCAATCTACCTACCTCATCCCCATATTGTTTTTATTTACTTTTCTGCTCTTTTGCACACCAGTATTTCTACTTGCACATCACCAACTGCTCATCTATCACTCCAGTGTTAATTTGCTAAATTGTAATTACTTCACTACTATGGCCTATTTATTGCCTTACCTCCTCACGCCATTTGCACATACTGTATATAGACTTTCTTTCTTTTTCTATTGTGTTATTGACTGTACGCTTGTTTATTCTACGTGTAACTGTGTGTTGTTGTTTGTGTCGCACTGCTTTGCTTTATCTTTACCAGGTCACAGTTGTAAATGAGAACTTGTTCTCAACTAGCTTACCTGGTTAAATAAAAGTGAAATAAATGTTTTATTTAAAAAAATAATAAGATTGCATCATCTGTGTATCTGTTAAGCAAATTGGAGTGGATCTAGGGTTTCTGGGATAATGGTGTTAAATGTGAGCCATGACTAGCCTTTTATGGCTACAGACGTGAGTGCCACGGGTCAGTAGTCTTTTTATCTATTTTTTCTTTACGTTTATTTAACTAGGCAAGTCAGTTAAGAACAAATTCTTATTTTCAATGATGGCCTAGGAACAGTTGGTTAACTGCCTTGTTCAGGGGCAGAATGACAGATTTTTTGCTTCTTCTGATCTTGCAACCTTCCGGTTACTAGTCCAAAGTTCTAACCACTAGGCTACCTGCCACCCCACACCATGTACTATTTACGTAGGTTATCTTAGTGTTCTTGGGCACAGGGACTATGGTGGTCTGCTTGAAACATGTTGGTTTTACAGACTCAGACAAGGAGAGGTTGAAATGTCAGGGAAGACACTTGCCAATTGGTCAGCGCATGCTCGGAGTACACGTCCTGGTAATCCGTCTGGCCCTGCGGCCTTGTGAATGTTGACCTGTTAAAAGATCTTACTCACATCGGCTGCAGAGTGTGATCACATAGTGGTCGGGGAACAGCTGATGCTGTCATGCATGTTTCAGTGTTACTTGCCTCGAAGTGAGTCTTGTAGGCTCATGTCACTGGGCAGCTCTCAGCTGTGCTTCCCTTTGTTGTCTGTAATCGTTTGCAAGCCCTGCCACACCCTGCCATATTTTTTTGTTGCTCTTTTGCACCCCAGTATCTCAACTTGCACATCATTTGCACATCTATCACTCCAGTGTTAATGCTAAATTGTAATTATTTTGCCACTATGGCCTATTTATTGCCTAACCTCCCTAATCTTACTACATTTGCACACACCGTACATCAATTTTTCTATTGTGTTATTGACTGTACGTTTGTTTATCCCACATGTAACTCTGTGTTGTTGTTTTTGTCGCACTGCTTTGCTTTATCTTGGCCAGGTCGCAGTTGTAAATGAGAACTGGCTTACCTGGTTATTAAATAAAGGTCAAATAAAAAATAAAACATCCGACGAGCATCGGAGCTGGTGTAGTACAATTCGATTTTAGTCCTGTATTGACACTTTGCCTGTTTGATGGTTCATCGGGGGATAGTGGGATTTCTAATAAGCTTCCGGGTTAGAGTCCCGCTACTTGAAAGCAGCAACTCTACCATATAGCTCAGTGCAAATGTTGCCTATAATCCATGGCTTCTGGATGGGGTATGTACATACAGTCACTGTGGGGACGATGTCCTCGATGCACTTATTGATAAAGCCAGTGACTGATGTGGTGTACACCTCAATGCCATCGGAAGAATCCCGGAACATATTCCAGCCTGTGCTAGCAAAACAGTCCTGTAGTTTAGCATCTGCTTCATCTGACCACTTTTTTATAGACCGAGTCACTGGTGCTTCCTGCTTTCATTTTTGCTTGTAAGCAGGAATCAGGAGGATAGAATTATGGTCAGATTTGCCAAATGGAGGGCAAGGTGGCAGAGTTCCAGCATGATTGTCCAGTATGTACTAAAGTGCTTGCCATATGGCCATGTTTATGACCGAAATGTTGAACATAGTTGTCATCAGAGGCTCCTTATTTGCCTATATGGCATACCCGGCTGGCATGCAGACATACAGGTACATACACTGAGTGTACACAACATTAGGAACACCAACCTAATATTGAGTTGCACCCCCTTTTGCACACAGAACAGCATCAATAAGTTGGGGCATGGCTTCTACAAGGTGTTGAAAGCGTTCCACAGGGATGTGGGCCCATGTTGACTCCAATGCTTCCCTCACTTGTGTCAAGTTATGGCCTCCCGAGTGGCGCAGCGATCTAAGGCACTGCATTGCAGTGCTAGAGGTGTCATTACAGACCCTGGTTTGTTCCCAGGCTGTGTCACAGTCCGGTAGGGTGGCGCACAATTGGCCCAGCTTCGTCCAGGTTAGGGGAGGGTTTGGCAGGGGTGTAGGCCATCATTGTAAATAAGAATTTGTTCTTTACTGACTTGCCTAGTTAAGTAAAGGTTAAATAAATACACTTTTTTAAAAGTTGGCTGGACCATTCTTGATACACATGTGAAACTGTTGAGCGTGCGATACCCAGCAGCTTTTCAGTTTTTGACACACTCAAACCGGTGTGCCTGGCATCTACTACCATACCCTGTTCAAAGACACTTTAATATCTTGTCTTGCCCATTCACCCTCTGAATGGCACACATACACAATCCATGTCTCAACTGTCTCAAAGCTTAAAAATCCTTCTTTACCATGTCTTCTCCCTTTCATCGACACTGATTGAATTGGATTTAACAGGTTACATCAATAAGGGATCATAGCTTTCACCTAGATTCACCTGATCAGTTGATGACATGGAAAGAGAAGGTGTTCCTAATGTTTTGTACACTCACCTAGAATTATGGTCTATACCATTGAAGAAAAAAGACAGGTATTACTTCCCAAAGGCCTCTTGCCCAGTACAGCATAGAACCATGTATACGTGTAGCAGTAGAGGTTGCTGAAGGGAGGACGGCTCATAATAATGTCTGGAACGGAGCAATTGGAATGACATCAAACCACGTGTTTGATGTATTTGATACCATTCCACTCCAGCCATTACCATGAGCCCATCCTCCACAATTAAGGTGCGACCAACCTCCCTTGACATGTAGCTCATTAAAGGGGAAATCTGCAGTGACAACAGTACAAAAGCAAAGCAGTCAATGGGTATACTGTATATTATTAATTTAAACATTCAACAATGAATGTACTAATCACAGATTGCTCCTTTAAACATTTTGGAAAGCCTGCTTTTCTAAAGCTTTAGGGGACTTCTCACCCAAAATCTGGGGCCCAGAGAGAGGGAAAGTTTGGATCAGTACAAGGCACGGTAAAAAGATAAGATATCTGGGCACCCCCGTTGTGTCTTGAACAATATACTGTAATAGAGCAGAACAACTAAAGGCACTTCCTGATTACTTGGCCTAAATTCTCTTTTTGGTTATCCTTGACATCTCAATAAAATGTAATTGGATGAAGTGACTGAGAAATAATGTACTTCGCACAAAGAAATCTACGGGCTTGCAGATACCTTCCACGAGGATTAATGTTATTATTACAGTTCAGCCGCCACACAATCAACAACGGGGAATTGACTGTTCCAACCGCAATACCAGCCAGATATATTTCCGAACGCCAAACATTCATTTTTGTTAAGAGGCTAGATAATTTGGATTCTGAGTGGGACAATCATGCTGGAACTCTGCCACCTTGCTTCCCTGAAGAATAACAACAAAGTTAACAGCGAGCCTTTCCTTACCCGCTGTTATTATCATTGGTTTCAATCAATTTTACACCATTAGGTATGACCTAAATCAATGCATATTGGATATTCCATCATCTGAACAATCCAACATTGACTCTTGTATAGACCACCCGAGTGACTGTTGCTTGATTCCAGATCTATAACTGTCCAAGCAGTGGAGCCCACATATTTAGCCTGTTTAAATGTCTGATTTCGCAGGGGTTTATATGCTACTGTTCAAAGGGTAAACTACCTAAGGTCAATGTAAACAGCACCACATGGGTGCAGCATAGGCACAGGCAAAACTAGACACAGATTCTTCCCACAGGGCCACCATACCATAAATCAAATGCTAACCCTTTATTTTTAGCACAATATGTTTATGTGAGTCAGATTGTGAGCCATAGACGCTATTAAAGCTAATGAACCAGAGCCATATATCCTTATTTCATCACAAAACTCTTTCTCTCTCTCTCTCGATCATTAGAATGAAGACAGTGGAGCTTCACAGCTGAAGCAGAATGTATAAAAGGTATAATTTACCATTTAAATACAGTGGGAAACCAGTCTTAATTGCTATCACGGATGACTCCTAAACCAGTCAAATGACAGGTAGTGTTGACTGAGATAAGAAAGTCTCTCCACTCTCAAATTATCAGGCCCATCAAGATAGGAGAGCAATTTCCAGGCTCTCATTTTATTAGCCATGCATATCAATGCTCCATTAATCAAATCCCAAACCGACCCCAAAACCCCCTACACCTGCCCAGTTCATTTTAATGGCACTATCTTAAGAGGTTCTACTTCCCAGTTGAGTGACCTGATAGATAGATTCCCATTGGAGGGACTAGATAGATAGATTCCCATTGGAGGGACTAGATAGATAGATTCCCATTGGAGGGACTAGATAGATAGATTCAGTTTGGAGGGACTAGATAGATATATTCCCATTGGAGGGACTAGATAGATTCAGTTTGGAGGGACTAGATAGATATATTCCCATTGGAGGGACTAGATAGATAGATTCCCATTGGAGGGACTAGATAGATTCAGTTTGGAGGGACTAGATATATATATCCCCATTGGAGGGACTAGATAGATATATTCCCATTGGAGGGACTAGATAGATTCAGTTTGGAGGGACTAGATAGATATATCCCCATTGGAGGGACTAGATAGATTCAGTTTGGAGGGACTAGATAGATATATCCCCATTGGAGGGACTAGATAGATATATTCCCATTGGAGGGACTAGATAGATAGATTCAGTTTGGAGGGACTAGATAGATATATTCCCATTGGAGGGACTAGATAGATTCAGTTTGGAGGGACTAGATAGATATATCCCCATTGGAGGGACTAGATAGATAGATTCCAATTGGTGGGACTAGATAGATAGATTCCAATTGGAGGGGATAGATAGATAGATAGATAGACAGATAGATAGATAGATAGATAGATAGATAGATAGATAGATAGATAGATAGATGATAGATAGATAGATAGATAGATTGATTGATTGATTACCAGTCAAAAGTTTTAGAACACCTACTCATTATGCTGAGCACTTGTTGGCTGCTTTTCCTTCACTCTGCAGTCCGACTCATCTCGAATCATTTCAATTTGGTTGAGGTAAGGGGATTGTGCAGGCCAGGTCATCTGATGTAGCGCTCCATTTTTTTCTTCTTTTTTTACATTTTATTTCACTTTTATTTAACCAGGTAAGCTAGTTGAGAACAAGTTCTCATTTACAACTGCGACCTGGCCAAGATAACGCAAAGCAGTGCGACACAAACAACAACACAGAGGAATGGAATAAACAAGCGTACAGTCAATAACACAATAGAAAAAAAGAATGTCTATATACAGTGTGTGCAAATGGCATGAGGAAGTAAGGCAATAAATAGGCCATAGAAGCGAAGTAATTACAATTTAGCAGATTAACACTGGAGTGATAGATGAGCAGATGATGATGTGCAAGTAGTGATACTGGTGTGCAAAAGAGCAGAAAAGTAAATAAAAACAATATGGGGATGAGGTAGGTAGATTGGGTGGGCTACAAATGGGCTATGTACACCTGCAGCGATCTGTTAGCTGCTCAGATAGTTGATGTTTAAAGTTAGTGAGGGAAATATAAGTCTCTGGCTTCAGCAATTTTTGCAATTCGTTCCACTCACTGGCAGCAGAGAACTGGAAGGAAAAGTGGCCAAAGGAGGTGTTGGCTTTGGGGATGACCAGTGAGATATACCTGCTGGAGCGCATGCTACGGGTGGGTGTTGTTATCGTTACCAGCGAGCTGAGATAAGGCACTCTCCTTCTTGGTAAAATAGCCCTTATACAGCCTGGAGGTGTGTTGGGTCATTGTCCTGTTGAAAACTAGGTGCAAACCAGATGGGATACCGTATCGCTGCAGAATGCTGTGGTAGCCATGCTGGTTATGTGTGCCTTGAATTCTAAATAAATCACAGAAAGTGTCACCAGCAAAGCACCACCACACCGTAACATCTCCTCCTCCATGCTTTAAGGAGAGAAATACAAATGCAGAGATCATCCGTTCACCCACACCTCGTCTCACAAAGACACGGTGGTTGGAACCAAAACATCTCCAATTTGGACTCCAGACCAAAGGACAAATTTCCGGCGGTCTAATGTCCATTGCTCATGTTTCTTGTCCCAAGCAAGTGTCTTCCAATTGGTGTCCTTTAGTAGTGGTTTCTTTGAAGCAATTTGAACACTAAGGCCTGATTCACACGGTCTCCCCTGAACAGTTGATGTTGAGATGTGTCTGTTACTTGAACTCTGTGAAGTATTTATTTGGGCTGCAATTTCTGAGGCTGGTAACTGTAATGAACTTCTCCTCTGCAGCAGAGGAAACTCTGGGTCTTCCATTCCTGTGGCGATCCTCATGAGAGCCAGTTTCATCATAGTGCTTGATGGTTTTTGGGACGACACTTGAAGAAACTTTGACATTTTCCGTATTGACTTACCTTCATGTGGTGTGGGGGCTGTGGTGTGGGGGCTGTGCTTTGGCAAAGTGGGTGGGGTTATATCCTGCCTATTTGGCCCTGTCCGGGGGTATCATCGGATGGGGCCACAGTGTCTTCTGATCCCTCCTGTCTCAGCCTCCAGTATTTATGCTGCAGTAGTTTATGTGCCGGGGGGCTAGGGTCAGTCTGTTTCATCTGGAGTATTCTCTTGTCTTATCCGGTGTCCTGTGTGAATGTAAATATGCTCTCTCTAATTCTCTCTTTCTTTCTTTCTCTCGGAGGACCTGAGCCCTAGGACCATGCCTCGGGACTACCTGGCATGATGACTCCTTGCTGTCCCCAGTCCACCTGGCCATGCTGCTGCTCCAGTTTCAACTGTTCTGCCTGCGGCTACGGAACCCTGACCTGTTCACCGGACGTGCTTGTTGCACCCTCGACAACTACAATGATTATTATTATTTGACCATGCTGGTCATTTATGAACATTTTAACATCTTGACCATGTTCTGTTATAATATCCACCCGGCACAGCCAGAAGAGGACTGGCCACCCCTCATAGCCTGGTTCCTCTCTAGGTTTCTTCCTAGGTTTTTGGCCTTTCTAGGGAGTTTTTCCTAGGGAGTTTTTC
Organism: Salmo trutta; assembly: GCF_901001165.1. Taxonomy (NCBI): domain Eukaryota; kingdom Metazoa; phylum Chordata; class Actinopteri; order Salmoniformes; family Salmonidae; genus Salmo; species Salmo trutta. Next base: position 12,202,621 of record NC_042972.1, on the reverse strand, counting down.
CTAGCCACCGTGCCTCTTTCGCATGCATTGCTTGCTGTTTGGGGTTTTAGGCTGGGTTTCTGTACAGCACTTTGAGATTTCAGCTGATATACGAAGGGCTATATAAATACATTTGATTTGATTTGATTCATGTCTTAAAGTAATGACTGTCATTTCTCTTTGCTTATGTGAGCTGTTCTTGCCATAATATGGACTTGGTATTTTACCAAATAGGGCAATCTTCTGTATGCCCCCTACCTTGTCTCAACACAACTGATTGGCTCAAACGCATTAAGAAGGAAAGAAGTTCCACAAATTAACTTTTAGGAAGCCACACCTGTAAATTGAAATGTATTCCAGGTGACTACCTCATGAAGCTGGTTGAGATAATGCCAAGAGTGTGCAAAGCTGTCATCAAGGCAAAAGGTTGCTATTTGAAGAATCTCAAATATAAAATATATTTTCATATGTTAAACACTTTTTTGGTTACTACAAGATTCCATATGTGTTTCTTCATAGTTTTGATGTATTCACTATTATTGTACAATGTAGAAAATAGTAAAAATAAAGAAAAAACATTAAATGAGTAGGTGTTCTAAAACCTTTGACCGGTAGTGTAGATGCAGACAGAGACAGCTCTGCATGAATAAGTAAAAATAGAAGTATAAGACTTTTTTGGAGAAAATGTACTCGATACAGTAATATTAATTACATTCGTGTGATTTGGATGGAACTCTTTGAATAGATTTCTTCAGATGAATATTGTTAACCTCATTGAGTTTTCAGTGTTATTTTTCCATTCGCCACTACCAGTGTGAGTCAACAATTACTTTTTGAAACTGAACGACGAAACGGCACAAGATGAAGATTGACAGAATGTAAATTGCTCAACAGTTTTCCATCATCGGTGACTGTAAAAAGTGGTTGGGGGGGATGCTTTGGTGGGAAAAACCCTGAAAACTATCCTTCTCATCTGTTACATGGCTGAGAAGCATGACAGTGTGATTGATTGCTACTTTTGTTAAACAAAGCAATTAAGTCAGAGGCTACATCTCAGAGGCTACATCTCCAATGGTACCCTATTCCCTATGTAGTACACTACTTTTCACCAAGGTCTAAGTCAAAAGTAGTGCATTAAATAAGGGATAGGGTGCCATTTGGGATGCAGTCAGAGAGTAGTTGTTGTTGTGATGAGGGAATCTGTGGTGTCTTAAAGAGCGATTGCCCCTAAAAAATCTACTTCTGATTTTGAAAATGGCTTGTGTGGCATCAATTTGAGTCAGAAACATTTCTTCTAGTGTCAAAATTGATTGAAAACTGTAAACAGGATAATTCCTGTCATAAAGTCAGTCTTGTCCAAAACAGATATTTGCGAGACGATATGAAAAAAATTGCATGTCACCGAATGAAGTCTACCGTAACATACCCACAGCTGGCAGCACCCAAGTAATGATCAATTCGGAGCACAGCTGCATACCACCTGATCATAGTGCCCATAGTCAATTTGGTTTGACATACTGTACGATATCCATATGAGGCAAGTTATGGACCATCAAAATATGGGATATTATTATAAAACATCATAGCTCTGAATTTCAATTTCTAAATTGAAATATATAGAAATATTGAAAGCATTTAATGAGAGAACTAAAACATGTGCAACATTAAAATACTGTCCAATTTACATTGTGTAATTTATTGAAGGTCCCTAACTAGCCCCAAAGATAGGCTATCCAAAGTCAAACTAATTTTGCCACGGTCGCACACCAGCCAGCTGAAGCTAATTGGCTAAATTATTTTGCTAACTCTTCCCACCTGCGAACACACACAAGAGACATCCACATCAAACCACACCCCGAAACCAACTCACGATGTAATTCAGTCATGGCCGCTAGCATTTCTTAATGAACCAAATCTAAAACGAGGCCAAATCAGGAAGTGCAGTCACCCTTTAAATTACACTAACCAATGGAGAAAGACCTGAAATACATTACTAATTAAAATGGATGATTTAAGGATGAGAAGCATGATTGCTTTCAAACTATAGTAATATTCAAATGAGAGGAGTATGCATAATCAAAATCTACAGAGGGATGAAGGCAGTCTTTTTGGATGAACAGTATCTTTATAATCGAAGATACAGAAATTGTGCTGCAAACGAAAGCCGTTGGCCAGGTCATCGGGCCTGTTGGCATGATACAGTGTTTGAAGCCACAAAGCAAAGCGGTCTATTGTGAAAGACATTCATGACTCGATAACAGCTAATTCATTAAATTAGGTTCATAAATATGTACAGTGCCTTCAGAAAGTATTCACACACTTAACTTTTTCCACATTTTGTTGTGTTACAGCCTGAAATTAAAATCAATTAAATTAAGCCTTTTTGTCACTGGCCTAAACACAATGCCCCATCATGTCAAAGTAGATTTGTTCCCCTTTTTTACAAATTAATAAAAAATGGAAACCTGAAATGTTTTAAGTCAATAAGAATTCCACCCCTATGTTATGGCATGCCTAAATAAGTTCAGGAGTTAAAATGTGTTTAACAAGTCACATAATAAGTTGCATGGACTCAATCTGTGTGCAATAATAGTGTTTAACATAATTTTTGAATGACTAACTCATCTCCGTACCCCACACATACAATTATCTGTAAGGTCCCTCTATCGAGTAGGGCATTTCAACCATAAAAACCAGGGAGGTTTTTCAATGCCTCACAAAGAAGGGCACCTATTGGTAGATTGGTAAAAAATAAAAAAAATCATACATTGAATATCCCTTTGAGCATGGTGAAGTTTAGAATTACACTTGGATGGTACAGTGACTTCGGAAAGTAATCAGACCCATTGACTTTTCCCACATTTTGTTGCGTCACATCCTTATTCTAAAATGGATTAAGTAAAAAAGAAAATCCTCAGGAATCTACACACAATACCCCATAATGACAAAGCGAAAACAGGTTAAGATTTCTTTGCACATTTATACAAATAAAAAAACTGAAATACCTTATTTACATAAGTATTCAGACCCTTTGATATGACATACTGTTTTTCTCATATAATTTAAAAAACTGTTTGCTAGGTGTAGGCAGGGCCATTAGCAAATAGGTAAACTGGGATATGACTAAAGAGTCAATCGGGGTGATTTTTCCACAAATAGAAAGGTATTTGCCTTTCCATGGCAGCAAGATCTTATCTATTTTTGCTAACTTTCTTTTAAAATGTATTGGAATGAGATAATTTATTTTGGGACATGTATATCCACATCACCATCAGACCATTTTATTGGTAAACTACATGGTAATGTAGAATTATTTTTTTGTGATCCAATACGTGATATAGTACACTTATAATCATTTGGTTGTAATCCGGAGAGGTTATGAATAATTATTCTATCTCCTATCAGGGGTATGAATACGTTCTGAAGGCACTGTATTAATGAGTCTACTGGGTCTCAACGGCTGTGGAGTCTAAATAGAACTTTAAGGTGTTGACTGACCGCTGCAAGGTCATGGACAAATTCGTTCTCACCAGATGATCAGTTGTCGAAGCGCGTACATTTGTCGGAAGATCAAACATCTCTTAACCAAACTGGACAGATATTTTCTTGGACCGACCTCTCTTGTCCCTTCCTCTCCTTCACACCACTTCATGGGATCAAAGTGCAGCTAAATAATTGACCAGGCGAATTAAAGAATCGAGTAGTGAACAGCAGCTTTCGAATTGTATCAATTCCGCCTTTCTACTTTTATTAACGACAACCTCCACACAGGGCACGTAACTAGAGTATACAAACAGTTGGAGAAGACAACCAACCTAATAAGGCCTCGTTTGCCCCAGAATCAACTCCTGTGACAGAAGCACATTGACCAAGCCTACACCTTACAACATGCCCTTTTACTCAACAAATAACCTAGTATGTCAGTATGCAAAGTACAAAAGACATGCCCGCCACCCCACTATCTTTTCACTTAACCAGAGTGGATAATATCAATTGTCTCAGCCAATGATGGCTAGCGGGAAGGTTCCTGTCCGTGTCTAAACCAACTAGGCTCGTAATTTAATAATTGTATTGTTATTTACAGATAGCATACCCGTTTGTTATTAAGTCGCATTGAAAGTTCACATGTTCCAGAAGGCATTTCTGCCAAAAAACACATTTTGATAAAAAATTCATTCCAATGCCACTCCAGTGAAGTAGAGACGTGCGACGTTCCCTGAAACGAGTCACATATACAGTACTGTACATCAACTCGACAACATACATGAACCAATGCATCGGTCATGGCTTTGCAATCGAGGCAATAGAGTTAAGCTGACAAGCCTGGTTTTCAAATTGTTTCCACCTCATAAATTACCTGCACAATACTATGAAGAAGTTCAGCTACAATGAGAAGAATGTTACACTGTGTAATGATGTCAGACTGTGTAATGATGTCAGACTGTTTAATGATGTCAGACTGTTTAATGATGTTAGACTGTGTAATGATGTCAGACTGTGTAATGATGTCAGACTGTTTAATGATGTCAGACTGTTTAATGATGTTAGACTGTGTAATGATGTCAGACTGTTTAATGATGTCAGACTGTGTAATGATGTCAGATTGTGTAATGATGTCAGACTGTGTAATGATGTCAGACTGTTTAATGATGTTACACTTTGTAATGATGTTACACTTTGTAATGATGTCAGACTGTGTAATGATGTCAGACTGTGTAATGATGTTAGACTGTGTAATGATGTCAGACTGTGTAATGATGTCAGACTGTGTAATGATGTTAGACTGTGTAATGATGTTACACTGTTTAATGATGTCAGACTGTGTAATGATGTTACACTGTGTAATGATGTCAGACTGTGTAATGATGTCAGACTGTGTAATGGTGGTCCCGTGTGGCTCAGTTGGTAGAGCATGGTGTTTGTGACGCCAGGGTTGTGGGTTCGATTCCCACAGGGGACCAGTACGGAGAAAAAATGTATGAAATGTATGCAATCACTACTGTAAGTTGCTCTGGATAAGAGTGTCTGCTAAATGACTAAAATGTAATGTAAATGTAATGATGTCAGACTGTGTAATGATGTCACACTGTGTAATAGATACAGTAGGCTACCCATGATGAAGTGATTTCTTCAGGCATACATTGTTTGAGCCAGCTTTTATGATATATAAACAACATTTTGATTATGCATTACTACGGATTTATTTATACTCTCTTACTGGTTTGTATAAGAGTGTGCTATTTAAGTGATAATGCCCTCGAAGCCGGTGTTTGGAGGATATATTGGAACCGGTGTTGTTCTGTTGAGGGCCGGCAAACAGTTCCAATATATCCTCCAAACACTGGCTTTGAGGGCATTATCACATTTATATAACGGGTTACTAACATATTCAAGTAAAGATTTACATATTTTCATTAAAAACATTATTTGTATGAATTGTTTCATAGTAATTCATCCTTCCACGAGACATAGTCCTGACAGAAATCTAGGGTTGGTACTCATGCTGGCTGGTTGTTCATTCTATCGGTTTGGTTGCCGGAGACGAGACCCAGTCGTTAAGTATTTTTGTTTTGTATCTATGGACGCGACCCAGTCATTCATTCTAAATGTTCTATTGCCATTCTAGCTGGCAACATTCCTATTCCTAGCTTGCTAGCAAACCAACTACGGCTAACTTACAGTCAAATCAAATCAAAGTTTATTTGTCACGTGCACCGAATACAACAGGTGTTACCTTACAGTGTAATGCTTATTTACAGGCTCTAACCAATAGTGCGAACAAAAGGTATGTGTGTGTGTGTGTGTGTGTGACTGTGTGTGTGTGTGTGTGTGTGTGTGTGTGTGTGGGGGGGGGGGTAAGTAAAGAAATAAAACAACAGTAAAAAGACATTTTAAAATAAGAGTAGCAAGGCTATATACAGACACCGGTTAGTCAGGCTTATTGAGGTAGTATGTACATGTAGATATGGTTAAAGTGACTATGCACATATATTAAACAGAGAGTAGCAGTAGCATAAAAATAGGGGTTGGCGGGTGGTGGGACACAATGCAGATAGCCCGGTTAGCCAATGTGCGAGAGCATTGGTTGGTCGGGCCAATTGAGGTAGTATGTACATGGATGTATAGTTAAAGTGACTATGCATATAAGATAAATAGAGAGTAGCAGCAGCGTAAAAGAGGGGTTGGGAGGGCACACAATGCAAATAGTCCGGGTAACCATTGGTTACCTGTTCAGGAGTCTTATGGCTTGGGGATAAAAACTGTTGAGAAGCCTTTTTGTCCTAGACTTGGCACTCCGGTACCACTTGCCATGCGGTTGTAGAGAGAACAGTCTATGACTGGGGTGGCTGGGGTCTTTGACAATTTTTAGGGCCTTCCTCTGACACCGCCTGGTGTAGAGGTCCTGGATGGCAGGCAGTTTTGCTCCAGTGATGTACTGGGCCGTACGCACTACCCTCTGAAGTGCCTTGCGGTTGGGGACCGAGCAGTGCAGCCAGAATAAGTAGCTGCATTTGCATTTGTTTAAGCCGTTTTCTAGTGACATTTATTTGGATACATTCCTAACAATGAGCTAATGATGCACTATTTCACCTGGCATAGAAAATGTGCTCTCTTGTCAGGACACTTTTGTTCAGAGGAGCTGAACAACAACACAATTGCTTCAAACTGAAGCTGGAAAGACTGCAAACTACCTGCATTTCTTTTCGTTTGACCTGTTTTCTATTGACATTTCTTTGTATTTATCCTCAACAATTATGCTGGTTAATGATTTCGACAGGCTGAGAAAAGTTGCCTGCCTGTCTGTCTCATCCGGACTCCCGACCCCCACACGTTCATTACTATAGGACAGCTGGAGATCAAATTTTAATATTGAAGCCATGTTGCAAATGTCAGAGAGACAGACAGCAAGGTGAGAGGTGAATGTCAATACAATGCTGCCTAGGTGATATCTTTAGACACATCATCTTCAAAGACTGCTTTAAGCGCGTGAAGACAAAAACTAAAAACCCTGTTCTACGATCAACTGGAAGACATCTGGTAGGACATTGTAAACCTGTGCAGCAATCCCAGGGATTACTAAAGAGAAAGAACATGACAGTACACAAACCTTGTTAGCTTCCCTTGCCTGAAGGTATTGATTTCATTATCCTCTGGGTTCTCCCACTTCTCAAACAGCACTGATGGAGCTCTCGTATTAAGTGATGTAAAAATGGTTTAATAGGGAAACTTAATGAAGGCGCCCCTTTGGGGTTTTCAAGCTAACATCGCTTAATGAAACAACCAGGGTCAGAGATTCCATTGAGACCTGACAATAAGAGCCAATAAAGATGACATACGGCGAGGGGCAAGAACAGGAAATGCAATACTCCTTTGAACGAATACAGAGTTGAACAGTTCATGCTCTATTGTGAATTGACTTGCGTTTTTTCATGCAAAACTTGTTTATGTATAGCGTATGGACATCTATTGTATTTTTTTCCCCTTCCGTTTCATTAACTCAGAACATTTTAAGAAAAGTTACTGAACAATTTTCTGAATGGGTCTGAATACAATTCACCAATTAAGTTAAGGCAAAAAAACATTTTACTTTAAGAAAGTGCTGAGGGCCTATCCAGGATAGGAAATTAACTGTATTTATGCTGGTAATTGGAGTTTACTATTGACTTTAGTGAAGTAGTGGGAGGGAGAGATTATAGGCTTAGCTAGGTTCCAAACCTTTCCCAAAGCAGAGAGATTAGGATGCAAGTAATCAGTCTTGTCTGAAATGGAGAGAAAAAATCAGCATGTTTACCTCCCATTTTTACATTCTTGTGTTATTAAACAGCACCAAATATCACTGACATGAAAAGGTTCTTAGAATAGCAATATCTAGAATTGGAAAAATATTCATCTTTAACTTACAATATGTGGATACTATGCGATTTGGTTAAAAATCCATATAAGGCATCACAGCACAGTTGAAAAATATATGTCACAGTGTAAATCAAAAGAGGATGGTCTACAGAGATAGGAGGGACAGGCAAAGAGTAGCTGAGGCGTGGGATGATCATGATCGGTAATAGTTATTTCTGAAAACACTATATAGATGTCTAAGTACTATCTACATATATATATATTTACATTTAAGTCATTTAGCAGACGCTCTTATCCAGAGCGACTTACAAATTGGTGCATTCACCTTATGATATCCAGTGGAACAACCACTTTACAATAGTACATCTATATCTTTTAGGGGGGGTAGAAGGATTACTTTATCCTATCCCAGGTATTCCTTAAAGAGGTTGGGTTTCAGGTGTCTCCGGAAGGTGGTGATTGACTCCGCTGTCCTGGCGTTGTGAGGGAGCTTGTTCCACCATAGGGGTGCCAGAGCAGCGAACAGTTTTGACTGGGCTGAGCGGGAACTGTGCTTCCTCAGAGGTAGGGGGGCCAGCAGGCCAGAGGTGGATGAGCGCAGTGCCCTCGTTTGGGTGTAGGGACTGATCAGAGCCTGAAGGTACGGAGGTGCCGTTCCCCTCACGGCTCCGTAGGCAAGCACCATATATGTATATATATATATATATATACATATATATATATATATACATATATGTTCATGTTTTTATATACAGTACAGTTAAACTAGATCCTTAGAAAGAGGAAAAGCTTTGATACAATACTTTTTTTAATCTGTTTTTTCAAGCTAAACTTGCTTTTTGCCTGAGTAACCTCTGGTGGCAGAGCATTCATAAAGACATGGCTCTATACATAACTGAGCTATGCATTAAATCTGTTTTTGGTTTGGGTACAGTGAAGAAACCCATAGTGGCGAGTCTGGTGGGGTATGTATGTCTGTTTGAAGTGTATGCAAATACAAGTGGTTTGGCAATTTCAGACTAGAATGGAAGTAGTACATTTTCTCCTCAACCTTCAACCATGAAGGTCTAACTGTGTGGGCATGGTGCAAGGCATGGTGCTTTGTTTTGAGCCAGCTGCAGCTTTGTTCGGTCTTTGCTGCGCCTGACCATATTACCGGACAGTAATCAAGATGGGACAAGATCAGAGCCTGAACAACTAGTACAGTTGATCTTTGTGTCAAAAACGCAGAACAACTTTGTCAATATGACTTGACCATGATCACTAACCATCCACTGTTACTCCTAGGAGTTCAGCTTCTTCAACTAATTCAATGGTCACATCCTTTATGTACAATTCCATTTGAGGTTTAGGTGTAAGAGAATGCTTTGAATCAAATAAAATGCTTTTGGTTTTAGATGTATTTAAGACCAGTTTATTCTTAATTACCCGTTATGACACTGTAACTCCTTGCTAAGAGTGTCAGTGAGCTCACTGGCTGTAGGTGCTGATGAGTAGAGTATGCAATCATCAACATGCACAGTCAATTTAGCTTCTTCTAAGACAAGTAGCAAATCATTTGTTAAAATAGAGAAGTGTAACAGCCCAAGGCAAATACCCTGAGGGACACCGCACTGTACATATCTGATGTTAGAGAAGCTTCCATTGAAGAATACCCTCTGGGTTCTATTGGATAAATAACTCTCCAACCATGTGATGGCAGGCGATGTAAAGCCATAGCAAGTGAGAATTTTCAATATCAGATTATGATCAATAACATCAAAGGCTGCAATGAAATCGAACAATACATCTCCAACTATCATCTTATTATCCATTTAATTTAGCCAATCATCAGTCATCTGAGTGAGGGCAGTGTAAGTTGAGTGCCCTTCCCTATACGCATGCCGAAAGTCAGTAAACTTGTTCTTTGTTCAAACCCAATTTTCACCACCAGTTTACTACGAACAGGCAGCAAACACATTGGTCAGCTGTTAGAGCCAGGAAAGGGTGTTTTACTATTGTTAGAGAGTGGAATTACTTTAGCTTCCTTCCACGCCTCTGAACACACACACACTACTTATGGCTTTGGTTAAAGACATGGCAAATAGGTGTGGAAATACAGTCTTCTACCATGGCTTATCATTATTGATGGATAACAATCGTTTTTCCACCTCTTCCACATAAACCTGACTAAATTCAAAACAGCAATCCTTCTCTTTCATTATCAATACACAAATATGATGGTTTACTGTTCAGTATTGTCATTTCACTTCTCAGTTTGTCCACTTTACTAGTGAAATAGTAATTGAAATGATTGGCTATATCAAAAGGTTTTGTTATAAACGACCCATCAACAACGAACGATGGAGATTAATTACATTTTCTGCTCATAAAGCGCCTCGAAAGTCTTTTTCAATTGTTTTCTATGTCATTTATCTTGTTTTTGGTAATTTAATTTCTTATTTATTTTGCTAAGTTCAGTAAAATATTTCTCAGTTGACATTGTCAACCAATTAGCTGAGCAGCCTGAATTGTTTGCCACCTTTTTTGAATTATTAATTTGAACCATACAATTTTGTTTAACACTTTTTTGGTTACTACATGATTCCATATGTGTTATTTCATAGTGTTGATGTCTTCACTATTTTCTACAATGTAGAACATAGCACAAATAAATAAAAACCCTTGAATGAGTAGGTGAGTCCAAACTTTTGACTCGCACTGTATATATACATAATTGAAAATACAGTATGATATATTTCAAATATCAATATCTATAATTGTACATTGATGTATTGTCCCCTGACATTGACGCTGATTAACAGTGAAATGTAATACTGGACACAATAATGTTTTGTAGCTGCTCCATTTGAATTGAAAATGTCTCTTCCCGAAAACAAATAATTAATGCCTGGAGAGGTTATAAGCTGTCCATTTAGGACACAATGAGTAACACACTAACTTGATGAACTTTGTCTGTGCTTTGTTACAGAACGTTCTGCTAGGTCTGCCTGTCATGGTTACCACTTGTCGGAAGAGAGAAAACTCCGAAGCCGGAATCTACTGTGTATTTGTATCTATGGTGGTTGTAATTCAAAAAATGGTTGTGTGGATAGATGTGGTTTAGTGTTTCCAATGAAAATGTCCATGACATGTTAATCTTTGAGTACTCACGGACACGATAGGAAGCAGCATTGGAGGTGTGTCAGCCATAAGTCCTCTACACCACAGTTTCAGACAGTCTACAATATGTGAATGTGCTGTGCAGGCCAAGTAACCACTTTACGGCCCCTGTATAACAAGTTTGGCACAATGGTTGTGATACAACAGAACATTTTTCTGCACGTAATTAAATACGCATGTGTTGTAGAGACATTGGACAATGGTGGTGTAAACATTTTTGTGCAGAAAAACTCAGTTCTATTACAAAAACATCAGTTGTATCAGAATGATTGTGCTAAATGAGTTGTAAATCAGTTGTACAGCTTGAGGTCTCTTGGTGTTGGCTGACCTGTATCAGAAACTGATCAAATATTGCTGATTGATATTAATGGTGAAGAGAGCTGGTCAGACTAACAAATGTCAATACACTGCTGGAGAACGCTATGACCTGAGCACCTTTTCTTGTATAATTAGCCCATTAATGATTCTGTTGTGGGTTAGGTTGAATCGACGTGCATGTTATGGTTCAGGATGAATCTATGTGCATTGTATTTAGGCATAGGGAAAGTACAGAAGATACTTGTCTCTGAGGGCAAGAACAATTCCATAAAGGTTGCATAGAAACCATCTGCCTGGTTTAGGGGTTGAGTTACTGTCCAACTGTTCAGTTTCTGTGGGAAGGAAAGACATGGCTTTCAACGTGGTAGTTGGAGAGTGGAATGAGAACAACAGGATGCAGATAGCGGAATCGTATCTCAAGAAGGGAGATCAGAGCCAGACAGCCATCTGGCCCAGCCTGGGTCATCCTACTGAGACATTTATTTTACTGTAGATAAGACTGACTCTGTGTCACTATGCCATTTAGTTAGGTGAATAAATCTAGTTTGAGCTTTTCTCTGTGTCCGTCTGGGTCTGTATCTGAGTACTGTACCTAGTAAGACATACTGCAGATGGAGCTCTGATGTTTTCTGCTTTCATCACTCACCCACAACCTTTAGAAGGAAACCAGGGTTTGTACTCAAGCCAATGACTCAGGCTTGGCTACATGTCTAGCATACAATTCCCATTTAAGGGTATTGTGAACTCTGTAGCATAGAAAGTATCAGTCCGAATAAAACATGTGCAGATGTCAACAGTCATTGTAATCGGATTCATTTTCTTGATAATATATATATATTTCAAAGCCACAAAGCACTTTACTTCCCCTCAAGACCAGATTTAGAAGAAAAAAAAACTCCCAGGGTCAAAGACAAAAGACAGAGGTTTGTCCTCAAAGTCATTAATGACCAACATGTATGACTGGGACCTCCCTCCCTCCCTGAGCGCACTTCGCCAAGGGTTTGTCTGGAATCAAAAGCTATTACAGCTGCACAGCCTCTGTGGCTGGCGAGACTAAGGATAAGTGACAAGGTTACCCCGGGGACAGTTGACAATAGAGGACAGAGAGCGGGGCGGGAGAGAGAGAGAGGGCGGGAGGGCCAAAGGGATGTTACCCTGTGAATGAAACTGACTGAGAACTATTTTCCTTTTTTGGTCTCCGTAGTCCACTATGTTAGAGAGATAATGGCTAAATTGAACTGCTATCCATGGCACGGACTGTACTCCAGAGACTGGTTGTTCCCCACAGGATTAGGTATTAGAAGAGGGGTAAATGAGAGGCAGGTTCAGCTCATTAAATTTAAACCTGTATATTTGACCAAGCCCCTAAATTGCACTGCTCTAATAATTTGTAGCCTCTCCAAAAAAATCTATATAAACTTAATGAATTGAGCATCATTTTATATTACTCAAGGGTATGTCTAGATTGAAGTAGGCCTATGTGTATGTCCGTCTGAAATCCAATAGCAAGAAAGCTCTGATTTGATTTCAGATGGTGTAACGTGCAGACAGAACATTCCCCAGAACATTGCTGAGCACCAAATAGAACACATTTCCCTCCTTAACTTGGATATTTGTTAGTAACTGAAGAGGCATGTGTTATTGAGTCACGGTGTGGAATGTATTGATGTGTTTGGCAAACTGTTTTCTATTCTGGTTATTACAATGCGGTTGACTTGGGACATAACATATTCAGGGGGTTGTAAACATACAGTTTGTGCTCATTATAACCTGCTGTAACAACATTATAATGTACTCTCTAAAACAATTGCCATGTGCCTCATCACATAACAGTATTTGAACATGTACACAAACACACAGACAGACACAATCAAACACACTTTTACATTCACACATATGCACGCTCAAACACACACACGCACACACACACACACACACACACACACACACACACACACACACACACACACACACGTACACTCACTAAGAACTAGCTATTTTTCAGCGGTGTGCCTGCTCTCAGGGATATGCCTGCAGAGGTGGAGTGAGCTGATTATCCCTGTCATAGGAATGCAGCCTCAACACTTTCCTACCTCTTCCATTACTGTACTATAGCTCTGCAGCTGTGCCTGGGTTACACCTGGGCACATACAGTAGAGTACAGCACTGTACCTACCTGCCTGGGCCCGTATTGACCCATTCACGTCCTTGTACTATATTTAGTACACTATTAAAATGCGCCACAGAACAAATTCTGTTTGGTGTAAATGCATGAAGTGTGGTGTCAACATAGCTAGTACTAGTGTCTGGACAGGACACATGGCTATTTTAACATTGTCATTATCTATCATACTTGCAGTGTCAATCAAAGTTGGGATTTTGAGAAAATGTGAAAAAGTCTTTAAAATTTACGTTTACATTTTAGTCATTTAGCAGACGCTCTTATCCAGAGCGACTTACAGTAGTGAATGCATACATTTCATGCATTTTTTTTCAGCATATTTTCAGCATATTTTTCAGCATATTTTGAAATACATTTCAGAATGAAATTGTTTAAAACCTTATAGTATTGTTATTTGACCTGTTCTAAGCTAAATATATGATTAAACTCATTGTCGTTTGTAAACCTACAGCCGATTCGGTATCATACTACAGTATATTTAAGCAATAATGCATGAGGGGGCCAATATACCACAACTAAGGGCTGTTCTTAAGCACGACACAACGCGGAGTGCCTGGATACAGCCCTTAGCCGTGGTATATTGGCCACATACCACAAACCGCTGAGGTGCCATATTGCTATTTTAAACTGGTTACCAACGTAATTAATGTAGTAAAAAGGAATGTTTTGTCATACCCGTGATATATGGTCTGTTATAAACCGGGTAGTTTGGATACTGGATGCTGATTGGCTAAAACAGCATTTAGCCATGTGTATGTGAGACTGTATACCATGACTATGACTTTTTGCCTTTTCGCCTTGATATCAATTCACAATGAGCAACAATGTGTTTGTCTGCGTGATTAAAAAGTTGAGGAAAGAAGGGTGCTGCCCAACACGCAGCTGTAACTGAACACCATCAAACAATTCAAGGCTCTGGACACTGAAACACCTGAGGGTTTGGTGAAGAAAATGTGGTTTGATGTTCAACTTCATTTTGTGGCAAAGGTGGAAGGAGGGAAACCGTTTTCTTAAAACGGACTAATTTAACATATGTACAGACGAGAACTGCCTACAGTATGTGTCACGACTTCTGCCGAAGTCGATGCCCCTCCTTGCTCGGGTGGTGCTCGGTGGTCAACGTCACCGGTCTTCTAGCCATCATTGATCAGTTTTTCCTTTTTCCATTGGTTTTGTTATGTCTTCCGAAACACCTGTTTCCAATCCAATTACTCATGTTGTGTATTTAACCATCTGTTTCCCCTCATGTCCTTGTCGGTGATTGTTTGATGTTTTGTTACGTGAGTTTGTGTATCGGTGTGCAACGGGTATACTTTACCCAGGTTATTTTGTACTTTGGTTGTGGAGTTTGTTTTTTCATTAAATACTCCATATTAACCAACTTGGTTTCTCCTGCGCCTGACTTCCCTGCCACCTACATACACGGATATGACAGTATGCAACTCTCTCATTCAACGAACCCACAGAAAACCACAAGGACCCGCAGGAGAAGAACAGGGAGAGTGGATGGGGATTCATGTTTGAACAGCCAGGTGATCCACTCTGCCTGGTAGCTTCCCTTAAAAAGTATCTGTCCCTCCTTCAGTTGTACCTCCACCTGAAACGGAAAGCAGTTAACGGATACATATGGTATCTAGCTGTTAGCTAGCTAGCTAAATCAATATAACCGGTAGCTATGTAGGCCTAACTATTAGATAACCATATTTTGTTGCATATGTTTTAGGTACACCAAAGAGCTTATGGGAGTGAACACCCTTGCAACAATGTTCCTAAAGATCTGCAAAATAGCTGGTACATTGCAGATTTACACAAACCACTGCGTCCGAACTATCATGATCCAGAAACTGTCAGATGCCGGACTAGAGGCATGAGAAACAATGTCTGTCAGTGGACACAGATCCGAAAACCTCTCTTTAAAGTTACTGGATGCCAAATCGGGAAGCGGTGGAGCGTTCTATCTGACAACACAGCAGCTATCAGTTTCCATTTCCAGCTGCGTGGAGCCAACAAACGACAACATGGGCAAGCGAACAACCAACGATAACATGGGACAACTTTTTCATTTGTGCACAATAAATGGCAACATTCAGATCAACATAAATAAATCATTGCCGTGTGTTAGTCACTGTTGAAGTGGTAATAATGCTTGGTTTTTGTATACATTTAATGTAAGTTTGCTAGCTAGCCTGTGGTTATGTTGCATAGCAACCAGTCTAGCAACATGACTTTTGTCCGGACAACTTTTTCTGGCGGAATGTATTTATTGTGAATTTATTTATTAAAGCAACATTTTCATTTTAAGTGTGTCATTCCTGGCCTTTCTGTGTTGGCAAACCGATTATAAAAGCAACAAGGTACCTTGGGGGTTAGTGGTATATGGCCTATATACCACGGCTAAGGGTTGTATCCAGGCACTCCGCTTTGCATTGTGCGTAAGAACAACCCTTAGCTCTTATATAGGCCATATCCCACAACCACTCAGGCCTTATTGCTTAAATAAACTATGGCTGTCAGCCAACCAGCATTCAGGGCTCGAACCATCCAGTTTATAATGTCTGATATACCACAGCTGTCAGCCAATCAGCATTAAGCGCTTGAACCACCGAGTTTATAAGTAGTCTTTGGACACATGGGGTTACTGTTTTTTAAACATTTAATGAATCAAGTAATGTGAATACATGTTCAAATGATCAGATCTTAATAATTGGTGGTAATGTATATAGATTGGCTGGACCACTATATACAGTATCAGTCAAAAGTTTGGACACACCTACTTATTCAACGGTTTTTCTTAATGTTTACTATTTTATACATTTCAGAATAATAGTAAAGACATCACAACTATGAAATAACACATATGGAATCATGTAGTAACCAAAAAAGTGTTAAACAAATCTAAATAGATTTTAGATTCTTCAAAGTAGCCACCCTTTGCTTTGATGACAGTTTTGCACACTCATGGCGTTCTCTCAACCAGCTTCACCTGGAATGCTTTTCCAACAGTCTTGAAGGACTTCCCATATATGCTGAGCACTTGTTGGCTGCTTTTCCTTCACTGCAGTCCAACTCCTGCCAAACCATCTCAATTGGGTTGAGGTCTGATGATTGTGGAGGCCAGGTCATTTGATCCAGCACTCCATCACTCTCTTTCTTGGTCAAATAGCTCTTACATTGCCTGGATATGTGTTAGGTCATTGTCCTGTTGAAAAACAAATGAGAGTCCCACTAAGCGCAAGCCAGATGGGGTGGCGTATCGCTGCAGAATGCTGTGTTAGCCATGCTGGTTAAGAGTCCCTTGAATTCTAAATAAATCACCAACAGTGGCACCAGCAAAGCACCCCCACACCATCACACCTCCTCCTCCATGCTTCACGGTGGGAGCCACACATGCGGAGACCCTCCATTCACCTACTCTGCATCTCACAAAGACACGGAGGTTGGAACCAAAAATCGCTAATTTGGACTCATCAGACCAAAGGACAGATTTCCACCGGTCTAATGTCCATTTCTTGTGTTTCTTTGCCCAAGCAAGTCTCTTATTCTTATTGGTGTACTTTGGTAGTGGTTTCTTTGCAGCAATTTGACCATGAAGGCCTGATTCACACAGTCTCCTCTGAACAGTTGATGTTGAGATGTGTCTGTTACTTGAACTATCTGAATCATTTATTTGGGCTGCAATCGGAGGCTGGTAACTCTAATGAACTTCTCCTCTGCAACAGAGGTAACTCTGGGTCTTCCTTTCCCGTGGCAGTCCTCATGAGAGACAGTTTCATCATAGCGCTAGATGGTTTTTGCGACTGCACTTTTCCAGATTGTCTGACCTTCATGTCTTAAAGTAATGATGGACTGTCCTTTCTCTTTGCTTTTTTTAGCTGTTCTTGCCATAATATTGACTTTCCCAAATAGGGCTATCTTCTGTATACCACCCCTACCTTGTCACAACACAACTGTTTGGCTCAAACGCATTAAGAAGGAAAGAAATTCCACAAATTAACTTTTAACAAGACACACCTATTAACTGAAATGCATACCACGTGACGACCTCATGAATCTGGTTGAGAGAATACCAAGAGTGTGCAAAGCTGTCATGAAGGCAAAGTGTGGCTATTTTGAAGAATCTCAAATATAAAATATATTTTGATTTGTTTAACACTTTTTAAGGTACTACATGATTCCATGTGTTATGTGTTATTTCATAGTTTTGATGTCTTCACTATTATTCTACAATGTAGAAAATAGTAAAAATAAAGAAAAACTCAGGAATGAGTAGGTGTGTCCAAACTTTTGACTGGTACTGTATATAAAAACAATATCTAAAGAAACCGACACACACTCTCTCTTTCACACACACAAACACATTATCTCACGCACGCACACACGCTCGCGCACGCACACACACACACCTAGAGTATATGCAGTATAAGCAAATCCAATGCAAATCAATGGAGACTAAACAGTGAGTCATTTTACTGGATTTTCCTTATATATATAAACAGTATCTAAAGAAATCCACAGACTCTCACACACACACCTGGAGTATATATTTTAATATCTCCTTGTCCCAGTCTGTAACCACAACATGTTTCAAACTGACCACCATTGTCCCTGTTCCCAAGAGCTCCAAGGTAACCTGCCTAAATGAATATCGCCCTGTAGCACTCACATCTGTAATGATGAAGTGCTTTGAAAGGCTGGTCATGACATACATCCACACCATCATCCCAGACACACTATAACCACTCCAATTCGAATACCGCCCCAACAGATCCACAGATCACTCAATCTCAATTGCACTACACACTGCTCTCTCCTACCTCGACAAGATTGGAAATAACTATGTGAGAAGGCTGTTCATAGACTACAGCTCAGTGTTCAACACCAGTCCCCTCCAAGCTCATCACCAAGCTAGGGACCCTGGGACAGAACCCCATCTCTGCATCTGGACCTGCTGATGTGATGGCCCCAGGTGGTGAGGGTAGGCAACAACACCTCTACTACTACACTAACCCTCAACACGGTAGGCCTACAGGGGTGTGTGCTTAGTGTCCTCCTGTACTCCCTGTTCACCCACAACTGCGTGGCCACGCACGGCTCCAACACCATCATCAAATTTGCTGACGACACAACGGTGGTAGGCCTGATCACGGATGGTGATGAGTCAGCACACAGGAAGGCGGTCAGAGACCTGGCAGTATGGAGCCAGGACAATAACCTCTCCCTCAACATATAGTTAGATCAAAGAGCTGACCGTGGACTATATGAGAAAGAGGGGAGATTACGCCCCCATCCACATCGACAGGGCTGTTGTGGAGTGGGTCAAGAGATTCACATGGTCCACACACACCCGTACAGTTGTGAAGAGCTTTCAGGAAGCATGGGCCCTTGGATCCTCAAAAAGTTCTACAGCTGCAACATCGAGAGCATCTTGACTAGCTACATCACCGCTTGGTATGGCAGATGCCCTTGACCGCGAAGCGCCACAGAGGGTGGTGCGGACAGCCAAGTACATCACTGGGGCCGAGTTCCCTGCCATCCAGGACCTATATATCAGGCTGTGTCAGAGGAAGGCCCCCAAGACACCCAAGTCATAGACTGTTCAGTCTGCTACCGTCCGGCAAAGAGTACCGAAGCATTGGCTCACTAGACTATACATACACATACAACATATGCACACACTGAAGGCAAAGGGTGGCTACTTTGAAGAGTATAAAATATAAAATATATTTGATATTTTGAACACTTTTTTATTTACTACATGAATCCATATGTGTTATTATATTTCATAGTTTTGATATCTTCACTATTATTTTACAATGTAGAAAATATAAAAAATTAAGAAAAACCCTGGAATGAATAGGTTTGTCCAAACTTTTGTCTGGTACTGTATATAAAACCATATCTAAAGAAATCAACACATACTCACACACACTCCTAGAGTATATTGTACAGTATAATCAAATCGATGGAGAGCGAGGTATACTAGAACAAAGTACTCAAAGATGAGCCATACCCCACCCTACCATGAGACGTCCATGCACACCCATGTGTGTGTGCTTGTCTGTGGCACAGAGTGAGAGAGAGTGAAAGAGGGAGCATGCTGTAGAATGCCTCACTCTCCATTGGGTTTGATTACACTTTATAATATACTCTAGGAGTGTGTGTGAGTGTATGTGTGGATTTATTTAGATATATACACAGTTGAAGACGGACATTTACATACGCCTTAACCAAATACATTTAATCTCAGTTTTTCACAATTCCTGACATTTAATCCGAGTAAAAATTCCCTGTCTTAGGTCAGTTAGGATCACCACTTTATTTTAAGAATGTGAAATGTCAAAATAATAGTAGAGAGAATGATTTATTTCAGCTTTAATTTCTGTCATCACATTCCCAGTGGGTCAGAAGTTTGCATACACTCAATTAGTATTTGGTAGCATTGCCTTTAAATTGTTTAACTTGGGTCAAATGTTTCGGGTAGCCTTCCACAAGCTTCCCACAGTAAGTTGGGTGAATTTTGGTCCTTTCCTCCTGACAGAGCTGCTGTAACTGAGTCAGGTTTGTGGGGCTCCTTGCTCGCACACGCTTTTTCAGTTCTGCCCACAAATGTTATATAGGATTGAGGTCAGGGCTTTGTGATGGCCACTCCAATACCTTGACTTTGTTGTCCTTAAGCCATTTTGCCACGACTTTGGAAGAATGTTTGGGGTCATTGTCCATTTGGAAAACCCATTTGCGACCAAGCTTTCACTTCCTGACTGATGTCTTGAGATGCTGCTTTAATGTATCCACATAATTTCCCTTCCTCATGATGCCATCTATTTTGTGAAGTGCACCAGTCCCTCCTGCAGCAAAGCACCCCCACAACATGATGCTGCCAACCCCATGCTTCACGGTTGGGATGGTGTTCTTCGGCTTCTTTTCTGAGGTCTTGGCTGATTTCTTTTGATTTTCCCCCGATGTCAAGGAAAGAAGCACTGAGTTTGAAGGTAGGCCTTGAAATACATCCACAGGTACACCTCCAATTGACTCAAATGATATCAGAAGCTTCTAAAGCCATGACATAATTTTCTTGAATTTTCCAAGCTGTTTAAAGGCACAGTCAAATAAGTGTATGTAAACTTCTGACCCGCTGGAATGGTGATACAGTTATAAGTGAACAAAATTTGTCTGTAAACAATTGTTGGAAAAATGACTTGTGTCATGCACAAAGCAGATGTCCTAACTGACTTGCCAAAACTATAGTTTGTTAAAAAGAAATTTGTGGAGTGGTTGAAAAACAAGTTGTAATGACTACAACATAAGTGTATGTAACTTTCCAACTTCAACTGTATATATATGTCCAGACAATAACTAAGATTTGAACTTGTTTAAGATCTGAGAAAAAGAGAAAACGCTGTAAAATTACTCTCCAGTCTTTTTTGGATCTTCTTACAAATTCATATACTCTCGGGGTGTGTGTGTGAGAGAAAGAGAGATGCAGAGTGTGTGGATTTCTTAAGATATTATTTTATAGATACAGTATATTGATCCAGGCAAAATGTATACCAACCATTTTTAAGATTTGAACATTTCACGACTTGATTCATCAAATGTGTAAAAACATAATAATACTGTAACCCCATGCGACCAAAGACTGAATATACAGTGCCTTGCAAAAGTATTCATCCCCCTTGGTGTTTTTCCTATTTTGTTGCATTACAACCTGTAATTTAAATTGATTTTTATTTGGATTTCATTTAACGGACATACACAACATAGTCCAAATTGGTCAAGTGAAATGGAAAAAATGACTTATTTAAAAAAAGAAAGAAAGAAAAAAGTTAAACGGAAAAGGGTGCATGCATATATGCACTGTATTCACCCCCTTTTCTATGAAGCCCCTAAATAAGATCTGGTACAACCAATTACCTTCAGAAGTCACATAATTAGTTAAATAAAGTCCACCTGTGTGCAATCTAAGTATAACATGATCTGTCAGATGATCTCAGTATATATACAACTATTCTGAAAAGCCCCAGAGTCTGCAACACCACTAAGCAAGGGGCACCACCAAGCAAGCGGCACCATGAAGACCAATGAGCTCTCCAAACAGGTCAGGGACAAAGTTGTGTAGAAGTACAGATCAGGGTTGGGTTATAAAAAAATATCAGAAACTTTTAACATCCACGGAGCACCATTAAATCTATTATTAAAAAATGGAAAGAATATGGCACCACAACAAACCTACCAAGAGAGGGCTGCCCACCAAAACTCACGGACCAGGCAAGGATGGCATTAATCAGAGGCAACAAAGAGACCAAAGATAACCCTGAAGGAGCTGCAAAGCTCCACAGCGGAGATTGGAGTATCTGTCCATAGGACCACTTTAAGCCGTACTCACCAAAAGGCATGTGGGAGACTCCCCAAACATGTGGAAGAAGGTACTCTGGTCAGATGAGACTAAAATTGAGCTTTTTGGCCATCAAGGAAAACACTATGTTGGTGCAAACCCAACACCTCCCATCACCCCGAGAACACCATCCCCACAGTGAAGCATGGTGGTGGCAGCATCATGCTGTGAGGATGTTTTTTATCGGCAGCGACTGGGAAACTAGTCAGAATTGAAGGAATGATGGATGGCGCTAAATACAGGGAAATTCTTGAAGGGAAACCTGTTTCAGTCATATAGACATTTGAGACTGGGACGGAGGTTCACCTTCCAGCAGGACAATGACCCTAAGCCTACTGCAAAGCAACACTCGATTGGATTAAGGGGAAACATTTAAATGTATTGGAATGGCCTAGTCAAATACCAGACCTCAATCCAATTGAGAATCTGTGGTATGACTTAAAATTGCTGTACATTAGAGGAACCCATCCAACTTGAAGGAGCTGGAGCAGTTTTGTCTTGAAGAATGGACAAACATTCCAGTGGCTAGATGTGCCAAGCTTATAGAGACATACCCCAAGAGACTTGCAGCTTTAATTACTATTTCAATTCCAGGTTGTAAGGCAACAAAATAGGAAAAATGCCAACGGGGGTGAATACTTACTCAAGCCACTGTAGTACAATATTAAAAAACTCACATTGTAGACAAACGCTTTGGCTGGTTTAAAACATACAGGAAACAGGAAACATACAGGAAAAACCCACATCATTTCACATGTTTTGGAACACTTCATGTGATCATGTGAAATTCATGTGGTTATTCCGTAAGGGTATTCAAGGTTTAAAAAGGCTTCTAAAGTTTGGAATTTCCACTTTACATTTTTTTACTTGATTTGCCCTTACAAAAAAAATATAAGCCCCTGCTAAAATTTCCATTAATTATAATCCACATAATAATTTATATTGTCTGTTACAGCAAGATTATTTTCTTGTGTGAGAAGCAAGGTCAACATTAAGATCTGACAGCAAATCTTGATTTGGGACCTATGCAGGTCTCTGGAACTTTCAGACACATCCTGAATTTATTTAATAAAATGTTTAACTTTGACAGTGTGTGTTCTAGTTCAAAATGGTATTTTGCTCTTGTTTTAGATGACCAAAGCACTTCCCATTGTTTTTAACACAATTGTTTTCTGGACATATTTCTCATTGACACATACACTAAATGACCAAAAGTATGTGACACCTGCTCGTCGAATATCTCATTCCAAAATCATGGTCATTAATATGGAGTTGGTGCCCCCTTTGCTGCTATAACAGCCTTCACTTTTCTGGGAAGGCTTTCCACTATATGTTGGAACATTGCTGCGGGGACTTGCTTCAGATCGGGCACTGGTGTTGGACGATCGGCGTTCCAATTCAAACCAAAGGTGTTCGATGCGGTTAAGGATCAGGGCTCTGTGTAAGCCAGTCAAGTTCTTCCAGACAATTTCTGTATGAACCTCACTTTGTGCACTTTGGCATTGCCATGCTTAAATGGGAAAGGGCCTTCCCCAAACTGTTGCCACAAAGTTGGAAGCACAGAATTGTCTAGAATGTCCCTTCACTGGAATTAAGGGGCCTAGCCCGAAACATGAAAAACAGCCCCAGACCGTTATCACTCCTCCACCAAACTTTACAGTTGGAACTATGCATTCGGGCAGGTAGCGTTCTCTTGAAATCCATCAAACCCAGATATGTCTGTCAGACTGCTAAATGGTGAAGCGTGATTCATCACTCCAGAGAACGTGTTTCCGCTGCTCCACAGTCCAATGGCGGCGAGCTTTACACCACTCCAGCCGACGCTTGGCATTGCGTATGGTGATCTTGGCATTGCGCGGCTGCTCGGCCATGGAAACCCATTTCATTAAGCTCCCGACAGTTCTTGTGCTGACATTGCTTCCAGAGGCAGTTTGGAACTCGGTAGTGAGTGTTGCAACTGAGGACAGATGATTTTACACACTACATGCTTCAGCACTCCGCGGTCCCATTCTGTGAGCTTTGTGGCCTACCACTACGCGGCTGAGCCGTTTTGGCTCCTAGATATTTCCACTTCACAATAACAGCACTTATAGTTGACTGGGGCAGCTCTAGCAGAGCAGAAATTTTACAAACTGACTTTTTGGAAAGGTGGCATCCTATGACGGTGCCAAGTTGAAAGTCACTGAGCTCTTCAGTGAGGCCATTCTACTGCCAATGTTTGTCTATGGAGATTGCATGGCTGGGTGCTCGATTTTATACACCTGTCAGCAACTGGTGTGGCTGAAATAGCCAAATACATTAATTTGAAGGGGTGTCCACATACTTTTATATATAAAGTGTACATGACCTTGAACTACAGAGCATAATTGCAGTAATGATGTGTAACTAGTGAGAAGGAACAGATTATTTTATGATGGATCATGTGAATCCCATCAATCATATTTCCAGTGGCATGGAGGAAGGGGTGTGATTGGCAGACAGTTAACCGTGAAATTCAGTTGCAGTGACGTTAAAAGGGATGCAATTTGCCAGAGGGATTGGGGTGAATCCCCCCACCACATTCTCATGCAAATGCATGCACATACAAAACACACACGCGTAAACACACACAAACATACACACAGTGTCACTCTTATCTTCCTACAGGAATTAAAGGCCCAGAATTCAGGTATGGACTCTACCCTGACATGATTATTACATTATTATTAGCTCAATCATGCAAAATTCCCTTCTGTTTCCATGACAACAATGCTGAGTATAAGTCATCAGTGAGTACTTGTTGAGCATTTCACAATGGATCAACATGGACACAGTTCCCCACCAGTGTTATATAACTGCTCAGCATGTTTGTTGTGTAGCTGAAAAAGAATGCAAATTTGACCCTTAGTGGATGCCTCTGCGCTATTTGACTTGACAATTGGCAACATACTGTACCATTTACACCACTAATGAGAAAATGTCTCACTCGCCCGCAGCAAAGCTCAGGGCAGTAATTCCGCACTCCGCCGCCGTAATAATAAGCTTCACAAAGTCCAAATGAAAACTTCAAGTTTCCTTCCAATTAGGATATGTTTTCCAGACAAAAATAATGTTTCCTGACACTCATTGCCTCCAGCATTGGAGGAGAAGATACTCAGTGGTCTATGCGGATATACAGACTATATATTTAGTAAATTATATGGATTTTGCAGATCTAGACAGAGTGGCCCTAGGGGGAATGGTTCAGAGGCTTTGCTCACAGTCAGAAGAGGGAATGGAAGGGGTCACAAGAAGCCAGGACGGACTTAAATGGAGGAAGTGAAAACAAGTTGTACATTATGAGAAGGAGGCAGAGTTGTTAAAAAATAAGTCTCATAAGACTCTCGCCCAGTCTTGAATCGTCTGCAGCACAAATTCACATTTTATTCAGAGCAGAGTGAGAGTTGTTCTGGCTTCGCTACGGGCAAAATGAACTCATAAACTTGGCAAGCACAATGGGCCGCTACCCAGAATTTTATAATCAAAGACATGCATTTTCCCATAAGCCCTGTGAGACAATACTGTATATATTATAATTATACATACAATAGAATATATCACCAGAAATGCAGTGATAACTTATTGTAAATAAATATACAGTACCAATCAAAGGTTTGGACACACCTACTCATTCCAGGGTTTTTCTTTATTTGTAATAATTTCCACATTGTAGAATAATAGTGAAGACATCAAAACTATGAAATAACACATATGAAATCATGCAGTAACCAAAAAAGTGTTAAACAAATCAAAATATATTTTATATTTGAGATTCTTAAAAGTAGCCACCCTTTGCCATGATGACAGCTTTGCAAACTCTTGGTATTCTCTCAACCAGCTTCACGAGGCACTCACCTGGAATGCATTTCAAAGCTAGACGTGCCGCTAGAGCCCCACCTTTACAACATCAGGTGAAATTGCAGAGCGAGAAAATTCAGCCGCTTTGTTCGAAAAAATCCAGCCGCTTTGTCAGATTTCAAAAAGGCTTTACGGCGAAAGCATACCATGCGATTATCTGAGGACAGCGCCACGCGTACAAAAGCATTAAAAACATTTTCCAAACCAGCAGAGGCATCACGAAAGTCAGAAATAGCGATAAAATAAATCACTTACCTTTGAAGATCTTCTTCTGTTCGCAATTCCAAGGGTCCCAGCTACATAACAAATGGTCGTTTTGTTCAATAAAGTCCTTCTTTATATCCCAAAAAAGTAAATTTAGTTGGCGCGCTTGATTCAGTAATCCACCAGTTCCCCTCGTTCAAAATGCATACAAAGGAATCCCAAAAGTTACCAATAAACTTTGTCCAAACAAGTCAAACAACGTTTCTAATCAATCCTCAGGTACCCTAATATGTAAATAAATGATAACATTTAAGATGGAGAATAGTGTGTTCAATACCGGAGATAAATAACAAAGTGCGCGCCCTGATCAACGCGCGCCACAAGACTACAGTCAAAATGAGAGCCACCTAGAAATACAACAAATTCTAGCTCATTTTTCAAAAAACAAGCCTGAAACCCTTTCTAAAGACTGTTGACATCTAGTTGAAGCCATAGGAACTGCAATCTGGGAGGATTTCCTTTGATTTTCCCATAGACAGCTATTTCAATGGGTGGTCACCTCAATAACAAAAAAATCCGGATGGATTCTCCTCGGGTTTTCACCTGCCATATCAGTTCTGTTATACTCACAGACATTACTTTAACAGTTTTAGAAACTTCAGCGTGTTTTCTATCCAATACTACCAATTATATGCATATCCTAGCTGTCATAATCTTCGTCGTCTGAAGAGGAGAAATCATCGGACCAATATGCAGCGGGGATATTGCTCATCTTCGTATTTATTGAAGGTAACACACTTAAACAAAAATAACGACGATAACAGTCCAGTAAGGTGCACAGACTAAACCGGAAACAATAGAAAACTAGAAAAACCACATAGAAATAGAAAACATAAAACATAAACCAAAACCCCGAAACACACTAAACAAACACCCCCTGCCACGCCCTGACCAAACTACAATAACAAATAACCCCTTATACTAGTCAGGATGTGACACTAGCTTCTGGGCCTGAGTAACAGGCAGTTTACTTTGGGCACCTCAGTCATCCGAACCTCAGAATATTGCCCCCTATCCCTAAGAAGTTTTAACAGGTGTGCCTTGTTAAAAGATAATTTGTGGAATGTCTTTCCTTCTTAATGTGTTTGAGCCAGTGTTGAGACAAGGAAGGGGGGTACACAGAAGATAGCACTTTTTGGTAAAATACCAAGTCCATATTAAGCAAAGAACAGCTAAAATAAGCAAAGAGAAACGACAGTCCATCATTACTTTAAGACATGAAGGTCAGTCAATACGGAACATTTCAAGAACTTTGAAGTTCTTGAAGTTTCTTCAGGTGCAGTTGCAAAACCCATCAAGCGCTATGATGAAACTGGTTCCCATGAGGACCGCCACAGGAAAATTAATTTGAGTTATCAGTGTCAGAAATTGCAACCCAAATAAATGATTCACAGAGTTCAAGTAACAGACACATTTCAAAATCAACTGTTCAGAGGAGACTGCGTGAATCCGGCCTTCATGGTCAAATTGCTGCAAAGAAACCACTACTAAAGGACACGAATAAGAAGAAGAGACTTGCTTGGGCCAAGAAACATGAGCAATCTACAATAGACCAGTGGAAATCTGTCCTTTGGTCTGATGAGTCCAAATTTGAGATTTTTGGTTCCAAACTCTGTGTCTTTGTGAGATGCAGAGTAGGTGAACGGATGATCTCCGCATGTATGGTTCCCACCGTGAAGCATGGAGGAGGTGTGATGGTGTGGGGGTGCTTTGCTGGTGACACTGTTGGTGATTCATTTAGAATTCAAGGCACACTTAACCAGCATGGCTACCACAAAAGTCTGCAACGATATGCCATCCCATCTGGTTTGCACTTAGTGGGACTATCATATGTTTTTCAACAGGACAATGACCCAACACGCCTCTAGGCTGTGTAAGGGCTATCTGACCAAGAAGGAGAGAGATGGAGTGCTGCATCAGATGATCTGGCCTCCACAATCACCCGACCTTAACCCAGTTGAGATGGTTTGGGATGAGTTGGACCGCAGAGTGAAGGAAAAGCAGCCAACAAATGTTCAGCATATGTGGGAACTCCTTCAAGACTGTTGGAAAATCATTCCAGGTGAAGTTGGTTGAGAGAATGCCAAGAGTGTGGAAAGCTGTCATCAAGGCAAAGGGTGACTACTTTGAAGAATCTCAAATATAAAATTCCATACAGTATGTGTTATTTCATTGTTTTAATGACTTCTATTATTCTACAATGTAGAAAATAGTGAAAATAAAGAAAAACCTGGAATGAGTAGGTTTGTCCAATCTTTTGACTGGTACTGTATATGTATATATAAATTCAACCACAAAGACAGGGACCAAGTAATCTGTCATTTTACTGACAACAGTTAGCTTTTCTTTTTATTTCCTCATTGGTATTATTATTATAGTGATTTTATGGTTTGAAAAATCCCTACAATGAAGAAATCTTGAGATAAAAACAGACAGGCCGTATATTAATAAAAGACATGAACACAGACAGTTTACAATAGACCGTATATTAACTAAAAGACACGGAGACAGACGGTATAGGCCGTATATTAACTAAAAGACACGGAGACAGACGGTATAGGCAGTATATTAACTAAAAGACATGGAGACAGACGGTATAGGCAGTATATTAACTAAAAGACATGGAGACAGACGGTATAGACAGTATATTAACTAAAAGACACGGAGACAGACGGTATAGACCGTATATTAACTAAAAGACATGGAGACAGACGGTATAGACAGTATATTAACTAAAAGACATGGAGACAGACGGTATAGACCGTATATTAACTAAAAGACATGGAGACAGACGGTATAGGCAGTATATTAACTAAAAGACACGGAGACAGACGGTATAGGCAGTATATTAACTAAAAGACACGGAGACAGACGGTATAGACCGTATATTAACTAAAAGACACGGAGACAGACGGTATAGGCAGTATATTAACTAAAAGACATGGAGACAGACGGTATAGACAGTATATTAACTAAAAGACACGGAGACAGACGGTATAGGCAGTATATTAACTAAAAGACACGGAGACAGACGGTATAGACCGTATATTAACTAAAAGACATGGAGACAGACGGTATAGACAGTATATTAACTAAAAGACATGGAGACAGACGGTATAGACCGTATATTAACTAAAAGACATGGAGACAGACGGTATAGGCAGTATATTAACTAAAAGACATGGAGACAGACGGTATAGACCGTATATTAACTAAAAGACATGGAGACAGACGGTATAGACTGTATATTAACTAAAAGACATGGAGACAGACGGTATAGGCAGTATATTAACTAAAAGACATGGAGACAGACGGTATAGGCAGTATATTAACTAAAAGACATGGAGACAGACGGTATAGGCAGTATATTAACTAAAAGACATGGAGACAGACGGTATAGGCAGTATATTAACTAAAAGACATGGAGACAGACGGTATAGGCAGTATATTAACTAAAAGACATGGAGACAGACGGTATAGGCAGTATATTAACTAAAAGACACGGAGACAGACGGTATAGGCAATATATTAACTAAAAGACACGGAGACAGACGGTATAGGCAGTATATTAACTAAAAGACATGGAGACAGACGGTATAGGCAGTATATTAACTAAAAGACATGGAGACAGACGGTATAGGCAGTATATTAACTAAAAGACCCGGAGACAGAGGGTATAGGCAGTATATTAACTAAAAGACATGGAGACAGACGGTATAGGCAGTATATTAACTAAAAGACACGGAGACAGGCGGTATAGGCAGTATATTAACTAAAAGACATGGACACAGACGGTATAGACCGTATATTAACTAAAAGACACGGAGACAGACGGTATAGACAATATATTAACTAAAAGACATGGAGACAGACGGTATAGGCAATATATTAACTAAAAGACACGGAGACAGACGGTATAGACCGTATATTAACTAAAAGACACGGAGACAGACGGTATAGGCAGTATATTAACTAAAAGACACGGAGACAGACGGTATAGGCAGTATATTAACTAAAAGACACGGAGACAGACGGTATAGACCGTATATTAACTAAAAGACATGGAGACAGACGGTATAGGCAGTATATTAACTAAAAGACACGGAGACAGACGGTATAGACCGTATATTAACTAAAAGACACGGCGACAGACGGTATAGGCAGTATATTAACTAAAAGACACAGAGACAGACGGTATAGACCGTATATTAACTAAAAGACATTGAGACAGACGGTATAGACCGTATATTAACTAAAAGACATGGAGACAGACGGTATAGTCAGTATATTAACTAAAAGACATGGAGACGGACGGTATAGACCGTATATTAACTAAAAGACATGGAGACAGACGGTATAGACCGTATATTAACTAAAAGACCCGGAGACAGAGGGTATAGGCAGTATATTAACTAAAAGACACGGCGACAGACGGTATAGGCAGTATATTAACTAAAAGACCCGGAGACAGACGGTATAGGCAGTATATTAACTAAAAGACATGGAGACAGACGGTATAGGCAGTATATTAACTAAAAGACATGGAGACAGACGGTATAGACAATATATTAACTAAAAGACATGGAGACAGACGGTATAGGCAGTATATTAACTAAAAGACATGGAGACAGACGGTATAGACAATATATTAACTAAAAGACATGGAGACAGACGGTATAGACAGTATATTAACTAAAAGACCCGGAGACAGACGGTATAGACCGTATATTAACTAAAAGACATGGAGACAGACGGTATAGACCGTATATTAACTAAAAGACACGGAGACAGACGGTATAGGCAGTATATTAACTAAAAGACATGGAGACAGACGGTATAGACCGTATATTAACTAAAAGACACGGAGACAGAGGGTATAGGCAGTATATTAACTAAAAGACATGGAGACAGACGGTATAGACCGTATATTAACTAAAAGACCCGGAGACAGACGGTATAGGCAGTATATTAACTAAAAGACACGGAGACAGACGGTATAGACCGTATATTAACTAAAAGACATGGAGACAGGCGGTATAGACAGTATATTAACTAAAAGACATGGAGACAGACGGTATAGGCAGTATATTAACTAAAAGACATGGAGACAGACGGTATAGGCAGTATATTAACTAAAAGACATGGAGACAGACGGTATAGGCAGTATATTAACTAAAAGACATGGAGACAGACGGTATAGGCAGTATATTAACTAAAAGACATGGAGACAGACGGTATAGGCAGTATATTAACTAAAAGACCAGGAGACAGACGGTATAGACCGTATATTAACTAAAAGACACGGAGACAGACGGTATAGGCAGTATATTAACTAAAAGACATGGAGACAGACGGTATAGGCAGTATATTAACTAAAAGACCCGGAGACAGACGGTATAGACCGTTTATTAACTAAAAGACACGGAGACAGACGGTATAGGCAGTATATTAACTAAAAGACACGGAGACAGACGGTATAGACCGTATATTAACTAAAAGACACGGAGACAGACGGTATAGGCAGTATATTTACTAAAAGACATGGAGACAGACGGTATAGACCGTATATTAACTAAAAGACACGGAGACAGACGGTATAGACCGTATATTAACTAAAAGACACGGAGACAGACGGTATAGGCAGTATATTAACTAAAAGACATGGAGACAGACGGTATAGACCGTATATTAACTAAAAGACATGG
The DNA here is from genome assembly GCF_901001165.1 of Salmo trutta. NCBI lineage: Eukaryota > Metazoa > Chordata > Actinopteri > Salmoniformes > Salmonidae > Salmo > Salmo trutta. The sequence goes on along the minus strand of NC_042972.1, from coordinate 12,170,889 downwards.
AGACAGACGGTATAGACCGTATATTAACTAAAAGGCACGGAGACAGACGGTATAGGCAGTATATTAACTAAAAGACATGGAGACAGACGGTATAGACCGTATATTAACTAAAAGACACGGAGACAGACGGTATAGGCAGTATATTAACTAAAAGACATGGAGACAGACGGTATAGACAGTATATTAACTTAAAGACATGGAGACAGACGGTATAGGCAGTATATTAACTAAAAGACCCGGAGACAGACGGTATAGACCGTATATTAACTAAAAGACACGGAGACAGACGGTATAGGCAGTATATTAACTAAATGACATGGAGACAGACGGTATAGACCGTATATTAACTAAAAGACACGGAGACAGACGGTATAGGCAGTATATTAACTAAAAGACATGGAGACAGACGGTATAGACCGTATATTAACTAAAAGACATGGAGACAGACGGTATAGGCAATATATTAACTAAAAGACACGGAGACAGACGGTATAGACCGTATATTAACTAAAAGACATGGAGACAGACGGTATAGACCGTATATTAACTAAAAGACACGGAGACAGACGGTATAGGCAGTATATTAACTAAAAGACCCGGAGACAGACGGTATAGGCAGTATATTAACTAAAAGACACGGAGACAGACGGTATAGGCAGTATATTAACTAAAAGGCACGGAGACAGACGGTATAGACCGTATATTAACTAAAAGACATTGTTGGCTATTGACTGGGTTATGAGGAAGACCACCGAATGGAGATAACTGGACGACCTCAACTTTTAGTATGATGGAACAAGCTGGAGAAGACTATTCAAAACAGAGTGCAGTGTTTGATGCTGTGTTTGATGTTCCCTTAGGAGTCATGGGCCTAAGAAAATAAGTAACTGAAACATCAGCAATGCATCAGAGAAGAGGGTGAAGTATGGTGAGTGAATATCAATCAAAAGCATTGATCCTTAAATACACTTAATCCTTATGCAATATTTAACTTTTCAGATTTAATTTCACACAGACCCCAAGTTCGTACATGCTGTCAGATTTCCTCAGCCATGATTGAATCAAAGCATCATCGTCAACAATGCACTTACATTTAAAGCTCAACATATGCTTGAATCGACATCTGCAGCGTTTACCATGAATGTAATCGCCGCAAACAACAGAGAAATTGTATTTTTAAAGGTGCAAAGTTGACAGTGCCATGTGCTTATCAACAATACACCTTCAGTTGAATCCTAGCCAAGATCACTACAATACACCAGTGAGGATTCTGTGGGTTGACATTTACGTCATTTAGCAGACGCACTTATCCAGAGTGACTTAGTGCATACCTTTTTTTCCCCTTTCTCCTCCGTACTGGTCCCCCGTTGGAATCAAACTCACAACCTTGGCATTGCAAGAGCCATACTCCTCCCACTGAGCCACATGGGACTATAGAACAACAATGGTTACACACTCCATACCGACAAAGGGAGAAGGCTAACGCTCATAATGTTCTCATAATATTATATAAATCCACTAGTAAAGTATTATTGTCACATATAATAGGTTATTTCCTTTTTACTGTGCCACATGTACAATAATTAATTGATTAATGGACCTGGTAAGCTGGTGACAATGGCTTTGTTCAAGGACTCTTCAGGGCAGAAGGTGAGGCTACGGAGGATGTTCTAAGCACGGCTAACCTTGTCGGCAGAGGACTTAACGGCACGCTCGATAACGCAAACAATGTCATTAGGCACAAACAGGACCTGTGTCTCCTGTTGTTGATGGGGAAAGATAACCACTGCTTAATTAGCATGAGAATTGTCGTCACCGAACCGATTCGGGTCTTAGCTTAATAATAATAAAAGTGGGCATTATAATACAGATGCTTAATTAAGGGTGAAGTTACTGATAATTAACCGTCGACCAATCAACAGGTTATTTTCAAAAACAAGGGGCGGATTTAGCCATGGAAGGGAAAATTGTTAAATCTGGCTAAATATACTCTCCCTGCCCGTTCCAGTCTGCTGTTATTCTCAACACATGTAGGATCTTAATTTGAGGCAGTTTGCTAGAGCAAGAAAATAATTATTCAGCAACAATGTGAATTATTATGTGGATTATAATTCATGGACATTTGTGTAGGGGTTGATACATTTTTCGTAAGGGAAAATCACGACTGAAAGTTATCCTGCAAGACGTTGATCAAATTAGGATTCCTACATCTGTATGTATGATTATTAATTTCATAAGTGATAGGATTATCTGTAGGAATCCTTAGGTTTTTACAGATACAGGCTGAATACTGAGAGAGTAGGGCACGTCTGGAAAATTGTGCGGGTGCAGAGTAACATAATTATATAGCATTGTCCAACAACACGTTTTCAGGGTTTTGGGTCAACAAGAGTTTGATGAAATTACCATAAAAAACCACCACGGTCACAGTTAACATGCGTTTCATTTCATGAATTTACCTTCATTGATTCAGGACTGCCTCTGCACAGTTGGCGGCAATCCATCACTGTGTTGAATATAAGAAAGCCAACCTATCAGCCCTGCCCACTTCCCCCTCCCAATGTCAACCCCTGTTTTAAAGAAAGATTCTATGTTTTTTCCCCCTTATACCTCCATCGTCATCAACCATAATGAACCAGCCTAATAGTGGATTCAAGTGAAGGGAGGCAGACCAGTGGGGCAAGAACTCGTCTTTTTTCTTACCCACTCTTTATGGGCAAGGAGTTTGGATTTACTGTTTTAATAAGACTGCTGTATTTCTTTCCTCCTCTCCTGTATTTATGGTGCCCTGAATTATGCCACCAAACATTATCCCAGTGAGCCAGGAGTTATGGGGACATCACCTTACATCACCAGAGATGTATCAGTACAATGAAATATGACTTCACAAGCAGGGCAGATCCAGCCGTGCCAGTTGGATTCAGTATCCGGGGGCTGACGGAGCATGGGAGAGCACGAAGATGCTTTTTCCTCATTGCCATACATTTCATATTCAGTCATAGTAGACGTTTCCTGAACAGAGCAACAGGTCTTCAGTCACAATAAATGCCCTTCGCAGGTATTCACAAAGCCTCAAAGTCAAACGTGCACATTTGAGTACAATCACTGGCCCAGACCTTTTGAGTACAATCACTGGCCCGGGCCCTTTGAGTACAATCACTGGCCCGGGCCCTTTGAGTACAATCAAGTCAAGCAGAACAGTTTGATTACGATTAAGTCACTGTCAAAGATCTGGACAACATAATTCCCTAGAGAATAGACTTTGAGGAGTTTCAGAGCAATATCTTTCTCCAAAAGGGTACTTTGGCTGTCCACATAGGTAGGGGAACACTTTTTGGTTCCAGGTAAACTCTTTAGGATTCCATGTAAAACCCTCTGTGGAAAGGGTTCTACATGGAATCCAAGAGTCCTACCTGGAACCAAAAGGGTTCTACCTGGAACCAAAAAGGGTTCTTCAAAGGGTTCTCCTATGGGGACAGCCGAAGAACCCTTTTAGGTTCTAGATAGCACTTTTTGTACTAAGAGTACTATGATATGACAGCTGATAGCTGTAATATTAATGTGTGTCAACATACTGAATTGTAATTGGTTGCATTCTACCGTCATTTCATACTACGCTATGATTGGTTAAGACCATCCAGGTCATGAGGTAATTTCAGTTGATCATGGCCGGAGACACATGAACATGCTAGCTAAAGCTAGCTAATAAAGAGCTACGTTTTATAAAGATCCTGTCCTACTATTTTTGTACAAAGCGTGCAAAACAAGACAATCGCCATCAGCTTCTCCAACTATTGCCCCTGTTAGTCCAGCAGGCAATGCCACAAGGCAGGATATTATCATATTTACAGTACACCACTAGCCATGCTACTGTATCACCTGTTATTACAGCAGGCAATGCCACAAGGCAGAATATTGTCATATATTTTTTATTTTTTCACCTTTATTTAACCAGGTAGGCAAGTTGAGAACAAGTTCTCATTTACAATTGCGACCTGGCCAAGATAAAGCAAAGCAGTTCGACACATACAACAACACAGAGTTACACATGGAGTAAAACAAACACATAGTCAATAATACAGTAGAAAAATAAGTCTATATACAATGTGAGCAAATGAGGTGAGATAAGGGAGGTAAAGGCAAAAAAGGCCATGGTGGCAAAGTAAATACAATATAGCAAGTAAAACACTGGAATTGTAGATTTGTAGTGGAAGAAAGTGCAGAGTAGAAATATACTGCTCAAAAAAATAAAGGGAACACTAAAATAACACATCCTAGATCTGAATGAAAGAAATAATCTTATTAAATACTTTTTTCTTTACATAGTTAAATGTGCTGACAACAAAATCACACAAAAATAATCAATGGAAATCCAATTTATCAACCCATGGAAGTCTGGATTTGGAGTCACACTCAAAATTAAAGTGGAAAACCACACTACAGGCTGATCCAACTTTGATGTAATGTCCTTAAAACAAGTCAAAATTAGTCTCAGTAGTGTGTGTGGCCTCCACGTGCCTGTATGACCTCCCTACTATGCCTGGGCATGCTCCTGATGAGGTGGCGGATGGTCTCCTGAGGGATCTCCTCCCAGACCTGGACTAAAGCATCCGCCAACTCCTGGACAGTATGTGGTGCAACGTGGCGTTGGTGGATGGAGTGAGACATGATGTCACAGATGTGCTCAATTGGATTCAGGTCTGGGGAACGGGCGGGCCAGTCCATAGCATCAATGCCTTCCTCTTGCAGGAACTGCTGACACACTCCAGCCACATTAGGTCTAGCATTGTCTTGCATTAGGAGGAACCCAGGGCCAACCGCACCAGCATATGGTCTCACAAGGGGTCTGAGGATCTCATCTCGGTACCTAATGGCAGTCAGGCGAGCACATGGAGGGCTGTGCGGCCCCCCAAAGAAATGCCACCCCATGTTGCAGGCAGCAGAACGCTCTCCACGGCATCTCCAGACTCTGTCACGTCTGTCACATGTGCTCAGTGTGAACCGGCTTTCATCTGTGAAGAGCACAGGGCGCCAGTGGCAAATTTGCCAATCTTGGTGTTCTCTGGCAAATGCCAAACGTCCTGCACGGTGTTGGGCTGTAAGCACAACCCCCACCTGTGGACGTCGGGCCCTCATACCACCCTCATGGAGTTTGTTTCTGACCGTTTGAGCAGACACATGCACATTTGTGGCCTGCTGGAGGTCATTTTGCAGCGCTCTGGCAGTGCTCCTCCTGCTCCTCCTTGCACAAAGGTGGAGGTAGCGGTCCTGCTGCTGGGTTGTTGCCCTCCTACGGCCTCCTCCACGTCTCCTGATGTACTGGCTTGTCTCCTGGTAGCGCTTCCATGCTCTGGACACTACGCTGACAGACACAGCAAACCTTCTTGCCACAGCTCGCATTGATGTGCCATCCTGGATGAGCTGCACTACCTGAGTCACTTGTGTGGGTTGTAGACTTCGTCTTATGCTACCACTAGAGTGAAAGCACCGCCAGCATTCAAAAGTGACCAAAACACCAGCCAGGAAGCATTGGAACTGAGAAGTGGTCTGTGGTTACCACCTGCAGAACCACTCCTTTATTGGGGGTGTCTTGCTAATTGCCTATAATTTCCACCTGTTGTCTATTCCATTTGCACAACAGCATGTGACATTTATTGTCAATCAGTGTTGCTTCCTAAGTGGACAGTTTGATTTCACAGAAGTGTGATTGACTTGGAGTTACATTGTGTTGTTTAAGTGTTCCCTTTATTTTTTTGAGCAGTGTATAAATAATGGGGTGCAAAGAAGCAAGATAAATAAATAAATAAATACAGTAGGGGAAGGGTAGTTGTATGGGCTAAATTATAGATGGGCTATGTACAGGTGCAGTGATATGTGAGCTGCTCTGACAGCTGGTGCTTAAAGCTAGTGAGGGAGATAAAGTGTTTCCAGTTTCAGAGATTTTTGTAGTTCGTTCCAGTCATTGGCAGCAGAGAACTGGAAGGAGAGACGGCCAAAGGAGGAATTGGCTTTGGGGGTGACTAGAGAGATATACCTGCTGGAGCGCGTGCTACAGGTGGGTGCTGCTATGGTGACCAGTCAGCGGAGATAAGGGGGGACTTTACCTAGCAGGGTCTTGTAGATGACCTGGAGCCAGTGGGTTTGGCGACGAGTATGAAGCGAGGGCCAGCCAACGAGAGCGTACAGGTCGCAGTGGTGGGTAGTATATGGGGCTTTGGTGACAAAACGGATGGGATAGACTGCATCCAGTTTATTGAGTAGGGTATTGGAGGTTATTTTGTAAATGACATCGCCGAAGTCGAGGATTGGTAGGATGGTCATTTTTACGAGGGTATGTTTGGCAGCATGAGTGAAGGATGCTTTGTTGCGAAATAGGAAGCCAATTCTAGATTTAATTTTGGATTGGAGATGTTTAATGTGAGTCTGGAAGTTGAGCTTACATTCTAACCAGACACCTAGGTATTTGTAGTTGTCCACATATTCTAAGTCAGAACCGTCCAGAGTTGTGATGCTGGACAGGCGGGCAGGTGCAGGCAGCGATCGGTTGAAGAGCATGCATTTAGTTTTACTTGTATTTAAGAGCAGTTGGAGGCCATGGAAGGAGAGTTGTATGGTATTGAAGCTAGTCTGGAGGGTTGTTAGCACAGTGTCCAAAGAAGGGCCAGAAGTATACAGAATGGTGTCGTCTGCGTAGAGGTGGATCAGAGACTCACCAGCAGAAAGAGCGACATCATTGATGTAAACAGAGAAAAGATTTGGGCCAAGAATTGAAGACTACCAGAAGCCGGGACAACAGGCCATCTGATTTGACACATTGAACTCTATCAGAGAAGTAGTCGGTGAACCAGGCGAGGCAATCATTTGAGAAACCAAGGCTATTGAGTCTGCCAATGAGGATGTGGTGATTGACAGAGTCGAAAGCCTTGGCCAGGTCAATGAATACGGCAGCACAGTATTGTTTCTTATCGATGGCGGTTACGATATTGTTTAGGACCTTGAGCGTGGCTGAGGTGCACCCATGACCAGCTCTGAAACCAGATTGCATAGCGGAGAAGGTGCGGTGGGATTCGAAATGGTTGGTAATCTGTTTGTTGACTTGGCTTTCGAAGACCTTAAAAAGGCAGGGTAGGATAGATATAGGTCTGTAGCAGTTTGGGTCAAGAGTGTCCCCTCCTTTGAAGAGGGGAATGACCGCAGCTGCTTTCCAATCTTTGGGAATCTCAGACGACACGAAAGAGAGGTTGAATAGGCTAATAGGGGTTGCAACAATTTCGGCAGATAATGTTAGAAAGAAAGGGTCCAGATTGTCTAGCCCGGCTGATTTGTAGGGGTCCAGATTTTGCAGCTCTTTCAGAACATCAGCTGACTGGATTTGGGAGAAGGAGAAATGGGGAAGGCTTGGGCGAGTAGCTATGGGGGGTGCAGTGCTGTTATCCGCGGTAGGGGTAGCCAGGTGGAAAGCATGCCCAGCCGTAGAAAAATGCTTATTGAAACTCAATTATAGTGGATTTATCGGAGGTGACAGAGTTTCCTATCCTCAGTGCAGTGGGCAGCTGGGAGGAGGTGTTCTTCTTCTCCATGGACTTTACAGTGTCCCAGAACTTTTTTGAGTTTGTGTTGCAGGAAGCAAATTTCTGCTTGAAAAAGCTAGCCTTGGCTTTTCTAACTGCCTGTGTATATTGGTTTCTAACTTCCCTGAAAAGTTGCATATCACGGGTGCTGTTCGATGCTAATGCAGAACACCACAGGGTGTTTTTGTGTTGGTTAAGGGCAGTCAGGTCTGGAGAGAACCAAGGGCTCCTGGTTCTACATTTATTGAATTTGGCATGCTTATTTAAATGGTGAGGAAGGCAATTTAAAAAAAATAACCAGGCATCCTCTACTGACGGGATGAGGTCAATATCCTTCCAGGATACCCGGGCCAGGTCGATTAGAAAGGCTTGCTCACTGAAATGTTTCAGGGAGCGTTTGACAGTGATGAGTGGAGGTCGTTTGACCGCTGACCCATTACGGATGCAGGCAATGAGGCAGTGATCGCTGAGATCTTGGTTGAAAACAGCAGAGGTGTATTTAGAGGGCAAGTTGGTTAGGATGATATCTATGAGGGTGCTCATAGTGTTTACGGCTTTGGGGTGCTACCTGGTAGGTTCATTGATAATTTGTGTGAGATTGAGGGCATCAAGCTTAGATTGTAGGATGGCTGGGGTGTTAAGCATGTCCCAGTTTAGGTCACCTAGCAGCACGAGCTCTGAAGATAGATGGGGGGCAATCAGTTCACATATGGTGTCCAGTGCACAGCTGGGGGCAGAGGGTGGTCTATAGCAGGCGGAAACGGTGAGAGACTTGTTTTAGAGAGATGGATTTTTAAAAGTAGAAGTTAAAATTGTTTGGGTACAGACCTGGATAGTAGGACAGAACTCTGCAGGCTATCTCTGCAGTAGATTGCAACACCGCCCCCTTTGGCCATTCTATCTTGTCTGAAAATGTTGTAGTTAGGGATGAAGATTTCAGAGTTTTTGGTGGACTTCCTAAGCCAGGATTCAGACACGGCTAGGACATCCGGGTTGGCAGAGTGTGCTAAAGCAGTGAATAAAACAAACTTAGGGGGGAGGCTTCTAATGTTAACATGCATGAAACCAAGCCTATTACGGTTACAGAAGTCATCAAAAGAGAGCGCCTGGGGAATAGGAGTGGAGCTAGGCACTACAGGGCCTGGATTCACCTCTACATCACCAGAGGAAAAGAGGAGGAGTAGGATAAGGGTACGGCTAAAAGCTATGAGAATTGGTCGTCTATGACGTCCGTAATAGAGAGTAAAAGGAGCAGGTTTCTGGGGGCGATAAAATAGCTTCAAGGTATAATGTACAGACAAAGGTATGGTAGGATGTTAAACAGTGGAGGTAAACCTAGGCACTGAGTGATGATGAGAGAGATATTGTCTCTAGAAACATCATTAAAACCAGAAGATGTTATAGCATGTATGGGTGGTGGAACTGAAAGGTTGGATAAGGTATAATGAGCAGGACTAGAGGCTCTACAGTGAAATAAGCCAATAAACACTAACCAGAACAGCAACGGACAAGGCATATTGACATTAAGGAGAGGCATGCTTAGCCGAGTGATCATAAGGGTCCAGTGAGATTCAGACAGCAGCCATAGGTAGCAAGCTGGCAGAAGATGGAGGGAGGTCTGTTTTTAGCCACCTCGTGCGTTTCCGTCTGTAGATTAGTGGGGTTCCGTGTGGTAGGGGGGACCAGTCCAATTGGCAAAATAGTTATAGTTATAGTGCCCAAGAAAATTGTCCGATAGACCTATTCAGATAGCAGCCGATAAGACAGTTAACGATTAGCGGGCCACAGATGCGCGTTCAGGTTACGTCGCGACGGAGGGGCCAGTTGGATAACTCCCTCGGGCAGATAACGTCGGTAGTCCAGTCGTGAAGGCCCGATGGGGCTCCGCATCGGCAGTAAAACGGGTCCGGATAGGTGATTGTAGCCCAGGAGTGGCTGATGGAACTCTTCAGCTGGCTAGCTTCGGAATAATTGATGTTAGCTCCGGGACCGACGTTAGCCAACAGTCACTCGGGTAGCATATATACAGTACACCACTAGCCATGCTACAGTATCACCTGTTATTACAGCAGGCAATGCCACAAGGCAGAATATTGTCATATATACAGTACACCCCTAGCCATGCTACTGTATCACCTGTTATTAGAGCAGGCAATGCCACAAGGCAGAATATTGTCATATATACAGTACACCCCTAGCCATGCTACTGTATCACCTGTTATTAGAGCAGGCAATGCCACAAGGCAGAATATTGTCATATATACAGTACACCCCTAGCCACGCTACTGTATCGCAAACACAGGTAATGAATAACAATATACCCAGCGGACAAAATACACCAGATTACAACCAAATGCTTCTTGGATAAAATGTTCCTTTTACAATCAGTATACAACCTGACATCACAAAATTGCAACTACTTTTGCCTGCTGGGTAAGCACTAAGGCCACTTGTTTGGCACCAGCAGCTCCACAGTAGAATAAGCGCTGTGTAATAGTTTACAGTTCACACGCCATCTGCATCACTGCATCACAATAACTCACTGCACATTATTCACTCGGTTTGTCGCTAAGCCACTCAACATGTAGATGAGCTGCTGTTACGCCACTGTGAAATCAGACTGCTGGAAAAGATCTAGTGGCAAAGCAGCATCTTCTGTCGTCTCCGCAGTCCCATTTCCTTTTTGGCCAAGCAGCGTTCCAACCAACGTTCCATCTACATTCCATCATAATGTGAGACATGTCAATCAGAGCTCATAAGAAGCACACTGATCTCCCAGAGAGATTATTATGTCATCAGAGGATATAGAGGAAACATGCACATCTCCCTGTCCATCCTCTCCTGAGGAGGGCTTTAAAAAGAGAGGAAGAGACTCCTTGGCTGTGATTAGAGAGGGAGATTGAGTGCATTTGTGCAACGTGGCGACGGCTTATTACAATGCATAGCATGTTGTTGGAATGATGTGTTGTGTTCTGTATACTCCCAATAGCTTTCCAAAATGTCAATGCAACACAATACACAACCTCTGCTTGGCCTATTGTTCTACTCAACTGTTTAATATTGCCAGCTTGCTGATGCACAGTATATCCTAATTGCTTTTTTGGTCCGAAAAGGAGATTGCAAAATGCATTGATTCCAGTCCAATCTCAGAGACACTCTTTCAAACTTTTAGATTTAATCGCTTCAGTGCCAGTAACACAGCCAGTCCTCCCTCCAGAGTGGAAAAATGCATCATCCTTACACTGTCGCCGGTGTGTAGTGAGCTGCATGATGCAGTCACCATTGAGAAAATGAATGGGAAGTTAATATTTTGAAAATGAATGGGAGCTCTAACGTTTGAACTCTCCCAGCAGTCTTGGTTTTTGAGAGATGGCAATGTAAAATTGTGTAGATTGCCTCTGAATTAAAATCCAAGCTGTGGTCTGTATAGATGCGTGTTCTCTTTCTCTCTCTCTCTCTCTCTCTGGTAGATTTAAAACAACGTACAATGGAGAATAATCCTTACTTTAACTTTTTGTGCTGTTGTTTGGGAACATTGGATATATTGAATCAAAACCCTTGAAGAAGCATGTCTATTCTCTCACGCACATGGCATTAGTATATTGTCAATGCTGCAGGCTCTATTTCTTGTGGTTGTAGGTAACAATTCCAGGCAACAAAACGGACATCAATTTCCAAGCGAGTCCCACGCTTCCTGGTAATATGAAACCAACCATGAAACAATTGTTTGATACATAATAGAAAAATTAGTTTTCGCTTCCTCGTTTGCGTGAGTCAAAGTCTTCCCACAGGAGCCTGTACACATATTTCCTCTCCTGTTTTGGTTTTCAATTAATTTACTTAATGTATTTTCATCCCCAGGTTTTAAAACAACTCAAAAGGAACTGCCTCCATGCTGTTATGAGACTATTTCTTATTATTAAGAGAGTCATTCATCCCTATTCATCTCTCCTGGGTCAGGCATGTGACTGGTGTACTGCCAACTAGCTGTTCGGGAGTTACACATGTTGGAATTTGTCCTTGTCGTCTCCCAAATTAGCCAGATAATTACTCAAGGCTAAACGGTGTTCAGGACAACAACAATGAAAAAAGAGGGACGGGGGACGGGAGACCAAATATAGCAACACCTTGTGAATATTATAACAGTTATATTGTACAGGACAGCAGACCAGATCTGGGCTTGATTGAGCTTGTCTGATGCAGTGGAACCAATAGAGTAGTTGCAAAACTACATTCCTCTAAAACTGTTTGGCTAGCTAGCTAACAAACATACAGTGCATATACATTCTTCAAATTCACTATTTTACATACTTTCCTATCACAGCAATGGCAAACCACAGTTGACCGCCTCCCTGACCAAAATGGCTGACCTTTAGCCCATCATAAGAAGGTTCATGTCCAAAATAGTATTTTAATTCCTAATTCTATGGGGACGACCTCCAAGGGAGGTCCATATTTGTAAGGACACAAACACACACTGACACACACTGACACACACACACACACACATTCAATAATGTTGAACTCTGCTATGGTCAAATAAAGCAACCATCATAAAACAACTTATCAGTGCAAAATCTGAATTGTGACACACTTACCAATCATGTGCCATGGTGAAATAACTTTGATGGGCTTCAACTCCGTCACCACAGTCTTCACCCTTTCAAACTTCTGGCAGGCTAGACAGGTACTGACCTTTAAGCTCAAAGTGACAAATTGAAACATTGTGTGCTCTCTGATGTGGCATTCATAGAAATAATAATTTCACATATAATAGAATGTGATCGATAAACAAAAGGTTATTTCACTTGCCCAACTGTCCACATCCTTGACAATTCCACACCAGAAGAAGCGTAGGTTGATTTTGGCAATCATGCACTGCACTCCGAAATGGTCAGCATGCATCTCGGTCATTACGGCCTCCTTCTCCTCCTTTGTGAAAATCACCCTCCTGCGTGGCTGGTCATCCTTCCCCTGTAGGTACATGTGATTGCCTAACAAGTTGGAAGGCAAGAGTTATTGAAATACTAGACTTTACGTCTGGAGATATGTGAATGTGGTAGGCCTGATCACCGACAATGACGAGACAGCCTATAGGGAGGAGGTCCGATCCCTGGCCAGGTGGTGCCAGAATAACAACCTATCCCTCAACGTAACCAAGACTAAGGAGATGATTGTGGACTACAGGTAAAGGAGGACCGAGCACGCCCCCATTCTCATCGACGGGGCTGTAGTGGAGCAGGTTGAGAGCTTCAAGTTCCTTGATGTCCACATCAACAACAATCTAGAATGGTCCAAACACACCAAGACAGTCGTGAAGAGGGCACGACAAGGCCTATTCCCCCTCAGGAAACTAAAAAGATTTGGCATGGGTCCTGAGATCCTCAAAAGGTTCTACAGCTGCAACATCGAGAACATCCTGACTGGTTGCATCGCTGCCTAGTACGGCAATTGCTTGGCCTCTGACCGCAAGGCACTACAGAGGGTAGTGCTTACGGCCCAGTACATCACTGGGGCTATGCTGCCTGCCATCCAGGACTTCTACACCAGGTGGTGTCAGAGGATATAAAAATTGTCAAAAACCCCAGCATGGCAAGCGGTACCGGAGTGCCAAGTCTAGGACAAAAAGGCTTCTCAACAGTTTTTACCCCCAAGCCATAAGACTCCTGAACAGGTAATCAAATGGCTACCCGGACTATTTGCATTGTGTGCCCCCCCCAACCCCTCTTTTTACGCTGCTGCTACTCTCTGTTTATCATATATGCATAGTCACTTTAACTATACATTCATGTACATACTACCTCAATTGGGCCGACCAACCAGTGCTCCAGCACATTGGCTAACCGGGCTATCTGCATTGTGTCCCACCCACCACCTGCCAACTCCTCTTTTACGCTACTGCTACTCTTTGTTCATCATATACGCATAGTCACTTTAACCATATCTACATGTACATACTACCTCAATCAGCCTGACTAACCGGTGTCTGTATGTAGCCTCTCTACTGCTACTCTCTGTTCATCATATACGCATAGTCACTTTAACCATATCTACATACTACCTCAATCAGCCTGACTAACCGGTGGCTGTATGTAGCCTCTCTACTGCTACTCTCTGTTCATCATATATGCATAGTCACTTTAACCATATCTACATGTACATACTACCTCAATCAGCCTGACTAACCGGTCTGTATGTAGCCTCGCTACTTTTATAGCCTCGCTACTGTATATAGCCTGTCTTTTTACTGTTGTTTTATTTCTTTACCTACCTTTTGTTCACCTAATACCTTTTTTGCACTATTGGTTAGGCCCTGTAAGTAAGCATTTCACTATAAGGTCTGTTGTATTCGGTGCACGTGACAAATAAACTTTGATTTGATTAGATTTACTCAGCCCCCCCCCCCCCCCCCCCCCCTACGAATGTTGTCGAGATCAGTGGTGCCTTCATAGTACTTCACCTGGTTGGAAAGAAAAAAAGAAAAATCTCCTCGAGGGATGCCATTAAAGTGCAAGCTACATACAAACAGAAAGCTACACTAACAGTTACCTAGCTGGCTTAAGTTAGCTAAATAAAACTGTCTGGCTAGCTAGCTAACTAGCTGACAAGGCAGGCTGAGGTAAATGAGCAGCTAGCAATGTCAATCTGAAAACTGCTTAAATTATTTAACAATATTATCATATACAAAGAAAAATATATGGTAAGGAAAGTCCTCTTTTCAGTCTTTTCTGAAGCAGTACTGTAGGTAGTCAGCAGGTAGTCACGATTGTGAGGTAATACATTTACGCGGACCGAGCGGGCGCTTATAAGTTGAAATAGAACTAGAACTACCCGTGTCCTCCGTCCTCTGAAACAAGGTAAAATAGAGCCAAGCAGCCAGCAGAGCATGGATGCTTTGGGGCAAATTATTATTATTATTATTATTTTAAGGGGGAAAAATTGGGTGACACCAAAGCCCGCAGGGGCTGCGGGGGTGTGTGGAACGCCAGTGCTCCAGTGTTGTATTGGTGGACATCTCTAATAAAATTAAAATAATTGGATAGGTACCAGGGGGCTGAATCTAATAATTTTGAGGACCAGACCAAGCTGAATTAATATTACCCTTTTCTATACAGAGCCACCCTAGCTGATTAAAATGCTCGACCTCCAGATGAGTACGAGGTGGGTGTACAATGTACAATTCGCACCAGCTTGTTTTGGTTGGTCTGTTGCTTATTCTTTAGATGTTTGGGTATGCTGGTGAACCATGGTGTACACGCATAATCAGTGATAATGAACTAGCGTACCTGCCAGAACATATAGAAACTTGTTTACAATTGTTGGTAATCAAATTTACTGCAACACCAATTAATATCCCAACATTTTATGTGGCTCATTAAACAACCACGTAGATAAATATTGCAAAAGTCGTTTATGCTTTGATCCATCTATAGACAGTAGATTTAAAGCTGCAATGTGTAACTTTTTTGGGCGACCAAATCAAACCCACATAGAAATGTGAGTTGTAGATCAGTCATTCTCAGTTTTTTGTTGTTGCATCTTTTACATACACAGCTGGTGTACTCTAGTCTACAATATTTTTTGTTATGGAAAATACATTTCACAGTGGTTAGATGGTTCATTGATTTTCCACACTATACTTAATTGTTTTGACACAAACTGAAAATAGGCAAACTATTAAACTATCCCAGTTTATCAGAGGAGTGCATGCAGAAATTAACACAAATTAGCACTGTCCTGCAGAACCATAAAAACAAAGGGAGGGGATGTGATGGCTATATGCCAGATATACATATTCGGGGAAAAACAGCTCTTGCAGTCCATAGGCATGGCCCGGTTGTGAGAGCACCGGCTGTGTTGTTATAAATCAGATTCACAACCTATTTTTACTCATGAATAAATCTTATTTGAGAAAAAATCACCAGAGGAACCGATGAAGCAACACTAACGACTGAAACAAGCAAGTTACTTCTAGTGCCACGTTGGTTAGAACACCGCGGCCCGCGTAATGATCGTTATTTATTTTAGCTGTCTTCTCGGTCTCAGATACTAATATCGGGCTGATCTGTCTAAGTAGCAATGAGAACAACATTAGGAGGGTGAGTGGTCATTAGCCAGTCTTGTTAATTGCACATATCGTGGCAATTAAGAGTCATGGTGAATGCAAGTAAGATCAACAATCATGTTAATAGATGGTAGACATAATACTTGGTGTGTGGTGTCGAAGAGGATAAGATATTAGTGGATGTTTTATAACTCAGAAGAATGTAATGCAATTATTCATTGGATTGAATCTGGCCTATATATTATGGCAGGTTGGGACACATGTTATCCATTAAAAAAGATGCCACAAGATTTACAAACCAAAGAGAATATGAAGAATTTTAGCTGGACCTATAAAATCTACACAATAGTACATAGTTACCGGCAGACCTGGGTTTAAATACAAATTTAAATCATTTCAAGTACTTCATCTGTGATTTATTGAGTTTTCCTGGCTTAATGGACCAATAGAATAGTCACCAAAATGGCAAACCCGGTCCATTAATAACTCCAGGCAGACTACAGCAAATGCTTAAAAGTATTTTAAAGATTTAAAATAGTATTAGAACCAAGATCTGGTTCCCAGACAGCCTATATACAGAAACTGTTATACCCATGAATCTCATGAGACATAAGACAGTAGCATGTGTCAATGTCATAGAAACATACTGTAGCTTGGTACATTTGGCTCACAAAGCCATCCAATCCACGTTACAGGTTGTACGTTAATTCCCCATGACGATATTGAATTAATGTAGTAATATGGAAATATGAACTCTGAAGAAATAGTACCTAATGGGGCATACGTTGGATCGTTATGGTCCATAATTACCGAGAACTCCACGCCTGACAGGCATGTTATCGATTCCTCGTGCTATGATGTCCACTCTGTCAAAAGTCTAAGACTGCATTCTGACAACTCTATCAAAAGACTCCATTCAAAAATCTTTCAGATCAATATAGATGATATAAGTGATGTCTTAATGATGTCCTTTCCGTAACTACCTAAGCACTGCGATGGAGGTTTGGGTAGTTGGGAGTATTCTTCAAAATGTTTTTTTTTTCTTCTCTGGGCATTGGAAGTGTAATGATCTTTTTACCCTCTCTGGTAGAGCAGAACCAAATCATCTCAATCTTATTTGTATTTGAATGATAAATGATTAATGACGTACAAACACTGATCATTCGTTGGGTGGCACATCCTGGTTAGCACTCGAAAAGATGTCACATAAAGCAAACTTCAACCAGCCAAGCTTCTGGGAGAGCAGCATGGTTCTCTTCTGGTTCATCTCTTCTTTCTTCTCCGCTAGACTCAGACGAAAAACATATATAGGTGTGTGTATAATGAGTGTGCCTATTTAATACACGTTAGATTTAGGGGTCCAACTAAAATATGAACATCGAGGTTGATGTGTTTATGTGCAAAGGCGGGAAAATAGATTTATATTGAGAATTGATGCAAAGAAGGTTATGCTGGTAATTCCATAAGTATACCAAAAGGCTGGCCTGTTGAAAAAGTTTAATTGAAAAAAGCATTGACATTTTGTACCATCAGAGCACCTTGGTCATGTCCTACACTAGTCTGATTTATTTTTAGCCAATCAGTGTAGGAGATGTATCATGGACAGGTCAGGCCCGTTTTTATCACTAGACCAAATGCAGCTTCTTCTACTAAATGCTGATAACACTGAAAAGTAACTTTCACTCACAACAATCAATCAATCAATCAAATGTATTTATTAAGCTCTTTTTACATCAGCAGATGTCACAAAGTACTGTATAGAAACCCAGTCTGAAACCCCAAACAGCAAGAAAAACAGCAAGTAATGCAGATGTAGAAGCACCGGTGATAGCAACACAGGTGTTGCTATCAGTGAAAATAATTTCAGTTGACAGTGTATGTACATGTATACCATTGATCATGGTCTTCCCCATGCATAGGGGGGCTGATCCAGTACAAGATGGGTGTACTTAATGAACTGGCCACTGAGTGTATATCAATTATGCATATTTCTGCTGCTTAGTGATTCACCTATGGAATATGTGTTTTATGAAGATTTTGATGTACTGCTTAGGTTTAAGTTTAGGCTTATATGAACATCTTTGTACATATGCAGAAATATACATCAAATGTGATGTCATCCAATATAAAACACAAACATAAAGATATGATCAGCCTAGTTATATGGACAGTGCATCATCAATAAGTCACAAGTCATAAACAACAAATTGGCATACCACTCAATCAATGCAATGCATATCAAATGTCTTTAGTGATAGAGAATGTAATTTAGGTAAAACTTTACTGTAGGTGTCCTTATGCATGCATTCATAAAGCCTTCATTACAGCTATATAACATATTATAACATTTCTCATAAGCTGTCATAAGCTGTCATAAGTAGATTGAAATAGTTATGAGTCATGGCATGAGATGTTATAAAACCGGTTATAATGGGTGTTAAAAATGACTGTTCATCCGGGTTGTCATATGCTCTACTCTTTTATTACACAGTCTGCATGATAATGTATGTCAAATGTTATTACATGCTACATAAGAGTCTACATACCAGATGTTATAACATGGAGTCATGTCATTTGCCAACCTCTGTGTCACATTATAACATTGAATGGAATGATTGCCGTCATAACCATGTCGTATGCCTTCATAGAGTGTTCACAGACACCTTAAGTCATGTGACATTCATTTGTTATATGTGTGCTTATACCACAGGATGAGTAGAGAGTATCACAAACATTTACCATTCAAAGGATCTCCAAGAAACATGGGCAAATGGGAGCACAGTTGTTCTTAGGATTTGTATTTATTTGAAAAAGCACACATTAAAATACCAACAACTTGACAAGAAAACACAATGTTGAAAGAGCCTACAGGGAGGAGGTCAGTGAACTGGCGGTGTGGTCAGGGAGGAGGTCAGTGAACTGGCAGTGTGGTCAGGGAGGAGGTCAGTGACCTGGCAGTGTGGTCAGGGAGGAGGTCAGTGACCTGGCAGTGTGGTCAGGGAGGAGGTCAGTGACCTGGCAGTGTGGTCAGGGAGGAGGTTAGTGGCCTGGCAGTGTGGTGCCAGGACAACAACCTCTCCCCCAACGTCAGTAAGACCAAGGAGCTGATCGTGGATTACAGGAGGCGGAAAGTTCTACAACTGCACCATTGAGAGCATCTTGACTGGCTGCATCACTGCTTGGCATGGCAACTGCATCGCCCTCAATCGCATGGCCCCATGTATAGAGATAATGTTTAAAATGCCCCAGGTTGAGAGGTAATGTTTGAAATGCCCCATGTATAGAGGTAATGTTTGAAATGTCTCATGTAGAGAGATAATGTTTAAAATGTCCCATGTATAGAGATAATGTTTGAAATGCCCCATGTATAGAGATCATGTTTGAATGTCCCATGTATAGAGATAATGTTTAAAATGTCCCATTTAGAGAGATAATGTTTAAAATGCCCCATGTATAGAGGTAATGTTTGAAATGTCCCATGTATAGAGGTAAAGTTTGAAATGCCCCATGTAGTGAGGTCAAGTTTGAAATGCCCCATGTAGATAGCTCTGCTGTACCTAAGACAAGGCCTCTTGTACTGTTCCCCCAATCCAACAACCTTCAAAGCTATTAACTTGTATGGAAGGATAGCCATTGTCATCCCCAGACAGACTCGTTTAGCTTGAAAGAGCTCTCATTCAAACAAGCCTTAATAGACTTAATTACATCCTACCAACTGCAATCTGTAATGTCGCTAAATTTATCAATCGAATCGCCCAGCTGAACCACCCAGTCGGAGCTAAAAAAGCATGAAACGACGTCCCTCGTCATTTTATTTCATAACAAAAGCAAAACGAGAGGACATGAGAGGCTGTGTGATAACCTTGCCGGTGGCATTTGTCTTGTGTGGCGGGCGATGTCGTGGCTGGGCCTGCTGAGACAGCTTGTACACAGCCCAGTGTCTGTCGGGGCCCCATGTGGAGACAGGCTGCAACCCACCACCGCGGGGGCCGAGTCCGATACATTCATATCGGTCATGGAGCCATTTGGCTGTAGACTCTGGTGTTGTTAATTAATTTGATCAGGGGGGGAGGGGGAAGCGAGCCCCGCCAGAGGAGGGGGCATGTGTAGTGCGTGTAGTACAAATGACTCCCAAATGAAAGGCACATTTTAATCAAAGGGGGGATGTCCAAGTGATTTTGTAACTCTTGAGGGTGATTGAAGATTAAATGGAGGGACAGATCACGACATTCACCCCTCAGTTGTAATGAATGATGAAGCACTGCAATGGCTAGAGCCCAGAGGTCTTTCCTGCCAGGCCACGTGGTTAGGAAAACTCCAGGCCCTAGCCATGACGTAATAGAAAAGAAGCAGCTATTATTATTATTTTTAGCATTTTAGGCGTTACATCATTAGGTTATTCCAGTGTTAAGCGCTTTGGGTGAATTGGTATATTATGTTAATTTTCATCCCGTTATAAGTACTCATGCCAGCACTGTGAAGATCTTGGCTCCTTCCATCAATCTTACATGAGACAAAGTAAAAATAATTGGCTTTGGCAAATTGTACTTCCTAGCTGAGTTTTACAATGTTGACATGTAGAGAGGATATTGAAGGGATCATCACTCTGATACTATATCCCAAAGCCCTGTCTCTCACCCCTGACATTGTTCAAGGAGCATAACTGTTTTAGGGCAAAACAGGTGTCAACCTAAATCAACTCCAAATGTTTTATGGATGTAACACTGAGCACACAAAATGGTGGGGTTTGATCTATTGAACGAGGGCCAGGGAGACTCTCATGCTTCATTTCGAATGAATTTCGTTATGTGTCCTTTTCATCCTTTTGATTCCCTTGCTCTCCAGCCTTTAGCTGAAATGAAATTGATTTGCATAATGAAAAGAGATCAAATTTACTGTACAGAACTGAGACATAATAATGAATTCTCTCTCAGGCAGAATGGGGTATAAACCACAAAGAGCAGGGAGACGAAGGGAGAGGTGAAAGAAAGAAACAATAAAATGCAATTATACAGCACCAATAAACCTAGAACTTCTCCATGTACCAATACCAAGATAGGAGGCTCACATTATTTCATTCGGCAAAGCCAACAAAGGCTCATTCAAAGCCGCAATGAGTCTTACAACATGACAATTCCTCTAATCGGCCGTACTCCAAAAGTGAAAAGACAATGTAGGCATCCCTGTCGACAGCCCCTTTTCTTTTGGAGGTTTTACTAATTACATTTCTGTTATCATGCTAATGCCCAGTCGCAACATAGAATCTCTTCTAATTATTCTGTTATTTGTTATATCTCTGTTAGGGGAATCATGTTGGAGTGGGAGGGGAGCACGGCTAAAGTGCATCTGGGCAAAGTCTCCAAAATTAGTTTTTGGAAAAGGGAGGGTTGAGGGAGTTGGAGGGTTTTTGCTAAAACAGTTGAGGTAGATGACTTTCCTACATCCTCTCCTAGGTTAAGAATTACCTTGAACCTTTCTTTCTGGAGTTTTACTGAAATTGGACTTTTGATAGAAGTTGTACCAGCTGAGAAGATTTGGAAGTGGGTGGTACATACAGT
The DNA here is from genome assembly GCF_901001165.1 of Salmo trutta. NCBI lineage: Eukaryota > Metazoa > Chordata > Actinopteri > Salmoniformes > Salmonidae > Salmo > Salmo trutta. The sequence continues at coordinate 12,149,695 of NC_042972.1, read as the reverse complement.
AATTACAATGGGAGTTGCCAGTATTAGCATTTACATGTGCTCATATGCTGTTTAATAGTTTACACTGTGGAGGCTCCTCAGAGGAATAAGGTGAAGACCATCCTCAGTGAATTTCATAAAAATAAAAATTGTGAAACATTAAAAAAGTTATCCCTTTTAGATAAAACTATACTAAATATTTTCACGTCACCAAAAAATTGATTAAAACACACGGCTTTGCAATGAAGTTCTACATTAGCCTCAACAGCACTCTGTAGGGTAGCACAATGGTGTAGCCGGTTGTTTCCATCCTCCTCTGGGTACACTGACTTCAATACAAAACCTATGAGGATCATGGTTCTCACCCCCTTCCGTAGACTTACACACTAATTATGACAACTTCCGGAGGACATCCTCCATCCTATGAGAGCTCTTGCAGCATGAACTGACGTTGTCCACCCAAACAAATTATCAGAGAATTAATCTAATACTGAAATCATAAGCTACAGCTAGCTACAACTGCAGTGCATAAAATGAAGTGAGAAGTTTTATTTTTTTAATTAGTAGGCAAGTCAGTTATGTACAAATTCTTATTTACAATGACTGCCTACCAGGGAACAGTTGGTTAACTGCCTTGTTCAGGGTCAGAATGACAGATTTTCACCTTGTCAGCTCAGGGATTCGATCCAGCAACCTTTTGGTTACTGGCCCAATGCTCTAACCACTATGCTACCTGCTGCCACACTTTGAGTTGACTCAAAGTGAAAGGCAATAGTTGAACAGTTTTTAACAAATTAATTTCTTTAAAAATGAAGTGGAAGCAAAAGAGAGAACTAGCTATATTTCATAGTATTTTTTTAAATTTCACTTAGCTAGCGAACACAGCTAGATAGTTTAGCCTACTCAAACACCCGACTCAAACAGAGATGAATGCTATGTTAACCAGCTCACTATGGCTATCCAACACTGGAACTCTTCCAAGTCAAGGTAAGCTTTTGGTTTTATTAATTTATTGCCACCAGGGTCCGCCGGTGTAACTTCTAAACTGCTTGCTGACTGTACACTGTACTAAATGATTGCAGTGGGTTCACTAATGTGTTAGTCATAGTCAACATAGCTACTAAAACGAACTAATATGGTGACAATGATGTCGACTGTGTGTAGTGGTTAGCGGTTATGATATAAAGGTTTGACTTTGAAAGTTTTTTTTGCCTGGTCACAAACAGCTGATGTGTTGTGAACTGAAGTCCACAAGTGAAGGGAAAAGGTGAGAGGAGGAGAGTGCGTAGATAGATCCAAGAAGGAATTATACAATGAGCAAAATTATCATGCTGTTTGTATGTGGCTGCTAAGAAAGTGGACTGTGTTTGCGTGTGATCAGGGTTTTATTCCTTTCGCCGATTCTGTAGACAACAGTTTCTTAAACTGAAGCACACTGAACGAAACGGGGATAAACATTCCTGAATTTGTCCTATAGAGTCTCTGGTTTGCAACTGTTGAACTAATGATTTCACCCTAGATCATCTAGATGCAGGCAAGAGTGTGCAAGGCGGTACTGAATGTGTCACTACCTTGATTAATCAAATTTGTCTCTCGACCTGCGCACCTACACGTTGCAAACTTCCATTTATAGGCTAGGTTGTAGCAACCTCATGATAGGTACAGGGACAATTTGAGCATCATGTAGTAGTCTAAACCTATCAATGTTACATTGAACTGGGTGAATGGAATATGAATGACAGTCATCCAATATACTGTAATAGAAATAAGGCCACGCTCACAACATTTTGTATCGTCCTCCCTCATCTTAAACGTCACCGACCGCTACTGAGTGTGGATGACAGTATATCAAACTGTCATCCATATGAAACCCCTTTCATCCGCCACTCAAGCTTGAGATGTTTCCCTGGGACAACGAGTAACTCACCAATGACTCTCTCCCACCACGGAATGGCCTCTTCTTCACTGCCATGTTTTCAATAATGCATGAGGACCATGTCGGTGCTACCTGTCTCTGCTCTCGACAAATGTCAGAGGTGAACGGTGTGGAAGTGTGAACAGATAACTTCCTTATATGTCACAACTTCCTTATATATCGCGCCATTTCAAGCGGATAGGGAAAATAACCTCTTACTGTCTCCCAGGTAAATGAATAGGCATATGGATGAGCTCCATGTACCCTATAGTCACGGCTCCTCTGCTCTCACCATAATTCCATCTGCCTCCACTCTCTCTCTTCATTTGTGTGCCCATTATAATGGTGCATGAAACCATGTCATTCCATGCCTCAAAATTGCGGAAAGTCTATTATACACTGTTTATTTTCATTAAAACCAGAGAGCGGTATTCTACTTTTCCAATTATTGGACTTGTCCATGGTTTTGCTTTGAGCGCAGAAGACCGGATTAAGAAGCTTCACATTATTGTTAGCACATGCAAATTCTTATCTATTGAGAGTGTGGTATGTTACACCACGTCTCAGAGTCGCCGACGTTCAAGGATCCTCTCAAGTGAGCGTAGGGATAGGTTCTTAGGTGGCGCATGGTATATGGTGTGAACGTGAATGGAGAAAAAAAGCATTTCGTGGCTTAATTAAAGTAATATTATGTGTCTTACACTTTGTAACTGACATTTTTCCAATTGCAATTTTGGGGCCATTCAGACCAAGGCATGAGCGTGCATAAGAGGAAGTTGGCATGTTCATGTCCAGGCCTTGGCAACCTGTTTATCTGTGATTAGTTATCATTCATCAGTCATCATGATTATACAACGGGTGGGTCTAATCCTGAACGCTGAATGCTGGTTAAAAACTCATTCCAGCCGGTGTCTATTCCACAAGTTACCACTGGCTAAATCTAGGATGTTAAAATGCCTATTTACTCTGTTCCATCTGACTGCACAATCCACTGTCTCATCAACCCTGCCAGTTATAAACTTCATCTCCACTATAAAAAGCAGCCAGACATTATCTCACATTTCATTAAGACTAACATTTAGTTTTCAACAGCGGAGATTTGTATAAACTTTGCTATCTTTCTCTCCGACATTTGCAACATTGTTTCAATATTCAAATTCGATCTCCAGCTGTCCCATAGTAAAGAACAAGTCGGGACGAGACAGACAGAAAGGCAGCGTTTCTCAGCCAGTCGAAATCATGAATTAGCTGGCATCATTTTTATGGATATATGCAAAGAAATGTCAGTTGAAAAAAGGTAAAAAGAAATGAAGTGCAGCTACTGTAGTTTGCAGTCTTTCCAGCTTCAATTTGAAGTGATTGTGTTAGCTGTGTTGTTGGCTAGCTCCAACAGTGTCCTGACGAGTGAATACATTTTCTATGCCAGGTAAAATCGCGCCTCATTAGCTAATTATTATGGATGTATCCAAATAAATGTTACTAGAAAACAGCTTAAACAAATGCAAATGAAGCTACTTTTCTGTTATTCTTGCTGCACTTTTTGACGTGACTGTAAGTTAGCCGTAGTTGGCGAGCTAGCAAGTAAGAACGTTGCCAGACAGTATGGCAATGGAACCAGTGTTGCCAACTCCTCAGTAAGGAAAGTCGCTATTGGCTGTCCTAAAAGTTGCTAGAAGTCGCTAAATGATGTCATCACCTAATTTGCATAATTGGCCATGAGCATGTTATTGTGATGGACGCTGTAGGAGAGAGGAATAACGTCGTGGGAGAGACAAAAAGTGAGTAAAAAACACCCTAAATATGTTTAGAACTACAAATGAGCAAGCTGCAGAGAGTGGCACACACAGCGAATAAGAACCAGATATTTGAGGCCATACTCCTCCTTCAGCACTTTATGGACCCCATTGTTAATCCCCGTCAAAACAGAAGCATTGTCAGTCCCTTATCCCCAGGAGTTTCTCTTTTTTAAGACAACACTTCTCAAGGAAAGCCACAACAGCACAGGCTACAGATTTGGCATCTCCTCCCTCCAACTCAACAAGACCCAGAAATGTTGATACAATTGTCTGCTTGGTGTCACTAAAGTATCGTATCACAACCCCCAGGTACTTAGAAACACTTACATCCGTGGACACATCAAGGAGGCTGAAACGCTGGTCATCACCATCTGCGACCAACTTTTTCAGAAAGTATGGTGCTAGAACACCATTAATCATTTCTGTGCACTTTGATCCTGTGCATTTTGAAGTGGGTAGCATCAGTGGAGTCTGAGAAAGCAGCTCTACATGCTTCTCCAATGTGATCACATGCCAGCATGGAACAGTGTTCAGCGATAGCTAATGCCATGGTGGCCTCAGACTTTTTTGCAGGTACATTTTTTTAACCATAAATGGCAGCTGGTTTTGGGTGGAACTGTTTTAAGGCTTTGCGTTTTGAGTATGTTTTTGAGTTGTCATGTGTTTTTTTACATCACTACGTTTGGCGTAGAAATCAGCCTTACAATACAGGCAGTATGCCCGTGTATCATCTCCAATAAACGGCTTCAACCAGCCTTTGAATTCAGGGTTTGATTCCCACTCCTTTCTGTATTTTTGAGTGTACAGTTTAGACTGAGACATGATGACCTAGCCAGCTAGATGTTTAGTTTATTTCACAGAGAGGCACACATAGTGGACAAGGTGAGTAAGTGACTGAGGCTCTGTGAGTCAAATGCAGTGATTTATTTTTGTGCAGTGATTTAATTTAGACAAAGAACATTTTACATTTACATCCCGCCCTGAATGTAAGCCAGGGCGGGATCAGCCAGCGGCGGCTTCCCACATGCGCAATTCATTTGCAGTCTGGACGCGGAGGGGTGAACATCTCCTGCTCTGACTGCAGCTGGGAAGGACTGCTGCGCGAGGACTGGGCCGCCTGTGAGTGCTTTGGGACGGGGGTGGGGCCCACGGGATTTGTCGCTAGTCACTTTTTTGAAAATGTGTCGCTAGAGGGGTCTGAATACTCACTAAATATAGTGACAGAGTCACTAAGTTGCCAACACTTAAGGGAACACTTAGAACGAATGACTGGGTCGCGTCCATAGATACAGAAACATATAGAACGAACGACTGCCAACTTGGGTAGCAACCCTAGATTTGTGTCGGGACTATATTTTGTGGAAGGATGAAATAGTATGAATATTTAATCAAAATATTATTTTTAATTAAATATGTCAATCATTATTTGAAAATGTCGGTAACCGTTGTAGAAAAGTGATAACTGCCTCGAAGCTGGTGTTTGGAGGATATATTGGCAAAGTTTGACTTCGTCTCCGGCCTAACAACACCCGTGCCAATATATCCTCCAAACACCGGATTCTCTGGCATTATCACTTAATTACTTGTCATTCACTCGGGAATTCTGGCACCTTCATGGCATTGCATGTCACATTGATTGATTGGTCATTTTTGTTTAACCATAAATGTTCATTTTAAAGCTAAATAGTGAATCATTTTGGACAAACAAGTATCAATCAGGTTTGAATGTATGCCACATAAATAAATACTGAATACCAATGACAGCGTATTGCATCGCAGAAGAGAGGACATTAAGAAGGGAACTTAACAACATCCTCAGCAGGTTTGGCGGTCTAAAAACATGAAATACGCTATCTGTTTTGAGGACAATTCATCTTAGCAAGGCTTGCACCATGCACATAGAAGTATACAATTGGATCAATTGTCCTCACTTGTACCTGTGATACAGGTTGTACCAACATTACCAGTCCTACTCATTTCAGAGTTTTTCCTTATTTTGACTATTTTCTACATTGTAGAATAATAGTGAAGACATCACAACTATGAAATAACACATGGAATCATGTAGTAACCAAAAAAGTGTTAATCAAATCAAAATATATGTATTATTTGAGATTCTTCAAAGTAGCCAACCTTTGCCTTGATGACAACTTTGCACACTCTTGGCATTAATGTGTTTGAGCCCATCAGTTGTGTTGTGACGAGGTAGGATTGGTATACAGAAGACCAAGTCCATATTTTTATTTTATTTCTTTATTTCACCTTTATTTAACCAGGTAGGCTAGTGGAGAACAAGTTCTCATTTACAACTGCGACCTGGCCAAGATAAAGCAAAGCAGTTCGACACATACAACAACACAGAGTTACACATGGAATAAACAAACATACAGTCAATAATACAGTAGAAAAAGTCTATATGCAGTGTGTGCAAATGAGGTAGGATAAGGGAGGTAAGGCAATAAAAAGGCCATGGTGGCGAAGTAATTACAATATAGCAATTAAACACTGGAATGTAGATGTGCAGAAGATAAATGTGCAAGTAGAGATACTGGGATGCAAAGGAGCAAGATAAATAAATAAATACAGTATGGGGATGAGGTAGTTGGATGGGCTATTTACAGATGAGCTATGTAATTATTTTTTGTTAATTCAATTCATTCCAAGATGGCATAGTAGTCAGACATCCTTTGTCCTCCTCTTGTCGTGTCCCATGTATATATATATTTACATATTTTCTTCGCATATCTTTTTATATATTTCTTTCTAAAAACTCAACCTCAAAACACTCTCCTGCAACCCGCCTCACCAATTAAAAAAAAAGTATTATTTACCTCAAATCTGAAATCCACAACAGAAGCTAGCCAGAGGTTAGCCAGTTCACTGGCTTAATGTGAGTCTGGAAGGAGAGTTTACAGTCTAACCAGACACCTAGGTATTTGTAGTTGTCCACATATTCTAAGTCAGAACCGTCCAGAGTAGTGATGCTGGACGGGTGGGAAGGTGTGGGCAGCGATCGGTTGAAGAGCATGCATTTAGTTGTGGCAAGAACAACTCAAATAAGCAAAGAGAAACGACAGTCCATCATTACTTTAAGAAATGAAGATCAGTCATTGGGGAAAATGTCAAGAAATGTGAACGTTTCTTCAAGTGCAATCTCAAAAACCATCAAACGCTATGATGAAACTGGCTCTCATGAGGACAGCCACAGATAAGTAAGACCCATAGTTACCTTTGCTGTAGAGGATAAGTTCATTAAAGTTACCAGCCTCAGAAATTGCAGTCCAAATAAATGTAACAGACAAATCTCAACATCAACTGTTCAGAGGAGACTGCGTTAATCAGGACTTCATGGTCGAATTGCTGCAAAGAAACTACTACTAAAGGACACTAATAAGAAGAAGATACTTTCATGGGCCAAATGGACATTAGACAGGTTGAAATCTGTCCTTTTGTCTGATGAATCCAAATATGAGATTTTTGGTTCCAACCGCCGTGTCTTTGTGAGACACAGAGTAGGTGAATTGATGATCTCCACATGTGTGGTTCCCCCCTTGAAGCATGGAGGAGGAGGTGTGATGGTATGGGGGTGCTTTGCTGGTGACACTGTTGGTGATTCATTTAGAATTCAAGGCACACTTAACCAGCATAGCTACCACAGCATTCTGCACCGATATGCCATCCCATCTGGTTTGCGCTTAGTGGAACTATCATTTTTTTTTCAACAGGACAATGACCCAACACACCTCCAGGCTGTGTAAGGGCTATTTGACCAAGAAGTAGAGTGATGGTGCTGCATCAGATTACCCGGCCTCCACAATCACCGGACATCAACACAATTAGAGATGGTTTGGAATGAGTTGGATTGCAGACTGAAGGAAAAGCAGCCAACAAGTGCTCAGCATATGTTGGAAGTCCTTCAAGACTGTTGAAAAAGCATTCCAGGTGAAGCTGGTTGAGATAATGCCAAGAGTGTGCAAAGCTGTCATCAAGGTAAAGGGTGGCTACTTTGAAGAATCTCAAATATAAAATATATTTTGATTTGTTTAACACTTTTTTGGTTACTACATGATTCCGTGTGTGTTATGTCATAGTGTTGATATCTTCACTAATATTTTACAATGTAGAAAATAGTACAAATAAAGAAAAACCCTGGAATGAGTAGGTGTGTCCAAACTTTTGGCTGGTAATGTGTGTCTTGTGCCTATGGCACATAAGTTAATGGCTGCAGGCCGGAATAGCTTCTTACCTCCCACTGTGAGAGAAGCTACACAGTATTGGAGCACATCCCATAGGAGAGATCAGGTGCTGGGGCGCCCATTAATATGACCATTCATCTTTAGAGTGGACATCACTGATGATGTGGCTACATTTCCACAGTGCTGGCTAGACATTTTTTCTTCCCATACAGGAACACTGCTCACAAGTCATGTCTTGGGATTATGCTGGATAGAGCAGACTACCCTGTCAGCTGGTCAGATCTGGTTGTTTAGCAGCACATTATGTTTGAGTGCTGGCACTGAAACGTCATATGGGCTAGATCCGGTCCAAATTTTGGAAGATACGACCAGGGTTGACACTTTTTTTGTTATGGTTGAGCTCCTGCTTGAGGTACAGTATGTCACCATAACAAGTTTCCATAGTTGCTGGGCGACTTTTGGTCTGAATGTTTTTTTCCGGACTAGGTCACTGCCAACAGTGTCACCTTACACTGGCCATTTAATCTGGTTTAGGTATGAAAACCAGACCCTCACCATATTACCAAATGCTAACTGGGCCATCTGATAAGTGGTAACATGTGGGCCGGATTTGGGCCATACTACTACTACTGTCTTGGTAGCCTTGTAAGTTAGCTCAGCCATTAAAAGCTCATGATCTGTAGTGGCTGGGGCTGAGAGCAGCATGTATTTCATTTTTTATTTAACCTTTAGTTAACTAGGCAAGTCAGTTAAGAACAAATTCTTATTTACAATGACAGCCTACCCCAGCCAACACTGGGCCAATTGTGCGCCGCCCTATGGGACTCTCAATCACGTCCGGTTGTGATACAGCTTGGAATCGAACCAGGGTCTGTAGTGCACCTCTAGCACTGAGATGCAGTGCCTTAGACCGCTGTGCCACTCTGGAGTGTCATGTGCAGTTGTTTAAAAAGTACCTAATTGTCATACTTGAGTAAAAGTAAAGATACCTTAACAGAAAATGACTCAAGTAAAAGTGAAAGTTACAGAGTAAAACACTACTTGAGTAAAAGTCTAAAAGTATTTGGTTTAAATATACTTAAGTATCAGAAGTAAATGTAATTGCAAAATATACTTAAGTACAACTATAAATAATTTCAAATTCTTTATATTAAGCAAAGCAGACAGCTACACTTTCTAGTTTTTTATTTATTTATAGATAGCTAGGGACACACACCAACAGTCAGACACCGTTTACAAATGAAGCATGTGCTTACTGAGTCCGCCAGATCAGAGGCAGTAGGGACGACCAGGGATGTTCTCTTGATAAGTGTGTGAATTAGACCATTTTCCTGTCCAGCTAAGCATTCAAAATGTAACGAGTACTTTTGGATGTCAGGGGAAATTCATGGAGTAAAAAATTCATAATTTTCATTTGGAATGTAGTGTAGTAAAATTAAAAGTTGTCAAAATAAATAGTAAAGTACAGACACCCCAAAAAATGACTTAAGTAATTCTTTAAAGTATTTTTACTTAAATACTTTACACCACTGATCATGTGTGCCGCAGATGTTTGAATGCCTTTTTGTGTGTGGTGTGTACAGTGGCGATTTTAGCATGTAAATCTTGGTAGGGCAAACTGAACAATTTTCTTTATGCATGCCAGCAAAGCCACAACACAACACTAAACAATACATTAATTGTGCTATAACAGTGACAAACAGTGACACAAAATGTTAGGGCCTGTTCTGTTCTGACAGTGGAGCTTTTAGCATCATGGAGTAAATCCTTACAACCACTACACCTGGCGATCAGCGGAGCCTTATCTGGCAGTTAATTCAGCCTCATTTACTGCCTTTTTAAAAACCATGGCTGATATGGCTGACTCGCTTAAATATATATGGTTTCTATTGACTCCTTGTGGATTTGTGTAACTTGATAAGAACCGCATTCGCTTTCAATAATATGAGTTTTGTTTTTTGAAACATACCCAAACATTATTACTTTTATGTTAAGTAAATTCATAATGTTTGTTCTTATATCATTAACAATTAGCTCTAAGTATAAGCAAGTGCAAGCAAAGAAGCTGCAACGAGCTAGGCTTTTGTTCAGCACTTTCAAAATGGAGACTGACAGAAATTCAGAAAGTTGTTAGTTCAGATAAATTTCGCAAGGTGTTGTGGCCTTAACTTGACTCTTCTTGTCGCCACACAGAGCAAGAGAGAGATAGAGACGAGAAAGAAGCTGTTAGCCTACAGTACCATTATTTTCCCTGTACACCAAGTCTGAACCGTAAGATAAATAACGGGGGCACATAGACAATTAAAGCTCTTAAAATAATCGATGATGACATTTCTATAAAACAGGCTATAGCACTACCAAGTCAGAACAGTAGGCTAAGTTCTGAGGGGGAGATGGACCAAATTCTTAGGGTAAGACACATGGGCTACTAACAGCTTATTACACAACATACACTTCGTATTGCTTTCTTTGCTACAGCATACCTATCTCCCTGGCATATTACAACATTTATGCAGCAGCAAACAAGACATATTTTTGGACTCACCGCTGTTGTGCTGTGCTCACTTGAACAGGAAAGTGGCGTGGCGGTCCTTCTTGTGGGCAAAATTTGTCATCAACGTTTGTCATCAAAGTCTAGCATTTATGGTGCTTTCAAGACAACTGGGAACACGGGGAAAAAACCCATTTTGAATCAGGATGTCAGTGATCTTCAGGTCGGAAAGTCGGATTTCTTGAAAGAGGCCTGAGTTGGATGACCATTCAAAATGCATTTTCCCAGTTGGAGCTCATTTTTTCGGAGTTCCCGGTTGTCTTGAACGCACTGAAGTTGGAAGTCAGAGATTTCCCAGTTCTGAGTTTCCAGTTGTTTTGAAAGTGGCAGAAGTCATGCTGGATTGAGAGTATGGCCAATGTATTCAACATTTTCTGGGCCATGGTATGCGGTATGAATGTTTATCCTTTTAATCTTGGAAATGAAACCCTTTCAGACAGATGTTTTAAATCTTTAAACCCAGACTTGGACCACACACACACTCTCAACCGAATAGCAGGCAGGGGAAGCAAAATAGTGATTTGTAACTCTCGCAGTTAGCTACTGATTCCTTCCAGACCACTCATTGTTGAATTTGCCATATCCAATTTGTGTAATGTTTATGTCTAATGGCCGATGAACACTGATACATTTTATTTAGAATTACTCTTCAAATGACAAGGATTAAAATAGATTTGCCAGTAGATTGACACGAGTCATGATGATGACCGCTTATCTAGCTAGCTAGCTTGCTACATTAGGTAAGATTTTGAAAGTATGATGTTGATATGATCAGTCCAATCAAAGCTACGGTAGACATAACGTGATTTGACGTCATTTTATCTGTAGCCAATGACCTTGAGCCTTCATGGATGGGCACTTCTATTGTTAATCTATGGCAGTACCCAAGGGGTCTTGAACTGCCTAGCTCTCCCTGTAGATTATGCGGTGACGTAATGTCCACATGAGTGAACACTGAGCCAATCATGGAGCAACTGGAAAAGATTACTAACTCCTAAGCCCTGTGCTTCCGCTGGCTGCTCCTCCATCAGAAAAGAACCTGAGGTTGAAACACTTGCATTTTGGAGCTGCCTTACTCAAGAAAAAAGCCATGGGGCTTTTACGGTAAGCCATGCGGCTTTATTAACTCAAGGATTCTTATTTTTACATTGCTTGCGAACAGATATGTAACACGAATTAATGCCAAAATAAAATGCAAAACAGCCACTTTAGTTTTTTTATTTAGTCACAAATTTTGACACATCTACTCATTTCAGGGTTTTTCTTTATTTTTAAAATGTTCTACATTGTAGAATAATAGTGAAGACATCAAAACTATGAAATAACACATATGGAATCATGTAGTAACCAAAAAAGTGTTAAACAAATCAAAATATATTTTGTATTTGAGATACTTCAAAGTAGCCACCCTTTGCCTTTTTCTCAGCTAAACCGGTGGGTCTCAAAACAGGTGGGTCTCTGCCCTGAATGACGGGTCGCCACATGTCTATTGAACTGTATTTCTGTCATGTAATACTGTGTGGAAAAGTGTAATTTGTGTGAAATGTATGTAGCAAAATATCTGTAAAAACAAGAGTACAAAACAAGGTTGCTTTTGTCCTCCAAAGGGGTTGGGTGGGTGATGGCTTTAAAATAAATAATAATTTCTCTATTGTTTTATGTATTAAATTTGTCAAAAAAAAAGAAAGAAATAATAAGTTCTCTCAGTCTGGACACACAAGGTTACTCAAATTCGAATTGGCACCACCCCCTGAAATGCCACTTCGAGGGCATATTGAAAACATGCTGGTCTCTGTTGTGTGTGCATATGATGACATCAAAAAAGGATCGTCTTTGGCTTTCTGAACGCTGCTTTTGAACACAGCCCTGAGGGAGTTCCTGCATTGTGACAGCTGAATTTCCGAGAAAAAAAACCTAAACATTTTGAAATAGAATGTATGACAGTTGATGTCAACCTAGGTGAACCATTGGCCTGGAGGGAAGCAACATCTAACAGCATTGGAGAGGCCCAAGATAGAGCAAGCCTAGAGAAATAGGGTCTCAAGGGGCATCTACAAAGATACGTGCGAGAGGATCAAGCTATCTTTCAACTGTGTAAACTAGCTAGTTAGATTGTCAGCTTTTCTCTGGAGCAGAATAGGGATTTTGCCAGTTCTGAAATTACAGAGAAAAGGATTGAGAGAGAGAGAGGAGATGGCAAGCCAGACAGTTTACAGCTAAAAAAGCAGCAGATATGTGGAAAAACAAAGACTTCTATAAAAATCTTAATCCAATTTAGCTATCCCAAATAAGGTAAACAGAGTACAGCATCACCGTAATCCAGAGGTTTCTAATTATTATATTAACTTAACCTTATAAAATATTGCTAACTGCATTATTTAATATTATGTTGATATATTATGTTAAATGCATTTTCTAAGATATTTTTTCTCATAAATAATGAAAAGTATTTGAGCATTTATTTACCTTAGCAAATGCATATTTACCCAATACATACAAGATTCAGGGCCAAAAAGTATTACATTTCCCAAATGTTCATATATGTTCATCATCACTGGCTCTCTATGCAGGCATTTTTTGCACTGTGGGTTCTGGGAGGCATCCCGAAAGCACAGATAACCACCCTTTAATATTTATCTGACTGTGAAGATGGCTGACATTATACAACATGATGAACTGTGGAATAAACACTGCATGGTGGGAATACACTTTACACACAAGCCACGGGAGAAGAGAGACAATACCATTTCTCCACTGGAGATTACAGTATCCATAGCACTGACGTCCTTTTTTATTCAAAGTGACATAGCTGCCGTAGAGGTATAGTCTCAGCACTAGTACTATGGAGTCAGTGTCAAATCAGTTCTTTAGTTACAGTCAGTGTCTAGGGGTTTTAGAGGACTTCCCTGTGACCTCTAAATATAGGGTTTGGTCACATCAGAACTTTATTGTGATATTTAAATGACATCCTCATAAAATATCAAATAGTATATACTTAAGCAATAAGGCAATGCGGAATGCCTGGATAAAGCCATTAGCTGTGGTATATTGGCCATGTACCACAAACCCCAGATGTGCCTTATTGCTATTATAAACTGGCTACAAATGTAATTAGAGCTGTACAAATACAGTTGAAGTCAGAAGTTTACATTCACCTTAGCCAACTACATTTAAACTCAGTTTTTCACAATGCCTGACATTTAATCCCAGTAAAAATTCCCTATCTTAGGTCAGTTAGGATCACCACTTTATTTTAAGAATGTAAAATGTCAGAATAATAGTAGAGAGAATGATTTATTTCAGCTTTTATTTATTTCATCACATTCCCAGTGGGTCAGAAGTTTACATACACTCAATTAGTATTTGGTAGCATTGCCTGTAAATTGTTTAACTTCGGTGTCACGTCCTGACCAGTAAAGGGGTCTATTTGTTATTGTAGTTTGGTCAGGACGTGGGAGAGGGTATTTGTTTTCATGGTTTTGTGTATGTGTTTAGATAGAGGGATATTTTGTGTAGAGTGTTTCTGGGGTTTATTGGTGTAGTGTCAATGTAGAGGGGGTAGTTGATTTAGGTGGTTCGGGGTGTGTGTGTATTGTAGAGGGGTATTTGATTTATGTGTTCCGGGGTGTTGGGTATGTTCTTGTGTTTGTATTTCTAAGGGGCTGTTCTAGTTTTGTATTTCTGTGTTGGCCTGGTATGATTCTCAATCAGGAACAGCTGTACATTGTTGTTGCTGATTGAGAGTCATACTTAGGGAGCCTGTTTTCACCTGTCACTTTGTGGGAGGTTATTTCCGTGTTTATCGTTATGCCTTACAGGACTGTCTATCGTCGTTGTGTTTTTGTATACGTGTTTGTTTTTGGTTTCCCTTCTTTATCCTAATAAAAGAAGATGAGTGTACATATAGCCGCTGCATTTTGGTCTCAACCCTACGACTACCGTGACATTCGGTCAAATGTTTTGGGTAGCCTTCCACAAGCTTCCCACAATAAGTTGGGTGAATGTTGGCCCATTCCTCCTGACAGAGCTGGTGTAACTGAGTCAGGTTTGTAGGCCTCCTTGCTTGCACACGCTTTTTCAGTTCTGCCCACAAATATTCTATAGGTTTGAGGTCAGGGCTTTGTGATGACCACTCCAATACCTTGACTTTGTTGTCCTTAAGCCATTTTGCCACAACTTTGAGAATCTGTGGTATGACATTTGCGACCAAGCTTTAACTTCCTGACTGATGTCTTGAGATGTTGCTTCAATATATCCACATAATTTTCCTGCCTCATGATGCCATCTATTTTGTGAAGTACACCAGACCCTCCTGCAGCAAACCACCCCCACAACATGATGCTGCCACCCCCATGCTTCACGGTTGTTCTTCTGCTTGCAAGCCTCCCCCTTTCTCCTCCAAACATAACGATGGTCATTATGGCCAAACAGTTCTATTTTTGTTTCATCAGACCAGAGGGCAAAAAGTACAATCTTCGTCCCCATGTGCAGTTGCAAAACATAGTCTGGCTTTTTTATGGCGGTTTTGTTGCAGTGGCTTCTTCCTTGCTGAGCGGCCTTTCAGGCTATGTCGATATAGGACCTGTTTTACTGATGGTTAGATACTTTTGTACCCGTTTCCTTCAGCATCTTCAAAAGGTCCTTTGCTGTTGTTCTGGGATTGATTTGCACTTTTCGCACCAAAGTACGTTCATCTCTAGGAGACAGAACGCTTCTCCTTCCTGAGCAGTATGACACTCAGGAAGGACCGCTTTCTGAAGGTCCGCTTCCTGAGTGGTCCTTCCTGAGCGGTATGACTATATATGCATAGTCACTTTAACTATAAATTCATGTACATACTACCTCAATTGGCCCGACCAACCTGTGCCCCCGCACATTTACTGTTGTTTTTATTTCTTTACTTAACTATTGTTCACCTAATTGCACTGTTGGATAGAGCCTATAAGTAAGCATTTCACTGTAAGGTATACACCGGTTGTATTCGGCACACGTGCCAAAAAAACTTTGATTTGACAGTTGCGTGGTCCCATGGTGTTTATACTTGCGTACTCTTGTTTGTACAGATGAACGTGGTACCTTCAGGCGTTTGGAAATTGCTCCCAAGGATGAACCAGACTTGTGGAGGTCTACAGGTTTTGGCTGATTTCTTTTGATTTTCCCATGATGGATAGCAAAAAGGCACTGAGTTTGAAGGTAGGCCTTGATATACATCCACAGGTACACCTTCAGTTGACTCAAATTAGGTCAATTAGACTATCAGAAGCTTCTAAAGCCATGACATAATTTTCTGGAATTTTCCAAGCTATTTAAAGGCACAGTCAACTTAGTGTATGTAAACTTCTGACCCACTGGAATTGTGATACTGTGAATTATAAGTGAAATAATCTGTCTGTAAACAATTGTTGGAAAAATGACTTGTGCCAAGCACAAAGTAGATGTCCTAACTGACTTGCCAAAACTATAGTTTGTTAACAAGAAAATTGTGGAGTGGTTGAAAAACAAGTTTTAACGACTCCAACCTAAGTGTATGTAAACTTCCGACTTCAACTGTAAATGTTTTGTCATTCACATGGTATACAGTCTGATATACCACGGCTGTCAGCCAATCAACATTCGGGGCTCGAACCACCCAGTTTATACTGTAACTCAAGACACATTGTTTTGAATTGTCCTTTGTGCCTTTAGATCAGAACAGATTGACATCAGTAATACTGTACATAGTGAGCAGCATAATGTGAGCTAGGGCAAGCCATCAAGGTTGTGTTATTAAGATTGTCCTGTTCCTGTCAATCGACATTAAAAGAGAAACATTAATTCATAAAGTGACACATTCTGGCCCTTGTGCTGTGGATGGCGTTTTGTCAGCTATGGAGTCTAGTCTAACATCATCTTATAAGTGGTGTGGTCTGATTCTCAGAACAAAGCAGATTGTTCTTTCTAATTGGGTCCTGAACAAAGTAAATATCTGTCTCTTATATTATAGTGCATTGACAGAACAGACACTCAACCTGTACTAATTGATTTGTATCAATATTTTCTAGATGTTCATTTGGTGGTTTTTCCAGGGTTAAAATTAGTCCAGGGCTAGCTTACCCTCCCTTCCACACAAACATGTGTTAACCCAGGGCTCTCTGAAACTCATTTTTCTTCTGGAGTAGAATATTCAAATGATGTGACAACAGAAAAAAGTTGGTGCCAAGACTCACGAGTAGGGCCAGCTAACCTGGGTAAAGGTTGGTGCTATCCCACTTGAGAATGTTCAAATGTCAGCAAAACCACGGGATAAAATCTATCTTAGATTTTCCTGGGCTAAGTGCAGTGTCCCAGGGTCTTCAAAAAGTCCATTATCGCAGATATCATACAGCTGGTAGGGTTCTATTCTTTGAAAACTTTTCAAACAAGAAATAAAACTATCTGGAGGTTTCAGTGGTATAATATAACAAGGCATGTGCTAACTAATTTAATCCAAATGTAATTACTGGCAACCATAATCTAAATAAATAACTACAGTATCAAAATAAAAAAGGTCATCATTTTAAATCAAGGAATCTTGAAGTTTAAGTGATAAAACATATGTTTTGATTTATGAAATTAAGTTGTACATACAACAGGGCCCAATGTTCCCATTGCTAAATTATCAAAATGAATTGGGTTATTATAATTCAACATAATCAGAATTTCAGCAAGTATTTTCAGTCTCAAAATATACGTTTTTAGAAAATGTTTAAACTCCCTGAAACTTTTTTTCTCTCCATCTAGCAGGTTTAAATCACATCAGGTTTAACCTACAGCAGTCTTGCATTTCATGACATAAGTAAAGAAAATGTAGGTTTGTTTTTCCATCCCTCTTTGAAAGCTTTGTTTTTCCATTGTGCCTTCAAAAAGTAAATAGTGCTCCGCTGCCAATTTTATTAATAAATAAGTTCTATAGTACATTCATATTTTCACCATGTCTAATCAATTGTCATTATCAATCCCAATGAGAAAAGTGGGGGGACTTTAGTGTCAGCCCAGAAATTTCCCCAGAGCACTGTCAATCACTTTTCATCCACACGCATAACAAAACAATGTCCTCATGTTGCCCTTGGACAGTTTGTGATTTATTACGACACATTAATATGTTAGCATCTATAGCCTATTATTGAAAAATGGCCACTGCTGCCTCCGTGAAGACGCTCGTTTATGGGCGGAGATTGGAGTGACCAGGAGTCCCGGGAGAAACAGATATTCTCCCTTAGGCAGTGCTTACTCTTTAACCTTCTACATTGAATTAGTCATTCAGCGGTATCCTGCTGACATTTCACTGATGAGGAATTCATTCAGTTCCCGTCTCTTGTCCTATGTCTCTAATGGCCTGGGTGTTTATAGGCAACAGTCTAGAGGAATGTAGGCTATGCCATCACGTCATCCGGTGCTGTCGTCGTGGAGTTATGATTAATAATACACTGAACAAAAATATAAATGCAACAATTTCAAAGATTTTACTAAGTTACAGTTCACATAACTGCCCACACAATGCCACACACGCTGTCTGCCATCTGCCCGGTACAGTTGAAACCAGGATTCATCCATGAAGAGCACACTTCTCCAGTGTACCAGTGGCCACTTGAAGGTAAGCATTTGCCCACTGAAGTCGGTTACAACGCCAAACTGCAGTCAGGTCAAGACCCTGGTGAGGACGATGAGCACACAGATGAGCTTCCCTGAGACGCTTTCTGACAGCTTGTGCGGCCATTCTTCAGTTGTGCAAACCCACAGTTTCATCAGCTGTCTGGATGGCTGGTCTCAGATGAACCTGCAGGTAAAGAAAACAGATGTGGAGGTCCTGGGCTGGCGTGGTTACACGTGGTTTGCGGTTGTGAGGCCCGTTGGATGTACTGCCAAATTCTCTAAAATGACGTTGGAGGCAGTTTATGGTAGAGAAATTAAGAGTTAGTTCTCAGGCAACAGCTCTGGTGGATATTCCTGCAGTCAGAATGCCAATTGCACGCTCCCTCAAAATTTGAGACATCTGTGGCATTGTGCTGTGTGACAAAACTGCAAATTTTAGAGTGGTCTTTTATTGTCCCCAGCACAAGGTGCACCTGTGTAATGATCATGCAGTTTAATCAGCTTCTTGATATGCCACAGCTGTCAGGTGGGTGGATTAGCTTGGCAAAGGAGAAATGCTCACTATCAGGGATGTAAACAAATGTGTGCACAACATTTGAGAGAAATAAGGTTTTTGTGCATATGGAACATTTCTAGGATAATTTATGTCAGCTCATGAAACATGGGACCAACACTTTGCATGTTGCGTTACTATTTTTGTTCAGTATAGCCGTGTCATCCCACATTATGATTAGACCTGGCCACATCCAATCTCTCCTGGCCACATCCAATCTCTCCTGACCAGATCCAATCTCTCCTGACCAGATCCAATCTCTCCTGACCAGATCCAATCTCTCCTGACCAGATCCAATCTCTCCTGACCAGATCCAATCTCTCCTGACCATGTCCAATCTCTCCTGACCAGATCCAATCTCTCCTGACCAGATCCAATCTCTCCTAACCAGATCCAATCTCTCCTGACCAGATCCAATCTCTCCTAACCAGATCCAATCTCTCCTGACCAGATCCAATCTCTCCTGACCAGATCCAATCTCTCCTGACCAGATCCAATCTCTGACCACATATAGCTCTCTCGCCCTCGCTTTTCTTGTTCAAGTCGCATACAGTGACTTGCAAAAGTATTCATCCTCCTTGGCGTTTTTCCTATTTTGTTGCATTACAACTTGTCATTTAAATTTATTTTTATTTGGATTTCATGTAATGGACATACACAAAATAGTCCAAATTGGTGAAGTGAAAAGAAAATAATAACTTTTTACAAAAAAATGTAAATTACAAACAGAAAAGGGTGTGTGCATATGTATGCACCCATTTGCTTTGAAGCCCCTAAATAAGATCTGGTGCAACCAATTACCTTCATAAGTCAAATAATTTGTTAAATAAAGTCCACCTGTGTGCAATCTCAGAGTCACATGACCTGTCACATGATCTCAGTATATATACACCTGTTTTGAAAAGCCCCAGAGTCTGCAACACCACTAAGCAAGCGGCACCACCCAGCAAGCGTCACCATGAAGACCAAGAAGCTCTTCAAACAGGTCAGGGACAAAGTTGTGGAGAAGTACAGATCAGGGATGGGTTATAAAGAAATATCAGAAACTTTGAACATCCCACGGAGCACCATTAAATCCATTATTAAAAAATGTAAAGAATATGGCACTACAACAAACCTGCCAAGAGAGGGCCGCCCACCAAAACTCACAGACCAGGCAAGGAGGGCATTAATCAGAGAGGCAACAAAGACACCAAAGATAACCCTGAAGGAGCTTCGAAGCTCCACAGCGGAGATTGGAGTATCTGTCCATAGGACCACTTTAAGCCGTACACTCCACAGAGCTAGGCTTTACAGAAGAGTGGCCAGAAAAAAAGCTATTGCTTAAAGAAAAAAATAAGCAAACACGTTTTGTGTTCACCAGAAGGCATGTGGGAGACTCCCCAAACATATGGAAGAAGGTACTCTGGTCAGATGAGACTCAAATTGAGCTTTTTGGCCATAAAGGAAAACGCTATGTTTGGCACAAACCCAACACCTCTCATCACCCCGAGAACACCATCCCCATGAAGCATGGTGGTGGCAGCATCCTGCTGTGGGGATGTTTTTCATCTGCAGAGACTGGGAAACTAGTCAGAATTGAAGGAATGATGGATGGCGCTAAATACAGGAAAATTCTTGAGGGAAACCTGTTTCAGTCTTCCAGAGATCTGAGACTGGGACGGAGGTTCACCTTCCAGCAGGACAATGACCATAAGTATACTGCTAAAGCAACACTCGAGTGGTTTAAGGGGAAACATTTAAATGTCTTGGGATGGCCTAGTCAAAGCCCAGACCTCAATCCCATTGAGAATCTGTGGTATGACTTAAAAATTGCTGTCTACCAGCGGAACCCATTCAACTTGAAGGAGCTGGAGCATTTTTGCCTTGAAGAATGGGCAAAAATCCCAGTGGCTAGATGTGCCAAGCTTGTAGAGACATACACCAAGAGACTTGCAGCTGTAATTGCTGCAAAAGGTGGCTCTACATAGTATTGACTCTGGGAGGGGGGGTGAATAGTTATGCACGCTCAAGTTTTCAGTTTTTTTGTCTTATTTCTTGTATGTTAAAAATTATTTGCATCTTAAAAGCGGTAGGCATGTTGTGTAAATCAAATGACACAAACCCCCCCAAAAATCAATTTTATTTCTAGGTTTTAAGGCAACAAAATAGGAAAAATGCCAAGGGGGGTGAATACTTTTGCAAGCCACTGTATATTTCCAGCCAACAGTCAAGTTAAAATGTTATTATCGGAATGTTTTTTACTAATCTTGTTCTGGTTCAATATGACTGTCCACCCTGACCATAGAGAGCCCTCGGACTAGGGGGGTTTCTAGGTATTATATTTCTATGTTGGTGTGTGTGTATGGTTCCCAATTAGAGGCAGCTGAATTTCGTTACCTCTAATTGGGGATCATACTTAGTGTGTCCTTTTTCCCACCTGCTAGGTGGGATATTGTTTTGTATGAGTGCCTATGTGCGCTATGTATTTTACGATCGTTATATCTTTGTTGTTTTGGAAGTTTCACTATCATTAAAATGTGTAACTCTACTCACGCTGCGCCATGGTCCAATTATTCATACGACGGTCGTGACAGAATATCTCACCCAGTCAGGACCAAGCAGCGTGCTCAAGAGGTGAAGGAGAGTTGGTCATGGGAAGAGATACTAGGTGGATGCGAGACCCTTCCTTGGCGGGAGTCGCCGAGGAGTAAAGGAGGACAGCGACGACGCCGGGGTCCACGGCCACAAACAACCCAAGGGCAACCCCAAGTTCTTTGGGGGGGAGCACAAGGGGCGGTCGGTCAAGGCGAGGAGAGAGCCAGAGACTGTCTGGGAGTCGATGGAGCAGTTTGAGGATGGATATCGGAGAGAGATGTTGGCTAGGATTATGCTGCAGCGCAGGCGTTTTAAGGAGCGTGTCATCAGTCCGGTGCAACTTGTGCCGGCTCCACGCACCAGGCCTCCAGTGCGCCTTCCCAGCCCGGTACGTCCTGTGCCGGCTCCCCGCACTCGCCGCGAGGAGCGTGTCATCAGTCCGGTGCAACCTGTGCCGGCTCCAAGCACCAGGCCTCCAGTGCGCCTTCCCAGCCTGGTACAACCTGTGCCGGTTCCACGCACTCGTCCGCCAGTGCATGTGTACAGTCCGGAGTCTCCAGCGACGGTCTACAGCCCGGAACCTCCAGCGACGGTTCACAGTCCAGAGCTTCCAGTAACGGTCCACGGACCCCGGAGCTTCCTGCGCCGGTGCCATGGCCGGAGCCTTCCATTGCACGAATGCCCAGTCCAGGCATGGTGTCCAGTCCCGCTCCATGGCCGGAGCCTTCCTCTCCCCCTGTGCTCAGTCCAGGCACAGCGTCCAGTCCCGCTCCATGGCTGGAGCCTTCCTCTGCGCCGGTGCTCAGTCCAGGCACGGCGTCCAGTCCCGCTCCATGGCCGGAGCCTTCCTCTGCCCCGGTGCTCAGTCCAGGCACGGCGTCCAGTCCCGCTCCATGGCCGGAGCCTTCCTCTGTGCCGGTGCCCAGTCCAGGCACGGCGTCCAGTTCCGCTCCATGGCCGGAGCCTTCCTCTGCGCCGGTGCCCAGTCCAGGCACGGCGTCCAGTTCCGCTCCATGGCTGGAGCCTTCCTCTGCGCCGGTGCCCAGCCCAGGCAGGGCGTTCAGCCCGGCTCCATGGCCGGATCCACGGTCTGAGCGGGTGCTACGTCCCGCACCGGAGCCGCCACCAACAATAGTTTCCCACCCTAACCCTCCCCATCTAGTTTCAGGTTTTGCGGTCGGAGTCCGCACCTTTTGGGGGGAAGTTTCACTATCATTAAAATGTGGAACTCTACTCACGCTGCGCCTTGGTCCAATTATTCATACGACGGTCGTGACAATGACCTTGAAGGATAGACATATTAGAAGTCTCCGACTTGTCAATGTTTTGGAAGTACTGTAGATATTCAGCTGGCAGATTAATTAGATTAATGTTAGGGGTTAATCAAGGTAAGGTACAGACAGTGGTTACATGTAGGTTTAGGGTTAGGTTTAAGGTTAAAGGGAGAGTTTGCTTTTTTAAATTTAGAAAAAAGTTAACTATCCCTTTAAGGCAGTGGTATTCAAATATTTTCAGGAGTCCCATTTTATTCCCCACAAGTTTGTCACAACCTCACCCTACCTCAAATCTAATGACAACCTTAAATAACCTTTAATTCATTGCATTTTCATCACTCATTAAAATGAAAATAAACATTTACTCAATTAGAACACTCTAGGGGTCGCGAACCCTACTTTGAATAGCACTGCATTATTAAGGTTAGGGTTAAGGGGTGATGTAGGTTAAGGATATAATTTGGGATAAGTATCTGCCATAAGTAGATGTCCACTGTCCAACATTTTTCAACATCCTTAGTCAAAACGGCTGACTCAACACTCAAGTGAAATTTTAACTTTAAACTCACAATGGACCTCCTACTGATCAATTCAGTCCATAGCGCGGAAGACCTGCAATTGGTAGAGCGATTGACATTTAAAGGCATTGTTACCGCGTTCGCAGAGACAGCATTCGCGGTAAACACTGCATATGTCGGCTCAATTGGAAATTACCTTTAAAGGTCAACTGCGCTACAACATAGATCTTCTACACTAGGGTTTGAATTGAGCCCTTAGTCCTTTGAAGTGAAACACGACATGGTATGACTTGGCCACCACCACAGACCACAAAGATGAGAGACTGAAAACTCCATATGCTTCAGGATCCTCAGGTAACCTCTACCCATCCTCAGCAGTAATTAGACTTACACATTCTGACTGTACTCTCTCTAGTGGAACCAAGCTATACAATTACTTCCTGGATGCAGGACTATAGATCCCTAAAAATCTAAATATCTTCAGTCAATAAGTGTCATCATACCATAATTATGAGGGTAAAGTTTCACTGTATTAAATCAGCTATTATAATATCAAACTGTCCCCTACACCCCCCCCCCCCCCCCTGGAATATTGTAGCGACTCTCAAAGAATGACATAATAAAACAAGATTATGATGTTAAAATTATATTAGATCATAGGGATGTCTGTTTTTGCAGTGTGGAGAAATAGCCAACAGAGTATTTAAAAAAACAAAACGATAAAATATTTATTGATTTTTATTTCCCATACATTTGCAAGTTTAAGGTCAACATTAAATAGGTTCTGGATGGTGGGTAGAGGAACTCCATCTCCGCATCCTTTATTCCTGCACCTGTCACCCCTTCACATATCCATCCATCTTCTAAAATAGACCCAAAAGAACAAAAGTGATCAAATCTTTCAGAATATAAAACAAGTTGTTCGCATATTACACACATACAAATACTGGAATGAAAATGAACTCCCCAGGAAGAGTTAGCTTATAGCCAAATTCATGAAACCAACAGTCATTTCATATAGTCCTGGATCACTCGTGTGGATTGTGCCTTATAGCCTTTTAAATGGCGCTGAAAAAGAAAAGCAAAAACCCGGTTATCACATAATGTCCAACAACCTTCATAACCCCTTACAAATCTTCACAATACAGTGAAAGTATGTCAACACAAAACCAATCTGTGCACTGAATTGTCTCATCCTTTGTTCTCTCCTTTTCTTTTCTGTCGTGCTCTGTCTTCAGTTGTTTATTTTACAAAAGTGTTCCTGAAAAATAAATACAAATATTTCCAATACTGTAGTTGTCTGTGACCCAAATATCACCTTTGTGAAAGCAGTATGTAAAGTCCTATCTATGCTAAGCGCTTCTGTAGAAGCTCTTCTCTCCTCAGGTTCTCACCATAATAAACTTTTCTTCTTTCTTTCTGTATCATTCTTCACTGATGTCCATTGTTACAAGTGGTGCGGTGATTATGGACAAAATAAATAAATAAATACAAAGGAATAAATACATACTGTAAATATTTTCTTAAATAAATACATATCAGATAGTTTGCCTTGTCTTGAAAAAAGATGACTTGACCCCCTGCTGAGTTTCATAATGTTCATATTTCTTGGAATGTCCTCAGAACGTCCACTCACACAGCTAAAAATGAACCCAGTCTTAAATTCCAGACAGAACATACCCAGAAACTAATTTGAAAGGTAATGGTATTGTAACCTGTGGCGCCCCACTTATATTCTATTACGTCATACTCCTCTGTTCCTTATTGGAATTAAGAGAAAAGTGAATGGATAACACCTGCTTTTATCCCTCATTTAAACAGCCCACCTTTCACCCTGGAGTTTCAAAATCTTTGAAAACATTGTTTTGCTTTGAAAAACGTCAAACTTAAAGATTCAAAGTAAGAAAGATTTTTTTAACCTAATCGATTTCCAACACACCAACTGGGCTTCAGTTCTGTTGCTGTGGAGATGATGGAGGAGGGCTTTATAGGACAGTGTTGACACTGGGCTCCCTTGATACGGTGCTGGGGACAGAGGAGGAGAAGGCAAAGGTCTGGGCTGAGGACACTGCTAGGAGCCCTCTTCCTCAGGATGTCCCGGGGCGTAGTAGCCCGCCAGCTGCCTGAAACGTGGCCCCCAGTCGCTGAGGTAGGAGAAATCCTGCTCGGACGTAGTGGACAGGGTGTGGATAGAGCTGAGGGAGAGGGCCGGCGAGCTGGTGCCTTCAAAGGCGTAGGTCTGGAACGAGTCGTAGGGCGGCACTGACAGGTCGGCATCCGCCTGCTCCACCTTCTTGCGGATGTAGCCCTTGAAGAGGGAGAAGTCGGCTGCCCCGCCATCGCCGCTCACCCGCCCCTGGATCCACTGGGGCAGTGCATGCAGATCAGGGCCTGACTCAGAAGATCCACTCTTGGCCTCGGGGAAGTCATAGAGGTTGCGCAGGGCACTCATGTCATAGGCCTGCGTGTCCTGCTCGCCGCCGCCCTCGTCGTTGTACTTGATGACGTTGTCGCGCATGTCCTCCTCGTCCTCTGACATACGCTGGCCCTTGCGGTGGCGCTTCAGGGTTAGGATTAGCAGCACCAGGACTGCAGAGGTGGAGAAAGAGCATGGAATTAGGGATTAAGGGGTTTAGGGGATTACAGCGGGGAAGTCAGAGCCAAAGATCTGGATTATTATCTGGAGTAGGGAGAAACTTTTTGAGAGTAGCTGGTAGAGAGTCATTTCACGTAACAGGGAGAAGACTAATGAATTATAGGAATGAACAAAAACATCGGGGGCCATCTGCCCTTTTGTAAAGATTCTCTCAAGCACAATGGGGAATAACACAATTAATGAAGAATTATTGGATTATGCAAGTGGCTAATAAAATTTCAACAGCCTTTTTTGTCATTATCAGGAAAAAGTTTCCCCTTTTCCATCTCTGGTTTTCTAACTTTGATTTCACCCCAAAAAGACAGCCAAGTGAAGTGAAATAACAAAGGGTAACATTTCCAATGCATGAGCATCGATTCTCCACGGGATGCACGAACAAAATCTTTAATTTTGCTTGCCCAGAAATATGTTTTCAAATGCTTAATAGAGGCTGATCCGTCTATCAATACTTATTCAAGTGAAACGTGCTGCGGTAGAACCAAACAGAAAATCATAGCAGAGATCTACTGTATTGGGCTCTACCTAGAGAGGGTTTAATGACTGAAAAATGAGGTCTGAATTAAAAAGGAAAACAATTGAGATGGATCACTTAATAGTCTAATGAGACGGAGGAAAAACAAAAGCTGTATCCACCTCAATAAATCAATGAAGGCTTTAATCCAAGCTTACTTCTTTTAATCACCTCCTTTATGTCTGATTAGAAAACTTCCACTTAGCAATAGCCCCTTTCTCCAGACATATCGTTATTCTGGAGGGGCTGTAGCTTGATTCGTTAATGAATTAACTATAACTTAATGTCTACCACCTAAGCAAATGTCATCGCTATGACAACAACATTCTAATCAAAAGTGTCTATTGATTGTGGAAATAAAAAGATAAGATAATTAGAATGACGATATGAATATTCAGACAATATTAATGTATATCATGACTATTATGGAGTAATATAACCATTACTATGAATAATACTGCTATGACCATTACAATTATTGGGATTGATGTGAAAACTGTTTTTCTTCTGTTTGTTAGGATCTGCATTATCCTATGCAGAAGCTACACTTCCTGGGGTCCACAAAAAACATTACAAGTAACAAAGCACTGATACACTGACAGACAAGGATAGTTACACAAATTTAAAATACAACGACATACAAACAATAAATCATAAAAATTATTTATCTGTTAGAGTGTGTCTGTGTGTGCATGTGTTTGTGTGTAATTCCCTTCATAGTCATAAACGTTTCAGGAAAAGGTAATATTGCTGTTTGCTTGAGTAATTGAATGGAAGAGATTTTTTTAGGGGGTAAATCAGCTTCAATATTGCTGATAGAAGCCACAATCTATCAATGTAATTGTCTGCATCATTTCTTATCCGCATATATATAGCACAACATGATGCTGCCACCCCCGTGCTTCACGGTTGGGATGGTGTTCTTCGGCTTGCAAGCCTCCCCCTTTCCCCTCGAAACACAACAATGATCATAATGGACAAACAGTTCTATTATTCTTTCATCAGATCAGAGGACATTTCTCCAAAAAGTATGATCTTTGTTCCCATGTGCAGTTAGTTGCAAACCGTAGTCTGGCTTTTTATGGCGGTTTTGGAGCAGTGGCTTCTTCCTTGCTGAGCGGCCTTTCAGGTTATGTCGATATAGGACTCTTTTACTGTGGATATAGATCATTTTGTACTCCAGCATCTTCACAAGGTCCTTTGCTGTTGTTCTGGGATTGATTTGCACTTTTTGCACCAAAGTACGTTCAGAACGTGTTTCCTTCCTAAGTGGTATTACGGCTGCGTGTCCCCATGGTGTTATTACTTGCATACTAATGTTTGTACAGATGAACGTGGTACCTTCAGGCATTTGGAAATTGCTCCCAAGGATGAACCAGTCTTGTGGTCTACACTTTTTTTTTAATTTTTAGGTCTTGGCTGATTTATTTTGATTTTCCCATGATGTCAAGCAAAGAGGCACTGAGTATGAAGGTAGGCCTTGAAATACATCCACAGGTACACATTTACATTTAAGTCATTTAGCAGACGCTCTTATCCAGAGCAACTTACAAATTGGTGCATTCACCTTAAGATATCCAGTGGAAAAACCACTTTACAATAGTGCATCTAAATCTTTTTTGGGGGGGGGGGGGGGTAGAAGGATACTTTATCCTATCCCAGGTATTCCTTAAAGAGGTGGGGTTTCAGGTGTCTCCGGAAGGTGGTGATTGACTCCGCTGTCCTGGCGTCGTGAGGGAGCTTGTTCCACCATTGGGGTGCCAGAGCAGCGAACAGTTTTGACTGGGCTGAGCGGGAGCTGTGCTTCCTCAGAGGTAGGGAGGCGAGCAGGCCAGAGGTGGATGAACGCAGTGCCCTTGTTTGGGTGTAGGGCATGATCAGAGCCTGAAGGTACGGAGGTGCCGTTCCCCTCACAGCTCCGTAGGCAAGCACCATGGACTTGTAGCGGATGCGAGCTTCAACTGGAAGCCAGTGGAGAGAGCGGAGGAGCGGGGTGACGTGAGAGAACTTGGGAAGGTTGAACACCAGACGGGCTGCGGCGTTCTGGATGAGTTGTAGGGGTTTAATGGCACAGGCAGGGAGCCCAGCCAACAGCGAGTTGCAGTAATCCAGGCGGGAGATGACAAGTGCCTGGACTAGGACCTGCACCGCTTCCTGTGTGGGGCAGGGTCGTACTCTGCGAATGTTGTAGAGCATAAACCTACAGGATCGGGTCACCGCCTTGATGTTAGTGGAGAACGACAGGGTGTTGTCCAGGGTCACGCCAAGGTTCTTAGCACTCTGGGAGGAGGACACAAGGGAGTTGTCAACCGTGATGGCGAGATCATGGAACGGGCAGTCCTTCCCTGGGAGGAGGAGCAGCTCCGTCTTGCCGAGGTTCAGCTTGAGGTGGTGAGCCGTCATCCACACTGATATGTCTGCCAGACATGCAGAGATGCGATTCGCCACCTGGTTATCAGAAGGGGGAAAGGAGAAGATTAATTGTGTGTCGTCTGCGTAGCAATGATAGGAGAGACCATGTGAGGATATGACCGAGCCAAGTGACTTGGTGTATAGTGAGAATAGGAGAGGGCCTAGAACAGAGCCCTGGGGGACACCAGTGGTGAGAGCACGTGGTGCGGAGACAGATTCTCGCCACGCCACCTGGTAGGAGCGACCTGTCAGGTAGGACGCAATCCAAGCTGGATGCCCAGCTCGGAGAGGGTGGAGAGGAGGATCTGATGGTTCACGGTATCAAAGGCAGCAGATAGGTCTAGAAGGATGAGCGCAGAGGAGAGAGAGTTAGCTTTAGCAGTGCGGAGAGCCTCCGTGACACAGAGAAGAGCAGTCTCAGTTGAATGCCCAGTCTTGAAACCTGACTGATTAGGATCAAGAAGGTCATTCTGAGAGAGATAGCAGGAGAGCTGGCCAAGGACGGCACGTTCAAGAGTTTTGGAGAGAAAAGAAAGAAGGGATACTGGCCTGTAGTTGTTGATGTCGGAGGGATCGAGTGTAGGTTTTTTCAGAAGGGGTGCAACTCTCGCTCTCTTGAAGACGGAAGGGACGTAGCCAGCGGTCAAGGATGAGTTGATGAGCGAGGTGAGAAGGTCTCCGGAAATGGTCTGGAGAAGAGAGGAGGGGAGGGGATAGGGTCAAGTGGGCAGGTTGTTGGGCGGCCGGCCGTCACGAGACGCGAGATTTCATCTGGAGAGAGAGGGGAGAAAGAGGTCAAAGCACAGGGTAGGGCAGTGTGAGCAGGACCAGCGGTGTCGTTTGGCTTAGCAAACGAGGATCGGATGTCATCAGCCTTCTTTTCAAAATGGTTGACGAAGTCATCCGCAGAGAGAGAGGAGGGGGGGGAGGGGGAGGAGGATTCAGGAGGGAGGAGAAGGTAGCAAAGAGCTTCCTAGGGTTAGAGGCAGATGCTTGGAATTTAGAGTGGTAGAAAGTGGCTTTAGCAGCAGAGACAGAAGAGGAAAATGTAGAGAGGAGGGCGTGAAAGGATGCCAGGTCCGCAGGGAGGCGAGTTTTCCTCCATTTCCGCTCGGCTACCCGGAGCCCTGTTCTGTGAGCTCGCAGTGAGTCGTCGAGCCACGGCGCAGGAGTGGAGGACCGAGCCGGCCTGGAGGATAGGGGACAGAGAAAATCGAAGGATGCAGAAAGGGAGGAGAGGAGGGTTGAGGAGGCAGAATCAGGAGATAGGTTGGAGAAGGTTGGAGAAGGTTTGAGCAGAGGGAAGAGATGATAGGATGGAAGAGGAGAGAGTAGCGGGAGAGAGAGAGCGAAGGTTGGGACGGCGCAATACCATCCGAGTAGGGGCAGAGTGAGAAGTGTTGGATGAGAGCGAGAGGGAAAAGGATACAAGGTAGTGGTCGGAGACTTGGAGGGGAGTTGCAATGAGATTAGTGGAAGAACAGCATCTAGTAAAGATGAGGTCAAGCGTATTGCCTGCCTTGTGAGTAGGGGGGGAAGGTGAGAGGGTGAGGTCAAAGGAGGAGAGGAGTGGAAAGAAGGAGGCAGAGAGGAATGAGTCAAAGGTAGACGTGGGGAGGTTAAAGTCACCCAGAACTGTGAGAGGTGAGCCATCCTCAGGGAAGGAACTTTTCAAGGCATCAAGCTCATTGATGAACTCTCCAAGGGAACCTGGAGGGCGATAAATGATAAGGATGTTAAGCTTGAAAGGGCTGGTAACTGTGACAGCATGGAATTCAAATGAGGAGATAGACAGATGGGTCAGGGCAGAAAGAGAGAATGTCCACTTGGGAGAGATGAGGATTCCAGTGCCACCACCCCGCTGGCTCGATGCTCTAGGGGTATGCGAGAACACGTAGGCAGACGAGGAGAGAGCAGTAGGAGTAGCAGTGTTATCTGTAGTAATCCATGTTTCCGTCAGCGCCAGGAAGTCTAGGGACTGGAGGGTAGCATAGGCTGAGATGAACTCAGCCTTGTTGGCCGCAGACCGGCAGTTCCAGAGGCTGCCGGAGACCTGGAACTCCACGTGGGTCGTGCGCGCTGGGACCACCAGGTTAGAGTGGCAGCGGCCACGCGGTGTGAAGCGTTTGTATGGCCTGTGCAGAGGGGAGAGAACAGGGATAGCCAGACACATAGTTGACAAGCTACAGAAGAGGCTACGCTAATGCAAAGGAGATTGGAATGACAAGTGGACTACACGTCTCGAATGTTCAGAAAGTTAAGCTTACGTTGCGAAAATCTTATTGACTAAAATGATGAAAATGCTAGCTAACTAACACAACGCTGCACTAATCAAGTCGTTCCGTTGTAATGTAATAGTTTCTACAGTGCTGCTAGTCGGTAGAGGTTGGCTATTATACAAAAGCAACTTTGTAGCTAGCTAACATAACATAACACTAATCAAGACGTTCCTTTGTAACGTATTTAGTTTCTACAATGCTGCTCGTCGGTAATAGTTGGCTGGGTATGGAACAATGGCGTCGCGGGGGACGGAAATAGCTGGCTAGCTAACCTAGCTATTACTAAACTACACAATTATCAAGCTATGACAAAGACAGCTATGTAGCTAGCTAACTAACACTACACTAATCAAGTCGTTCCGTTGTAATGTAATAGTTTCTACAGTGCTACTAGTCGGTAGCGATTGGCTAGCTAGCGGTGTTGACTACGTTAGGAGGACGAATAAAATAGCTGGCCTCGATAATTACTCCTCGATAATTACTCTAATTACTCTAAACTACACAATTATCTTTGATAGCTAAGAAAAAATTGTTCAGATCAAACAAACCAAACCGTTGTAATGTAAAGAAGTGTAATATTACCTGTGGAGCGAAGCGAAGTGCGACTGCTCGCTCCGGACCGGAAGTAACACCTTCAGTTGACTCAAATTATGTCAATTAGACTATCAGAAGCTTCTAAAGCCATGACATCCTTTTCTGGAATTTTCCAAGCTGTTTGAAGGTAGTCAACTTAGTGTATGTAAACTTCTGACCCACTGGAATTGCATTAAGAAGTTCCTCCTCTGTAATTTGGCCTACACATGAGTCTTTCTGTACAGCTGTTCATTTTAAGGGAAGGGAGTTCCATGCAATCAAGGCTCTGTATAAAACTGTGCATTGCCGTGAATTCGTTTTTTTGGACTTGGGGACTGTGAAGAGACCCCTGGTGGCATGTCTTGTGGGGTATGTATGGGTGTCTGAGCTGAATGTTACTTGATTATGCAGACAATCTGGAATTTTCATCACAGTAATATTTCTCATAAAAAAACTAGAAGAGAAGCAGTTAATCTCTCATCAACTCTCAACCAGGAAGGACTGGCATGCATGTTGTTGATGTTACTTCTGTATGTGCAGATACGGGCAAGGTGTGCTGCTCTGTTTTGAGCCAGCTGCAGAAATGCTAGGTTTTCCTTTGCTTTGACAATATTACCGGACAGTAATCAAGATGGGACAAGACCAGAGCCTATAAAAACACATATCTTTTTATAAGAGACATAGCCCTCCGCATCTTCACAAAAGCGTTGTTAAAATGAGTTGACCAACATCATTGACCATTCAATGTTATACCTAGGAGTTTAGCTTCCGCAACTTGCTCAATGATCACACCCTTTTTGTACAACTCCAGTTGAGGTTTATGTCTTAGAAAATGTTTTGAATAAAATACACTGCTCAAAAAAATAAAGGGAACACTAAAATAACACTTCCTAGATCTGAATGAATGAAATAATCTTATTAAATACTTTTTTCTTTACATAGTTGAATGTGCTGACAACAAAATCACACAAAAATAATCAATGGAAATCCAATTTATCAACCCATGGAGGTCTGGATTTGGAGTCACACTCAAAATTAAAGTGGAAAACCACACTACAGGCTGATCCAACTTTGATGTAATGTCCTTAAAGCAAGTCAAAATGAGGCTCAGTAGTGTGTGTGGCCTCCACGTGCCTGTATGACCTCCCTACAACGCCTGAGCATGCTCCTGATGAGGTGGCGGATGGTCTCCTGAGGGATCTCCTCCCAGACCTGGACTAAAGCATCTGCCAACTCCTGGACAGTCTGTGGTGCAACGTGGCGTTGGTGGATGGAGCGAGACATGATGTCCCAGATGTGCTCAATTGGATTCAGGTCTGGGGAACGGGCGGGCCAGTCCATAGCATCAATGCCTTCCTCTTGCAGGACCTGCTGACACACTCCGGCCACATGAGGTCTAGCATTGTCTTGCATTAGGAGGAACCCAGGGCCAACCGCACCAGCATATGGTCTCACAAGGGGTCTGAGGATCTCATCTCGGTACCTAATGGCAGTCAGGCTACCTCTGGCGAGCACATGGAGGTCTGTGCGGCCCCCCAAAGAAATGCCACCCCACACCATGACTGACCCACCGCCAAACCGGTTTTGCTGGAGGATGTTGCAGGCAGCAGAATGTTCTCCACGGCGTCTCCAGACTGTCACGTCTGTCACATGTGCTCAGTGTGAACCTGCTTTCATCTGTGAAGAGCACAGGGCGCCAGTGGCGAATTTGCCAATCTTGGTGTTCTCTGGCAAATGCCAAACGTCCTGCACGGTGTTGGGCTGTAAGCACAACCCCCACCTGTGGACGTCGGGCCCTCATACCACCCTCATGGAGTCTGTTTCTGACCGTTTGAGCAGACACATGCACATTTGTGGCCTGCTGGAGGTCATTTTGCAGGGCTCTGGCAGTGCTCCTCCTGCTCCTCTTTGCACAAAGGCGGAGGTAGCGGTCCTGCTGCTGGGTTGTTTCCCTCCTACGGCCTCCTCCACGTCTCCTGATGTACTGGCCTGTCTCCTGGTAGCGCCTCCATGCTCTGGACACTACGCTGACAGACACAGCAAACCTTCTTGCCACAGCTCGCATTGATGTGCCATCCTGGATGAGCTGCACTACCTGAGCCACTTGTGTGGGTTGTAGACTCCGTCTCATGCTACCACTAGAGTGAAAGCACCGCCAGCATTCAAAAGTGACCAAAACATCAGCCAGGAAGCATAGGAACTGAGAAGTGGTCTGTGGTTACCACCTGCAGATCCACTCCTTTATTGGGGCTAAATGCCTATAATTTCCACCTGTTGTCTATTCCATTTGCACAACAGCATGTGAAATTTATTGTCAATCAGTGTTGCTTCCTAAGTGGACAGTTTGATTTCACAGAAGTGTGATTGACTTGGAGTTACATTGTGTTGTTTAAGTGTTCCCTTTATTTTTTTGAGCAGCATATAATGCTTTAGTTATACATGTATTTAAGACCAGTTTATTATTAATCACCCATTCTGATACTGACTAACTCCTTATTTAGAATTTCAGTGAGGTCCATGCTTTGGTTGCTGACATGTAGAGTGTGGAATCATCCACATAGATAGTCATTTTAGCTTCGTGTAAGAGTAACGGCCCAAGGCAACTGTCCTGAGCGACACCGCACTGTACATATCTGATGTTAGAGAAGCTTCCACTGTAGAATACTCTCTGGGTTCTATTGGATAAATAACTCTCCAACCATGTGATGGCAGGTGATGTAAAGCCATAGCAAGTTAGTTTTTTCAATAACAATTTACAATCAATAACATCAAAGGCTGCACTGAAATCTAACAATACATCTCCAACTATCATCTTATTATCTATTTACTTTAACCAATCATTGGTCATCTGAGTCAGTGCAGTACAAGTTGAGTGCCCTTCTCTATATGCAGGCTGAAAGTCAGTAGGCAACTTATTCTCTGAAAAATAGTATTTGGTCAACCACAATCCTCTCCATCAGTTTACTAAGAACAGGCAGCAAACTGATTGGACTGTTGATATAGCCAGCAACGGGTGCTTTACAATTTTTAGGCAGTGGAATTACTTTAGCTTCCTTCCACGAAGCTAAAGTAAATAGGGGTGGCAATACAGTCTGCTACCATTCTCAATAGTTTCCCATTAAAGTTGTCTTTACCTAGTGGCTTATCATTATTGATGGATAGCAATAGTTTTTCCACCTCTCCCATACTAACTTGACCAAATTCAATATATAAATCCTTCTCTTTCATTGTTAGATCTCTTATACAAAAATATGATGGTTCACTGTTCAATGTTGTCATTTCACTGCTGAGTGATTTCAATTAAATTCTGACCTTGGTTTCTGCCAACTCATTGGTTTAGACTTTACAAATAATTGTCTTGTTTCCAGTATCAGTATGGTAGGCCTACTGCCATTTAAATGGTACAATATGTATCCTAAAATGCAACTGTGAATATACTGCAAATATAGACCTATTATCAGTATCACTGATAAACTCTAAAAAGAAAGATTAACTTAATTTATCTAAATATACAGTGCCTTCAGAAAGTATTCACACCCCTTGACCTTTTCCACATTTTGTTGTTCTACAGCCTGAATTTAAAATTTTGATTTTGTGTCACTGGCCTACACACAATACCCCATAATGTCAAAGTGGAATTATGTTTTTAGACATTTTTACAAATTAATTACAAATATAAACGCTGAAATATCTTGAGTCATTAAGTATTCAACCCCTTTGTTATGGTAAGCCTGAATAAGTTCAGCAATAAAAAAGTGCTTATCAAGTCACATAATAAGTTGCATGGACTTATTACTCTGTGTGCAATAACAGTTTTTAACATGATTTTTGAATGACTACCTTATTGCTGTACCCCACACATACAATTATCTGTAAGGTTCCTCAGTAGAGCAGTGAATTTCAAACAAAGATTCAACCACAAAGACCAGGGAGGTTTTCCAATGCTTCACAAAACATCTGACATTGAATATCCCTTTGAGCATGGTGAAGTTACTACACTTTGGATGGTGTACACCCAGTCACTACAAAGATACAGGCATCCTTCCTAACTCAGTTGCCGGAGAGGAAGGAAACCACTCAGGGATTTCACCATGATGCCAATGGCGAGTTTAAAACAGTTACAGAGTTTTATGGTTGTGATAGGAGAAAACTACTCCACAATACTAACCTAAGAAGGAAGCCAGTACAGAATAAAAATATGCATCCTTTTTGCAACAAGGCACTAAAGTAAAAATGAACTTTATGTCATGAATACAAAGCGTTATGTTTGGAGCAAATCCAACACAATACATCACTGAGTACCACTTTTAATATTTTAAAGCATGGTGGTGGCTGCATCATGTTATGGATATTTTTAGGGCATTTTTGTTAGGGCGTTCATGTTAGGGTGTTTTTTCAGATATAAATATGTGGAACAGAGCTAAGCACAGGCAAAATCCTAGAACAAAACCTGGTTCAGGCTGCTTTCTAACAGACACTGGGAGACAAATTCACCTTTTAGCAGGACAACAACCTAAAATGCAAGGCCAAATATACACTGGAGTTGTTTACCAAGATGAAATTGAACTTGGAAATGGCTGTCGAGCAATGATTAACAACCGACATGACAGAGCTTGAATAATTTTTTTACAACCCAGGTGTGTAAAGCTCATAGAGACCTACCTAGAAAGACTCACAGCTGTAAATGCTGCCAAAGGTGATTCTAACATGTATTGACTTAGGGGTGTGAATACCTATGTGAATTAGATATTTGGGTATTTAATTTTCTAACCTTTCTAAAAACATGTTTTCACTTTGTCATTATGGGGTATTAAGTGTAGATGGGTGAGAAATTAAATTTTTAAGTCGGGCTGTTGGAATAAGTCAAGTATGTATTGTATGAATGAATACTTTCTGAAGGCACTGTGTGGGTGTGTGTGTGGTTCACTTACCATGGCCTTGCTCTAGCATACTGTACTTGTTAACCTAGCGGTGTAAAACGTGATTGATGTTATTTCCTTGCAGACACAATTTGCTAAAAATAGTCCTCTGTGCATTGCTTTTGGAATCTCAATCCTCCCTGACTCTCTAGCTTTTGTTTCGATGACCGTTAGCAAGCTGGACAGTGAAGAGACCATAAATGTAGGTCTATTATCATTCATAGACAGTTTCGATTTGGTTTTGGTCATTTCAACGTCGATTGAGATTGTTTTTTCCCCGGGAAAACCAAACTACCCACGGGCAGCGGGCCGGATTGAATGGGTTCGCGGGGCGGTTCCGTGCTGGAACACAAAATTGTGGAGATTGTATGCTGAATAGATGGCAAAGACACTAAATGAAGATGGGAACACTAACCAAGCTTATCCACGGATGAGGAGCTTGAGAAGAAATGGAATAAAAAATAAATGAAAAAGAAACATTTGAGGTCACGGTAATGGGTGTTTCAAGGCAATATTACTGTTCAAGAGAACATTACCAGGCAAGGGAAAAGAAACCCTCATAGTTGTGATAGTGTTCGTCATTGAGAATGCACACTAGCAAGCCAATTGTCTTTAACAATGACCGCTTGCCCAGACATACTGTATATGATATGCACAGCCATTTATTTCAATTAATTATAAGAATCTTAAAGAATATCACCTATCTATAAATGCCTCACAAGCTTTATTCAACTGTCTAACTCCATCATATCCCAAAATATAAAGTCAGGCCAAAAATATGCAAAAAAAAATGGTTGTATTTTTTTTATTTAAGGATTGGGCTCTATGGATCTATTATACTGGTAACTTCGCTATCCGGTCGGCACAAGATACTTTTAAAGGCCCAATGCAGATGTTTTTATCTCATTATATCTCATTTCTGGGTAACAATGAAGTACCTTACTATAACAGTTTTCCATTAAAATTGTCAAAAATAAATAAAAATAGTTTATTTGGCAAAAAAAACTATTACTCAAGCAAAGAAATGCAAGGACTGTCTAGGAGTGGTCTGAGTGGAGTGGGTAAGGTTACCAAAGGGGTGGAGGGACCTAATGGGAGGGATACGTAATTTAAAAATTGTTATTGGCAGAGGTTTGGATGTCACCAGCAAGCTGAGTGGCGCAGCAGTCTAAGGCAATGCATCTCAGTGCTAGAGGCATCCCTACAGACCCTGGTTCGATCCCAGGCTGTATACCGGCTGTGATCGTGAGTCACATAGGGCAGTGCACAATTGGACCAGCGTCGTCCGGGTTAAGGGAGGGTTCGGCCGTCATTGTAAAATAAGAATTTGTTCTTAACTGTCTTGCCTAGTTAAATTAAATAGCCAAAACTCCATCCATGCAAAACATGCTCATTAGAAGGTCCTGTGTTGACTGTATTTTCAACAAGCAACTATCAGAAAAAAATCAAACTTTTGTAGTGTTAATTTCATCAGCTGTTGTATAGTATATGATCCAAAACACAGAAAAATACTGAATTTTCACTGCACTGGGCCTTTAGTGCTCTAACCCCTCACACTACTAAAGTCACACATTGTGAATGTGAGAGATATGGCCTGACCATTAACTCAAAGAAAATGAATGACAGTACACCATTTTTTTTAATTGGGTATGTCAGTGAACCCTTATATCTTGAAGGATTTGATAGACTTCTATTGGATTCGCAGTTTGATGCAAAGCACAGGCCCTTAGGCAATATACAGTCCTACCCTTAACCGTGACCTTAAGAGTCGGAACATGACGCTGAAACTTTGATTGTTTCACCTTTCTTTCATGTTTTTTTTCCTCTTATGGGAAAGAGCAAAATGCAACAGTGACAAGCATATTAATCTGTATAAAAAAACTTGTCTTCATTTGCTGTAAATGACTTGAAAAATAAGACTGGGAGTCGTAGAGAAAATGGCCTGCGTTCCCATCTGGAGAGCTGCGTTTGAAGAAAGGAAGATGAGGACTGTTGATCGTCTAGAGCCTCTTGTACAATAACTCTTCATCTAGCCACTTCTCTTCACCTACATTGTCTCCATGGTGCCATGGGGAGATGGATGCCTTTGATCATTGTGGGAGTTTTTCCTCCGCATTCACCATCATTGGAGACAGTTAATAGCCGGGTCCAGCCAATAGACACGGGTCATACTAACCTCTTGATGCATGCTGCTGTGCATGCCAAACATGCACTTGATTATTACTCTCAATTCCCAATGGTGAAGAGGGTAATGGGAGGCGGAGATCTTGATTATACGACTCCTCTACTAACCAATCAGTGGTGTGCTTGGTAAACTATGTGAGTGATATAAACTGCATGCGAGATGGGGACAGTGTTTTTCTTCTCTTAGTGGAAATGGAAAATCAGAGGTAATACATTGGCTGCTTCATTCCTCTTAGAGATATTAACTTGAACGTTATATATTACGGTTATTCGCCGCATTACAGCGACGGTGATATAGCGCATGATATGCAAAGTCACATTTTCCATGTTATGCATGGAATAATGCATCACAGCCTGTTGTCCTGCAAACAGTGGCCAAACCCTGTAGTATAGTACCTGCCTTGCCAACATGTGGCTGTTCCTCTGTGTACAGATGTTCTGATAAGCGGTCCTGACAAGATGGCTAATTTACCCTTGGGCTGTGCCTAGCCGCACGAGGCCAAGGGTTCATCTTGGCAGATGGGGCTTAATTGGAACGGATGTGCGCAGATGCCTCGCCAAAATGGATTTATCACGTCACCCACTAAATTAACTGATGGAGGGATTGTTTATTTGTTGCTAATTAGGCAGAAATTTGTTTTCATTTTGCTCATCATGCCACAATTGATCTAATAGGTTGCTTGGGCGCCTCCGGGGAGCTGGTTTCTCCAACCCAACCACACTCAAAAACATGTACAGAACAATGGGTGAGTTTGTGGTTGTGTGTGTTCTGTATGTGTGTCTAGGCTCTGTGTGTGGTTCTAATCTCTCTCTGTGTGTGTGTGTGTGTGTGTGTGTGTGTGTGTGTGTGTGTGTGTGTATGTGTGTGTGTGTGTGTGTGTATGCTCTGTCTGTGTGTTGTGTGTGGGTGGATCATTGGGAAGTCATTGCCACCACACAAGCAGTCAGTTGTTTTGCTCCAGTACATCTCTCCCATTAACACACAAGGTGGCTGTTAACACAGTGCTGTCCATTCTCGTTCCGCTCTCTCCCCATACGGCAAAGAAATATATGGCAATATATGTATAGTTGAAGACGGAAGGTTACATACACTTAGGTTGGAGTCATTAAAACTTGTTTTTCAACCACAAATCTCTTGTTAACAAGCTATAGTTTTGGCAAGTCGGTTAGGACATCTACTTTGTGCATGACACAAGTCATTTTCCCAACAATTGTTTACAGAGATTATTTCACTTATAATTCACCGTATCACATTTCCAGTGGGTCAGAAGTTTACATACATTAAGTTTACTGTGCCTTTAAACAGCTTGGAAAATTCCAGAAAATGATGTCATGGCTTTAGAAGCTTATGATAGGCTAATTGACATCATGTGAGTCTATTGGAGGTGTACCTGTGGATGTATTTCAAGGCCGACCTTGCTTGACATCATGGAAAAATCTAAATAAATCACCCAAGACCTCCGAAGAAAAATGGTGGACCTCCACAAGTCTGGTTTATCCTTGGGAGCAATTTCCAAAGGCCTGAAGGTAGCACATTCATCTGTACAAACAATAGTACGCAAGTATAAACACCATAGGACCCCGCCGCTGTCATACTGCTCAGGAAGGAGACACATTCTGTCTGAACATACTTCGGTGCGAAAAGTGCAAATCAATCCCAAAACAACAGCAAATGACCTTGTGAAGATGTTGGAGGAAACAGGTACAAAAGCATCTATATCCACAGTAAAACGTATCCTATATCAACATTACCTGAAAGGCCGCTCAGCAAGGAAAAAGCCAATGCTCCAAAACCGCCATAAAAAACGCCAGACTACGGTTTGCAACTGCACATGGGGACAAAGATCGTACTTTTTGGAGAAATGTCTTCTGGTCTGATGAAACAAAAATAGAACTGTTTGGCCATAATGACCATCGTTATGTTTGGCGGAAAAAGGTGGAGGCTTGCAAGCCGAAGAACAACATCCCAACCGTGAAGCACGAGGGTGGCAGCATCATGTTGTGGGGTTGCTTTGCTGCAGGAGGGACTGGTGAACTTCACAAAATAGATTGCATCATGAGGAAGGGACACATTTATTTTAACTAGGCAAGTCAGTTAAGAAAAACTTTTTATTTTCAATGACGGCCTAGGAACAGTGGGTTAACTGCCTTGT
This sequence comes from Salmo trutta, assembly GCF_901001165.1. NCBI lineage: Eukaryota > Metazoa > Chordata > Actinopteri > Salmoniformes > Salmonidae > Salmo > Salmo trutta. Next base: position 12,109,038 of record NC_042972.1, on the reverse strand, counting down.
TCAGTGGCAGAATGAGAGATTTTTACCTTGTCAGCTCGGGATTTGGTCTTGCAACCTTTCGGTTACTAGTCTAATGCTCTAACCACTAGGCTGTTAACTGATGTGGGATGGCCACTACCTGCCATCCCACATCAGTCAGGAAGAAAAGCTTGGTTGCAAATGGGTCTTCCAAATGGACAACGACCCCAAGAATACTTTCAAAGTTGTGGCAAAATGGCTTAAGGACAACAAAGTCAGGGTATTGGAGTGGCTTTCACAAAGCCCTGACCTCAATCCTATAGAACATTTGTGTGCAGAACTGCAAACCTGCAAACATTTGTGTGCAGAACTACAAACCTGACTCAGTTACACCAGCTCTGTCAGGAGGAATGGGCCAAAATTCACCCAACTTATTATGGGAAGCTTGTGGAAGGCTACCCGAAATGTTTGACTCAAGTTAAACAATTTAAAGGCAATGCTACCAAATACTAGTTGAGTATATGTAAACTTCTGACCCACTGGGAATGTTATTCAAAGAAAGAAAAGCTGAAATAAATAATTCTCTCTACTATTATTCTGACATGTCACATTCTTAAAATTAAGTGGTGATCCTAACTGACCTAAGACAGGGAATTTTTACTAGGATTAAATGTCAGGAATTGTGAAAAACTGAGTTTAAATATACTTGGCTAAGGTGTATGTAAACTTCCGACTTCAACTGTATATTATTTATATATTATATGCCCATATATGGTGGAAACATACAGTATATGCCCATAAATGGTGGAAATGTATATGCCCATATATGGTGGAAACGTACAGTATATGCCCATATATGGTGGAAACATACAGTATATGCCCATAAATGGTGGAAATGTATATGCCCATATATGGTGGAAACGTACAGTATATGCCCATATATGGTGGAAACATACAGTATATGCCCATAAATGGTGGAAACATATATGCCCATGTATGGTGGAAACATATATGCCCATATTTGGTGGAAAGATACAGTATATGCCCATATATGGTACAAACATTTATTCCCATGTATGCCATGTATGTATGTCACATATATGTTGAAATATATAAGAATTGGCAGTTTTCATAAATGTGACATATGTTATTGAAATATATGATAATATATTTTTAAATGTATGTCACGTTCATTTATGGGATTTAAAAATATGATAATATATTTTAAAATACCGTACGAGTCAAAAGTGTGGACACACCTACTCATTCCAGGGTTTTTATTTATCTTTACTTTGTTCTACATTGTAGAATAATAGTGAAAACATCAAAACTATGAAATAACACATATGGAATCATGTAGTAACCAAAAAAATGTTAAATCAAAATATATTTTATATTTGAGATTCTTCAAAGTAGCCACCCTTTGCCTTGATGACAGCTTCGCACACTCAACAAGCTTCATGAGGCTTCAATTAATGCATTTCAATTAACAGGTGTGCCTTGTTAAAAGTTAATTTGTGGAATGTCTTTCCTTCTTAATGCGTTTGCCATAACAAAGGGGTTGAATACTTATTGACTCAAGACATTTCAGCCTAACATTTTGAATTAATTTGTAAAAACATAGTTTCACTGTGTAGGCGAGTCACACAAAATCTAAATTGAATTCATTTTAAATTCAGGCTGTAACAAAACAAAATCTGGAAAAAGTCAAGGGGTGTAAATACTTTCTGAAGGCACTGTATGCGTTTCAATATAGCACAATCTAAATGGAATACTGTAAATACTCTATAGCTATAGCACCACCAAAACCACAGTACCTTTTAACCAATGCTTTTTGTAGTGAAGCTTGTCTCCTTACGATTTGAACATAACCATAATGTGTTGGTTGAAGGCCAAAAGGCTTTTAAAAACCACAATGAATAAAATATAAGTGGCTTTTTAAACTCACTACGCTTAAGTTAACGGAGGCATAACTTTAACCGTACTCTCATTAAAACCACCCTAAAAACAATACCCCTTCCCTGATTCAGAGACCCCGGGTGACCTAAGGTATGTCCCAAATGGCCCCCCAATCCCACTGCCTTGGTCAAAGGTAGTGCCCTATATGGGGACTAGGGTGCCATTTAGGGACCTAGTCCCAGCCTGTTCATCAATCATTCAAAACAAACAAGATGTGAAACATGTTTGTGAAGTAAGACAAGGGAACCGAAAATAAACTGACAACGATGTACACTGCGTTATTGCGTTTCAACCGCAGCCGAAAGAGGAACGTTTCAGGCAATATTGACGAGGCAAGCGACTCATTAAATGTTTAAACATGACAATCCAAAATCCTCTCTCGCCTAGCACTCCTGCTGAGAGTCGTGCATGTGAGTGCTTGTATCTGAGAACGTCTGGAAAGCCTTATCTATTTAAAGAGCGTTGTTCCAGGGGGACGTTAGGGCTGATGCAGCAATCCCCCCTCTCCTCCACCTTCTTCTAGGCCTCCCACTCTCTCCACTCAGCTCCCCCTACCTCCATATTCTGGGAAGCAGAGTGGTTTGATATCATTGAATTGTATACACTCTCCACTTGGACAAAACTTTTTCTCATGAAAGGGGGTTGAGTTTTCTGACTGCAACATCAGCAGTTACCCGTTTGAAGGAAAAAGATGGAAAAGTAAAGAAATGCATCACCTTTTAATGTAATCTGTCCTTGTTTTTCCAGCCTGTTCTACATGAGATGCGAGAAAAAAGTAACCCTAAAAGGTGGACTGTCCATTAAAGCCTAACAATGATAGTTGTGGGTGGGGTGATACACTCAGTTTTAGTACTACTTGGTTTATCGTTCAGATAAGTGCCACACATTTGGATAAGTGCTGTTTGGTGGGATAGCATCATGAACTGTCTATCCTTAGTCAAGCATAAGGAAATGTTGAAGGAATGATAAGGAAATGGTGACAATAACTGTAAAACAAATCATAGATACATGCAATTCATGAATGAGGGATACAGCTACAGGGGTATATTGTTTGGTGGGATTGCATCATGAACTGTCTACACTAAGACAAGGATAAGAAAATGAGGGATACATTGGTAGTGGTAGATTTTAGTTTGGTCTTATGGTCTCTATATTATCCACATTGTTTTGAATAATTCCCATATACTCATACAGTGCATTCGGAAGGTATTCAGACCCCTTGACTATTTACACATTATGTTACTGTACATTACAGCCTTATTCTAAAATGAATTAAATAAAACATTTCCCTCAATCTACAACACCATACCCTATAATGAAAAGTGAAAACAGGTTTTGAGAATTGTTTTTTAACAGAAATACCTTACATAAGTATTCAGACCCTTTGCTATGAGACTTGACATTGAGCTCAGGTGCATCTTGTTTCCATTAATCATCCTTGAGATGCTTCTACAAATTGGTAGGATTCCACCAGTGGTGAATTCAATTGACTGGACATGATTTGGAAAGGCACACACCTGTCTATATAAGGTTGACAGTGCATGTCAGAGCAAAAACCAAGCCCTGAGGTTGAAGGAAATGTCCGTAGAGCTGCAAGACAGGATTGTGTTGAGGCACAGATCTGGGGAAGGGTACCAAAACATTTATGCAGCATTGAAGGTCCCCAAGAACACAGTGGCCACCATCATTCTTAAATGGAAGAAGTTTGGAAACACCAATACTTCCTAGAGCTGGCCACCCAGCCAAACTGAGCAATCGGGGGAGAATGGCCTTGGTCAGGGAGGTGACTAAGAACCCGATGGTCACTCTGACAGAGCTCCAGAGTTCCTCTGTGGAGATGGGAGAGCCTTCCAGAAGAACAACCATCTCTGCAGCACTCCACCAATCAGGTCTTTATGGTAGAGTGGCCAGACGGAATCCGCAGGAGTGACTTCGGGACAATGTCCTTGAGTTGCCCAGCCAGAGCCCAGACTTAAACCTGATCGAATATCTCTGGATAGACCTGAAAATAGCTGCGTAGCGATGCTCCACATCCAACTGACAGAGCTAGAAAGGATCTTCAGAGAAGAATGGGAGAAACTTCCCAAATACAGGTGTGCCAATCTTGTAGCGTCATACCCAAGAAGACTCGAGACTGTAATCACTGCCAAAGGGGCTTCAACAAAGTACTGAGTAAATAGTCTGAATACTTACGTAAATATGATATTTTACGTTTTTTATTTTGAATACATTTGCTACAATTTCTAAAAACCTGTTTATGCTTTGTCATTATAGGGTATTGTGTGTAGATTGATGAGGGAAAATATATTTCATCAATTTTAGAATAAGGCTGTAACATAACAAAATGTGGAAAAAGTCAAGGGGTCTGAACTTTCTGAATACACTGTATATGTGATATACATATAGCAGAATTATCATATTTTACACCCATATACTGTATACTATCTATTTGTCTGTTTTAAAACAAAAGCATTTTTTTGTGTCCCTATAGACCCCCATCAGATTATCCAGAGCAGATGTTTTTAATGCCAGTTGTAAACATACTTTATCCCATACTTTATCCCAACAAACAATCTGTATCCTTGAAATTGATGCCCAGCTTGTGTCTATACAGTTCACTTATTCCAACAGAAGGGCCATCTCATTAATGAAATAGACAGAAATCTCAACAAGTGTGCAATTATGTTGCCCCAAAAACTGTATAAGCAGACCAACCGGTCATAGTGTTGTTTGTTTTGTGCATAGTTTCTTTACATAAATGCTTACTTCTTTGCGAGCTAAAACAGATGTTTTCAGACCTGGGTTCAAATAGAATTTGTTTCTTTCAAAAACCATGAGCGTTTGATTGCCTAAAGTGCCAAATAGACTGGAATTTCGCTTTTATAACTATTATGTTGGCAACCTCAATCAAGAAGGGGTTTGGTCGCTGCTTACCTATGAGTATGAGCATGCAGACCAGTAGAGCTATGAGGGCCCCGGGACTGAGTGAGGCGCTAATGACGTAGGCGGTGGCATTGCAGGACTGGATGGCGCCCTCCGGGTCGCAGCCACACACGTGGATGGTCAGGGTGCCCGTGGAGCTCAGAGCAGGAGGCCCGGTATCCACCACCAGGATAGGCAGCAGGTAGACGTTCTGCTCGTGGCGGTTGAAGCCCGAGCGCTGGGTCCGGATCCCTACAGTGTTGTCTGGAACATAGAGATATAATATTATACAAGGGTAGCCTATGTCAAACATAGACCTTCATAACTATCTGCTCGTGGTGGTTGAAGCCTGAGCACAGGGTCTGCAGTGTTGTCTGGAACATAGAGATATATGAGATAATATTAGTGCCGGGATGATACCAGTATTTCATTACCAGTATTCCAGAGTCATATTTAGTTATTTTCCAAGCTATAGTACACAATATTTTACATACAGCAGGTTTTTAAACGACTAAAGAGTTGGTCTGCTTCGTCTAATATTGGGACGGAAACTCAAAATGTAATACATTTCAACTCTATATCTGCCATGGTACAGGTGTCTTTTGTTAAGTCCATAACCATGTGTGTGGGGTGTATACTTTGGTTTCAAAGTAGATTTGTTTAAGACTACCAAGAAACACTCTGTATGACCCTGATTTAGCCCACTGCAGTAAAATGTTAATTCTATGGTCTGGAATTCCACACAGACAGAGGAATCAATCAAGATAATTCAGTAGAGCCATGTGGAAAAATAAAATAGGTGCTACTTAATAAATACATTTGCTTCTGCTCAGGTAGACCACTTGTGTCACAGATTTCTTCGTCGTCAGACGATATAGCGAAATCGTCGTCGGAGAACGTGGACCAATACGCAGAGGAGTTAGTGCTCATCATCTTAATTTATTAAAAGAATGTGAACACGGAGGAAAAACAAGAAAACGAAATAAGACTAGTGACAGTTTTACAGACATAAATAAACGCAGTGCAAAATACAACTACCCACAAAACACAAAGACAAACACACCCTATTATATAGGACTCCCAATCAAAGGCAACTCAACACACCTGCCTTCAATTGGGAGTCCAACTATACATAGAAAAACAAACCTAGAACCTATACCAACAACTAACACCCCATTACACCACACACAAAACCCCAAAATACAAAACAAATATACCTCTGCCACGTCCTGACCAAAATATAATACAAATAATACCTAAATATTGGTCAGGACGTGACAATTTGGTCATATTGGTTACTACCATCCATCATTTTTTATATATATTTTTTTATTTAACCTTTATTTAACTAGTCAAGTCAATTAAAAACAAATTCTTATTTACAATGACAGCCTACCGGGGAACAGTGGGTTAACTGCCTTGTTCAGGGGCAGAACAACAAATCTTTACCTTGTCAGGTCAGGGAATTGATCCAGCAACCTTTTGGTTACTGGCCCAACTACCTGCCACCCCAAATTATCAATGAACAGTTCAGAAGCATTTACTTGTTCATGCATAGATGGGTTATACAGGCTAAATATACATTATTTGAAGTAAACACTCCCATTTTGCCAAAGATAGATACCTCAGATCATCAACTTATTTTTTTTTAAACTTATTATTTGTATTTTTTCACCTTGATTTAACCAGGTAAGCTGGTTGAGAACAAGTTCGCATTTACAACTGTGACCAGGCCAAGATAAAGCCAAGCAGTGCGACAGAAACAACAACACAGAGTTACATGGAATAAACAAGTGTACAGTCAACACAATAGAAAAAAAGAATGTCTATATACAGTGTGTGCAAATGGCATGAGGAGGTATGGCAATAAATAGGCCATAGTAGCAAAATAATTACAATTTAGCAGATTAATACTGGAGTGATAGATGAGCAGATGATGATGAGCAGATGATGGTGTGTAAGTAGTGATACTGGTGTGCAAAAGAGCAGCAAAATAAATAAAAACAATATGGGGATGAGGTAGGTAGATTGGGTGGGCTATTTACAGATAGACTATGTACAGCTGCAGCGATCGGTTAGCTGCTCAGATAGCTGATGTTTAAAGTTAGTGAGGGAAATGTAAGTCTCCAGCTTCAGCGATTTTTGCAATTTGTTCCAGTCACTGGCAGCAGAGAACTGAAAGGAAAGGCGGCCAAAGTAGGTGTTGGCTTTGGGGATGACCAGTGAGATATACCTGCTGGAGGGCGTGCTACGGGTGGGTGTTGTTATCGTGACCAGTGAGCTGAGATAAAGCGGAGCTTTACCTAGCATAGACGTGTAGATGACCTGGAGCCAGTGGGTCTGGCGACGAATATGTAGCGAGGGCCAGCCGACTAGAGCATACAGGTTGCAGTGGTGGGTGGTATAAGGTGCTTTGGTAACAAAACGGATGGCACTGTGATAGACTGCATCCAATTTGCTGAGTAGAGTATTGGAAGCTATTTTGTAGATGACATCGCCGAAGTCGAGGATCAGTAGGATAGTCAGTTTTACTAGGGTAAGTTTGGTAGTGTGAGTGAAGGAGGCTTTGTTGCGAAATAGAAAGCCGATTCTAGATTTAATTTTGGATTGGAGATGTTTGATATGAGTCTGGAAGGAGAGTTTACAGTCTAGCCAGACACCTAGTTATTTGTACTTGTCCACGTATTCTAGGTCAGAACCGTCCAGAGTACTGATGCTAGTCGTGCGGGTGCGGGCAGCGAACGGTTGAAAAGCATGCGTTTGGTTTTGCTGGCGTTTAAGAGCAGTTTGAGGCCACGGAAGGAGTGTTGTATGGCATTGAAGCTCGTTTGGAGGTTAGTTAACACAGTGTCCAAAGAAGGGCCAGATGTATACAGAATGGTGTCGTCTGCGTAGAGGTGGATCAGGGAATCACCTGCAGCAAGAGCGACATCGTAGATATATACAGAGAAAAGAGTCGGCCCGAGGTACCCCCATAGAGACTGCCAGAGGTCCGGACAACAGGCCCTCCGATTTTACACACTGAACTCCATCTCCGAAGTAGTTGGTGAACCAGGCAAGGCAGTCATTTGAGAAACCAAGGCTATTGAGTCTGCCAATAAGAATACGGTGATTGACAGAGTCGAAAGCCTTGGCCAGGTCGATGAAGACGGCTGCACAATTCTGTCTTTTATCAATGGCGGTTATGATATCGTTTAGTACCTTGAGTGTGGCTGAGGTGCACCCGTGACCAGCTCGGCAACCGGATTGCACAGCGGAGAAGGTATGGTGGGATTCGAAATGGTCAGTGATCTGTTTATTAACTCGGCTTTCAAAGACTTTAGAAAGGCAGGGCAGGATGGATATAGGTCTGTAACAGTTTGGTTCTAGAGTGTCACCCCCTTTGAAGAGGGGGATGACCGCGGCAGCTTTCCAATCTTTAGGGATCTCGGATGAAATGAAAGAGAGGTTGAACAGACTAGTAATAGGGGTTGCAACAATGGCGGTGGATAATTTTAGAAAGAGAGGGTCCAGATTGTCTAGCCCAGCTGATTTGTACGGGTCCATGTTTTGCAGCTCTTTCAGAAGATCTGTGATCTGGATTTGGGTGAAGGAGAAGCAGGGGAGGCTCGGGCAAGTAGCTGCGAGGGGTGCGGAGCTGTTGGCCAGGGTTGGGGTAGCCAGGAGGAAAGCATGGCCAGCCGTAGAGAAATGCTTATTGAAATGTTCGATTATCATGGATTTATCGGTGGTGACCATGTCACCTAGCCTCAGTGCAGTGGGCAGCTGGGAGGAGGTTCTCATGTTCTCCATGGACTTTACAGTGTCCCAAAACTTTTTGGAGTTAGAGCTTCAGGATGCAAATTTCTGTTTGAAAAAGCTAGCCTTTGCTTTCCTGACTGACTGTGTGTATTGGTTCCTGACTTCCCTGAACAGTTGCATATCGTGGGGACTATTCGATGCTATTGCAGTCCCCCACAGTATTTAAGGACATGGAGCAAGGGAATCACATGTGTCAAGCCCATATACTTCAACCATGTCTTTTTTAGAGTGAACACATATGAATTGCTAGCTACTGTCAGTGAGCATTCAATTCAATTACAATTTAAGGGGTTTTATTGGCATGGGAAACACATGTTTACATTGCCAAAGTAAGTGAAATAGATAATAAACAAAAGTGAAATAAACATTAAACATTACACTCACAAAAGTTCCAAAAGAATAAAAACATTTCAAATTTCATATTCTGTCTATATACAGTTTTGTAATGGTGTGCAAATAGTTAAAGTACAAAAGGGAAAATAAATAAACATAAATATAGGTTGTATTTACAATGGTGTTTGTTCTTCACTGGTTGCCCTTTTCTTGTGGCAACAGGTCACAAATCTTGCTGCTGTGATGGCACACTGGTATTTCACCCAATAGATATGGGAGTTTATCAAAATTGGATTTGTTTTCAAATTCTTTGTGTGTCTGTGTAATCTGAGGGAAATATGTGTCTCTAATATGGTCATACATTTGGCAAGAGGTTAGAAAGTGCAGTTCAGTTTCCAACTCATTTTGTGGGCAGTGTGCACATAGCCTGTCTTCTCTTGAGAGCCAGGTCTGCATCGTCACACATTCTTTTTAGTCAAATGAAACCAAGGGGAGAAAATGGAAGGACGTCATGACTTTAAATGAAACCTCACTGGTCCACAGCCTCTCGGGGAGACACATGTAACAATAAATGTATTTGTATGTTTTTATTTAACTTTTATTTAACAAAGCATACAGTAGCAGGCTTTGACAAATATAGTCAGAATAGCTAGTGTGGATGGACTTGCATATAAGACACTGGGAAATCCATCACCGGAGGCAGACATCACCGTCATGGACGTAGCTACAGCACTGTCAGGAGGCAGACATCACTGTTATGGACGTAGCTACAGCACTGTCAGGAGGCAGACTTCACCGTCATGGACGTAGCTACAACACTGTCAGGAGGTAGACATCACTGTTATGGACGTAGCTACAACACTGTCAGGAGGCAGACATCACTGTTATGGACGTAGCTACAGCACTGTCAGGAGGCAGACATCACCGTCATGGACGTAGCTACAACACTGTCAGGAGGTAGACATCACTGTTATGGACGTAGCTACAACACTGTCAGGAGGCAGACATCACTGTTATGGACGTAGCTACAGCACTGTCAGGAGGCAGACACCACTGTTATGGACGTAGCTACAACACTGTCAGGAGGCAGACATCACTGTTATGGACGTAGCTACAACACTGTCAGGAGGCAGACATCACTGTTATGGACGTAGCTACAACACTGTCAGGAGGCAGACACCACTGACTGTTATGGACGTAGCTACAACACTGTCAGGAGGCAGACATCACTGTCATGGACGTAGCTACAACACGGTTACAGGCAGGCAGTACACTCTTCCTATTACAGTAACTTTGCTGAGTATAATGTCTTTGACATTGTCCCTCTGACCTTTACTCAGCATCCTATTTCAGTGCATCTTTCTATCTGAAAAAGAGAAGGTGTGGACTGAAAAGGGATGGCTCCATCCTCGTTGTATTGTTTATTTCAGAAATGATATGATAACCATATAGCAGGTAATTACTTTGAATGTCCTTGTTAAAATGTTAATGAACTAATACACTTTAGTTTCTTTGAGATTGATTGTTTTGGACCATTTAGTTGGTGTTGAATTCTTTGAGATAGGTACCAGAGAGTATTCATTATTAACATGCCAATACCACCTTAAACTCATCGAAAATAAAGCGGAATTTCATTGCATTGACGAGTGCTGTGGAAACAGTCTGTATATTTTAATATGTATTTTATGAGGCGACAGGGAAATGATTAAGCTAATTATGTGTTTTAATGGAGTGAAATATATACAGAACAGTTTTTGTTATTGAATGTCATGTTAATTTACAGTAATCAGTTGAGTAAATTAACAAAAACTGATAAGCTAAGACAAAACAAAACACAAGCTAAGACAAAACAAAACACACGTCTTTCATTAGCTTTATAAATAATATTTACCTATGGGAAAACGCAGTAAAATAGTCAGTAAAATAAAGCAAGACGTGTCTCTATTTTTTGCGATAACTCCAGACCTTCTTCAATGGCCAAGATTAGCTTTACAGACATCCAAACAAACAATGAGTATAACAGTTTTAAGGGATGGAATAAAAGAGAGTGTCTGTTTGTCCTGATGTATCAAAGCTCAAAGACAGAATGCAATGTGAAGCCGTGATGGTGGAGAGAGAAAGTGACAGATCCAATCTGACAGGTTGACAAACGTGTCCATGAAAACAGAAGTACAGTGGAAAACAAGAGAGATAGGAGGAGAAAAAAAAGGTCTGAGTCACTGTGTGTCTCTGTGTTAGAGCATACTTTTAAGCACTGTGTGTGTGTGTGTGTGTGTGTGTGTGTGTGTGTGTGTGTGTGTGTGTGTGTGTGTGTGTGTGTGTGTGTGTGTGTGTGTGTGTGTGTGTGTGTGTGTGTGTGTGTGTGTGTGTGTTTGTACATGTGTGTGTTTGTACATGTGTGTTTGTACATGTGTGTGTTCGTGCATGTGTGTGTGTGTGTATGTTTGCTGCCAGCATACAGATTTTTCTGTGTGTATACATGAGTGATTGGTTCAAATAACCTGTGTCTATGCATGTGCATGTGTTTGTCTGCCTGCATCTCTGCGTTTACGTGAACCCGTGAGCCTGCCTGTGTGGAGGGGTGAGTGGACCCATGTGGACGCTGAGCCCCATGTTTCCCCGTACTCAGGACCCCCTGCCCTGGCGCGTGACTGGGGTTACACCACACCACGCCGCAGCCTCCGTTGACATTTCCCTGGCTCACTCGCCTGACATTTTCACTGTGTCAGATCAATCTTGATTTAGCCACGTGTCACATTCACTTAGGTACACATCTCCAAAGAGGGATTTGCTTGTGAACATGTAATCCCTCTTGGCTACGTGGGTCAATGTTTTGCAACAACAAAAAAGACGGATGCAAAGTCACCACTCTGTATGGATGTCCTTATGTGGTGTTTTCTAATGCAGTGGCAAGTTAAGCTAAACAGTGTGTCCATTTACCAAATTCCCATGTGCCACATGTAGCTACACAGTCATTTTATATTTCATAATATGTTAACGACCTTTTATGCTACACAGTTGGACCTATTCATTTGATAATACGGTACAGCCTACTCTAAAAGCATTCACTGATAGGCTCAAAGACCGTCTAAGGCATGACACCAGGATGTACAGTATCATCCTTCAGAATACCCTTCAGAGTGACTCTGTAACAGCTGGAAGTCCTTTGATTTATGAATTGTGACCCCTTACCTTTGACATCCCACAGGGTGAAGTGGCGGTTGTTGGTGGCCTCCGGAGCCAGGGTGAAGGAGAAGCGTTGGCCCGACTGCGGCTCGTCCCTATCCACCACGCTGATGGTGTGAATGAGCTGCCAGAGAGGAAGGAAATCAAGATGCATGGAACACAAGCTACCATCCCACTCCCAACCATATTTTCACCTCAAGACAAGACAGCCTTGTAATGACAATTAATACTTTATTCTATTTCAGTGCGGCCAGCATCGAACCGCCGGTTGATAAATTACGTTTTCACATTAAAATCAGTGTGCCACAGACCGATGAGAGAAGTAACACATCGAGGGAAACGTGGTGAACTTCTAAGAGTGGTTTACCAAATCAGCTGCAGTTATTGAATTAAGTGACTGTATAAAATAACAGGAGGAGTTGGGATAAAAGGAACACTTCAGGCAATCCTCCTAAAATACAAAGTTCACTTTTCCCATTAAACGCTTGTCAAAAGATGCGTACAGTTCTGGGTTTATTTCACTTGGCTAAGTCTGTGAAATCCAAATGACAAATTAGAAGGCCAGGGACATTTCCTCAATGCAGAATCTCTTGAGCAGTTGTGTGGCTCATGTCCAAACTGGAAGAGACTCTGTCCTTCTGTCACTCCTCCCAAAACGACAGAGTACAGACAGAGAGAGACAAGGGGCAGAGAGAGAGAGAGAGAGAGAGAGCATCCACATAGAGATAGAGAGCAAGGGCATCCAGTCACACAGAGAAAGAGAGAGCAGGGACTTACGGACTTATACATACACACACACACCTGATCTCGCGCTCTTCTCTCACTCTCTCTTTCTCTCTTTTCTCTTCTCACTCTATTGTCAAGAACTGTCTTATAATTTAATGTGTTTATTGTTTGTCTATCTTTTTTATGTATTTGTCTCCAAGTTTATATATGCTTACAACAAACAAGGGGAAGATATCAAAATAGGGGCATTGGGGAATAACAACATATTGTACTGAATACATTTGTACTGTAGTGAAGCCGTCTCGAGTAATGCAAGGTCTCTTTCATGATCATGTGAAACATCAATTGCTATGGAAATGCTGACATGTGTTTTTCAATTATGTTAAAGGTAATTATGATGGAACTATGATGGTGATACGATATGGATTACAATTATGAATATTAAGGCTATACGCACTACATGTTACACACATAGACACTCAAACATTCAAATTGGCAGAGTTATTATTTATTTGGACATCTCACATTATAGTCTTACTCTTATACAGACATCATACACACTCTCATTATATCATATCCAATATCATACACATCAACCTACTCAGATTTGTGACACACATAATTTGTCTTAATTTTCTAACATCTGTGGCATTGGATCACAGGCAAACAGGCAAGGGAATAAAAAATATATTGCTAGAACCTATTTCTTGAATTCTAAATATCAGACATTTGAAAGCTCTAGTTTTGACCTTCATAATACCTCTGATGGCAGTAACTTTACAAGCACTAATTATGGTCAATTTAGACTGAGAATAGTATCTAGTTATGGTAAGGGGTGAAATAAGTATAGCAAGTTATAATTGTAACAGTTTGGCAGATTATCAAAAAAGATGATCAGTCTTTACATGGCTAAAAGAAAAGGAATATAACATATACTGTTTACAGGAAACTCTACATCCTTAGATGAAGTTGCGTGGAAAAAGGAATGGGGTGGTGAAATAATTTTCTGTCATGGACAAAGGAACTCAAAGGGTGTGATGATATTAATTAACAAACATTTTGATCTGAATGTGCAAATAATAAGGAATGATTCGCAAGGAAGGTGGATCCTTTGGAATATGAAAGTGGACGAAAAAGAGATTTGGCTCATTAATCTTTATGGTCCAAATCAGGATGATCCACACTTCTTCGAAAACATTTATACCAATTTATTGAACTTACAGGCAACAAATGATCTAATCATTATGGTAGGAGACTATAACACAGTGTTAAGTACCTCAATGGACCGTAAAGGTAATCACTCTACAAACTATCATCACCGTGCCCTTAAGGAAATCACAAATATTATGGACACATTAGAAATAGTGGATATTTGGAGACTAAAAAAACAGACCTAGTGAGACACACATGGAGGAAACTTAATCAAGCTAGTCATCTTGACTACTTTCTTGTCTCATTCTCTCTTGCATCAAAGATTTAACAAGTTTTAATAGGAGACAGAATGCGATCGGATCATCATCTAATTGGCCTTCACATAACTCTCATAGATTTTCCATGTGGATGGGGATATTGGAAATTTAATCAAAGTTTACTGGGGGACAACTTATTTTTAACTAAGACAAAATAATTTATAACTGAATTTTTACAGTATAATATAGGTTCAGCAAATCCACTTATTGTTTGGGATACCTTTAAATGTACCTTCAGGGGTCATTCAATTCAATATTCATCAATAATAAAAAAGCCGTTTCTGGCTAAAGAAACAAGACTAACAAGGGAAATCCATGAACTAATAGTACAGGTAGATAGCAATAAAAACGATACTACAGATATACAAAATAAGTTAGAGGAAAAACAAAAAGAACTTGAGGAACTTATTCAAGAATGATCTAATGTAATCTATTACAAAAATAAAGCAAACTGGATGGAAGATGGAGAAAAATGCACAAAATTTTTCCTGAATCTCCAATACAGGAACGCTAACAAAAACTATTTGCAGAAACTCGTTACTGAAGACGGAGTCATCTATGATTCTCCAAATGATATTTTAAAAGAGGAGGCTAATTATTTTAGGCAGATGTTCTCTTTTCCATCTCATCCTCTCCCACTGAATGAAGATTACGGTAAGGAATTCTTTCCAAATAATATAAAAAATGGAATATTAACAAATGTACAGAAAGATCAGTGCGAAGGCCTATATTACAGAGGAATAACTTTTTGAGGCTATTAAATCCTTTCAGTCTGGAAAAAACCCCAGGGCTTGATGGCATACCGGCAGAGGTATATCAAGCATTCTTTGATATACTAAAAGCTCCATTGTTAGATTGTTTTAACTACTCCTATAGAAATGGTAGTCTGTCAGGTACTCAGCAGGAAGGTCTGATTTCTCTATTATTAACACAAGACCCAGATGGCAAATATAAAGACCCAGTCTATCTAAAAAAGTGGAGGCCCCTTACACTTCAATGTTGTGATGCAAAAATACTAGCAAAATGCATAGCACTCAGAATTAAAAGGGATTTGCCAGGTATTGTTCATCCTAATCAGACAGGTTTTTTACATGGACGATACATTGGAGATAATATAGGACAACTACTAGAAATAATAGAACATCATGAAACATATAAGAAGCCAGGAATGGTATTTATAGCGGATTCTGAAAAGGCATTTGATAAAGTAAGAAGGGATTTTATTTATAAATGCCTGAATTTTTTCAATTTTGGTAATTCTCTTATAAAATGGGTAAAAAATAATGTATAGCAAGCCCAGGTGTAAAATAGTAAATAACGGCTACTTCTCAGAGAGTTTTGAATTGTCAAGAGGAGAAAAACAAGGGTGTCCGCTGTCACCATATCTATTTGTTATGGCCATCGAAATGCTAGCTATTAAAATCAGATCTAATAACAACATTAGAGGATTACAAATCCAATGCTTAAAAACAAAGGTGTCCATGTACGACAATGACTCAAGTTTTATGTTAAGTCCACAAGCTAGATTTCACATTTACATTTTAGTCATTTAGAAGACACTCTTATCCAGAGCAACTTACAGTAGAGTGCATACATTTTTACATACTGGCCCCCCGTGGGAATCGAACCCACAACCCTGGCATTGCAAGCACCATGCTCTACCAACTGAGCTACAGTAGATCCCTGGAATGTCTTATTAAAGATCTAGATAACTTTTCTGTACTCTCTGGACTAAAACCTAATTATGATAAGTGTACAATATTACGTATTGGATCCTTAAAAAATACAACTTTTACATTACCCTGCAGCTTACCAATAAAATGGGCTGATGGTGAAGTAGACATACTCGGTATTCATATCACAAAATATATAAATCTGCTCGCCACAATGAATTTTAATAGAAAACTTGTAAAAATAGACAAGAACCTGCAACCATGAAAAAATTGCCCTGATTAACTCCTTAGTCATATCTCAGTTTACTCACTTACATATGGCGCTGCCTACTCCTGATGATTAGTTTTTCAAATCATATGAGCAAAAAATATTTTGCTTTATCTGGGTTGCTAAACAAGACAAAAAAGTTTTATTTTAACCCTAAATGGTTCTCAAGTAGATTAATAAGAAAAGCTCATCCATTGTTACAAAATTGCCTTTTTGCCTTTGTGCAGATTGCCATGTCTCATTTTCAATTAATTGAAAATTATTATTTTTTCAAAGTATCTGTCTTTTTCAAACAAGCATTGTAGAGCTGGCTACAATTTCAATTTCATCCCCCTGAAAAGATAGAACAAATATTACAACAAGTATTATGGCTGAACTCAAATGTGCTGGTTGATAAAATACCTGTATTTATGGGAAAGATGTTTGAAAAGGGTATTTTGTTCTTAAATGATATTGTAAATTGTAATGGTTATGTCCTCCATGGAGTTATCAGAATTGTACGGGAAGGTCTGCTCAATCCAAGAGTACAACCAATCGATTACAGCATTGCCCCAAAAAATGGAGGAGGCGGCTGGCAGCGGGAGGAGGTAGGGCACTGGTCTGTCTGCCCAATATAAAGGATCACAACTGGTGGAGGAAAAAAATTGCATAAATAGGAAAGTATACCAGTTTCATTTGAGGACCAGGATGTTGACAACTGTGCCATACAGATTGCAAAATAGTTGGCAAGAGATTTTTGATGTACCGATTCCATGGTACAGGGTATATGAGTTGATATATAAAACAACGCAAGATTCAAGATTTCGTGCTTTTCAGCTAAAATTATTATATAGAATTCTTGCCACCAACAAAATGTTGAATATTTGGGGCATAAAATCATCAAAGCTCTGCAGATTTTGTTGTGAGGATACAGAATCAATAGACCATTTATTTTGGTATTACCCTCAGGTAGCCTGTTTCTGGTCTCAGGTTCAGGAATGGCTGAAAATGCATAGCATTGATCTAAAATTGACCCTACAAATAGTACTGTTAGGAGATCTGGAGAGACCGCTCAGTCAATTACTAATATACTAATACTCTTAGTAAAAGTATTTATCTTCAACATGCAATCTGTAGATTCCATTCGATTAGATAGATTGAAATTATACGTTAAACATCACAGCATAGTTGAAAGATATGTGTTGCGTAGAAACACGAAGTGGGTGGCCAGCAGAGATAGATGGGATGGGCTGAGGGAAGCTGAGGGTTAGTATGTGGAATTGGAGACAAGTGGGAGTGGAGTTGCTGTGTGAGAGAGAGAATGATGGTCAAAAGATAAAGGGGAAAAAAAGTCAAAATAAAACATAATAAAAGTACATTTGAATGACACTAAGTGGCAGTGTTTTTACAACTAATGCCGGTTTGCCTGAGGCTGATGCTGTGCAGGTGTTTGTACACATGCATATACACACACTCTCATTCAAATAAACACATACAAGAACACACACATACATGTAATAATGCCAGACATGCAAACAAACATATACAGTTGGCATTGCTGTTATGATTTCAGTTGTCCTTGATGTCCTTTGTTTTAAATGTATTATTATTACTTAATTTTTTTGCATTGTTGTTTGCTGTTTTCTTCTGTCTGTTCCTTTTTTCTCTTTAGTTCATTCTCTTGGTTGTTGGTGCATTGGGGGGGGTTCTTGGAGGTGGGGAATGGAATTAATTGTATTTTTTTTATTATTCGGGGGGAGGAACAGTGGGAGGGGTCTCGAATGGTTGAGGGACAGCTATTGGGGAACTGTGGGGGGATCTTGGAGGGTTTGGGTTTCACAAGATTGTGATCATGAAAAAGGAAACTATGACATATATTTTATATCACTATCAAGGACACGCACCCTCACACGTAAGGATGGCTCTGTTGCGGAAAGACTGTTACATGTTTGATAGTGTCTTGATGCTGTATTGTTTGTCCTTCATGTTCTAATACTTTAATGTTACCCCTTCCTTGTGTTTCTTTTAATTAAAATTTTTTTTTTTAAAAAGAGAGAGCATGGGTATCCACACAGAGAGACAGAGAGAGAGCAGGGGTACCAACACACAGAGAGAGAGAGAGAGAGCAGGGGTATCCACACACACAGAGAGAGAGAGAGAGCAGAGGTATCCACACACAAAGAGAGAGAGAGAGAGAGAGAGAGAGAGAGAGCAGGGGTATCCACAGAGAGAGAGAGAGAGAGAGAGAGCAGGGGTATCCACACAGAGAGAGAGAGAGAGTGCAGGGGTATCCACACACACAGAGAGAGAGAGAGCAGGGGTATCCACACACTCAGAGAGAGAGAGAGAGAGAGCAGGGGTATCCACACAGAGAGAGAGAGAGCAGGGGTATCCACACACGGGGAGAGAGAGAGAGAGAGAGCAAGGGTATCCACACAAAGAGAGAGCGAGAGCAGGGGAATCCACACACAAAAAGAGAGCGAGAGAGAGAGAGCAGGGGTATCCACACAGAGAGACAGAGAGAGAGCAGGGGTACCAACACACAGAGAGAGAGAGAGAGAGCAGGGGTATCCACACACACAGAGAGAGAGAGAGAGCAGAGGTATCCACACACAAAGAGAGAGAGAGAGAGAGAGAGAGAGAGAGAGAGAGAGCAGGGGTATCCACAGAGAGAGAGAGAGAGAGAGAGAGAGAGCAGGGGTATCCACACAGAGAGAGAGAGAGAGTGCAGGGGTATCCACACACACAGAGAGAGAGAGAGCAGGGGTATCCACACACTCAGAGAGAGAGAGAGAGAGAGCAGGGGTATCCACACAGAGAGAGAGAGAGCAGGGGTATCCACACACGGGGAGAGAGAGAGAGAGAGAGCAAGGGTATCCACACAAAGAGAGAGCGAGAGCAGGGGAATCCACACACAAAAAGAGAGCGAGAGAGAGAGAGCAGGGGTATCCACACACAGAAAGAGAGAGAGAGAGCAGGGGTATCCACACAGAGAGAGAGAGCAGGGGCATCCACACACAGAGATAGACAGTGCAGGGGTGTCCACACACAGAGAGAGAGAGAGCAGGGGCATCCACACACAGAGAGAGAGAGAGCAGGGGCATTCACACACAGAGAGAGAGAGAGAGAGAGAGAGAGAGCAGGGGCATCCACACACACACACAAAGAGAGAGAGAGCAGGGGCATCCAGTCACACACACAGAGAGAGCAAGAGAAAGCAAGAGAGAGCGAGAAGGGACATCCACTTACACACACAGAGAGAGAGAGGGCGAGAGAGAGAGACAGACAGACAGACAGACAGACAGACAGACAGACAGACAGAGCAGGGGCATCCACTCACACACAGAGAGAGAGAGGGAGAGAGCAGGGGCATCCACACACACACACACACAGAGAACAGGGGCATCCACTCACACAAGCATCTCGACTCTCTCTTACACACGTACTGTACACACGGACACATTTTTCTTAGTTACGGTTTGAGCTCCGTACGGACTTCACATAACAAATAACCCCAGTTCTAACCGTGACACTTTTCAAGGCTGAAGACTTGGAGAGTCGTAAAGTGTGGCTTTAAGTCCTGGAGAACATGATTCCCTTGTCTGGGCTTGGTAACATTCTCCAGAAGATAGATATTGTGGGGGGAAAAATCAAGGATTTATGAGCTGTTTTACTGTAGTACAGTGAGGGGAAAAAGTATTTGATCCCCTGCTGATTTTGTACGTTTGCCCACTGACAAAGAAAGGATCAGTCTATAATTTTAATGGTAGGTTTATTTGAACAGTGAGAGACAGAATAACAACAAACATATCCAGAAAAACGCATGTCAAAAATGTTATAAATTGATTTGCATTTTAATGAGGGAAATAAGTATTTGACCCCCTCTCAATAAGAAAGATTTCTGGCTCCCAGGTGTCTTTTATACAGGTAATGAGCTGAGATTAGGAGCACACTCTTAAAGGGAGTTCTCCTAATCTCAGTTTGTTACCTGAATAAAAGACACCTGTCCACAGAAGCAATCAATCAGATTCCAAACTCTCCACCATGGCTAAGACCAAAGAGCTCTCCAAGGATGTCAGGGACAAGATTGTAGACCTACACAAGGCTGGAATGGAAGAACTGTCAATCTCCCTCGGCCTGGGGCTCCATGCAAGATCTCACCTCGTGGAGTTGCAATGATCATGAGAACGGTGAGGAATCAGCCCAGAACTACACGGGAGGATCTTGTCAATGATCTCAAGGCAGCTGGGACCAATGTCACCAAGAAAACAATTGGTAACACACTACGCCGTGAAGGACTGAAATCCTGCAGCGCCCGCAAAGTCCCCCTGCTCAAGAAAGCACATATACATGCTCGTCTGAAGTTTGCCAATGAACATCTGAATGATTCAGAGGACAACTGGGTGAAAGTGTTGTGGTCAGATGAGACCAAAATGGAGCTCTTTGGCATCAACTCAACTCGCCGTGTTTGGACGAGGAGGAATGCTGCCTATGACTCCAAGAGCACCATCCCCACCGTCAAACATGGAGGTGGAAACATGCTTTGGGGGTGTTTTTCTGCTAAGGGGACAGGACAACTTCATCGCATCAAAGGGACGATGGACGGGGCCATGTACCGTCAAATCTTGGGTGAGAACCTCCTTCCCTCAGCCAGGGCATTGAAAATGGGTCGTGGATGGGTATTCCAGCATGACAATGACCCAAAACCCACGGCCAAGGCAACAAAGGAGTGGCTCAAGAAGAAGCACATTAAGGTCCTAGAGTGGCCTAGCCAGTCTCCAGACCTTAATCCCATAGAAAATCTGTGGCGGGAGCTGAAGGTTCGAGTTGCCAAACGTCAGCCTCAAAAACTTAATGACTTGAAGAAGATCTGCAAAGAGGTGTGGGACAAAATCCCTCCTGAGATGTGTGCAAACCTGGTGGCCAACTACAAGAAACATCTGACCTCTGTGATTGCCAACAAGGGTTTTGCCACCAAGTACTAAGCCATGTTTTGCAGAGGGGTCAAATACTTATTTCCCTCATTAAAATGCAAATCATTTTATAACATTTTGGCATGCGTTTTTCTGGATTTTTTTGTTGTTATTCTGTCTCTCACTGTTCAAATAAACCTACCATTAAAATTATAGACTGATAATTTCTTTGTCAGTGGGCAAATGTACAAAATCAGCAGGGGATCAAATACTTTTTTCCCTCACTGTATACGTTGTCTCCTCTCTTTAAGATGGTTGCGTGTTTTAAAAATTTGAGACGTCAGTTGGGCAGTCTGTCTTACTCAGTGGTGTAAAGTACTTAAGTAAAAATACTTTAAAGTACTAATTAAGTCAGGTATTTTTTTGTATCTGTACTTTACTTTACTATTTATACTGTTGACAACTTTTACTTCACTACATTCCTAAAAAACAATAATGTACTTTTTACTCCATACATTTTCCCTGACACCCAAAAGTACTCATTTTGAAGGCTCATCTGGCAGAATCACTAAACACAAATGCTTCATTTGTAAATTATGTCTAAGTAATGCCTCTGGCTACCTGGAAATAAATAAAAACTAGAAAATGGTGCCATCTGGTTTGCTTAATAACATAAGAAATGATTTATACTTTTACATTTACTTTTAATACTTAAGTATTTTTTAGCAATTACATTTACTTTTGATAATTAAGTATATTTAAAACCAAATACTTTGACTTTTACTCTAGTAGTATTTTACTGGGTGACTTTTACTTTAACTTGAGTTATTTTCTATTAAGGTATCTTTACTTTTACTCAAGTATGACAATTGGATACTTTTCCACCACTGCTCTCATGCTCGCTCTAAGATTAAACATATCGACATAAAAAGCCATACTGTTAGGTACAATTTCATGTCTTTGAAGTGATAGACATATGGAACAGACCCTAAGCTCTGCAGTGACCTAGCCATTCATTATTTTGTTCGAGTTTTGTGGGCAGAAGGGAACTTGTTACACTAGTGAGTAGGTCTATAGAGTATTTATGGACAAGCATTGTTCAGAACATTTACAATCTGTCATAATCCTGTATGTAGGTGGCAGGGAAGTCAGGCGCAGGAGAAACAAAATTGGTTAAACTGGAGTATTTAATAACAAAAAACAAACTCCAAAACCAATGTACAAAATAACATGGGGAAAAATAACCCGTCGCACACCGATACAAAATACACACGTACATAACATCACAAACAATCCCCAACAAGGACATGAGGGGAAACAGAGGGTTAAATATACAACATGTAATTAATTGGATTGGAAGCAGGTGTGTAGGAAGACAAGACAAAACCAATGGAAAATGAAAAACTGATCAATGATGGCTAGAAGACCGGTGACGTCGACCGCCGAGCACCACCCGAACAAGGAGGGGCATCGACTTCGGCAGAAGTCGTGACACAATCACTCCTCAACCACCAGGCTTTCATTTGGGAAGATGTTATGCAAAAGCATATAGCAACTTTGATATTATATATTTATATATATTTTTTTACCCAATACAGTGTGAATACAGATTTTTTTGTATTACTTTCCTTTGTTTGGAGCTGTGGAAAATTGTGTAGGAACTATGGACAAACTCTCACTGTCATCTTTCCTTCAAAGGCGACAAATATGCTAAGTTCTGTTTAAGATGCAGACGTTTTCCATCATGTCCTCTCCACTCACATAAACAACAAGCCAGAAAGCATACTGACGCTTACCACCTACAGCACAAATACCAGCCCTATCCCTGCACAACACCACATGTAAATACCAGCCCTATCCCTGCACAACAGCACATATAAATACCAGCCCTATCCCTGCACAACACTACATGTAAATACCAGCCCTATCCCTGCACAACAGCACATATAAATACCAGCCCTATCCCTGCACAACAGCACATATAAATACCAACCCTATCCCTGCACAACACTACACATAAATACCAACCCTATCCCTGCACAACAGCACACATAAATACCAACCCTATCCCTGCACAACAGCACACATAAATACCAACCCTATCCCTGCACAACAGCACATATAAATACCAACCCTATCCCTGCACAACACCACATGTAAATACCAGCCCTATCCCTGCACAACAGCACATATAAATACCAACCCTATCCCTGCTCAACACCACATGTAAATACCAGCCCTATCCCTGCACAACAGCACATGTAAATACCAACCCTATCCCTGCACAACAGCACATATAAATACCAACCCTATCCCTGCACAACACTACATGTAAATACCAGCCCTATCCCTGCACAACAGCACATATAAATACCAACCCTATCCCTGCACAACACCACATGTAAATTCCAGCCCTATCCCTGCACAACAGCACATATAAATACCAACCCTATCCCTGCACAACAGCACATATAAATACCAACCCTATCCCTGCACAACACTACACATAAATACCAACCCTATCCCTGCACAACAGCACACATAAATACCAACCCTATCCCTGCACAACAGCACACATAAATACCAACCCTATCCCTGCACAACAGCACACATAAATACCAACCCTATCCCTGCACAACAGCACACATAAATACCAACCCTATCCCTGCACAACAGCACACATAAATACCAACCCTATCCCTGCACAACAGCACACATAAATACCAACCCTATCCCATTACATTTTGTTCAAACGATAGATTTAGAAAAAATTATCAGCGAGTTTACGAAAAGCAACGGTGGCCAAATTGTTTCTCGGCTTGACTCTTTGAACTCGGCCCGCTTTTGTTTAATCTGTCATAAAGGAATCAAATGACAAAGTGTAAACAAGAGCCTCTAGTTGGATGAGAGATGACTGCCTTAGCATTGCTAGTCATAATAACAGGCATCTAGGGCAAAAAACAATCACCAGAATGTGGATTCCTGTGACAATGCTCCCACAGTAGGGAGCTCTCTAAGGCGAGATAGAGTGAGAAAGAGAGAGAGAGAGAGAGAGAGAGAGAGAGGGAGGCAGAAAAAGAGAGAGAAGAGAGCGAGAGTGTGTGGGAGTTTATTGAGCAGAGCGAGAAGCTCCCTCAAGCACAATCACCTAATTAGATTTCTATCTAACAGTCCCCTGTCTGACCCCTTAAATCTCAGACAGCCTTGGAAAGAAAGAAGGGTAGATTTACTAGGCCATCTTCTCCTGGGCTAACCTGGGTAAAGGTCCGGACAGGGTGTCTGCTTTCCCAAAACTTCAAGTGGGTAACATTAATCAAGGTAAGATAAATGAATCTTTAAATCGCCACAAAGGGGGTTCGTAATCATTAGGGGGAGGTTAGAATTAGGATTGAATGGCGGGAACCCAGGTTACCGAGATTTACCAGGGTTTACGGCACAAAACCACTCAATTTTCCCGGGATAAGTAACAGCGAGAAAGCGGTAAATTATCATAAATGATTTAATGAAACAGCATAGCGTGAAATGAAACTGTTAAATTACTGTATATTTGATGTCTAAATCTGTCTTCTCTATGGCCTCTGCATGATGAATCATCAACGCTCAGGGTGGGGACAGACAGCCCATCTCAGTATGGAGTGCAGTTCACAATGCATGTAGACTTATCATCTCATCATGGGAACTTGTTTTCTTCTGACAGGTAGGCCTGTCAGCATAGCCTAGCTACAGCAATATAAAGACCGAATGTGCGTCTAATTTACCTTATCTGGCTTTCGAGGGTCACCTTATTTTTTCATTGTAAAGATTATTATTTGTTTTTATTCCAGCTGCAGAGTTTTAAAAAAGCCTATCAGTCGAATATTGATGCTTTAAATCATTGAAAGCGTGACCACTCTCTCTCTCTCTCGCAGTCTTGCTCTCTCTCAATCAACTCCATTCAAATTGCATCCAAAATAGATAATCCTGTTCTAGATTGATATATAGTCCTATATATAGATGTTCTAGCCTACCTCTTTCAAGAAATACCTTCATTGCAGTATTAGCTTTATATTTAGATAAGTAATGATGGCTTATGCATAATAAGCTTCTAATTTATAGTCTCTGTCTCTTGTGCAATACGCACACACCTGTGCTGCGCTGGCCTCTCCTTAAAAAACGCTCTTTAGCTCTTGGAGTCCCATGCAGAAAAAGCTAAACTAGAATACTGCCCTACCAAGCAAAAAGGCAGTAACTGCTCATAGTGTGGAACTGAGAAAAAATGGCTTTTATTTACCTTGGTTTCACAGTAACATTATGCAGTTACTTTTAACATGACCCCAATTTTCTCCAAAACACAATAGAGGTAGGATACTAGTCACATGATTAAGCATATATTTATTGTAGCAAAAATGACATTAACACATTTTCGATCAAATGGGCAGTTACTGCCCATTTGCTTGGTATATATTTTTGTTCACACCTTTTTCTCCCCAATATCATGGTATCCAATTGTTACAGTCTTGTCCCATCTCTGCAACTCCCGTACGGACTCGGGAGAGGTGAAGGTCGAGAGCCGTGCATCCTCCAAAACACGACCCAGCCGCACCGCTTCTTGACACAATGCCCACTTAACTCTGAAGCCAGTCGCACCAATGTGTCGGAGGAAACACTGTACACCTGGCGACCGTGTAGCGACCCAGTCCCTGCTGCTGAAAAACATCCCCACAGCATGATGCTGCCACCACCGTGCTTCAACGTAGGGATGGTAACAGGTTTCCTCCAGATGTGACATTTGGCATTCAGGCCAAAGAGATCAATCTTGGTTTCATCAGACCAGAGAATCTTGTTTCTCATGGTGTGAGAGTCCTTTAGGTGCCTTTTGGCAGACTCCAAGCAGGCATTCAATGTGCCTTTTACTGAGGAATGGCTTCCGTCTGGACACTCTACCATAAAGGCCTGATTAGTGGAGTGCTGCAGAGATGGTTGTCCTTCTGGAAGGTTCCCCCATCTCCACAGAGGAACTCTGGAGCTCTGTCAGTGTGACCATCGGGTTCTTAGTCACCTCCCTGACCAAGAGCCTTCTCCCCCAATTGCTCAGTTTGGATGTGCGGCCAGCTCTAGAAAGAGTATTAGTGGTTCCAAATTTCTTCCATTTAAGAATGATGGAGGCCACTGGGATCTTGGGGACCTTCAATGCTACAGAACTGTTTTTGTACCCTTTCCCAGATCTGTGCCTTGACACAATCCTGTCTCTGAGCTCTACGGACAATTCCTTCGACCTCGTGGCTTGGTTTTTGCTCTGACATGCACTGTCTACTATGGGACCTTATATAGACAGGTGTGTGCCTTTCCAAATCATGTCCAATCAATTTAATTTACCACAGGTGGACTCCAATCAAGTTGTAGAAACCTCAAGGATGATCAATGGAAACAGGATGCACCTGAGCTCAATTTCAAGTCTCATAGCAAAGGGTCTGAATACTTGTGTAAATAAGGTATTTCTGTGTTTTATTTGTAATACATTTGCAAAAAAAATTAAAAACCTGTTTTTATTTTGGCATTATGGCGTATTGTGTGTAGATTGATGAGGATTTTTTTATTTATTTAATACATTTTAGAATAAGGCTGTAAAGTAACAAAATGTGGAAAAAGTCAAGGGGTCTGAATACTTTCCGAATGAACTGTATGTGTCAGCCTACTATTTATATAAATAGGCCCTATTCTATTTCAAAGTGTTGTTGTCCACATGTACTGCAAGAGAACGTTCTCTCAATGCTTTATCATGGTAATTCCAGTCCATATAATACAGTATAATACAGTACAGTACAGTAATACAGTTCACACTCAAAAATATTAGCCTACTGGAGCTAGTTTCATTTATTTACCCAAGTGAGCATATAGCTAGCTACATCTATGGGCTTTTATGTTTTTCTGTCATGTGTAATGTGCATCCTATATTATATACTGTACAGTATGTACTTGATAACAGCACAATAATTTCGCCTTTTTTGGGCTTGGGCTCATTAAATGTCTTTAATGTAAGACTCATAAAATATATTTAATGAATGGCTCATCAGGGTCAGGTAGGAGCAGGCTTGAATTTTTGATCAAAGCTCTAATCAAATCCAAACATAATATGCTTATACGGCTTTAAAAAAAATATATACATATATATTTTAAATGTAACCTTTATTTAATTAGGCAAGTCAGTTAAGAACAAATTCTTATTTACAATGATGACCTACCCCGGCAAAACCCAGACAACGCTGGGCCAATTGTGCGCCGGCCTATGGGACTCCCAATCATGGCCGGTTGTGATACAGCCTGGAATCGAACCAGGGACTATAGTGACGCCTCTAGCACTGAGATGCTGTGTCTTAGACCGCTGACCCACTCAGGAGCTTATGAATGACACTTCCGGTTTTGGCGGGAAATACCAGTTTACCCGGGAGAAAAGGGATTTATTCTTGGGATTGAACATTTTTAAAATATTGGGAAAATATTCAACCCTAGTTGGAATGAAACAAAACAGTCAAATAAATAAACATTAGTCTTTGTGCGAGACAAAGATAAATTGCTTTAGTTTTTTCCGAGACACAAATTGTTGAAGGTTGTTGAATCTAGACAGTGTCTTTGTATGCTTGTCTGTCTGTCAGGTTGTATTTGCATGTTAATCAGCAATACATTTTTGCTAATGTTATTTCTGCGAGTAAAAAGATGATTCATTTAATCTCAGACACAGCTCACAAAAGACTTGCTTGCAAATCTGACTGTCTGGTAGTCAGATTGTCTGTTTGCATGCAAATGTGTGTGTGTGTGCATGCAAATGTGTGTGTGTGTGTGTATATTTGTCTCTGTATGTGTGTGACTGTGCACAGATCTGTGTGTGCATGTGATTGCGGATTTGGGCATGCACGCGTGAGCATGTGCCAGTGTGTGCGTGTTTCAGAGGGCCCTCGCATTAGTCATTTTACTTGTAGTGTGGAGGATCTGGCTCGACCCACTTGCTCGGCTATGAGAAGTACTGTGGAGGACTGAACCTTGGTGATCTGTCTCGCCAACCCACTGGCTCGGCTATGAGAAGTGCTGTGTTGAGTTGACAGGCTCCTCTACCCGGGGAAATACTCAGTATGTGCCTCTCCACCTGGTCTTTTCCTATACACACGGCACTACATGCCACTTTATGGCACTATATGGCTCTACACAGCACTACACTGCACTACATGGCACTACACAGCACTACACTGCACTACACGGCACTACACTGCACTACATGGCACTACACTGCACTATATGGCACTACACGGCACTACGCCGCACTATATGGCACTACACTGCACTATATGGCACTACACGGCACTATATGGCACTACACGGCACTATATGCCACTACACGGCACTATATGCCACTACACGGCACTATATGCCACTACACGGCACTATATGCCACTACACGGCACTATATGCCACTACAGGGCACTACATGGCACTACTGTATATATAACTATATGGCACTACTGTATATGGAACTACACGGCACTATATGGCACTGCTGTATATGGCACTATATGGCACTATATGCCACTAAACGGCACTACATGGCACTGCTGTATATGGCACTATCTGGCACTATATGGCACTACGAGACAGCAGGAGCGGTAGAGATACTCTGAATGATCGGCTATGAAAAGCCAACTGACATTTACTCCTGAGGTGCTGACCTGTTGCACCCTCGACAACCACTATGATTATTACTATTTGACCCTTCTGGTCATCTATGAACATTTGAACATCTTGGCCATGTTCTGTTATAATCTCCACCCGGCACAGCCAGAAGAGGACTGGCCACCCCTCATAGCCTGGTTTCTCTCTAGGTTTCTTCCTAGGTTCTGGCCTTTCTAGGGAGTTGTTCCTAGCCACCATGCTCCTACACCTGCATTGCTTGCTGTTTGGGGTTATAGGCTAGGTTTCTGTACAGCACTTTGAGATATCAGCTGATGTAAGGAAGGGCTTTATAAATACATTTGATTTGATTTGACTACTGTATATGGCACTACATGGCACTATATGGCTCTATGCGGCACTAAGCGGCACTACGCGGCACTACATGACACTATATGGCAATATGCGGCACTATATGGCACTACACTGCACTATATGGCACTATACGGCACTACTGTATATGGCACTACTTTATATGGCACTACACGGCACTACATGGCATTACTGTATATGGCACTATATAGTGCTACTGTATATGACACTATACGGCACTATATGGCACTATGCGGCACTATATGGCACTACATGGCACTATATGACACTATATGGCACTACGCGGCACTATATGGCACTACATGGCACTATATGGCACTATGCGGCACTATATGACACTATTTGGCACTACGCGGCACTACATGGCACTATGCGGCACTACATGGCACTACATGGCACTATATGGCACTATATGGCACTACACGGCAGTATATGGCACTATGTGGCACTACATGGCACTTTATGACACTATATGGCACTACGTGACACTACATGGCACTACGCGGCACTATATGGCACTACATGGCACTACATG
The DNA here is from genome assembly GCF_901001165.1 of Salmo trutta. Taxonomy (NCBI): domain Eukaryota; kingdom Metazoa; phylum Chordata; class Actinopteri; order Salmoniformes; family Salmonidae; genus Salmo; species Salmo trutta. Next base: position 12,079,285 of record NC_042972.1, on the reverse strand, counting down.
GCACTTTATGACACTATATGGCACTATGCGGCACTACACGGCACTATATGGCACTACACTGCACTATATGGCACTACATGGCAATATATGGCACTACACGGCACTATTTGGCACTACAGGGCATTACATGATATCTGTCTATTTGCATCTAGTCTGTCAAATGCCACAGGGTCGATGAGGAGGATCGACTGAGGCCTGAGACTTGGGGTAGCTTTGGGGGTAGCTTTGGAGGTATATTTGGGGGTAGTTTGGGGGTAGATCCAGAAATGTGAAGACAGATTTTGAGGGGGTGGAAATGTGGAGGAATCCCAGAACACGAGGATTTCAGGAGGCTGTGCTATGATTTGAATGATTCAACATGTCACTTCACAATAATTACCTGTAGCAAAAGATAGTACCAGAAATGGCAACAAAAGCTTTAGATGCCTTCTTCCGATCTCAAATGATTTTGAATAACCAAATGAATCAGCACATCTCGCCTATGAGAGAAATGGAGAGGTTTGAAATCCTGGGTGATCCCGGACGAGCATCCAAATATGTAAATTCTGAAGAAACCTTATGTGGACTGCAGGGGGAGTAGCTGATGCATGAACAGCTCCTGGAGATCCTAATGAACTAAACACAACTATTGTAAGAGACAACGATGTGATGTAGCCTAATGTACGTACCACTCATATATTCCTTCCAGCGTTGGGAATTAGTGAACTGCATGTAGTTCAACTAGTGATTTAACTGCATTTTGCAGTAGCTTGGTGGTAGTTGAACAACCGATTAAACATATTTTGGCCAAGGGATCAGAGGAACATGTTTAGAGGGAGTAATACAACACAGTGTAATATTATTCATTTACAATGTAGGTTCTTAACCCTGGGCATCATGGGCCTGGGAGGCTCACAGGGATATTGGTATCCACAGTACTCCAGCAATTATACAAGAAATCGAGGCAGCAAGAGCGGAGCGGCGATACTACGAGGCACTATATCAACCACAAGGCAAGTGCGAGAGGCAGCCCCAAATTCTTTTGGGGGGGGGCACACGGGGAGATTGGCAGAGTCAGGTTAGAGACCTGAGCCAACTCCCCGTGCTTACCGTGGGGAGCGAGGGAAGAAGCAAGCACCGTGTTATGCGGTGATGCGCACTGTGTTGCCAGTGCGCATTCACAGTCCGGTGCGATCTATGCCCGCGCCCCGCATTTGCCGAGCTAGGTTGAGCATTCAGCCAGGAAGGGTGGTGCAAGCTCAGCGCTCCTGGTCTCCAGTTCGCCTTCTCGGTCCAGGATATCCTGCGCCGGCGCTGCGCACTGTGTCGCCAGTGCGTGTTCACAGCCCAGTTCGTCCTGTGCCAGCTCCTCGCGTTTGCCGGGTGAAAATAAGCGTCCAGCCAGGACGGGTTGTGCCAGCTATACGCTCGAGACCTCCAGTTTGTCTCCACGGCCCAGTATATCGTGTGCCTGCCCCATGTACCCGGCCTCCAGTGAGTCCATCCAGCCTGGTACGTCCTGTGCCTGCTCCTCGCACTTGCCCTGAAGTGCGTGTTACCAGTCTGGCGCCACCTATGCCAGCCCCACGCATCAGGCCTCCAGTGCGCCTGCCCAGTCCGGGGTGTCCTGTTCCTGCTCCCCGCACTCGCGCTGAGGTGGGTGTTACTACTCTGGTTCCACCTATGCCAGCCCCACGCATCAGGCCTCCAGTGCGCATTCCCAGTCCAGAGCTTCCGGCGACAGTTCCCAGTCCGGAGCTTCCTGAGACATTCTGCAGTCCGGAGCTTCCTGAGACGTTCTGCAGTCCGGAGCTTCCTGAGACTGCCTGCAGTCCGGAACCTCATGAGACTGCCTGCAGTCCGGAACCTCCTGAGACTGCCTGCAGCCCGGAGCCTCCGGCGGGACCACCCTGCACTCCTTTTTTTTTGGGGGGGGGGGGTTTGTTGTTGTCTAGATGCGGTCGGAGTCCACACCTTGGGGGGGGGGGGGATTCTGTCACGTCCTGACCATAGAAAGATGTTATTTTCTATGGTAGAGTAGGTCAGGGCGTGACAGGTTTTTTTTCTTCTATGTTTTCTATTTCATGTTTAGGTTCTAGTTTTGTATTTCTATGTTGGGGTTTTGTTTGGTATGATCTCCAATTAGAGGCAGCTGGTCCTCGTTGTCTCTAATTGGAGATCATACTTAAGTAGGGGTTTGTCCTCCTGGGTTTTGTGGGTGATTGTTTTTGAGTAGTGTATGTTTCACCTCTGCGTCACGGTTTGTTGTTTTGTTCTCTAGTTTATGTTTATGTATTGCATAGTTTCACAGTATAAATAAAATGTGGAACGACACACACGCTGCACTTTGGTCCACTCCTTCCTATGACAACCGTGACAGCTGTTAACTGTTCCTAGGCCATCATTGAAAATAAGAATTTGTTCTTAACTGACTTGCCTAGTTAAGTAAAGGTAAAATGTTAAAAAAATAATAATATTGTTGAATCATCCTATACTTGTATTTGTGGCCAAAGCATAAATTGGAGAGATTTTTTTGTTGGCCAATCAGGGGTATACTCACATTAATATTTTTGATGACCGTATACACCCACACCATTCCAACACAAATATGCTTTTTAATTTACTTAATAAATAAATACAATTGGAAGGAAAATTACTTCACTCATATTGTAATTAATTTCAGGTCATATTTCATGTAAATTTGGGAACACTGGACAGTTACTTTAACGGGATAGTTCACCTAAATTACAAAATGACATATTGGTTTGCTTACCCTGTAAGCAGTCTATGGAAAACGTATGACAAGCAATCAATGCTTTGGTTTAGTTTCCCTGGCACTGTTTCCACATGCTAACGTTGTAGAATTTGTGGCACAAATCCCATTCAAGTCATGGGACCGATATTAGCATTTTTTGCTTATCACATCCAAATCATATGCAAGAATCTAAAATTGATTGTGAAGCTCAACAAAGTCACTTACAGATGTTTTGAACATGATGTACAAAACATATTGTCCTTCATTTACGTCTCGGGCCACTTTCTTCGCCTGATTTATCTCGCCTTTAAACACAAACAAATACGACGTGTTGCCAACTCCTCAAATGGGATCAAACTCAACTCAGTTAAAGGCTAATCTGATTTTCACCACGGTGCCACCAATTGTGAGCCACATAGCTCATGCAATGACAAGGCATAGGTGATAGGCACGCCATGCACACACTTAATGAAAAGCTACTCATGAGATTTGCATGCGCCACAATACTGAGTTGACAAATGCTGGAGTTCCTGTGTAAATATGGTGGTGTGTGTGTTAGGTTTAAAGGGGACGTTCCGAGAAAATGAAGCGTCCATTTTGTTGGACTGTGTAGACTCCATATAGGAGGGTAGTGCATATTTTGACGTGTTATGCCCTTGTCGACCTGCATGACTACAACAGAAAGGGAAAAGAAAGTCGAAAAGCAACTATTTAAAAACTCCAGGGTTCTGGCTTGGAAGTGAAAATAACCTACAAAGTTAGCGCAAACATTGCAACCTGGTATTGCAGAACTATGGGGGGGAAATAAATACTGGCATTGGCCTTACACAATTTTTAAAGGACATAAAGGGAAGGGAGAGCAGACAGAATCCTGGCCAAAGTGCAGATAGACAATATTTTGTTGGTACTCCAGGTGTAAGAATACACAGGTAATTATGCAGGAGGCTGTGCTCCATCCAACCTATCCGCCTTATAAATTGTATTCGCGGCAACAGTAACACAATTCAAGCTCCTTTTACACTAAAAATATATTTGACCCGGACGTAATACCATCGTAACACAGCCCATCTGTAAATAGCCCACCCAACTACCTCATCCCCATATTGTTATTTATTTTTTGCTCCTTTGCACCCCAGTATCTCTACTTGCACATTCATCTTCTGCACATCTATCACTCCAGTGTTTAATTGTTAAATTGTAATTATTTCACCACTATGGCCTATTTATTGCCTTACCTCCCAAATTTTACTACATTTGCACACACTGTATATAGACTTTTCTATTGTATTATTGACTGTACGTTTGTTTATCCCATGTGTAACTCTGTGTTGTTTGTGTCCCACTGCTTTGCTTTATCTCGGCCAGGTCACAGTTGTAAATGAGAACTTGTTCTCAACTGGCCTACCTGGTTAAATAAATGTGAAAAAATATATTAAAAAAATACCCTGTGCAGAGAGGGCTCCTTACGGTGGATTAAGATACTGTAAGGCCTTGTTTCAATGATGTCTACTTATTTCAGGAAACTATGAGAGGGTCATGCATTTCCCTTTAAAGACACATCTCCAGGATTTTGTGGTTATTTGGGAAAGCTACATTTTAGCATTTGGTGTACAGCTGATTTTAGCCCGCCAAAAATGTGGTCAGATACCATTGTCAAAGTTTTGTTCCTTACTCAACACCTCCTCTTACAAAAAGCTATTTCTTCACAACAATACGGTACATACAATTTGTCATTCTGGTAATTCATGAATGGGTTGATGTATTGATTCTAGAGGTCGACCGATTATGATTTTTCAACGGCGATACCGATACCGATTATTGGCGGGCCAAAAAAGTCGATACCGATTAATCTGCCAATTTCTTTTTATTTATTTGTAATAATGACAATTACAACAATACTGAATGAACACTTATGTAACGGTCGTCGTACGTAGTGGAGCAAGGCGCAGCGGGTTGAGTGCTCATAGTGACTTTATTTGAACACAAACGAAACAAAACAAGAAAACGATCGAACGAACAGTATTGCAGGCTACACAAACAGCTATGCAACAACAACTTCCCACAAAGGGACAGGTGAAACAGGGCTACCTAAGTATGACTCTCAATCAGCAACAACGATGTACAGCTGTTCCTGATTGAGAGCCATACCAGGCCAACACAAAGAAATACACAACATAGAAAACCATAGAAATACAAAACAATAACATTACCCAAAAACCCCGGAACACATAAATCAAACAACCCTCTTACATAAATACATATCCCATAAACCCCGAACCACATAAAACAAATACCCCTGCCACGTTCTGACCAAACTACAATAACCAATAACCCCTTATACTGGTCAGGACGTGACAACTTATTTTAACTTAATATAATACATCAATAAAATCAATTTAGCCTCAAATAAATACTTAACATGTTCAATTTGGTTTAAATAATGCAAAAACAAAGTGTTGGAGAAGAAAGTAAAAGTGCAATATGTGCCATGTAAAAAATGCTAACATTTAAGTTCCTTGCTCAGAACATGAGAACATATGAAAGCGGGTGGTTCCTTTTAACATGAGTCTTCAATATTCCCAGGTAAGAAGTTTTAGATTGTAGTTATTATAGGAATTATAGGACTATTTCTCTCTATACAATTTGTATTTCATATACCTTTGACTATTGGATGTTCTTATAGGCACTTTAGTATTGCCAGTGTAACAGTATAGCTTCCGTCCCTCTCCTCGCTCCTACCTGGGATCGAACCAGGAACACATCGACAACAGCCACCCTCGAAGCAGCGTTACCCATGCAGAGCAAGGGGAACAACTACTCCAAGTCTCAGAGCGAGTGACATTTGAAACGCTATTAGCGCGCACCCCGCTAACTAGCTAGCCATTTCACATCGGTTACATCAGCCTAATGTCAGGAGTTGATAGGCTTGAAGTCATAAACAGCACAATGCTTGAAGCATTGCGAATAGTTGCTGGCAAACGCACGAAAGTGCTGTTTGAATGAATGCTTACGAGCCTGCTTGTGCCTACCATCGCTCAGTCAGACTGCTCTATCAAATCATAGACTTAATTATAACATAATAACACACAGAAATACGAGCCTTTGGTCATTAAAATGGTCGAATCCGGAAACTATCATTTAGAAAACAAAACGTTTATTCTTTCAGTGAAATACGGAACCGTTCCGTATTTTATCTAACGGATGGCATCCATAAGTCTAAATATTGCTGTTACATTGTTATGTCATAATTAATGTTATGTCATAATTAATTACGGCCTTTGTTAGGAATAAATGGACTTCACACAGTTCGCAATGAGCCAGGCGGCCCAAACTGCTGCATATACAGTGGGGAAAGAAGTATTTGATCCCCTGCTGATTTTGTACGTTTGCCCACTTACAAAGAAAGGATAAGTCTATAATTTTAATGGTAGGTTTATTTGAACAGTGAGAGACAGAATAACAACAAAAATATCCAGAAAAACGCATGTCAAAAATGTTATAAATTGATTTGCATTTTAATGAGGGAAATAAGTATTTGACCCCCTCTCAATCAGAAAGATGTCTGGCTCCCAGGTGTCTTTATTACAGGTAACGAGCTGAGATTAGGAGCACACTCTTAAAGGGAGCCAACATTTGGTGCGATTATTCGCAAATGGAAGAAACACAAAATAACTGTCAATATCCCTCGGCCTGGGGCTCCATGCAAGATCTCACCTCGTGGAGTTGCAATGGTCATGAGAATGGTGAGGAATCAGCCCAGAACTACACGGGAGGATCTTGTCAATGATCTCAAGGCAGCTGGGACCATAGTCACCAAGAAAACAATTGGTAACACAGTACGCCGTGAAGGACTGAAATCCTGCAACGCCCGCAAGGTCCCCCTGCTCAAGAATACATATACATGCATGTCTGAAGTTTGCCAATGAACATCTGAATGACTCAGATGACAACTGGTGAAAGTGTTGTGGTCAGATGAGACCAAAATGGAGCTCTTTGGCATCAACTCAACTCGCTGTGTTTGGAGGAAGAGGAATGCTGCCTAGAACCCCAAGAACACCATCTCCACCGTCAAACATGGAGGTGGAAACATTATGCTTTGGGGGGGTTTTTCTGCTAAGGGGACAGGACAACTTCACCGCATCAAAGAGACGATGGACGGGGCCATGTACCGTCAAATCTTGGGTGAGAACCTCATTCCCTCAGCCAGGGCATTGAAAATGGGTCGTGGATGGGTATTCCAGCATGACAATGACCCAAAACACACGGCCAAGGCAACAAAGGAGTGGTTCAAGAAGAAGCACATTAAGGTCCTGGAGTGGCCTAGCCAGTCTCCAGACCTTAATCCCATAGAAAATCTGTGGAGGGAGCTGAAGGTTAGAGTTGCCAAACGTCAGCCTCGAAACCTTAATCACTTGGAGAAGATCTGCAAAGAGGAGTGGGACAAAATCCCTCCTGAGATGTGTGCAAACCTGGTGGCCAACTACAAGAAACGTCTGACCTTTGTGTTTGCCAACAAGGGTTTTGCCACCAAGTACTAAGTCATGTTTTATTTCCCTCATTAAAATGCAAATCATTTTATAACATTTTTGACATGCGTTTTTATGGATTTTTTTGTTGTTATTCTGTCTCTCACTGTTCAAATAAACCTACTATTAAAATTATAGACTGATCGTTTCTTTGTAAGTGGGCAAACATACAAAATCAGCAGGGGATCAAATACTTTTCCCCCCCACTGTACCCTGACTGTTTGCACGGAACGCAAGAGAAGTGACACAATTTCCCTAGTTATAAGAAATTCATGTTAGCAGGCAATATTAACAAAATATGCAGGTTTAAAAATATATACTTGTGTATTGATTTTAAAGAATGGCATTGATGATTATGGTTAGGTACATTGGTGCAACGACAGTGCTTTTTCGCAAATGCGCTTGTCAAAGTAGGATCTGATTCAATGAGAAATTAACAGGCACCGCATCGATTATATGCTACGCAGGACATGCTAGATAAACTAGTAATATCATCAACCATGTGTAGTTAACTAGTGATTATGTTAAGATTGATTTTTTTATAAGATAAGTTTAATGCTAGCTAGCAACTTACCTTGGCTTCTTGCTGCCCTCGCGTAACAGGTAGTCAGCCTGCCACGCAGGCTCTTCGTAGAGTGCAATGTAAGGCAGGTGGTTAGAGCGTTGGACTACTAACCGGAAGGTTGCAAAAACGAATCCCCGAGCTGACAATGTAAAAATCTGTCGTTCTGCCCCTGAACAAGGCAGTTAACCCACCGTTCCTAGGCCGTCATCGAAAATAAGAATGTGTCTTAACTGACTTGCCTAGTTAAATAAAGGTGTATAAAAAAAAAAAAAAAAAAAGATCAGAAAATCGGTGTCCAAAAATACCGATTACCGATTGTTATGAAAACTTGAAATCGGCCCTAATTAATTGGTCGACCTCTAATTGATTCATTCTCCCTTTCAGGAGTGGACTTGTCAATTACCAATCAATGAAGAAACACCATGCAAAAGTACAAAGTACACTTCAACTTCATACACCAGGACTAAGAATGAGAGAAACTTAGCATCTAAGAACTGTTCACACAAATTGTCAAATTTTAGGGTGCAGCAAAATTGGGGGAAAAACACAGAGAAAAACCTACATTCCTGGAAAACAACATAGAGTGCAGCAAATCTGTAGTTTTGCCAAGGCAGAGAATGAACACGAGAAACCCTCTGACCTAAAGATAACAACATTTTCGTTTAATCTCCCAGAGGTCAAAGGCACATCAGGGGTTTGTGATATATTGCCAATATATCATGGCAAAGGGCTGTGTCCTAGCACTCAGCCCTTAGCCGTGGTATATTTGCCATATAACGCACTCCCTCTGGCCTTATTGCTTAAAATGTGCATCCAACATAAATAGAAATCCATTTTATTGCTATTGCTTACATGAAAAATTTAATATTTAAGTCGAATGAAAAATATTTCCAAATGTCAATGTGCAATCTAAATGGACGTGTGAAAGAACCTCCTCACTGTCGGGGAATCTCAACCACAAGACTAACGGTCGTCCCTGTGATTATGTGTTGAAGGTTAATGTTGGCTCGCAGATGGAGGAGGGAGTGAGGAAGGAGCGAGATGGAGAGAGATCAGACCACACAATGTTCTTGCGAAACGTGGCGAACACAGAGGGCGATGAGCATTTAAAAAAAGTCTGCAGATCAAGAGGAGGGGAGGCCTAGGCCTCATTACACATGTAGCTTCCAGCAAGGAGGCCCCGCTTTAAAGACATCCCAAATGGCACCCTATATAGTGCACTACCTTTCACTAGGTCACATAAGGCCCTGGTCAGAAGTAGTGGACAATATAGGGAGGAGGGTTACATTTTGGACACATTCCCAGTCTTTTAATTATTCCTTTGCTCCGCTCAGCGTAATTGGCTCCAGCTGAGCCCCGGGGCCTGTTGACTGAATGGAAAATAAAATACCTTAATGACCCTGTCCATTTTTAATGGTAGTTGAGAATCAGGGCTCCGGATAGATGGATTATCGCTATATTTATACGTGTATATTCTGTCTATTCTCTTCAATCTGCCACCAACTGTTCTAAGATCATGGCCTTTAGATTATGCATTCATTTCTGGCCAACTTCAATGATATTGTGTAATCTCCCCACTAAATCGGCTGTTGAATATTACGTAGTAAATATCAACACAGCTGGTAAAAAAATTGCTAAATGGAACAGATGAAGGATATCAAATCGCATGACGGCAACGAATCAAAATAACATACTCCTCTAATCCATCCTCCAAAAGGAGTAACTCAATTCATATTTTTTGTACATTATATTGAAAACTGATATAGTACATGTATTTTATACTTGGGCCGCCATTATGAAAATGTATGCACTCACTGTAAGTCGCTTTGCATAAAATTGTCTGCTAAATGGCATAATATTGATCTAAATTGACATATTCACCCAACTGATTCAATCCCACCTTTGTCTTTGTATGTATTATGGATGCTTCCTGAGGTCCAGCAAAATGAAGGCAATTAATACAGTGCATTCTGACTATTTCACATTTTATGTTACAGCTGTGTGCTTAGGGTTGTTGTCCTGTTGGAAGGTGAACCTTCGCCCCAGTCTGAGGTCCTGAGTGCTCTGGAGCAGGGTTTCATCAAGGATCTCTCTGTACATTGCTCCATTCATCTTTTCCTCGATCCTGACTTGTCTCTCAGTTCCTGCCGCTGAAAAACATCCCCACAGCATGATGCTGCCACCACCACTTGGCATTCAGGCCAAAGATTTCAATCTCAGTTTCATCAGACCAAAGAATCTTGGTTCTCATGATCTCAGAGTCCTTTAGGTGCCTTTTGGCAAACTCCAAGCGGGCTGTCATGTCCATTTTACTGAGGAGTGGCTTTTGTCTGGCCACACTACCATAAAGGCCTGATATGTGGAGAGCTGCAGAGATGGTTGTCCTTCTGGAAGGTTCTCCCATCTCCACAGAGGTTCTCTGGAGCTCTGTCAGCGTGATCATCAGGTTCTTGGTCACCTCCCTGACCAAGGTCCTACTCCCCCGATTGCTCAGTTTGGCCGGGCGGTCTGCTCTAGGAAGAGTCTTGGTGGTTCCAAACTTCTTCCATTTAAGAATGATGGCGGCCACTGTCTTCTTGGGGACTTTCAATGTTGCAGATTTGTTTTGGTACCATTCCCCCAGATCTGTGCCTCGACACAATCCTGTCTTGGAGCTGTATGGACATTTCCTTCGATCTCATGGCTTGGTTTAGACTCTGACATGCACTGTCAACTGTGGGACCTTATAAGGTCTGAATGCTTATGTAAATAAGTAATTTATTTTATTTTAATACATTTGCTACATTTTCTAAAAACCTGTTTTTGCTTTGTCATTATGGAGTATTGTGTGTAGATTGATTAGGATTTTTTTATATTTAATCAATTTTAGAATAAGGCTGTAACGTCACAAATTGTGGAAAAAGTCAAGAGGTCTGAATACTTTCCGCATGCACTGTACAATTTTTTTATATATTTTTTTTACCTTTATTTAACTAGTCATGTCACGCTCGTAGAAAAGGTCGGACCAAGGCGCAGCGAGATTTGAGTTTCACATATTTTATTAAAGTGAAACTAAGAAGAAAATAAACATACAACGAACGTGAAGTCATAGTGCTCAACACATTAACACAAAACAATATCCCACAACCCAGGTGGGAACAATGGAGAACTTAAGTACGATCCCCAATTAGAGACAACGAACATCAGCTGCCTCTAATTGGGAAGCATACCAAGAGCACCAACATAGAAATGAAAAGACTAGAACACCCCTTAGTCACACCCTGACCTACAACACCATAGAGAACCAAGAGCTCTCTATGGTCAGGGTGTGACAAGGCAAGTCAGTTAAGAACAAATTCTTATTTTCAATGACAGCCTAGGAACAGTGGGTTAACTGTCTTGTTCAGGGGCAGAACAACAGATTTGTACCTTGTCAGCTCGGGGATTCAAACTTGCAACCTTTCAGTTACTAGGCCAACACTCTAACCACTAGGCTACGCTGCCGCCCGAACATCACATTACATTTCCCCTCAGATTTCACAGCACATTATGTAGATGCCCACAGGCCACTAATCTACTACAGCACCATATATCGACAACACAAAATCCATGTGTACGTGTGTGTATATTATCAGTCGTTCCACACAGTGTGATTTTACTGCTTGCATGAGTAACTTGATGTGGAATAGAGTTCCATGTAGTCATGGCTCTGTGTAGTACTGTGCACCTGCCATAGTCTGTTCGGGACTGTGACGAGACATCTGGTGGCATGTCTTGCAGGGTATGCATGGGTGTCTGAGTTGTGCGCTTGCAGTTTAAGCAGACACCTCGGTGCATTCAATATGTCAATAATTCTCACAAATACAAGTAGTGATGAAGTCAATCTCTCCTCTACTCTGAGCCAGGAGAGACTGACATATTAATGTTAGCTGTCCGTGTACATTTAAGGTCTCTCTTTGAGGCACCTGACCACACGGCTGGACAATAGTCCAGGTGTGACAAAACTAGGGCCTGTAGGACCTTTCTTGTTGATTGTTAAGAAGGCAGAGCATCACTTTATTATGGGCAGACTTCTCCCCATTTTAGCTACTGTTGCATAAATAGGTTTTGACCATGACAGTTTACAATCCAGGGTTACTCCAAGCAGTTTAGCCTCCTCAACTTGCTCAAATATTTTATTGGGGTTTAGCGAATTATTTGTCCCAAATACAATGCTTTTTATTTTCAAAACATTCAGCTCTTTGTTACCTCTTCAGTCAAGAAAACACAAATGCAGAGCACACAAATATATCTTCCTTTTATAACTGATAACTCAAGTATTGGCGTGAGAATAGTTTGGCAAGCTGCTTCCCGTGCCCAAAACAGCATTTATAAATTGCCTTTGGAACAAAGTGTCAAATAGATCATGCTGTCCAATTGAAAAAGGTCCAAACGAGAAACTAGGCGATAATGAAACAATTCTGACAAAGAGGGAAAATGATTGGCTGTGCCCTACAACCAACACAAACTTATTGCCGACCACTCTTAGGTGGCAAGCATCCAACGGTCTACTAGTTTATAGCAAGGCCCCAGGGATTTACGTTTTGCACACAGTTTTGAAAACAACATTTCAGATTTAAAACAGCAGAGATAGTTGAAATGAGGAGATGCATTGTTGGCGCTGCATAGTTCCTAAAACAAAACTGGATGTAGCACAATGCAACCATGGGCTGTTTCACAACGGTGATATTGAAGTCCTAGGTCGTGATGTTAAATTACATTACATTTCTGGATGTACACCTTACAAATCCCAAATGAGTACAAAATATTTTCAATGAAGTCAGTTCCTCAATGGGATTTGTTTTATTCATCCCCTCTTGCTGTTGTACTCAGAGTTGTGGTTGAGTCATGGTAATATATTTGTTCATCTACTAAAAATAATGATTATGCTTATGACAGGAAATACTAGCAACTTCATTCACACACAGCATTCATACAGCAAGCACTTTGTAGTCCATTAAGACAGGGTATCCCAAACTCGTCCTCCCCCCACCCCCACCCTCCCGGGTGCACATTTAGTTTTTTGCCCTAGCACTACACCACTGACTCAAATAATCAAAGCTTGATGATTAGCATGCTATTTGAATCAGCTGTGTCATGCTAGGGCAAAAACCAAAACGTGCACCCAGGTGGGGCCCCCAGGACCATGTTTGGGAAACCCATTATTAAGCTGTAGTAATTATGTTGTAACACATTAGTTACATGGTAATAATGCATTACTTTAGAATTTGCACTTACCTGACCCGGCTTAGCGTCCTCACAGATGGACGCCTCGTAAGGTCTGGCCAGTTCAGGAGGGTTATCGTTCACGTCCAGGATACGAATGCTCACTGACGAATGGGATATCTGGGATACATTATCTACAAAGAGAACAGATTTATTTACAGTGTTAGTATTGAATATTTTACACAATAGTGATTTTGTACTGTTCTAATGTGTACTACAACAGTACTCTATTGTACTGACAAAATTAACTTGACATTGCTACGGTCAGAACTGCCAATGTCTATAATTGCAAAGAAAGTGAGTTAAATAAATATTTGCTACCAAACAAAACTGTACATCATATCTACAGTATAGCTTTCTGAGGTACAAAGCTGACTGAGTTCTGAGAAAACAGAAGGTTATAATATTGTGTAGTGCATCCTCTTATAAACACACGGTTGAGTGATGACATACGGTTTGATTGTTGTGTTCAACGGAAGACTGTACGAAAGACAACATATACCCAATGAAGCCATCAGTCAGCTCGTGCATTTTCACTAAGTGATGACAGCTTTTAATGTGTCCTGAAATTACCTCCATTACCAGGATAACACTTTTCTGACACAAGTCAGGGCTAACACAAATGAGCGAGCCCATTTTCATATCAGAGCTCCAGCTATCAAATAATGAATAAATAAAAAATTACAAGTTTAATGATTAGAGTACACCAGGGGCCTGACTTAATCATTGAAATATGAATTAATGCACTTAAAATTATTTTGATCACGCCCTTGTTAAAAGATTAACAAAGCAATGAGTGCACACCCCTATTCTCCCGCAAACTTCTTAAAAGACTACATCGAAATGAGGGAGGGGAGACGATTACATAATTAGCGCAATCAAAATCCACTTCAAATTAGCCCTACTACCCTAATTACAAGACTGTGGGTTCGGCACTCCGACTTCTCGTTGCATTTTAATTCCAACACCTAATTATTTGATTATGTTTGACGAGTTTCCATTTTGCTTCTGAACCATTTACAGTGGGGTGCTTCGAACGTGAGTCAATTCCAGTTGAAAGTGAGTCATCACTGCAATCTCATGTTCAATCTCGGTATCTACAGGATGTAATTATGTTCTAACATATCTACATATGTAAGAGTGTGTACAGTCCCCATTTAGCGATGCCTCTTTAATTGTCAGCCATTTACAGTTTCAAATCCATAACACAAAATGCGTTCCATTAAAGGGACAAACTGCAGTTCAAACAACCACAAAACGCGCCACTGTTTTGGTAAACAATAAACAGTGATGTGGCTGGAAAAATACACCATAAGATTTCAACATGGTCTAAACTGCAGTCTTCAGTCAGTGTTAGCCCAGATACTCCATATAGACTAGGTACCCCAGATATCCCAGGTACCTCAGATAGCCAAGATACTCCATATAGACCAGATACTCCATATAGACCAGATACTCCATATAGACCAGATACTCCATATAGACCAGGTACCCCAGATATCCCAGGTACCCCAGATAGCCAAGATACTCCATATTGCCCAGGTACTCCATATTGCCCATGTACCCCAGATAGCCAAGATACTCCATATAGACCAGGTACTCAATATAGCCCAGGTACCCCATATAGCCCAGATAGCCCAGGTACCCCAAAAAGCCCAGGTACCCCATATAGCCCAGGTACTCCATATAGACCAGATACCCCATGTATCCCAGAATAGCTCAGATACCCCAAATAGACCAGATACCCCATATATTTCCCAGGTACCCCATATAGCCCAGACGCCCCATATAGCCCAGACGCCCCATATAGCCCAGGTACCCCATATAGGCCAGATACCCTATATAGCCCAGGTACCCCAGATAGTCCAGGTACACCAGATAGCCAAGATACTCCATATAGCCCAGGTACCCCAGATAGCCAAGATACTCCATATAGCCAGGGGCGGTTCTGGGGGGGGGGGGGGGTAGTGCCCCTGTGACATCAATTTTGGACCCCCTTGTGGCCCCCCTAAATGTGGAGTACAAAATAATTTTTACACAACAAATTTTTGCTATCGTTCTTTTTTTATATCCGTTATTAGACAGTGGCAACGCGGAACACTAATGATTATAAACATGATCTTTTGCCTGCTAATGCCGGCAATGCAGTGAAGAAAACGATATGACAACAATAACGTCTAATGTAACTGGCCCCTCTAACAGTACAACTGGCCCCAGCTTGGCCCCCCCAGTTGAAATGGTCTAGAACCACCACTGCATATAGCCCAGGTACCCCAGATAGCCAATATACTCCATATAGCCCAGGTACCCCAGATAGCCCAGGTACCCCAGATAGCCCAGGTACCCCAGATAGCCAATATACTCCATATATCCCAGGTACCCCAGATAGCCCAGATACCCCAGATACTCCATATTGCCTAGCGACTCCATATAGACCAGGTACCCCAGATAGCCAAGATACTCCATATAGCCCAGGTACCCCAGATAGCCCAGGTACCCCAGATAGCCAAGATACTCCATATAGCCCAGGTACCCCAGGTACCCCAGATAGCCCAGATAGCCCAGGTACCCCAGATAGCCAAGATACTCCATATAGCCCAGGTACCCCAGGTACCCCAGATAGCCCAGGTACCCCAGATAGCCCAGGTACCCCAGATAGCCCAGATACTCCAGATAGCCCAGATACTCCAGATAGCCCAGGTACCCCAGATAGCCAAGATACTCCATATAGCCCAGGTACTCCAGATAGCCCAGGTACCCCAGATAGCCAAGATACTCCATATAGACCAGGTACCCCAGATAGCCCAGGTACCCCATATAGCCCAGGTACCCCATATAGCCCAGGTACCCCATATAGCCCAGGTACCCCATATAGCCAAGACACCCCATATAGCCCAGACGCCCCATATAGCCCAGACTGCCCAGGTACCCCAGATAGCCCAGATACCCCATATAGCCCAGATGCCCCATATAGCCCAGATACCCCATATAGACCAGATACCCCATATAGCCCACGTACACCAGAGTGTAATATTATATTATTATATTATTATATTACCCCATATAGCCAAGACGCCCCATATAGCCCAGACGCCCCATATAGCCCAGACTGTCAAAGTACCTCATATTGCCCAAACGCCACATATAGCCCAGACGCCCCATGTAGCCAAGATTACCCAGGTTCCCCAGATACCCCATATAGTCCATATAGCCCAGATTCCCCATATAGCATATACCCCATATAGCCCATATACCCAGGGACCCCATATAGCCCAGATGTCCCAGATAGCCCAGATACCCCAGATAGCCCATGCCATCCTACTGCACACATTTCCTAGCTATCACTTGCTTTTCATTGCAGTGGTAGTAGTGCTGATGAGAATACTCACTCCACTAATAGCATAATCCTCACATCAATGCTATATTTTAATTGAGTGGTTTTTGCCTGAGCAGCAAGAATATAAATGGATGTGCTCTCACAGTCTTATCTACCTTAATTCAGCCCTCCACAGTGGACCTACAGAGCAGATAGGAGAATGGCAATAATCAGTGCGCATTACATTTCAATCCCACGAACAAAAAAGAAAAGCTGAAATTGGGCACATTGGGAAACTGAGGAACATTGGGAAACTGGAATCATTGGGAAACTGGAATCATTGGGAAACTGAGGAACATTGGGAAACTGGAATCATTGGGAAACTGAGGAACATTGGGAAACTGAGGAACATTGGGAAACTGAGGAACATTGGGAAACTGAGGAACATTGGGAAACTGAGGAACATTGGGAAACTGAGGAACATTGGGAAACTGAGGAACATTGGGAAACTGGAATCATTGGGAAACTGAGGAACATTGGGAAACTGGAATCATTGGGAAACTGAGGAACATTGGGAAACTGGAATCATTGGGAAACTGAGGAACATTGGGAAACTGGAATCATTGGGAAACTGAGGAACATTGGGAAACTGGAATCATTGGGAAACTGAGGAACATTGGGAAACTGAGGAACATTGGGAAACTGGAATCATTGGGAAACTGAGGAACATTGGGAAACTGAGGAACATTGGGAAACTGAGGAACATTGGGAAACTGGAATCATTGGGAAACTGAGGAACATTGGGAAACTGAGGAACATTGGGAAACTGAGGAACATTGGGAAACTGGAATCATTGGGAAACTGGAATCATTGGGAAACTGAGGAACATTGGGAAACTGGAATCATTGGGAAACTGGAATCATTGGGAAACTGAGGAACATTGGGAAACTGGGTCATTGGTCACTTTAAACCTCAGTGGGGGGATCCTCCGTCGTTTTCAGCAGACTGTTTTTATTTGCCTCACTGGTGAGCTGATCTGTTCTAAATTTGTCTTGAAGAAATATCAGAGACATGTGGATTTCAACAGATTATTGACACGCTGTACATCTGGTGGCTGCTCAGCAGATGTTAAAAATCTTGATAGCAGATTTCTTGCTGAAATAACATTATACTGAGAGTCTTCTTCAGAGAGTCTGGAAAGGAAGCCCGTGACCACCATGCCACAGAACCACCATACCACCAAACCACATAACAATGTCACAGAACCACCATACCACATAACCACCATACCACATAACCACCATACCACATAACCACCATACCACATAACCACCAAACCACCATACCACATAACCACCATACCACAGAACCACCATACCACATAACCACCATACCACATAACAATGCCACAGAACCACCATACCACATAACCACCATACCACATAACCACCATACCACATAACCACCATACCACCATGCCACATAACCACCGAACCACATAACAATGTCACAGAACCACCATGCCACATAACAATGTCACAGAACCACTATACCACATAACCACCATACCACATAACCACCATGCCACATAACAATGTCACAGAACCACTATACCACATAACCACCATACCACATAACCACCATACCACATAACCACCATACCACATAACAATGTCACAGAACCACCATACCACATAACCACCATACCACAAAACCACCATACCACATAACCACCATACCACAGAACCACCATACCACATAACAATGTCACAGAACCACCATGCCACAGAACCACCATACCACAGAACCACCATGCCACATAACCACCGAACCACATAACAATGTCACAGAACCACCATACCACAGAACCACCATACCACATAACAATGCCACAGAACCACCATACCACATAACAATGCCACAGAACCACCATACCACCGAACCACATAACAATGTCACAGAACCACCATACCACAGAACCACCATGCCACAGAACCACCATACCACATAACCACCATACCACATAACCACCATACCACATAACAATGTCACAGAACCACCATACCACATAACCACCATACCACAGAACCACCATGCCACATAACAATGTCACAGAACCACCATACCACAGAACCACCATGCCACAGAACCACCATACCACAGAACCACCATGCCACATAACCACCATACCACAGAACCACCATACCACATAACAATGTCACAGAACCACCATGCCACAGAACCACCATACCACATAACCACCATACCACAGAACCACCATACCACAGAACCACCATACCACAGAACCACCATGCCACATAACCACCATACCACATAACCACCGAACCACATAACAATGTCACAGAACCACCATACCACATAACCACCATACCACATAACCACCATACCACATAACAATGTCACAGAACCACCATACCACATAACCACCATACCACATAACCACCATACCACATAACAATGCCACAGAACCACCATACCACCGAACCACATAACAATGTCACAGAACCACCATACCACAGAACCACCATGCCACAGAACCACATAACAATGTCACAGAACCACCATACCACATAACCACCATACCACCATACCACATAACCACCATACCACATAACAATGTCACAGAACCACCATACCACAGAGCCACCATACCACAGAGCCACCATACCACATAACCACCATGCCACAGAACCACCATACCACATAACCACCATACCACATAACCACCATACCACAGAACCACCATACCACAGAACCACCATGCCACATAACCACCATGCCACAGAACCACCATGCCACATAACCACCATACCACATAACCACCATACCACAGAACCACCATACCACAGAACCACCATACCACATAACCACCATGCCACAGAACCACCATACCACATAACCACCATACCACAGAACCACCATACCACAGAACCACCATACCACAGAACCACCATGCCACATAACCACCATACCACATAACCACCATACCACAGAGCCACCATACCACAGAACCACCATACCACATAACAATGTCACAGAACCACTATACCACTTAACCACCATACCACAGAACCACCATACCACAGAACCACCATGCCACATAACCACCATACCACATAACCACCATACCACAGAACCACCATACCACAGAACCACTATACCACATAACCACCATACCACATAACAATGTCACAGAACCACCATACCACAGAACCACCATACCACAGAACCACCATACCACCATACCACAGAACCACTATACCACAGAACCACCATACCACAGAACCACCATACCACATAACCACCATACCACAGAACCACCATGCCACAGAACCAGGCCTTAGACATAAAGGGATTGTGTAGATTCATGAACAATTGTTTAGGATGATTGCTACAGGAAACAGTTTGTTCTAAATGTAAATTGCGTCAACAGGGAAATGGGGATATGAATGGACTCTGAGTTATTCTGTCTTTGTTTTACCTCCCTTCTGAGGTGAAAGCACAGTGAAGTAGAGAATGGGAGCATATATGGTCATTTTGCTAGCAAAACAAAACACTATCAAAACACAAAATGTTACGTTGTACTATACATTGCCACTAACCAAAAACACATGAGGATGCATACACTCAATAGGAAATGTTTAGTTAATAATGTACAGTCCTGTGCAAATCTAATGTTAACTCAAAGGGATAGTTCAGCAATACATATGTAGCTATTTATTTTACCTTGAAAGACAAGAAGTGACTGGAATACATACTGGGGTTAAAATGTAATGCCCAAATAATCTAAAGAAATTAAGAAAATGCTACATTTTAACGAAACCAAAGTACTCCTTGTCCAGAGACTGCTTTCAAAGTAAGAAAATAAATGTTAAATTGCTGAACTGTCCCTTTAGGAAAAACACTTGTAATGAATATACACCAGTCATTAGCATACAGCCTTACACAAAGGTGCTAGACATGGTAGTGGATGAGGTGCGTTACCTCTGAACAATGTCAAGAGCTTTGTGCACTTGGAAAAGCACAATATGAATCCAATCCATTAAATACAACTAGCTGACATGATACATTGATCACAAAAACAATATTCAAAAGTTCAAAATATCGCTAAGCAGTCTTGATAAGGACATCACGTAGATTATACAATCACAGACAAATCCCACAGGTCAGTGTGGCTCTGATGCACATCTGATGTATGATCAGTCTGAATTTCTGTCTGAAATGTCCTCCACAGAGCACACCATTACTAAATGAATCCTAACAAACTCACCTTCGTCATCATTGGCTCAATGGTAAGCATAAATCATTTCCTCTGTTATATAATGTCCATTCTCATTTGAACTGTTACACAGCCTAACACATAATGTTTTGTGCAAATTAATTCTCAAGTGTTCACGTTCATTAGTATGTCGTATCCAATTAGACAAAATGGCCACTATTTGTCATATTTCTATTACTTTTATACAGTTGCAACTTTTCAATACTTTACAAATTCTAAGATATTTCCTTGCGAGGAAGCAGTCTGCACCAAGTCAGGGGCAATGTGAAACCTTCGCTTTAAATATATTTTCTTGAAAGATAAAGACTTTCAAACTACTCAGGTATCTTTTTACCCTAAGGGTGGGACAGTATACATTTTCCCCCCATTTAACTGTCTCGGGAAAAAAACTGTTTGCAATGTGATATCATACTATCTATCACAGGTCTTTGAAATGATGTGTCAGTCTTGCCGCCCTGATAGGATTCTTCCCCGGCAGGTCTGTCAAGAGTCTGCAGAAGATGCAAAAAGCTGCTTTTGACACTACTACTCAGCTCTTTGGTCTCCCATCGAGGGAAGAACTAGATACAGTACACTGCAGAGGGAACCACCTTTATGCTGCCTTCATGCGCAAATTGGAACTAGGAAACTCCAAAATATCCAACAAAGGAAACTGGGGATACAATGCTTCTGACCAAGTTTCACACTCGTATTTACCACTTGAAAGCTGGTAATGAACAGTTTTGGACGTCTCAAGCTCTGAATTAAGACACGTTCTAGGGATTTTTAAGCATATGTGAATGAAAACAATTGAGTTCATACTTTGTTGCGAACAATTGAGTTGACACTCCGATAGGAAGAAAATGCTGTATGACTGCCTCTGACATGGTGATATCATTCTTAAAGTATAATATGTTTGTTTGTTCTGGCCTTGCTCGTTACAAATCGGGGTCAATCACCCCTGCAACATGATGACCAACCATGGAACTCATTCAAGAAAGGATTCAACAATGCTGATGTACTGTAGCTAGCAATCACACGGTTTTAATGTCAATAACGGAGTTGGGGGATAATGAGGGGTCATTTAATTTTCCTGTAATCTTAAAATGGCCTTGTTCAATTCAACCTTTTGCCACTCCAACCATAACTAGCTGAGGAGTCATAAAACCAAGTTGCACAAAACTGTTGAAAGAGTTCTTTAAAAAAAGTTTTGTCCTGGTGGTTTGCTGCTTCACTTCTCTTGACTCCTGCTCAATGTGCTCGAGAATCAATGAGCCGCTGGCGATAAGAAACATTTGGAGAGAATTTCTGATGAAGTCAACCGTCGACTTTGTTTGTCTGGGTAAAAAAAAAAAAGAAGAGAAGCAAGGAAGGGCTTTATCTGTCAAGCACAGCCCTGTGTTTATGCCTGATATAGGCTCAAATGACTCTCTCACACACAATTAAATGGTAAATTAACATTAAAATGTGCCTATGTCATAATGTGAGCACAGAGAGAAAGAGCACAATAGCAAACAATTTGTCTTGAGAATTACAACCCCAAGCAGATGCTGAAAGACTCCCAAATGCTCATTTGCTCCACATGTTTGAGAGAGAAGTTTGCTTGCAAGGCAAACAAATGTGTCGTGTAGAGCACTTAGAGAAAGCACAATCCCAAAATACCATGAATAATTATATTCGTACACGTATAATTATAACACACAGTATAAGGCTATATTTTTACACTTAAAGGGATAGTTCACACAACTTATACATTAGTTTCATTACCTTGTAAGCAGTATATGGACAAGTTATGATGACAATCCATGCTTTGGTTTAGTTTCCCTAGCACTGTCTCCACATGCTAACATTTTAGCCTTTTTTGGCACAAATCCAATTCAAGTCATGCGACTGAAATTAGCACTTTTAGAGCACCATGTCCAAATCATCAAAAGTATCTAAAATTGATTGTGAAGCTTAACAAATTTACTTAAAGATGATTTAAACATGATGCATGAAAAATGCAAATATCAGTCCTATGACATGAATGGGATTTTTCATACAAATGCTAAGTCTTTAGCATGTGGAAACAGTGCCATGAAAGCTAAACCAAAGCATGGATTGCTGTCATACCTTGTCCATAAACTTCTTACAGGGTAAGGAAACCAATATGTAGTTTTGTAATTTGGGTGAACTATCCCTTTAAGGGAGAAAAACAAACACAGAGAGACGTAGAATTCACTGTTGTGCTGAAATGGTTTATTTCATCCTGTGAGGCCAGGTAGATATTACTAGCCAGATGCAGAATGCAATCTCTTGTGCTTTCAATACAATCCCAACATCACTTCATCTGTCAAAGATTGGAAAAAGTACTCTGTGTATTCCTGTCACTGCACAACATTTAGTTCTTAGGGTATAAGAATAGCTTGCCACCAGCTACTCCACCGTCAGGGTATTACATTCTTCATTTTCTTTGCGAATGAAAAAGTATTGAGCAAGATGAAACAACGTTACATGTGTTCTGCTTTTATTTTGGATTATGTGACAGCTTGTTGGTGCTGACGATATCTGTTGGTCATCTGTGATTCCATAGCAATATCATAACAATCCCTTCACGTAGAGCCTTATTATATATGAAAAAGCAAAACAAACCAAACTTCAGATTAGTATCATATCAGTTACTATTGGGGCAAGGCTGGGTGTTATAAACTGGTATGACAGGTGCTATGTCATTCTTATGATAGTGTTACGTATCATGGCCCTGTATCAGCCTCTCAGTCAAAGGCATATTACCAATTCTTACTTCATTTAAAACATACAGGTATAATGCTTTAAAACTTGTTATAAGCATGTACAGTGGGGGGGAAAAGTATTTGATCCCCTGCTGATTTTGTACGTTTGCCCACTTACAAAGAAATGATCAGTCTATAATTTTAATAGTAGGTTTATTTGAACAGTGAGAGACAGAATAACAACAAAAAAATCCAGAAAAACGCATGTCAAAAATGTTATAAAATGATTTGCATTTTAATGAGGGAAATAAGTATTTGACCCCTCTGCAAAACATGACTTAGTACTTGGTGGCAAAACCCTTGTTGGCAAACACAGAGGTCAGACATTTCTTGTAGTTGGCCACCAGGTTTGCACACATCTCAGGAGGGATTTTGTCCCACTCCTCTTTGCAGATCTTCTCCAAGTGATTAAGGTTTCGAGGCTGACGTTTGGCAACTCGAACCTTCAGCTCCCTCCACAGATTTTCTATGGGATTAAGGTCTGGAGACTGGCTAGGCCACTCCAGGACCTTAATGTGCTTCTTCTTGAGCCACTCCTTTGTTGCCTTGGCCGTGTGTTTTGGGTCATTGTCATGCTGGAATACCCATCCACCACCCATTTTCAATGCCCTGGCTGAGGGAAGGAGGCTCTCACCCAAGATTTGACGGTACATGGCACCGTCCATCGTCCCTTTGATGCGGCGAGTTGAGTTGATGTCAAAGAGCTCCATTTTGGTCTCATCTGACCACAACACTTTCACCAGTTGGCCTCTGAGTCATTCAGATGTTCATTGGCAAACTTCAGACAGGTATGTATAGGACTGCAGGATTTCAGTCCTTCACGGCGTAGTGTGTTACCAATTGTTTTCTTGGTGACTATGGTCCCAGCTGCCTTGAGATCATTGACAAGATCCTCCCGTGTAGTTCTGGGCTGATTCCTCACCGTTCTCATGATCATTGCAACTCCACAAGGTGAGATCTTGCATGGAGCCCCAGGCCGAGGGAGATTGACAGTTCTTTTGTGTTTCTTCCATTTGCGAATAATCTCACCAAATGTTGTCACCTTCTTACCAAGCTGCTTGGCGATGGTCTTGTAGCCCATTCCAGCCTTGTGTAGGTCTACAATCTTGTCCCTGACATCCTTGGAGAGCTCTTTGGTCTTGGCCATGGTGGAGAGTTTGGAATCTGATTGATTGATTGCTTCTGTGGACAGGTGTCTTTTTTACAGGTAGCAAGCTGCGGTTAGGAGCACTCCCTTTAAGAGTGTGCTCCTAATCTCAGCTCGTTACCTGTATAAAAGACACCTCGGAGCCAGAAATCTTTCTGATTGAGAGGGGGTCAAATACTTATTTCCCTCATTAAAATGCAAATCAATTTATAACATTTCTGACATGCGTTTTTCTGGATATTTTTTGTTGTTATTCTGTCTCTCACTGTTCAAATAAACCTACCATTAAAATTATAGACTGATCCTTTCTTTGTCAGTGGGCAAACGTACAAAATCAGCAGGGGATCAAATACTTTTTCCCCCCACTGTATGAGCCTTTATGATGTCTCATAACAAGGCTGATAATATGTTATGTCTCTCTATGTATACAATGCAATACACATTCATAGAACTGGAGCATATACCTGCTTCCACTGCTGTCACAGTGATGTTGTGCCAGCCAGCCGTCTCTCGGTCCAGAATCTTGCCCAGGGTGATGGCGCCCGATACTGGATCAATGTGGAAAATCTGCTCCTGGTCTGTACTTGGGTCAATGGAGAACCTGGTATGGAGAGCGAGAAAAAAGGGGAGTACGTATTTGAACAGTGTAAAATCCAATTCTAAACCATCTGCAATACTTTTTCGGTGGCTGCCCTAACACTGTGGCCCATGGGGATATTGCCAGTTGCCGTTGACATCGGATTATGGCTATACATTAGCATTTTCAAATGTAGGGAAACTGTGAGCCAGATTAAAAAGAGGATGAAAATAATTATCCATTTAGCATCTGCATAGGAAATCTGTCACAGTGCTTGTGTCCCTACTGCACCTACATCCCCAAACAAGTCTGTGGTTTCAGCCCATGCTGGAGGGGAAAAAATAAAAATGAATATTTCATGTTGCACTCCAATGAAAGCAAAATACATTTGCACATCCTTGTGGTTGGCTCTACGAGGAGCGCTCAGAAGAGTATAGAGCCAACAAAACCCTGTGAGGAGTTTATTTTTTTCTCTTGAGCAGGCTCGTGTGCCCGTCGGGACTTTAATGGAATATTATGAGCATAATCATTTCCTTTTCTACCTTTTTGGACAAAAAGCTCATCAAAGGGACCAGTCGGGTCTTTGTACAAGTCGTACAAGACAGCTAAAAGGGCTACAGTGAGATGAGCTTCATGTAGTCTAGGTGTTGAGGTGCATACTGCATCCACAGATTATTCTAGTCATATTACATTAGAGTCTGCCCGCTCTGAATCTGTAGTCTATACAAGGAACAACACATTTCATAGCTGCAACGTTTATACAGAACACACTACATCAATAAACAGTATAGTTAATTCTTAAAATTTATTTTATTTATGCAAGAATTAGTGACAAACGGTGACACCTACAAAATAATTATATAAATGACATCAAATTATATTTCAGTTTTCAAAACTGCTATAGTAGTTGGTGAAGGGAGATCATGTAGATATTACCAGATATTACCAGTGTATCTTATAACATTTGCAAATATGCCATCACTTTAAAATATTAATGGAGAAGTACACATTTCCAGAAGATCTGTAAGCACTAATATGATCTGTAAGCTCTAAACACATCTACCCAAACACTTCAGTTTCAAGACGCCATTCCATCTTCCTGATAAAGAGCCAAACAAACAAAACAAACACATTTTCTGTTCACACGAGGCCAGATTTTATTTCCAGAGGCTGTGTTCATTCCTCTGGAACTCTTACCCCCTTGGTACAGCGCCCGTTACTGCCTGCTAGTGCCAGCCAGTGTCCAGCAATACCCGATCGGTGCCCTCCGGAGCAGGGTGACAGGAGTGTGGGAGAGAGTGATGGGCCCTTGGGCACCAGGCGGCGGGGTTAGTTCCGTCCAATCGAGATGATTAAAGTGGTACCGATGGGCATGGCGCAGCGCCAGGGTACCCTCGAACCCGTTGGCTCTCGCCTGCCAACAAGCAGGCGGTGGCACTGCCATTGTGTTGTACTTTATTACACCTGGAGCACTTTCAGTTCAGCCTCATGCATTTTTAATAGAGGTAATTTGCACAGTCTGTGTGTGTCGGTGTGCGTGAAGCTCCACTCGTCTCACCGCTATTATTCCTCCACCCAAGACCCGAGGTGGAGGCTCTGGCACAAAATAATATCATTCTGTTCATAAATAGGGATCTGAGCGAATGCACAAAGATGTGTGAGATACTGAGGATCCCTATAGCATGGTCAACAGTCAATGCAGTAGCCTAGAGTAATGTGATTCTGGCATTGTACAAATGGATGAATCAATGTTTTCATGATTCAAATTGTGTCGTGGAGCGATCTTCCAATTGTGTGTATATTACCATATTTAAAAAGAAATGTCAAATCCCAAGTACATCTAAACGTGTGTTTGTTGATATAAGATGCCATTTAAATCAGTCCTATAAATGCAGTAATGTAGTCCTTATTTGGAGGTCTTATATGACATTGCAAACATATGGTCGGGTCATTTGTAGCTATGAACAAGTTTCTATTTGTTGAATGTTCTGCTTCTTTACTTGTGAAGCATACATTATACTAATGGTATGTCTTATTATAGCCATATTTCTACCCGTTCTTATAGCCATATCTCTACCCGTTCTTATAGCCATATCTCTACCCGTTCTTATAGCCATATCTCTACCAGTCTCATAGCCATATCTCTGCCAGTTCTTATAGCCATATCTCTACCCATTCTTATAGCCATATCGCTTCCTGATCTTATAGCCATATCTCTACCAGTTCTTATAGCCATATCTCTACCAGTTCTTATAGCCATATCTCTACCTGTTCTTATAGCCATATCTCTACCAGTTCTTATAGCCATATCTCTACCAGTTCTTATAGCCATATCTCTACCAGTTCTTATAGCCATATCTCTACCAGTTCTTATAGCCATATCTCTACCGGTTCTTCTAGCCATATCTCTACTAGTTCTCATAGCCATATCTCTACTAGTTCTTATAACCAGTTCTATCAGTTCTTATAGCCATATCTCTACTAGTTCTTATAGCCATATCTCCACTAGTTCTTATAACCAGTTCTAGCAGTTCTTATAGCCATATCTCTACTAGTTCTTATAGCCATATCTCTACCAGTTCTTATAGCCATATCTCTACTCGTTCTTATAGCCATATCTCTACTCGTTCTTATAGCCATATCTCTACTAATTCTTATAGCCATATCTCTACCAGTTCTTATAGCCATATCTCTACTCGTTCTTATAGCCATATCTCTATCAGTTCTTATAGCCATATCTCTACCAGTTCTTATAGCAATATCTCCACCAGTTCTTATAACCAGTTCTAGCAGTTCTTATAGCCATATCTCTACTAGTTCTTCTAGCCATATCTCCACCAGTTCTTATAACCAGTTCTAGCAGTTCTTATAGCCATATCTCTACTCGTTCTTATAGCCATATCTCTACCGGTTCTTCTAGCCATATCTCTTCTAATTCTTATAGCCATATCTCTACCGGTTCTTCTAGCCATATCTCTTCTAATTCTTATAGCCATATCTCCACCAGTTCTTATAACCAGTTCTAGCAGTTCTTATAGCCATATCTCTACTAGTTCTTCTAGCCATATCTCCACCAGTTCTTATAACCAGTTCTAGCAGTTCTTATAGCCATATCTCTACTAGTTCTCATAGCCATATCTCTACCAGTTCTTATAACCTGTTCTAGCAATTCTAGGCTTATCTGTAGGTTTATCTGTAGCAATACTTACATACCCATCTGAAACAGTTAATGAAGAACTGTATTGGATTTGAAAAAAGGAGCCATGATCCATACCTGACAGGTGCGTTCTCCTTGTCCGGGTCCTTGGCGGTAGCTGTGCCCACCAGTGCACCTAGCCTGGCATCCTCCTGGACCTCCATGATGGCCCCCTCAGCAGGGAGGAAGACAGGCGGCTCGTCTGCATCAGTTACGCTGACCCGCACGATTGTCTGGTCGCGGAAAGATCCAAGCTCCAAAAATCGGGGGTCCACATGCTTGTTGACAGCCTCCACCACCACGTTGTGTGTACGCTTGCTCTCGAAGTCCAGTGGCTGAACGGAGCACAAACAGGGAAGAGCTAAAGCAATGACATGTCACTCTAAGGGGAAATAATTCACCCCTCAGGCAGACGCTATAGGGTGCCTAAGTGTAAACTGAGCAGATATAAGGATTGCCATGTCTATCAAATACCTAAACAGCAATAAGGAAATCTGAGCTCTACTGCTGTACAAACCTTTTCTATTCATATACTGTCCATGCCTTCAGAAAGTATTCACAGCGCTTCACTCTTTTCACATTTTGTTGCGTTACAAAGTGGGATTCAAATGGATTTATTTGTATTTTTTTTGTCACCGATCTACAAAAAAGACTTTGTAATGTCAAAGTGGAAGAAACATTCTAACACTTGTAAAAACATTTATGAAAAATAAAACACAAATATATCTTGATTAGATAAGTATTCAACCCCCTGAGTCAATACATGTTAGAATCAACATTGGCAGTGATTACAGCTGTGAGTCTTTCTGGGTAAGTCTCTGGGCTTTCTACACCGGATTGTGCAACATTTGCCCATTATTCTTTTCATAATATTTCAAACTCTGTCAAATTGGTTGTTGATTATTGCTAGACAACCATGTTCAGGTCTTGCTATAAAATTTCATAACGATTTCAGTCAAAACGGTAACTCGACCACTCAGGAACATTCACTGTCTTCTTGGTAAGCAACTCCAGTGTATATTTGGCCTTGTGTTTTAGGTTATTGTCCCGCTGAAAGGTGAATTAATCTCCCAGTGTCTGGTGGAAAGCAGACTTAACCAGGTTTTCCTCTAGGATTTTGCCTGTGCTGAGCTCCATTCCGTTTATCTTTTAATTCCGAAAAACTCCCCAGTCCTTAACAATTACAAGCATACCCATAACATGATGCAACCACCACCATGCTTGAAAATATGGAGAGTGGTACTCAGTTATGTGTTTTATTGGATTTTGAAAGGACAAAAAGTTAATTGCTTTGCCACATTTTTTTCAGTATTACTTTAGTGCTTTGTTGCAAACAGAATGCATGTTTTGGAGTGTTTTTTATTCTGTACAGGCTTCCTTCTTTAAAAAAACAATTCTATAAAAAAAATTGATTTCGGCCTTTACTATTAAAGCCCATAAAAACACATGAAATAACACATTCATAATTGGCAAAAAAAGAGTCAAAAAATAAATCACAAGGAATGAGGTCTTGAAGTGTCTTTCCTATATTTACAAGATACAAGAACAAGTGTTTGTGAGTCTCGTCTTTCTATAGTGGGGTCATATTAGTTTGTAGCTCAAACGGTTCGGACACCACAGACAGAAGTTGGCACATCAGTGTTACCGACTTCAGACGAGGCCAGTGACACTTGTTGGGTCCGTAGAGCAACATGGAGAACACCATCGTCTTCGTGAGAGTCTCCCCTTTCCATAGAGGGGTCATAATAGTTCAACCAAACCGTTCAGACGATACAGACATTTTGTGTGAAGACGGATTTTCTGGATGTCTCATGGTCTGACAAACTCCGCTGTACTGTAGCTCAGCCACTGATATAGGCGGATGAAAAAGGCTGATATAGGCAGATGAAAAAAACTGATATCTCTAGCTTAAACTAACGGATTTTGATAGGGATTTTTTTTGTATCTTACTTACAGTAGATGGAATCATGACTGTTAAGGATTAAAGTCACCATTGGCCTCATTGTGAAATCCCTGAGCGGTTTCCTTCCTCTCCGGGGCATTGGAAAACCTCCCTGGTCTTTGTGGTTGAATCTGTGTTTGAAATTCACTGCTCAACTGAGGGACCTTTCAGATAATTGTATGTGGGGGGTACAGAGATGAGGTAGTCATTCAAAAATCATGTTAAACACTATTATTGCACACAGAGTGAGTCCATGCAACTTACTGTGAAGCACATTTTTACTCCTGAATTTATTATGGCTTGCCATAACAAAGGGGTTGAAAACTTATTGACTTAAGACATTTCAACCTTTAATTAACTTGTAAAAATGGTGAAATACATAATTCCACTTTGATATTATGGGGTATTGTGTGTAGGCCAGTGACAAAAAAACATTTATTTAATCTATTTTAAAATCATTTAAAATAGATTATCATTTAAAATATATAGATTTAATCTATTTTAAATGATTTTAAAATAGATTAAATATTTTAAAATAGATTTAAAATCTATTTTAAAATATTTAATCTATTTTAAAATCCGGCTGTAACACAGCAACATTTGGAAAAAGTCAAGGGGTGTGACGTAAATGCTTTCTGAAGGCACTGACTGTACCGTATATATACGTACTAGTCAAAAGTTTGGACACATACTCATTCAAGGGTTTTCTTTATTTTTACTATTTTCTACATTGTAGAATAATAGTGAAGACATCAAAACCATGAAATAACGCATTTGGAATCAGGCAGTATCCAAAAAACTGTTAAACAAATCAAAATATATTTTATATTTGATATTCTTCAAAGTAGCCTTGATGACAGCTTTGACAACACACTCTTGGCATTCTCTCATCCAGCTTCATGAGGTAGTCACCTGGAATGCATTTCGATTAACAGGTGTGCCTTGTTAAAAGATAATTTGTGGAATGTCTTTCCTTCTTAATGCATTTGAGCCAATCAGTTGTGCTGTGACAAGTTAGGGGTGGTAAACATAAGATATCCCTATTTGGTAAAAGACCAAGTCCATATTATAGCAAGAACAGCTCAAATAAGCAAAAAAACAACATTCCATCATTACTTTAAGACATGAAAATGTAAAGTTTCATCAAGTGCAGTCGCAAAAACCATCAAGCGCTATGAGGATACTTGCTCTCACGAGGACCGCCACAGGAAAGGAAGACCCAGAGTTACCTCTGTTGCAGAGGATAAGTTCATTAGAGTTACCAGCCTAAGAAATTGCAGCCCCAAAAAATGCTTCACAGAGTTCAAGTAACAGAAACATCTCAACATCAACTGTTCAGAAGAGACTGTGTTAGTCAGGCCTTCATGGTCGAATTGCTGCAAAGAAACTACAACTAAAGGACACCAATAAGAAGATGAAACTTGCTTGGGCCAAGAAACACGAGCAATGGACATTAGACCGGTGGAAATCTGTCCTTTGGTCTGATGAGTCCAAAATTGAGATTTTTGGTTCCAACCGCCGTGTCTTTGTGAGACACAGAGTAGGTGAACGGATAATCTTCACATGTGAAGTTCCCACCGTGAAGCATGAAGGAGGAGGTGTGATGGTGTGGGGCTGCTTTGCTGGTGACGCTGTCTGTGATTTATTTAGAATTCAAGGCACACTTAACCAGAATGGCTAAAACAACATTCTACAGCGATACGCCATCCCATCTGGTTTGCACTTAGTGGGACTATCATTTGTTTTTCAACAGGACAATGACCCAACACATCTCCAGGCTTTGTAAGGGCTATTTGACCAACAAGGAGAGTGATGGAGTGCTGCATCAGATGACCTGGCCTCCACAATCACCCAACCTCAACCCAATTGAGATGGTTTGGGATGATTTGGACCACATAGTGAAGGAAAAGCAGCCAACAAGTGCTCAGCATACATGTATGTGGGAACTCCTTCAAGACTGTTGGAAAAGCATTCCAAGTGAAGCTGGTTGAGAGAATGCGAAGAGTGTTCAAAACTGTCATCAAGGGTGGCTACTTTGAAGAATCTAAAATATAAATATAAAATATATGCTAGAACATTTGCAAATCTGTTTCAGCAACCAATAAACTTTGATTTGATTTAACTCAAACGCTCCGACTTAAACATTACAATGGCTGGAGCAGAGGGCAGCCGCAGTGCCCAATGAGAAGTTTAGGTCCTTGCTCAAGGAAAAATTGGCGGCACCTGAGATATTACTGCCAGCAACCCTCCAGTTGCCTGCTCACTCCTGACAGATTTTCTTTCACACCGTCAGCACTGGGATTTGAACCAGCAACCCTCCGGTTGCTGGCCCGCTACATTAACCTCAAGGCTATCTCTGCCCCCAAAGCCAAACTGATCCCAAATCAGCTACATTCTACTCCCACCTTTTTGATAGTGATGACAGCTTCCTGCGTGTCTCCGTCGGTGGTAACCTTGAAGAGTTCCCCGCCCTCCTCGTCTTTGATCAGGTAGCTCATGTCCGTGTTCTCCCCCATGTCTGCATCTGTGGCGATCACCCTCCCCACCGGCGTCCCCACGGCCGCCCCCTCAGACACCGAAAACTGGTACATCTCTGAAGGAGAGGAATGAGGAGTAGGTGGAAAAGGAGGAGGAGGAGGGTGGAGGAAGAAGAGGAGAGAAAATGGAAGAGGGTGAAGAGAAAGATGACAGGAGCGTGGAGGATGAAGATTAGGGGAAGGGTGAAGAAAGGGAGGAGGAAGAGAAGGAGAAGGTTAACGAGAAGATGTAGCGGTAGAGTCGATGGTGAAGATGAGAGGAAGGAAGTGGAAGAAGGACAAATACATACAAGCCCACCATTTACTGTATGTAAGAGCACTCTTCCCATTGGCAAGAAAATTCAGCAAAAAGAGAATTCACCCACGATTTTTATTCTGTAGAGCCAACTTAGTTGCGCATGAATCCATCCGCCCCCAATGCTTGACCCTTAACCCAATTGGCCCTCAGCATTCCCTTTAAGTAATGCACTGGATCTTTGCTCATGTTAGCCCAAGGCACTATGCGATTATGTTAACCGCGTCTGGTGAAGATGCTGACCCCGGGTGATCATTGGCAGGGCGTGGAGTCTATGTATGGAAGGTTTTACGCTTACTCTTTCAATACCCTCCTGTAAAATATTCAAAATAGACTTTTTAATCAACTTTTTGTTGACCACAGCACTTCCACAGCACAAAGCCACATTTTGTGTGAGATATCAGCGCAGGGGTCAATTACATTTCAATTCAGTCAATTCAAAACATAAATTCAAATTCAAATTTTCCTCATTGATTCCCTATGTAAATATTTAGTTGGAATTGGAATTTCTGTTTAATTCCTGAATGAAGGAAATTTAAATGGAATTGACCCCAACCCTGTAGGGCACATAAATAAAACAGCTGCACATGTCACACAACTCTGTTCTTTTCTAATAAAACTATGTATCCTCGAACCGCAGACAGCATTTTGAAAGCGCTAGGAAGTTATAGAAGAGAGAAAATCACATAGGCGACAGCCAGGAAACGAAATCAGATTATGTGAGACAAAGCGATGAGAGCGTCACGACTGGAGCGTCACGACACTTGAACTTAGACTGAGCTCTCTTAGCTTTAATAACATGTACTGTTGTTTATCTCACAAAAGTGGGAGAGGAAAATTGGGAAAGAGCAATAACACCGCTATTCACAGGCTATAGAGTCTGGAGTCTTAACAGGAAGTACCTTTTTCTGTCATTCATTATGAGCTGGTTATATGCAGAGGGTTTACAAAATAACTAAACTTTCAATTCCACTAAGACGTCCAGGGTACAATAGAAAGGTTTGTTGAAGTTTCTAAATTATGTACTAGCGTCATAGGTAAGATTTCCCCCCAGCAGGAAATACAGATTAAAGTAAAACATCCTTTTACTGAGCACCATTGTGAAATGTACAATGAAATATAATACACATTTGAAATGGACTTTGTCTTTTTTTGCTGTAGCGAGTAGTACAAATTGGGTCCAAATTGGTTCACCTGAGATTCATTTATCAAATACAATCTGAGAAATCAAATAGAAAAGTTTCAGAATTCTAAATATTCGAAGCATTTTTACAGCCTAAGTCCCTGATTAAATATTTTACACATGTATCCTTCCTTCCTTATTTCCTTGAGCTAAGCACCTACTGTATCAAAGTGATTTGATAAGAGTAAGCAAGGTCACCAACCTATTACTTTCACCAATCCAGATCAGTAAGCACTTCAAGAAAGGTAGGAAGGAAAGACTTCTGTAGTAATGCATCCATTTTAACATTCAATATGATCTGCTGTTTTCGCATTGTAAACTTAAACAGTAAGAACAGGCTGGGTAACATTGTGAAACAAAGTAGCTGGATCACCAACTTAACTGACCTTGCAGACCTTTCTCACCTGTAGTATCAGCCACCAGTGATACTCATGGCGCAATCCATTCTGAGGGACACCCAGCATCCCCTGTTTGATGAATTTATGTTGCTTCTCTCAAAGCGCAGATACAGACTCCCCACGTTCAAAACTAATAGGTTTAAACTTCATGCCAGCTGCTATCAGCTTTCTCCATACGCTGTATTGTTACTGTTAGCTGTGTACATATTGCTGTATGCATTGCTTTGCTGTATATTTATTGTCATGTGTTCAATGTGTTTTTACTACGTGCTACAAAATGAATTGCTCCCCGGGGATAATAAACACTCTACTAGTATTCAAACTGGGTCCTGTATATTGACTATAATGTTATTACATTATGGCCTTTGACCTTTCTCCAGCTGATAAATAACGGATGACACCAACATAAATCCATACCACTGGAATGTTAAAATTGTTAAATCGGCTCCATCTTATCGTATGCAGACATATGGAAACTCCCAAAATCGCTTTCATCAGATGATTGCCTAACCCTTCTTAGCGGAGTGTTTGACATGTGGATAAATATAAGTGAAATGATTTTCTCAGAGTGCTTCTGACCACTCCATGGAGTCCGATACTTCTATTACTGATGGGGGTACTTCTATTACTGATGGGGGTACTTCTATTACTGATGGTGTACTTCTATTACTGATGGGGGTACTTCTATTACTGATGGGGGTACTTCTATTACTGATGGGGGTACTTCTATTACTGATGGGGTACTTCTATTACTGATGGTGTACTTCTATTACTGATGGGGGTACTTCTATTACTGATGGGGGTACTTCTATTACTGATGGGGGTACTTCTATTACTGATGGGGGTACTTCTATTACTCATGGGGCTTAATATAATTACTGATGGGGGTACTTCTATTACTGATGGGGGTACTTCTATTACTGATTGGGGTACTTCTATTACTGATGGGGGTACTTCTATTACTGATGGTGTACTTCTATTACTGATGGGGGTACTTCTATTACTAATGGGGTACTTCTATTACTGATGGGGATACTTCTATTACTGATGGGGTACTTCTATTACTGATGGGGTACTTCTATTACTGATTGGGGTACTTCTATTACTGATGGGTGTAAGTTCACCGCCGCCATCAATATGAGAGTGACTCACTCTGCGGAAAGCGTGGTGGGTTGTCATTAACATCTGTGATCACTATGGTCACCGTGGTGGAGCCGGAAAGACCGCCCATTTGCCCTGCCATGTCGGTTGCCATGACGACCAGCTCGTAGCGATCCTGCGTCTCCCGGTCCAGATCTGCCACAGCCGTCCGAATCAGTCCTGATAAGAGAGAGAGAGATCCAAAGGGAAAGGTCAAGTTAGCTCTTAGCTCTCATATACGATAGCCCGTTACATCTCTGGTCGCAAATATCAATTTCAGCTAAGCACTCTATGACTGAGTTTACACAGGCAGCCGAATTCTGATCTTTTTTTCACTAATTGGTATTTTTACCAAACATATAAGCTCTGAAAAAGACCTGATGTGAAAAGATCGGATGTGATTAGTCAAAAGACCAATTTTTTGAATTGGGCTTCCTGTGTAAACACAGCCTATTAGAGGCACAAGTGCGGCACATTCCATTTCCCCCTCTCGGCTCGTCTTGATAGAGTAGATCGTGTCACATCCGTGGCTCCATGCACATATCCTTACGGCTGAGCTCTATTAAAATTCATAATATATATGGGCCAAAATGAAGGCACACACAATTGAAGAATGAGGCTTATATTCCGGAGAAAAAGCCTGTGCACGTCTTTCTCTGGCAGTCGGAGAGGAGTGGATTTAAGAGAGAAAACCACAACAATCTC
The DNA here is from genome assembly GCF_901001165.1 of Salmo trutta. Lineage (NCBI taxonomy): Eukaryota > Metazoa > Chordata > Actinopteri > Salmoniformes > Salmonidae > Salmo > Salmo trutta. Next base: position 12,042,730 of record NC_042972.1, on the reverse strand, counting down.
ATGAGTTGTCTTAATCCTACTCCAGTGAGCATTTTGTTCCGATGCTTTAACAACACCCTTGGAGTACAGACCTACTGCTGTGTTAAGCCAGGTTTATATTTCTACTGAAGTAACTATAGTTGGAAGTGGATTAGTCTGAGGTTAAAAAAAAAACTGAACTTTGGTGGCCCCCTTCTATTTCATATCGGTATGAACAAATATACAATATTTTGCCACTGATAAGACTTGGAATTGTCTTAATCTCACATTTGTTCTGATCGATATAATGGCACTGCATGTCCCTCTCCTAAACAGTACGTTAAGTTATTAGCATCTACATTTGGGCATGTCCATATCAGTACAATCCCTGGAGTTGAAAGGGGTTAAACTAATCTGAAGACAACATGACTGAGGTCAGATCACCATAACCAATTTACATGGCGGACATTCTAAAACCATGACAGTGTAATGACAAATACCAGCTATTTCTAGTTCGAGGAGCACCATGTGTATTTTTTCCATACAATATGTTTCCCCTTTACCTTCCAAGGTATGTTTCTCCAAGAACCTGGTGGAAAAGAACGTCCCCGTACCATTGGCAGTATACAGCCAGAGCTCAATCTGAATTACATCCTCAGCTACACTTTATTTGGATAGTCCATCTGTAGATGCTCTATCAGTAACATTTCAACTAACTATCTACTAAACCTAGCTCTAACCTTGACCCTTATCCTAACCCTAAACTTAACCTTTACCCTAAACCTAGCCCTAATCTTAACCCTTACACTTATTCTAAACTTAACTCTAACCGTAGCAAGCAGTTGCTTATCAACAGATAGTTTGTTGATATAATCCGGACTATCCAAAGTGTGACCCATCCTCAGGGTTAAGTACAATATTTTAAAACAGAAAAGAAAATAGAAAACCAGGGCATGTGGTGAAATTCTGCTCCTTTCAGTGCAATTTCCACCCATATATATTTAGATACAGATCCTAGACTCACAATGACCCACGTGAATCTTCTCTTTGTGCCACACTGGGTTCAAAGGCCTTCTGTTTAATTTTTCTGTATTTAATTATCTGTATATGTTATGCATGTGCAACAGTGTTCCTTCCGTCCCTCTCCTCGCCCCTACCTGGGCTCAAACCAGGGACCCTTGGCACACATTGACAACAGTCAACCTCGAAGCATCGTTAACTATTGCTCCACAAAAGCCACAGCCCTTGCAGAACAAGGGAAACAACCACTTCAAGGTCTCAGAGCAAGTGACGCCACCGATTGAAACTCTATTAGCGCGCACCCCGCTAACTAGCTAGCCATTTCACACCGGTTACATATGTATGTATTTACTGTGGCTTGCAAAAGTATTCATCCCCCTTGGCATTTTTCCTATTTTGTTGCCTTACAACCTAGAATTAAATAGATTTTGGGGGGGGTTGTATCTTTTGATTTAAACAACATACCTACCACTTTGAAGATGTAAAATATTTTTTATTGTGAAACAAACAAGAAATAAGACAAAAAAACTGAAAACTTGAGCGGGCATAACTTTTCACCCCCCATAGTCAATACTTTGTAGAGCCACCTTTTGCAGCAATAACAGCTGCAAGTGTCTTGAGGTATGACTCTACATGCTTGGCACATCTAGCCACTGGGATTTTTGCCCATTCTTCAAGGCAAAACTGCTCCAGCTCCTTTAAGTTGAATGGGTTCTGCTGGTGTACAGCAATCTTTAAGTCATACAACAGAATCTCAATTGAATTGAGGTCTGGGCTTTGACTAGGTCATTCCAAGACATTTAAATGTTCCCCCTTAAACCACTCGAGTGTTGCTTTAGTAGTATGCTTAGGGTCATTGTTCTGCTGGTAGGTGAACCTTCGCCCCAGTCTCAAATCTCTGGAAGACAAACAGGCTCCCTCAAGAATTTCCCTGTATTTAGCAACATCCATCATTCCTTCAATTCTGACCAGTTTCCCAGTCCCTGCCGATGAAAAACATCCCCACAGCATGATGCTACCACCACCATGCTTCACTGTGGGAATGGTGTTCTCAGGGTGATTAAAGGTGTTGGGTTTGTGCCAGACATAGCATTTCCCTTGATGGCCAAAAAGCTGATTAATGCCCTCCTTGCTTGGTCCGTGAGTTTTGGTGGGCGGCCCTCTCTTGGCAGGTTTGTTGTGGTGCCATATTCGTTCCAATTTTTTTTTTTATAATGGATCGATCTGGAGGGACTGTATCCATACATGTCATAGTGTTGCCACCATGCCTCTCTTCAGTACATGGTTTGTTGGAAGTAATCATTAAAATCCAGACAGAAAATATTTACACAAGAAGCAACCTAATATCACACAGTCAACCTCTCATTTCATTTAGTAAGTTCACCATTCTGCCATTCTCACAGTTAAACATCGCACAGTGTTCAACACAACAGCTCTTTATGTCAATCATTAGATCTGATGGTGCTCTGTGGGATGTTCAAAGTTTCAGATTTTTTTTTAAACCCAACCCTGATCTGTACTTCTCCACAACTTTGTCCCTGACCTGTTTGGAGAGTGCTCTGTGGGATGTTCAAAGTTTCAGTTTTGTTTTTATAACCCAACCCTGATCTGTACTTCTCCACAACTTTGTCCCTGACCTGTTTGGAGAGCTCCTTGGTCTTCATGGTGCAGCTTGCTTGGTGGTGCTGCTTGCTTAGTGGTGTTGAAGACTCTGGGGCCTTTCAGAGCAGGTATAAACAGTTGAAGTCGGAGGTTTACATACACTTTAGCCAAATACATTTAAACTCAGTTTTTCACAATTCCTGACATTTAATCCTAGTAAAAATTCATTTTTAATTGATTTTTTTTTTTTGAAATGTCAGAATAATAGTAGAGAGAATTATTTATTTCAGCTTTTATTTCTTTCATCACATTCCCAGTGGGTCAGAAGTTTACATACACTCAATTAGTATTTGGTAGAATTGCCTTTAAATTGTTTATCTTGGGTCAAATGTTTTGGTTAGCCTTCCACAAGCTTCCCACAATAAGTTGGGTGAATTTTGGCCCATTCCTCCTGACAGAGAGGAATGAACTGAGTCAGGTTTGTAGGCCTCCTTGCTCGCACACACTTTTTAAGTTCTGCCAACAAATGTTCTATAGGATTGAGGTCAGGGCTTTGTGATGGCCACTCCAATACCTTGACTTTGTTGTCCTTAAGCCATTTTGCCACAACTTTGGAAGTATGTCATTGTCATTGTATGTCATTGTCCATGTGGAAGACCCATTTGCATCCAAGCTTTAACTTCCTGACTGATGTCTTGAGATGTTGCTTCAATATATCCACATAATTCTACCTCCTCATGATTCTATCTATTTTGTCCCTCCTGCAGCAAAGCACCCCCACAACATGATGCTGCCACCACTGTGCTTCACGGTTGGGATGGTGTTCTTCGGCTTGCAAGCGTCCCCCTTTCTCCTCAAAACACAACGCTGGTCATTATGGCCAAACAGTACTATTTTTGTTTCATCAGACCTGTCACGACTCCTGCCGAGGGTGACTCCTCTCCCTGTTTGGGTGGCGCTCGGCGGTCGTCGTCACCGGCCTACTAGCTGCCATCGATCCCCTTTTCCTTTTCTGTTGGTTTTGTCTTTATTGGTTTCACCTGTGTCCCATTAGTGTTTAGTTGGGTATTTAAGCCCGTTTCCCTCACCTGTTCTGTGTGAGGGCTTATTTCTGTCGTTCACTGTGTTTCGTGTAGTGGAACGTGTTTTTGGATCCTTGTGTTTTTTGATTACACCCTGTTGTTGTTCTTGGGTGTATATTCTTTTGACGGTGCATTTATTAAAGCCCGATAGCAAACACTCTTGTTTCCTGCGCCTGACTCCACACCCACTACATCAAGCGTTACAAGACCAGAGGACATTTCTCCAAAAAGTACGATCTTTGTCCCCATGTGCAGTTGCAAACCGTAGTCTGGCTTTTTTATGGCGGTTTTGGAGCAGTGGCTTCTTCCTTGCTGAGCGGCCTTTCAGGTTATGTCGATATAGGACTCGTTTTACTGTGGATATAGATACTTTGTACCTGTTTCCTCCAGCATCTTCACAAGGTCCTTTCCTGTTGTTCTGAGAATGATTTGCACTTTTCGCACCAAAGTACGTTCATCTCTAGGAGACAGAACGTGTCTCCTTCCTGAGCAGTATGATGGCTGCGTGGTCCCATGGTGTTTATACTTGCGCACTATTGTTTGTACAGATGAACGTGGTACCTTCAGGCATTTGGAAATTGCTCCCAAGGATGAACCAGACTTGTGGAGGTCTACCATTTTTTTCTGAGGTCTTGGCTGATTTCTTTTGATTTTCCCATGATGTCAAGCAAAGAGGCACTGAGTTTGAAGGTAGGCCTTGAAATACATCCACAGGTACACCTCTAATTGACTCAAATTATGTCAATTAGCCTATCAGAAGCTTCTAAAGCCATGACATCTTTTTCTGGAATTTTCCAAGTTGTTTCAAGGCACAGTCAACTTAGTGTATGTAAACTTCAGACCCACTGGAATGTTGATACAGTGAATTATAAGTGAAATAATCTGTCTGTAAACAATTGTTGGAAAAATGACTTGTGTCATGAACAAAGTAGATGTCCTAACCGACTTGCCAAAACTATTGTTTGTTAACAAGAAATTTGTGGAGTGGTTGAAAGCCGAGTTTTAATGACTCCAACCTAAGTGTAAACTTCCAACTTCAACTGTATATACTGAGATCATGTGACACTTAGATTGCACACAGGTGGGCTTTATTTAACTAATTATGTAACTTCTGAAGGTAATTGGTTGCACCAGATCTTATTTAGGGGCTGCATAGCAAAAGAGGTGAATACATATGCACGCACCACTTTTATGTTTTTGAATTTTTTTAAACAAGTAATTTTTTTCATTTCACTTCACCAATTTTGACTATTTTGTCTATGTCCATTACATGACATTCAAATAAAAATCCATTTAAATCACAGGTTGTAAATGCCAAGGGGGATGAATACGTTTGCAAGGCACTGTATGTATGCATGTATGTGTGTATGTATATATATATATTATTTTACTGCTCTGGGGATGTAATTATTTGTTTGTGTCAATTAATTATTTGTTTATGTGTCAAGTTTGTTTATGTGTCAATTAATCTCATAAGGGATGGGTTGCCAACTGCCGATTTCACACAAAAATAAGTTTATTCATGATAACCTGAACGAGATGGCAATGGGAAGAGTCTACTCTCTGGTCAAATAGCGGGAGCCAAACTCTATTCCCTGGTGGGTTATCCACATCAAATTCTATTGTTGCCCTTTCTTAGTTGATGGCACCTCTCCCAGTGCCTTGCATTGTGCTACTCAGCTAGACACACAACTTAGAGATTGCACTCACATTTAACATCAGGTAGCTGCAGGCAATGCTTGTATGTCAGCATACAGTGCACAGGCAAATTCAGTTGCCGGATATGGAGGCACATAATAATAGCTTTCAATAACAAAAGGCATGGGGAGCATCAGAAATGCATATTTTTGCATCAGCTCTTTCTTAGTCAGAACTTATTCAACTCAATCAAATGTTTCTTGACTGCTAACATTTGTAACATGCTTGAAAGGGGATCTCATTCATAGCATACTATATATTGCACATCAATTGTCAATGACTATGAGTCCTGTGTACTTGCCTGTTAGTCGTTTCGGATAAGAGCGTCTGCTACAGTAAATGACCAAAATGTAAATGTATTTTTATGACAGTGTCTGAGATCAGAGTGCCAGGTAGTTATGTCTCTTTCCTAGAAATGTATGGAATATAATTTAATAGAATCCTCAGGCTTTCATCCTGAGAAGAAGCTCACTTGAACTTCAATACCAAATACCACTCTGAAGTTCAAATACATTCAAATGACTGCTACTTTCGAAAAATCCCTCAGACATTGACCATTGATCATATTCTAGTCATGTATCTGGAACGGAGAAAAAGATAGTGAAGGATAAACACTCTTTTGAATGACTGGGGCGACATTAATGAGGGGAAATTCACAGCTGCTCTGTTCTCTTGATGACCTCTTCCCCCTGCACCTATTTGAATGGTTAATGTCGATAAAAAAAGAAGGGGGGGGACAAGAGTTGGTACGATCTGCAAGTCTCCAGGCCAACGTTGCCGAGACAAGGCCATTTATCATCTAGGCACTAGGGCCAACCGAATCAAAGTGGGGAGACCAAAAAAAGGAATCATTAAAAGTTTAGTGCTGCTCCCAGGAGGACATTTGCAGGCAACACAAACCTTGGGATATGCCTGAGAGACTACGATTCAAGCCCAGGTACAGGCCCTCAGACCAAAAGGGAATTCACCCAAATGTGCTGACTGGGAGAGACAATTAGAGAATCCGCATCTGGACAGACTGTAATATAACACTTCAGAGATTTAATCGCAACTATTTTCATTTCAATATGTATCCTTAAATGTTGAGAAATATAAACTCAGCAAAAAAAGAAATGTCCCTTTTTCAGGACCCTGTCTTTCAAAGATAATTCGTAAAAATCCAAATAACTTCACAGATCTTCATTGTAAAGGGTTTAAACACTGTTTCCTATGCTTCTTCAATGAACCATAAACAATTAATGAACATGCACCTGTGGAACGGTCGTTAAGACACTAACAGGTTAAAAACAGTAAGCAATTAAGGTCACAGTTATGAAAACTTAGGATACTAAAGAGGCCTTTCTACTGACTCTGAAAAACACCAAAAGAAAGATGCCCAGGGTCCCTGCTCATCTGTGTGAATTTGCCTTAGGCATGCTGCAAGGAGGCATTAGGACTGCAGATGTGACCAGGGCAATAAATTGCAATGTCCGTACTATGAGACGCCTAAGAAAGCGCTACAGGGAGACAGGACGGACAGCTGATCGTCCTCGCAGTGGCAGATCACGTCTATCAACACCTGCACAGGATCGGTACATCCGAACATCACACCTGCGGGACAGGTACAGGATGGAACAACAACTGCCCGAGTTACACCAAGAATACACCAGGAACGCATCAGTGTTCAGACTGTCCGCAATAGGCTGAGAGAGGCTGGACTGAGGGCTTGTAAGGCAGGTCCTCACCAGACATCACCGGTAACAACGTCGCCTATGGGCACAAACCCACCGTCGCTGGACCAGACAGGACTGGGAAAAAGTGCTTTTCACTGATGAGTCGCGGTTTTGTCTCACCAGGGGTGATGGTCGGATTCGCGTTTATCGTCAAAGGAATGAGCGTTACACTGAGGCCTGTACTCTGGAGCGGGCTCAATTTGGAGGTGTGTCACAGCATCATCGGACTGAGCTTGTTGTCATTGCAGGCAATCTCAACGCTGTGTGTTACAGGGAAGACATCCTCCTCCCTCATGTGGTACCCTTCTTGCAGGCTCATCCTGACATGACCCTCCAGCATGACAATGCCACCAGCCATGCTGTTCGTTCTGTGTGTGATTTCCTGCAAGACAGGAATGTCAGTGTTCTGCCATGGCCAGTGAAGAGCCCAGATCTCAATCCCATTGAGCAAGTCTGGGACCTGTTGGATCGGAGGGTGAAGGCTAGGCCCATTTCCCCCAGAAATGTCCGGGAACTTGCAGGTGCCTTGGTGGAAGAGTGGAGTAACATCTCACAGCAAGAACTGGCAAATCTGGTGCAGTCCATGAGGAGGAGATGCACTGCAGTACTTAATGCAGCTGGTGGCCACACCAGATACTGACTGTTACTTTTGATTTTGACCCCCCTTTGTTCAGGGACACATTATTGTATTATGTCTGTGGAACTTGTTCAGTTTATGTCTCAGTTGTTGAATCTTGTTATGTTCACACAAATATTTACACATGTTAAGTTTGCTGAAAAGAAACACAGTTGACAGTGAGAGGACATTTCTTTTTTTGCTGAATTTAAGTACACAATATGAGGTCTGAGACAAGAAATATATCAACTCACTATCATTTCCGTGGATAAAGCATGGGGTTGATACTTGTGTATTTCACTCAATACTGTAACACTACACGTATAATACTGCAAGTAATACTTGTAAAATACAAGTATTACCACAAGTAATATATAGTATGTAAGTATTACTACAATTAATACATAGTATACACATCATCTTTGACTCTGTCTGGTCATGCCAGGAGTCTGCCCTTACCAGTCTGTCTGTCCACGGTAAAGAAGCTCTCTCTGTCCAGCACACTGTACACCACCCTGGCACTGCTCCCGTACGTAGGGTCATCTGCATCCCATGCAGTGACCTTCATCACTGATGTTCCTGCGGGAGAATTGCATGTCAGAACAGCACAATAACACAAGGCTTCAGGACCTCCAGGCGTGCCCTTCACTTAAACAAATGGATAGTGAATCAGAGAGGAAGAGGAAGCGTGAGATAGGGAGAGAGGGCAGGCTGGAGAGCTATTTTAATTCACTGCATATTGTTTGTTACTGAAAATAATGTGTTATTTCAGAACACCTCTCCTAAACGACCTCTCCTTCGTGACAGAGAGTTATCCGGGATGAAAGAGCGCATCAAGATATTTAAGATCTCTATCTTCAAAGACAGATGGAAGAATGTTAAAAATCAAACAAACAACTAATGATGATTACAACCATTTATGAACCTGAATAGTTTCCATGACGCCTTCAAAACAAATATTTATTGGGGGACACAGTTGTTTCATTGAATCATAATTCTTGTCTTTTCTAAGTAAATTGTGTGTAGCCACAAGCCTCTGGCACTGCAAAGCCTATATTTTACATTTAGTCACACATTTTAGCCAAAGCAAAGCCTTAAGCCTATAAAGCTTAATGGGCCACAGTCCTGTGGGGAAAGAAAAACTCAACTAGCCTTTTAGCGGTGTTTCTCTGTGGAGAAACATCTTGTTTGGGGTGACTGGGTTGGTGGCAGCAATGGCCCCTCAAGGACGGAGAGTCAGCCTCCATCCTTGGCCCAGCTATAGGTAATTACTGACAGCTGGTGTTGTCCACAAAAGGTCACAGCTGTAGCATTCCCAGAGCCCTGTCATGCCTTATGCTAATTATGCTAATTAGCAGAATGTGTCAGCGTTCTGTTTGTTTCCTGTCATGAGAGTCGCTCCCGAGGGTGGTGCAGGGAAAAGGATAGTGTATTATATTAAAAGCCACCCAGACATTACCACAGGCGCCTCAGATCAGTATCTGTCTCCACCTTTTTGGTTTCTCCTTAATCTTCACTTGCTAGCAGGGCCCGGAACTTTTCTCCATGGCGGCTTGTGCTAGCTATTAGCATAGCTAGCTAAGGGGAATGTTTTCCATGCAATGGCATGTAACTGAAGCCTAGGAATTCTGCGATGTTCTCGAAATCTAAGCTGGTTTCCTATTATTGCACCGCTAAATCCTCGTCAGTGTAGCCCTTTGAGTTTAACCTAATTCCAGCTTTTAGTGATTCATATTTCACCTCATGTCGAATAATTCAAAGGCTGGATCTATTGATGCTGTTCTTATGGGGTCTTTAAGTATGTACTGTGTTGTATAATACCATCATTATCAGTCCTAAAATGCTAAAGTAGACACCCTGCCTATCCTCAAACAAAGGGGTTTGTGTCATTGTCTGGCTGAGATCAGTTTGAAACTGTCCTTATCGCCTTAAAAAGAGAAGGTATTAAGCAGTTAAAAATGTTGCATTGCTGGAAATGGGGGGTTTGTTCATTTCTGCATACCTGGTTGTGCGCTGGTAAAGCAAGGACGCTATTCCCATTCATGGGGTTATTTTGTTATCTTAATTTTCCCCAGGTAATAATCAGCGTGAAGCCATTTCGGGGCTGCCTGAGAGTGAGGCGGCTGGAAGAACTATATAAATGCAAATGCTAAGTTATTGTGTTTTAAAATAGGGAAGTAGGAGTTATAGTCTGCAGCAGCTAGAGTCCTTATTAATGCCTTGACTGGCCTCAGCTTTCACAAGCAGAAGCACCTAAGTCATTAGTTATTGGCTGGGGTGTTTGTCTGTTTTAGGCAGTCTACTTTGTGACAGCCTCAAGGGGATTTCAATAAAAGTTTTTGACTAACCCAATAGGAAAACAGAACAAAATATTACAGTAATGAGAAAAGTATTTTAATGAAGAAAGTGCCCGTTATTCATCATCTAAAGATTTGTTTTGCTGTCTCTAAATAAAACTGGAATAGTAAATTGCTTTGATATGAGATAGAAGGTAGTGGAGTAATTATTAGCTTTTTTTTATTTGTTACAGTTCAGCGTAATGGCAGATATGCACTTAGTGAACATATTTTTTAAACAAGCATTTTTTCCTGTTTGTTTGTGGGTCCTCCTCCTCTTCAGTTGAGCTTCACGTTGACTGTTTTCAATCTCTGGCTACTGTAGGTTTGTATAGACCTGCTCTTAGCACGTCCTGGCCATTAATATTGCATATACTGTGGAACTTCACATCACTGCTCCACAAGAATAATAAAGGAATTCTGAAGGCTATCTCTGCATCCCAACTGGCATCCTTATTCCCTACATAGTGTATTTATGTATTATTTTATTTATTTAACTAGGCTAGTCAGGTAAGAAACAAATCTTATTTACAATGACGGCCTATCCTGGCCAAGCCCGGACAATGCTGGGCCAATTGTGTGCCGCCATACGGGACTCCCAATCATGGCCGGATGTGATTCAGCCTGCATCATGCTGTTTAATCAGCTTCTTGATATGCCACACCTGTCAGGTGGATGGATTATCTTGGCAAAGGAGAAATACTCACTAACAGGGATGTAAACAAATTTCACACAATTTGGAGTGAAATAAGCTTTTTGTGCGTAGGGAACATTTCTGTGATCTTTTATTTCAGCTCATGGAACATGGGACCAACATTTTACATGTTGCGTTTATATTTTGTTCAGTATACAATTGCTCAGATAAAGATATTTTGTTTAACAAGTTATATATTTTTTGGTTAAAAAGATAGGGACCTAAAATATTGTCACCCCTGTTTTTAATATATTTCAATACATCACCTTGCGAGGATAACAGTCAGCCTTTTTATAAAAATAAATATGAGATTGGAGAACACATTGGGAGAGATCTTAGGCCATTCCTCTATACAGAATCTTTCCAGATCCTTGATATCCTTCATCTGTGCTTATGGACTGCCCTCTTCAATTCAAACCACAGGTTTTCAATGGGTTTCATGTCTTGAGACAAAGAGAAGGTCTTAAGGTTTTGCTCACCTGAGTTAGAATACCTCATGATAAGCTGCAGACCATATTATATACCACGATAGTTCACATCTATACTTTTCATAGTTGTCTATTTACCACCACAAACTGATGCTGTCACTAAGATCGCACTCAACGAGCTGTATAGGGCCCTAAGCAAACAAGAAAATGCACATCCAGAGGCGGCATTCCTAGTGGTCGGTGATTTTAACAGTGGAAAACTGAAATCTGTCTTACCTCATTTTTTACCAGCATGTCACCTGTGCAACTGGAGGCGACACGACTCTAGATCACTTTTACAACCACACACAGAAACGGATACAAAAGCTCTCCCTCTCCCACCATTTGGAAAATCTGACCATAACTCTATCCTCCGGATTCCTGCTTTCAAGCAAAAACTCAAAAAGGAAGTACCAGTAACGTAAATGGTCCGATGAGGCGGAGCTAAGCTAGAGGACTGTTTTGCTAGCACAGACTGGAATAAGGTCTGGGATTCTTCCGATGACATTGAGGAGTACACCACATCAGTCACCAGCTTCATTAATAAGTACATCGACATCATCGTCCCCACAGTGACCTTACGTACATATCCCAACCAGAAGCCATGGATTACAGGCAACAGCCGCACTGAGCTTAAGGCTAGACCTGCCGCTTTCAAGGAGTGGGACAAAATCCAGACGCATATAAGAAATCTTGCTATGACCTCCGACGAGCCAGCAAACAGTCAAAACGTCAATATAGGACTAAGATCGAATCCTACTATACAGGCTCTGACGGTCATCGGATGTGGCAGGGCTTGCAAACTATTACGGATTACAAACGGAAACGCAGCCGTGCGCTGCCCACTGATGCAAACCTACCTAACCAGCAAAATGCTTCCATGCTCGCTTCAAGGAAAGCAACACTAAACCATGCATGAGAGCACCAGCTGTTCCGGATGATTGTGTGATCTCACTATCAGTAGCCGATACGAGTAGGACCTAGCGGGGCCAGACAGATCACCAGGACATACACTCAGAGCATGCGCTGACCAGATAGCAAGTGTCTTCACTGACATTTTCAACCTCTCCCTAACCCAGTCTGTAATACCTACATGTTTCAAGCAGACCACCATAGTCCATATGCCCAAGAACGCCAAGGGAACCTGTTTAAATGACCATCGCCCGGTAGCACTCACATTTGTAGCCATGAAATGCTTTGAAAAGCTGGTCATGCCTCACATCAACACCATCATTCCAGACACCCTAATCCAGGGACATTAAATACTGTAATTATGTTCCGGCCCCCCACCATCTGATCAAGAGAAAAGTCTTGCATACCGCCCCAACAGATCCACAGATGACACAATCGCTACTGCACTCCACACTGCCCTGTCCCACCTGGACAAGAGGAACACCTATGTGAGAATGCTGTTCATTGACTATAGCTCAGCGTTCAACACAATAGTGTCATCACTAATCTCGGGACCCTGGGACTGAACACCTCCCTCTGCAACTGGATCAACTGACGTTGCTTCAAGTTTGGAACTCGGCAGTGAATGTTGCAACCGAGGACAGGCGATTTGTACCCGCTATGCGCTTCAGCATTTGCCGGTCCCGTTCTGTGATCTTATGTGACCTACCACTATGCGGCTCGCCGTTGTTGCTCCTAGACATTTCCACTTCACAATAACAGCACTTACAGTTGACTGGGGTAGCTCTAGCAGGGCAGAAATCTAACGAACTGACTTGTTGAAAAGGTAGCATCCTATGACGATGCGACGTTGAAAGTCACTGAGCTCATTGGCCATTCTACGGCCAATGTTTGTCTATGAAAATTGCATGGCTCTGTGCTTGATTTTAATCACCTGTCAGCAATGGGTGTGGCTGAAATAGACTTTTGTAGTGTATCTACCTCAACTACTTCATACCCCTGCACATGGACTCGGTACTAGTACCCTGTGCATATAGCCAAGTTGTCGTTACTCATTGTGTATTTATACATAGTGTTATTACTTTTCTGTTATTTCTCTATTTTCTTCTCTCTGCATTGTTCGGAAAGGGCTCGTATGTAAGCATTTCACTGTTAGTCTACACCTGTTATTTATGAAGCATGTGACAAATAACATTTGATTTGATTTGAAATGCCAATAAGCATAGCCTACTGGACAACAATGCAAAATGTGGTGCTGTTGGTTGTGGTCCTGTTAGTTACAAAATAATACAGTGTTAATAACAAAAATGGTAATATCCTGTATCAGCATTTTAAAACATGAATAGTTGGAAGCCTCAGGTGTTTGGAGCGTCTCTGAGTAATTGCACCCATAGTGATATACTAAGGAAGCGGCAATTGAAGCGTAATAAGCCATTTTTTTCTGACCATGAACATTGTGTGGTGAGCTTCCAGCACCTTTGAGGCTGCTCTTGAGTATCATCCCCCAAGTGGGTGCTACACGGTGTTAGTGTGGAGTCGCCTCAATCTAGCTAACCACCTACAAAGCCGGAGAAAGTAAAACCTGAGGGGGCAGCGAGGTATGTAGCTGAGGCTGCGCAGTGGACCGTTCTGTCTCTCTGACGCCAACTGACTGGCTACCTCCGAGACCATCAATGCTTCCTCTGCTCTCAATTCCATCTGAACTGCTTCAAATCCAAGATAAATTACCATCCATCCTTCAGCATGACACTTAAAATTGTTTTTGCTTAAATTACATGCTCATGGATTTCAGTTTGTATTGACTGCTATATGAGTGTAATAAAACTTGAACTTGAATATACTGTGGTTATCTTAATAAATGCAGATGTAAGTACTGTATGTGCACAAATATATATATATATATATTTATATATATATATATATATATATATTTATATATATATATATTTATATATATATATATATATTTATATATATATATATATATATTTATATATATATATATTTATATATATATATATATATATTTATATATATATATATATATATATATATTTATATATATATATATATTTATATATATATATATATATATATTTATATATATATATATATATATATATATATATATATAAAGCCCTTCTTACATCAGCAGTTGTCACAAAGTGCTTTACAGACACCCAGTCTAAAACCCCAAAAAGCAAATAATGCAAAAGTAGACGCACAGTGGATAGGAAAAACTCCCTAGAAAGGTAGGAACCTAGGAAGAAATCTAGAGAGGAACCAGGCTCTGAGGGGTGGCCAGTCCTCTTCTGGCTGAAAAACATTTTAAGGCCAGCTACCTTTGGAACGAATGGAGGGTTTTGGGTTGATAGCTTTCTTTTTCGCCCCTACTGGCAAGATTTATGCATAGGCCTGTTTTAATGGCAGCAACACAGTCTGTTCAAACGGCTTCCCACAGCATTCTACACTCAGAAGGAGATGGTTCAATTACTGTGTGGGGAGCTGTAGAAGAGTGCCATGTGTGAGACACTAGACTGACAGATATTTAAGAGGCAGCCTCGTAAAAGAGATTTGTGCCCATCTCAGGCGCGGCGGCGATGGCTGCGTGGCGGCAGCTAACGCAGCATCCTCCCCCAGTTCGGCCCGCCCTAATCTGCAGGACTGAGTGCTCCCGTATTATGGATCATTTAGTAAAGCCATAAAAGCCTAGGTGTTTTCACATGAAAAGTTATTTATCCACTACTTCCTGGAGTGATTCATTTCTCAGCGGTCCACGTAAAAGGACAGGAAGGGAAAAAAAAGATGAGGGGAAAAATTTGCTGTGTCATAAAAGTAAATGGCCTGCTTACTGAACATTTCTATGAGGTCCCCCTGAGGATTTAGCAATAATATTTCCCATCTCCCGTGACAGAAAAAATACATTTAGCCTTTATTAGCCCTTACCTTTGTTATTTTATCAGATTGTGTCATTATTTGTTTACCAGACAGTATTGTGGAGCCGCTGGCCTTCAGTTGGCTCCCGCGAACCACAGCTACAGTTCAGTCTAAAAGCAATCGATTTAATGCTAACAGCACAGAGCAGACACTTGTGCGGCCAGGGAACCAAGGAGGGGGTCTGTTAAGTACACTTTAAGAAGTATGAAACGTAGTGAGAACAATGTTGAATAATGCAATGCTCAATATGAACATAATCTCTTTGAAACAATAAACTGTACTGGAATTGGCTTACAGCTGTGTGTGTAATGAAATACACACTCTTAGAAAAGTTAAGTAGAACCATATATAGGGTTATTCAGCTTGTTCCCATAATGCAACCCCTTTTGGTGTTAGGTTGAACCCATTGCAGAGGGTTCTACCTAAAACCCTCTATGAAGGGTTCTTCATAGAACCCTCTATAAATGGTTTTACCTAGAACCCACTATGAAGGGTTCTTCCTAGTAGCCTATATAGAGGGTTGCCAGGCGACATTAAACACCCCCTAGCGGCCATGTTGGAAGACCACCACATCAATTATTCCGACAACAACAGCTGCGTCTACCCCAAGCTGCATTACAACAGTGCCTAAAACTAGTTGATTCATCACCACAGACAATTTCTGTGCGGTATTTGGCTGCTCTAACAAGGCAGGAAAGAACATAGGGAAAAAACATTTTCAACAGCAAACATGAAACACTAAGGAGATAAGACTCACGAGCTGTCAGAAAAGCGAAGAAACCTTTTTGCCCGTCAAGACCTGAACCCAGACAGCCGTCAGTACAGGGTCTGCTACGATCATTTCATCACTTGTCAGTCTGATCAATTTAGAGTTTAGTGTAGCTGTTAGCTGTTATGCTAACCAGGTGTTGACAACAAGACTAAGTTAGCCAACATTTGCTAGCTACATAGCTTGTAGTCTAGCTATTAGTATGCGTCTCTCTCATAGGCGGCGGGTGAGTTAAAGTTTTGCGGAAGCAAATGTTTTACCATAAAAATGCACCTTTATAATAAAGCATTGCATGCATATCAGGGACCTACATTTCTCTGAGCAATTTGCAGACTAATGTAAAACTACTATTCTTAATGTGATGTGTAGATTGGAAAGTCAATTTATTAGGCTATTAATTAATAATCACTGCATGATTGAGCGTGTAGTGGCATAGGCCTATAGACTATATCAGAGAGGTTGCTTTTATTTCCCTTTCACAGGAAAAGTATTTCCTTTGATAAACACATTTCATGCAATTCTACTACACTTTATATGACTGGAGACATTAGCTTAATCTTTTTTAAGACGATAAATCATGGTGAAGCCTAGGCCTACTCTGCTGACACTGACAAACAGATCAATAAAAATGACCTTTGTAACCATCTAATCTAGGCCTACGAAAAAGGGGAGGCATGTATTTTACAATATGGCGTCAATCTAGCCTGGAGGAGGACATTATTGTCCAAAAAACCTCCAGTGACCCAATGATCATTTGTTGAGAACTTTATTCATAAGAGGTAAAATGTATGGACATTACAGCATAGGCCTCAATGGGATAGGACAACCTGCTGTGTTGACTATTGGTTGTTCCAGCACAACAAAATATGTAATCTTTATATTAAACTAAAACACCTGAATGAATTAAACACAACCAAACATTCAATAGCCCTGATGGTATAGGTGACCTGAATAAGTGATATTCTAACAGCAGGTGTACTTTTCATTTGTTTATGTACTGTAGGTTCACTAGCTGACTTCCTACAGTCTGTCGACTGTATTCCCACTGTAAAAGATGAGCAATGCTGCATCAGCATTATTTTCTACTTCTACTACTTTGTCCTTTTCCAGATAGGAAAGGAGACGTCCCTCAGTTAGACAAAATGGTTGACATATGCTGTTCCTTGGTCAATCTGAATGATTCTGTTGTGCCATTTGAGTAGTGTCCCCTTAAACCGAATGAAGAGTGTAGCAATAACTGCTGACTAAACAGAAACACAGTTTCCCAGTCATTTATTTATGTACATGTATTAATAACTAAAATGTAACTTGGAACAACATGTAAAATACTATTATTTATTATATTGAAAACATATTGTACTTTAATAAAAGCCTCTTTTGTTGTATGAGTGAAATGAAAAGTATTTTGTGTGTCATCTCTGCTTTGCCTAGCCCCATTGAATAAAATGTACACTGCTCAACAAAAATAAAGGGAACACTAAAATAACACATCCTAGATCTGAATGAATGAAATAATCTTATTAAATACTTTTTTCTTTACATAGTTGAATGTGCTGACAACAAAATCACACAAAAATAATTTTGATTTTAACTTTGATGTAAAAATAATTTTGATTTTAACTTTGATGTAATGTCCTTAAAACTAGTCAAAATGAGGCTCAGTCGTGTGTGTGGCCTCCACGTGCCTGTATGACCTCACTACAACGCCTGGGCATGCTCCTGATGAGGTGGCGGATGGTCCTGAGGGATCTCCTCCCAGACCTGGACTAAAGCATCCGCCAACTCCTGGACAGTCTGTGGTGCAAAGTGGCATTGGTGGATGGAGCGAGACATGATGTCCCAGATGTGCTCAATTCGATTCAGGTCTGGGGAACGGGTGGGCCAGTCCATAGCATCAATGCCTTCCTCTTGCAGGAACTTCTGACACACTCCAGCTACATGAGGTCTAGCATTGTCTTGCATTAGGAGGAACCCAGGGCCAACCGCACCAGCATATGGTCTCACAAGTGGTCTGAGGATCTCATCTCGGTACCTAATGGCAGTCAGGCTACCTCTGGCGAGCATATGGAGGGCTGTGCGGCCCCCCAAAGAAATGCCACCCCACACCATGACTGACCCACCGCCAAACCGGTCATGCTGGAGGATGTTGCGGGCAGCAGAATGTTCTCCACGGCATCTCCAGACTCTGTCACATCTGTCAAGTGCTCAGTGTGAACCTGCTTTCATCTGTGAAGATAACAGGGCGCCAGTAGCGAATTTGCCAATCTTGGTGTTCTCTGGCAAATGCCAAACGTCCTGCACGGTGTTGGGCTGTAAGCACAACCCCCACCTGTGGACGTCGGGCCCTCATACCACCCTCATGGAGTCTGTTTCTGACCGTTTGAGCAGACACATGCACATTTGTGGCCTGCTGGAGGTCATTTTGCAGGGCTCTGGCAGTGCTCCTCCTGCTCTTCCTTGCACAAAGGCGGAGGTAGCGGTCCTGCTGCTTGGTTGTTGCCCTCCTACGGCCTCCTCCACTTCTCCTGATGTACTGGCCTGTCTCCTGGTAGCGCCTCCATGATCTGGACACTACGCTGACAGACACAGCAAACCTTCTTGCCACAGCTCGCATTGATGTGTCATCGTGGATGAGCTGCACTACCTGAGCCACTTGTGTGGGTTGTAGACTCCGTCTCATGCTACCACTAGAGTGAAAGCACCGCCAGCATTCAAAAGTGACCAAATCATCAGCCAGGAAGCATAGGAACTGAGAAGTGGTCTGTGGTCTCCACCTGCAGAACCACTCCTTTATTGGGGGTGTCTTGCTTATTGCCTATAATTTCCACCTGTTGTCTATTCCATTTGCACAACAGCATGTGAAATGTATTGTCAATCAGTGTTGCTTCCTAGGTGGACAGTTTGATTTCACAGAAGTGTGATTGACTTGGAGTTACATTGTGTTGTTTAAGTGTTCCCTTTATTTTTTTGTTTTTGAACAGTTTATTTCTTATAGCCAAACTATTCTTTATTTCTTTTACAATTTAAACATATTTAGCATAGACAATGTGATTGTTGTGGTAGTCTTAGGTAAACCATTTTCATTATCACAGTGACACCTCCAAATGCCACTCAGACCTTCTGGAAAAACAGTATCTGTCATTGAACTTGGTGGTAGTGGTTGTGTGTATATTTTAAGCTATGGACCCCATCATCTCCTGCTTCCAGACATTTCACCACCTAGATTACAAGGGTTGGATTTGCACTGAAACAAGTTCATGTTAGCACAAGGCATGTACAAAATCTAGTATAATGATTAGCCTCATACACATTGTCTACTGATGTAGTTGTAACATTGAGAACATACAGCTGAACAATATGTAAACAACATGTGACATGTAAACAACATGTGACTTAAGCGATTCTCTGCTTCAGCTACACAACGTCAAGGGGTGCATTGCAAATGCCCATAAGGTTAACACCATCATACTGTAGGCCAGTGGTTCCCAACTCCGGTCCTTGAGTACCCCCAAATAGGGTTGAAAAATTCCAGGAACCTTCAATAAATTCCCTGGTATTCCCAAAATCCCAGTTGGCGTTTTACCTGAATCAGGAGGGCAGTAAGCAGGAAATCCGGAATCCTCCAACCAGGATTTCTGGAAAACCACTTTTTAAAAAATATATATTGTAGCCCCGGTCTAGCACACCTGATTCAACTTGTCAACGAATCATCTGGCCCTTAAAGTGGCTACAACCAAAATATCTGCTGTTGGGGGTACTGGAGGACCTGAGTTGGGAAGCACTACTGTAGGCCTATGGTGCTTTGGCGTTGCATGCCATTATAGTCAGCTGCAAAATGGGTTCACATGGCTGATATTCTGAGATAGCGTGGCAATCAAATAAAACAAATTTGAGAACTTAAAACTGAACAAAAATGTAATGTTAATTTGCGAATAAAACACAGAAAAACAGACAAATTAGAGACGGATTCCCTTCCCCTCTTCATTGTGATCTGTGATTGTGATCTGTGATTAATCAACATTGACACTAGTTAATCTTGAATAATATTTTTAAGTTAACAATTAAAACAACTTTAAACACTTCACTTCAAAGAATCAACATTTTATTTCATATAATTTCAAAGTGTACAATTAAGCTAACTCATATGTAAAGGTTAGATATCTTAGTAACAAATAGGTTATTATTACTAAGGCATAATTTCAGATGAACAAAAAAAAGACAACACCAGAGGTGGCCAACCTCGCTCAACTGATCGCTGTTCTACTTGGTTCCAGCCCAGAATTAGCACAATTGATTATCAACTAATTAGGTTTGATTATTTGAATCACGTGTGTTATTGCAGGGCTAGAACAGAAGCCTGCACAACCAGCAGGGTTGGCCTGCTCAAGTTGTAATAGGTTTATACGTACATTGTGTGTGACTATTAAACTGTATTTTTGTTAACAACATTGCTAACATAGGTACACGTAACTCATGTTATACAACAGTGGTCACCAAACGGAAGATCGCGATCCACTAGTCGATCTCCAAACATTTCTGCAAAAGACCCAACGATAAAGACTTGCGTTCCAATTTGTTTTATTTTCGTTTCACGCTGTTGGCGGTAAATGCACTTGATTCAGCAGCCCAAATGCAGTGTTCCCATTTTTAGCCTTTTCATGTGTCTGAAGGTAGAACTACCCAGCAGGCCCAGAGAGCAAATCAAGTGCACCTATAGGCCTACCGCTGGCCAATCAGATAGCTCAGATCACTGTGTCGGCCCAGTTTGTCACGCCATAGACTGTAAAAAAAAGAAGCCTCAAACGCACAGCAAAGTTGATAATATGAGATTTCAAAACTTTTAAAACCATGACTAGAGAGAGACTCAACGAATACAGCAAAGAGCTGCTGTTTTTATGATTAAGTTCATGTTTAAGTTGTTATTCAGCACTGTCAACACTTTGGTGAACAGTTTTATAAGCCATAAAATGCGCGTTTCGATAAGCTTGAGTTGTTATTTGCAGCTTGTCTTTTTTAATATCGAGGATTTATTACACTTTCTATGGTCATAGGAGTAACAACATGAATTGGTGCATGAGGCAGAAATAATGCATTGTGACTTAAGTTTGGGCATCAGCTGGAAGACTGTATCCCCTTTTCTCAGCGGAGGGAAATACGGTGAATCAGGTGAGAGGCAGCCTAGGACCACTATTGTTTTCACTATATATTCTACCTCTTGGTGTTGACATTGTGTTTCCAAATGACAACTTTCACTGCTATGCGGATGACACACAGCTGTACATGTCGATGAAACATGGTGAAGCCCCAAAATTGCCTACTCTGTGTATGCTACGGTCACAAGACACAGGCCTCCTTATTGTCCATAGAATTTCTAAGCAAACAGCTGGAGGCAGGGCTTTCTCCTATAGACCTCCATTTTAATGGAATGGTCTGCCTATCCATGCGAGAGACGCAGACTCGGTCTCGACCTTTAAGTCTTTACTTTTTACTTTTTTTTTTACTTAAGACTCATCTCTTCAGTAGGTCCTATGATTGGCCTAGGGGTGCGAAAGTAAACGGCAAGAGACTGGAGTGATGAACCGCACTTGCTGTCTCTGGCTGGCCGGCTCCCCTCTCGCCACTGGAATGTTTTGCCCTGACCCTATTACGGGGGCTGAGTCACTGGCTTACTTGTGCTCTTCCATGCCATCCCTAGGAGGGGTGCGTCACTTGAGTGAGTTGAGTCACTGACGTGATCTTCCTGTCCGGTTTTGCACCCTTTCGGGCTCATGCGGTGGAGGAGATCTTCACTGGCTATACTCAGCCTTGTCTCAGGGTTGTAAGTTGGTGGTCTGTTGATATCCCACTAGTGGTGTGGGGGCTGTGCTTGTGGGTGGTGTTATATCCTGCCTGGTTGGCCCTGTCCGGGGGTATCGTCGAACAAGGCCACAGTGTCCCCTACCCTCACTGTCTCAGCCTCCAGTATCTATGCTGCAATTGTCTATGTGCTGGGGGGCTAGGGTCAGTCTGTCCTATCTGGGGAAATTCTCCTTTCTTATCTGGTGTCCTGTGTGAACTTAAGCATGCTCCCTTTAATTCTCCTCTCTCTCTAACTCTCTCTCTGAGGACCTGCACCTTAGAAAAATGCCTCGGACTAACTGGCCTGATGACTCCTGGCTGTCCCCTGTCCACCTGGCCGTTCTGCTGATCCAGTTTCTGCTATGGCTATGGAACCCTGACCTGTTCACCGGACGTGCTACCTTGTCCCGGACCTGGTGTTTTCGATCCCCCACCTCTCTCTCAAGGAAGCATCATGCAAAATATATTGGCACACTCCACTTACCAAGACCATTACCAAATAAGGTGTGCTGTCACCTGCTTTTATAGTAAGCCTTGAGGTGGTACCACCCAGTATACGCATTTCATACTGAACCGAAGCAAATCTACATCCCTTTTGCAACGAACAGTCAAAGTTAACACCAGAATTAACTTGTTTCATTAGAACTATGCCTAAAACATCTGGTTTTCAATATTCTCTCTCTCTCTCTCGCTCTCTCATGAAAAGCCAAGTGACATTTACTCCTAAGGTGCTGATCTGTTGCACCCTCTACTGTGATTATTATTTGAAACTGCTGGTCATCTATGAACATCTTGAAGAACGATCTGTCCTTTATGGCCATCTACTCTTATAATGTCCACCTGGCACAGCCAGAAGAGCACTGGCCATTCCTCAGAGATTGGTTCCTCTCTAGGTTTCTTTGTAGGTTCCTGCCTTTCTAGGGAGTTTATCCGAGCCAACATGCTTCTACATCTACATTGCGTGCTGTTTGGGGTTTTGGCTGGGTTTCTGTATAAGCACTTTGTGTCACGGTTGTCGTCGGTGAAGGAGGACCAAAACGCAGCAGGTATGTGCAGGCTCATCTTGACTTTTATTAACTATCAAAATGAACACCAAAATAACAAACAGAAATACGATCGACAAAAAAACAGTCTGGTAAGGCTAAACACAGAACAATCTCCCACAAAATACAATACAAACACACCCAACTAATATAGGACTTCCAATCAAAGGCAACACCAAACAGCTGCCTTCAATTGGAAGTCCAACCCCAATTAACTCAACATAGAACCACACACACTAGACTAAACATAGAAATACATGAAAACCAAACAGTGCCCAAAAACCCCGGAATACTTATTCAAACACCCTTTTAACAAACACACCACCCTGAACCACATAAAACAAATACCCTCTGCCACGTCCTGACCAAACTACAATACTAATGAACCCTTATACTGGCCAGGACGTGACAGTACCCCCCCCCCCCTTAAAAGGTGCTAACCCCGGAAGCACCTTAAAAACAAAAAACAAAAAAAACAACAACCCCAAACAACAAAACAAATTTCCCCTCTACTAAAAGGGAGGGAAGGGAGGGTGGCTGCCGTCAACGACGGCACTGTGCTATACCCCCCCTCCCCAACCCACCTATATCAGGAGGTGGCTCCGGTTCTGGCCGTTCCGGGCAGTCGGGCCACTCTGGCAGCTCGGGGCAGTCTGGCCAGTCTGGCAGCTCGGGGCAGTCTGGCAGCTCGGGGCAGTCTGGCAGCTCGGGACAGTCTGGCAGCTCGGGACAGTCTGGGCAGTCTGGCAGCTCGGGGCAGTCTGGGCAGTCTGGCAGCTCGGGGCAGTCTGGGCAGTCTGGCAGCTCGGGGCAGTCTGGGCAGTCTGGCAGCTCGGGGCAGTCTGGGCAGTCTGGCAGCTCGGGGCAGTCTGGCAGCTCGGGGCAGTCTGGCAGCTCGGGGCAGTCTGGCAGCTCGGGGCAGTCTGGCAGCTCGGGGCAGTCTGGCCGCTCCGGCAGTTCGGCGCAGTCTGGCCGCTCCGGCAGTTCGGCGCAGTCTGGCCGCTCCGGCGACTGTTGACTGGCGGGCAGCTCCGACGACTGTTGACTGGCGGGCAGCTCCGACGACTGTTGACTGGCGGGCAGCTCCGACGACTGTTGACTGGCGGGCAGCTCCGACGACTGTTGACTGGCGGGCAGCTCCGACGACTGTTGACTGGCGGGCAGCTCCGACGACTGTTGACTGGCGGGCAGCTCGGACTACTGTTGACTGGCGGGCAGCTCCGACGACTGTTGACTGGCGGGCAGCTCCGACGACTGTTGACTGGCGGGCAGCTCCGACGACTGTTGACTGGCGGGCAGCTCTGACGACTGTTGACTGGCGGGCAGCTCTGGTGACTGTTGACTGGCGGGCTGACGCACTATAATCCTGGTGCGTGGTGCTGGTACCGGATATGCCAGCTTGGGAACACGCACCTCTAGGCTAGTGCGTGGAGCGGGAACAGGATATATAGGACCATGGAGGCTTACTGGCGGTCTCGAGCTTAAACCTGGCATCGCCCTTTCTGGCTGAATGCCTACTACCCCCTGGTAACTGCGGGGCGCTGGTATAGCGCGTACTGGCCTAAAAACACTTGGCCTCGCCATAACACCCATTACCCCGAAGCATAAGACCTGTCCATTAACTGGCCTCCGAGAAACAGTCTGGGGATTTGGCCTGGGGCTCCAAACTTTCCCCGCCAAACTACCCATATGCCCCACCCAAAAAATGTCTTGGGGTTGCCTCTCGGGTTTAATCGCCAGTCGTGTTCCTTGGTAGCATTCCCGGTCTTTGCTCCATTTCCTCCACGTATCCAATCCAAATTCCCTCTGCTCCTTCCTCTGCTGCTTGGTCCTTTGGTGGTGGGAGATTCTGTCACGGTTGTCGTCGGTGAAGGAGGACCAAAACGCAGCAGGTATGTGCAGGCTCATCTTGACTTTTAATTAACTATCAAAATGAACACCAAAATAACAAATAGAAATACGATCAACAAAAAAAACAGTCTGGTAAGGCACAAGGCTAAACACAGAACAATCTCCCACAAAATACAAGACAAACACACCCAACTAATATAGGACTTCCAATCAAAGGCAACACCAAACAGCTGCCTTCAATTGGAAGTCCAACCCCAATTAACTCAACATAGAACCACACACACTAGACTAAACATAGAAATACATGAAAACCAAACAGTGCCCAAAAACCCCGGAATACTTATTCAAACACCCTTTTAACAAACACACCACCCTGAACCACATAAAACAAATACCCTCTGCCACGTCCTGACCAAACTACAATACTAATTAACCCTTATACTGGCCAGGACGTGACACTTTGTGACATCTGGTGATGTAAAAAAAGGCTTTAGAAATATATTGGATTTGACCAATTCATCCAATTTTAGGTAGTTTTGGAGATTATTCCACAAGTAAGCTGCAAGAAAAATCTAAAAGCAGATTTACCTAACTCAGTGGAGATAGAAGGGATCTCCAGAGTTAGCCATCCCTGAGACCAGGTCTGGTATCTCGTATGTCTATAAATTAACAATGAAGTAAGGTACAGTGAAGTTTATGCACAGGAGGGCTTTGTATTATTTTTTTTACTGTATTCAGAGTAAATATTATTCAATCACACTTAACTGCAGTATAGTTATTAACCCCTACATTGGGGTTCTTTAAGAGTCACTGAGTGTTAATTTAACTCCTGTATGAACATTAGTAATGGTACACTGAAAACCACTTGGTAACACAGGTCAATTTGCTGTGTACCATGCAATACATACACTGCTGGGTTACTCAGACTCTCTTCTATGCTCCTACTCTCTGCCAAAAAAGAACCATAGAAAATACTCATTTGAAATATGGAAATCATGGCAAAGATATCAACTATGTCAGTACTGTATGTAAAATGATTAAGGGATTACCAGATACACAAACATTCCCATAATATACACTATATATACAAAAGTATGTGGACACCCCTTCAAATTAGTGGACTCGGCTATTTCAGCCACACCCGTTGCTGACAGGTATATAAAATCAAGCACACATCCATGCAATCTCCATAGACAAACATTGGTAGTAGAATGGCCTTACTGACGAGCTCAGTGACTTTCAACATGGTACTGTCATAGGATGCCACCTTTCCAACAACTGTTCTTTGGGAGCTTCATGAAATTGGTTTCCATGGCCGAGCAGCCGCACACAAGCCTAAGATCACCATGCGCAATGCCAAGCGTCAGCTGGAGTGGTGTAAAGCTCACTGCCATTAGACTCTGGAGCAGTGAAAACGTGTTCTCTGGAGTGATGAATCACGCTTCACCATCTGGCAGTCCGACGGATGAATCTGGGTTTGGCGGATGCCAGGAGAACGCTACATGCCCGAATGCATAGTGCCAACTGTAACGTTTTGTGGAGGAGGAATAATGGTCTGTGACTGTTTTTCATGGTTTGGGATAGGCCCCTTAATTCCAGTATAGGGAAATCTTAACGCATAGAAAGACATTCTAGACAATTCTGTGCTTCCAACTTTGTGGCAACAGTTTGGGGAAGGCCCTTTCCTGTTTCAGCATGACAATGACCCCGTGGACTAAGCGAGGTCCATAGAGAAATGGTTTGTCAAGATCGGTGTGGAAGAACTTGACTGGCCTGCACAGAGCCCTGACCTCAACCCCATTGAACACCTTTGTGGTGAATTGGAACGCCGACTGCGAGCCAGGCCTAATCAGCTAACATCAGTGCCCGAAATCACTAATGCTCTTGTGGCTGAATGGAAGCAAGTCTCCGCAGCAATGTTCCAACATCTAGTGGAAAGCCTTCCCAGAAGAGTGGAGACTGTTATAGCAGCAAAGGGGGGGACCAACTCCATATTAATGCCCATGATTCTGGAATGTTCAACGAGCAGGTGTCCACATACTTTTGGTTATGTAGTGTAGGTACAGCTTAAAACATCTCACACCTATTTTTTTTATTAGATTACTCAAATTGCTGTCATGACGTTTCCGTGTTGGGGGAGGTTTATGACCCCCCCATAAATACCTTTCCTGCTTTTTCTCTCCACTCTACAGAATGGACTCTTGGAAAGCCCTTTGTTAACATAGAGAGTGTATTGTAACATCAAAAGGTTGGGGAAAAGAACAATCTTTATGTAATCCAACCAGTTGGAATTGTCCGTTGGTACTTAAAGAATATGATGTCAGATCAGTTGTTGTCTGGGACATTATTACTGATGATAGGACAACAAACTGTATCTTGGAAAGTCTACACATTCTAGTTATCAGATTCACATGGAACTGTTGTGCAATTTAAATATTGAATTATGAAACTATTTGTGAAAATATGAAATGTAAATGTAGTTTTTAAAATGAGAGAATAGGCATTGGTTGGAAATGATGAACCAACCCCTTTTCTACATTTCTATAAGTGCCCCCGTGACCCAATTCACGGCGAACTAAGCCAACCTCAGCGTGACCTCTGGTTGCGAATGGTTGAACGACTACAACCTAACGAAATTAACATTGTGTTCCCGATGACATGAGGACTAATGTCCAGACGTTTAGAAGGGCGAATTTCAACGTGCCACGCTGGAAGGATGAATTTAATTACACAATCCAGAATATATCATGAGCTTATAGTATGGCAACTTGGTATGAACTTTGAACTCTTATTCACTAAAGAAGTGATACATCCTAGATGTCGACTTATCAGCAGCAGTTGTAAACGTGCGTGGCCTAGGAAAGGATGAACAATCTCTTCAGAACGACAGGATACTACAACGTATCCCTTCTACCACACGACGACGGCACTACATCATAACCGTTCTACCACAAGAGGACAGACTACAATGTATCCGCCCAAAAATATTCTTCTAAGGAACCCAGCCTTCCATCTTCGACCAATCTATTGAAGCGCAACTCAGAGTAAATATATTTCTTGCATTTTACTTTTCCGAATGAGCGGTTATTTAGAATGCATACGATTCTGTATTTACGATAGCATAGCTTCATAAGGTCCGATAGAGACCCAATCCTTTTGTTCCTCAGTCTTCCCGCGCTTTCATTCAAACCCTACCCCCTTTCTTTGTGTAACCAGCCATCATATCGGTTTCGTCCGCTAGGGACGTTTTCTCTTAGGACATAATTATTCATCATTGTATGATCCATCCTGTGCATATGAAATTCTGTGTGATTATTTAGGTATTTAGTAAATAAATAATTAAACCAAATGTTGTATTGCTGATTCAACTTGTTAGCCAGGGTTCGTGAAGATAACCAAGAATTTACGACGTTCAGATGAGACTGAATAAGGTGACGATTAATAATTGACTGCTATTGATATAAAAGATTACCAGGTCTTTAAGAGTTTATTCGGAAGACAACAGATCTATAAACATTCTTCCGTGGTGCCCCGACTTCCTAGTTAATTATATTTACATGATTAGTTTAATCAGGTAATATTAATTAGGGAATTGATTTTATAAAATAGCATGTCATATAATTTAATCCATAGTAAAGACACGACACTGCTGATGTTAAAGTTTAAACATTGAGGTAAACACCAATACTCAGGCACTATTTAAAAGAAAGAAAAAAATACAGTAAAAACTTATTCAGATTCAGATGTGTTCTATGTAGAACACTTTCTGCCTTCCAAAGAAAGATTCTTACCTTCCAAAGAATCAAAGAACCCATTCTTCCAAAAGACGGTTCTTAGGATGAAAAAGGGTCTTGGTGCTTTAGTTTAATATCCTTACATGAGAGCAATGTTGTACGTCCAAAAGACTGCACGACTAAAATGTCTAGGTCATGTCACTCAAGGCATGAAAAATGTCCCTTGAAAGTGGATATGCCTGCTCTGCCTTTGTCCATCCAGCTCTCCCAGGTGACACATCAGACTTCCCCACTTCCATGTCAATTCATGCTCGGCGACTTCAGACACGTCAAAATCAATGAGTTACGACGTAGGGGTTGAGTCTGTAACACTGGATGTTCCTAGGCAAACAAATAGACTTGGACGTGGGCCATATTGATCGAAGCACGCGGTCGGACCATCCCATTCCTTTTCACTGTGATCTCTCTCATTTCACATCTCACCTGCACTTAGCCTGGATAGGCTGTCGCTGTCATGATGGTAACCTCTGCAATCTACAGCTCTCCACAACATAGAAAGGTTATATAGACCATATGCTTACTTTAGTCTCTACTATGGGATCTGTGCTCTACCCTAAGCCCTGTGCTATGCCCTGCCAATCAACACAGGTAGCATCAGGTAGGGCTTTGAAGGCTGTGAAACGAATCTCATGTCCTAGCTTCTCTTTCCTGGCCAGGGTCCCCTTTGAAGGGAACCACATCAATCACAGGATTAAAGCAGCGAAAACGTTCACACAATGTTCACCCACTGATGCTCCTGTCTGAGGCTGTGTTGACCATTAATATAATAAATAATATAATAATAATAATAATAATAATAAATGCCATTTAGCAGACGCTTTTTTCCCCAAAGCAATTTACAGTCATGCGCGCATACATTTTTAAGTATGGGTCGACCTGGGAATCGAACCTACGCCATGCTCTTCCAACTGAGCAACAAAGGACCACTTTGGGGTCACCGTGAGTGTGACTCGTGCAAATACAGTGCATTCCGAAAGTATTCAGATCCCTAGACTTTTTCCACATTTTGTTACGTTACAGCCTTATTCCAAAATGTATTAAATTGTTTTTATCCCCTCATCAATCTACACACAATATTCCATAATGACAAAGCAAAAACAGGTTTTTAGATTTTTTTTAGCAAATTTATTAAAAAGAAAAAACAGAAATACCTTATTTACGTAAGTATTCAGACCCTTTGCTAATTGATCATCCTTGAGATGTTTCTACATCTTAATTGGAGTCTACCTATAAAACAATTTATTACAGTAAGGTACTTACTGTTCATTGTTACCAAGAAATTATTTGATATTGATATAAAAATGGCTGCATTGATCCTTTAAAGAGTCCAGAAAAATGATGCATCATTGTTTGTTCCTGACAAACAAAATGTAACAAATACAATTCCCAATAGTGCTGTGGATCATTGAGAAAATGTACAGAATAAGTTTGACATCACTTTTTCATGTAGCACAAGTTTTTGAAACTGTAGGCATGGTGTATAAAGCAAAGCTAAATATTTAAACCCCTACTTTGGCTGCCATGGTCTGAAAGAGCGAGGAGATGGATCCCATTCAAATATTAATGGCTTCTCTTTCTATAGCGCTAACAAAAGGCAGAGTTTGATCCAATTCAAGCCCTTCTCAATATGTTATTTTCAAATTGTCAGCAAAAAAACTAAAAGACTGGTATTTGTTAAAAAGTTGAAAAATCCATGTCGCAAACACATATCTCCAGCAAGTAAATTGTGTGGTGTACTGCAAAGCCATAGGCGACGCAAAGTGCCATTATTATTTTTCAAGTGCCGTTTTTTTCAGAACTGTTTTCACACTGGTTGAGTCACTGCTGTATACAATCTTGCTCCATAAACATGTACAAACAGAGATATACACACTGCCCTGCACGCACCAGTACAGTATGTGCACATCAAATATAATACATTATCTTTTTCAGCAAAGTGGGTTTTTCCATCTTGAGCATACCACTTGGAAAGATAAACCATACTCCTCTCAGTCGCATAAACAATGCCTAGCAGCCACGCTGTGAGCACTTATCTACCTCCGCACCCTCATGCTTGAACCACCTCCTCAACACCGAGCTAGTAGACCTATGGTAGTTTGTTTACCATTACCAACTTCTGAGTGGACTGTGTGAATAAAATCTCCTCTTTCAGAAATGTCCATCTTGACATATAATCACTGTTTTTGTCAGAGCCAAATTAGAGCTATGCGAAAAGTAACTATGGCTTTTGGACTTTAAATGGATGGCTGACCACGGCTCGCAAATGGACAGCGGTAGGTAACATTAGCTTTTAACACGGCCGCATAATTTACAATAATGCCAGGGCCATTTTATTTAGAAAATAAAAAAGACTCATAAAGAGAGATGCTGTCCTGGTGTTTTTAAATTGAACAGACATTAATCAAAAAGGCATAGATCGTGTGGCCTTCATCGTGTGGAGGGCTCTCTCAGGCTACCGTTAGCACTGGCTCCTCGCATTAGCATTGAACGAACTGCCTGACCCCGCAGCTAGCCACAATTTGCTCTGCTAGCTGCTGCTTTTACCCTGTAGCAGATACATGTGTGCATAATAGGGCAGCAACATTACATAGGAAGACACTACAGAACCCATGAACATACCATAGGTGGGCAAAGAGAGTAGCACTCACAAAAATATGCTAATGCTAATTCTACCACTATTGTTCTGACAATATTCATCAATTTTATTAACCTTTTGATCCCTTATCATGGATCTACATTAGGTAGAATCCTGGTGGAATTGAAACATCAAGTATATCTCTGGTAAGGTCTGAGTAAGATGAGTTTGAAAGTATAAGCTGTACTACATTTCCTGCAACACCTAACTACATAGAACACGTTCCACTATCCTCACAGGACCCTTAATACAGAGGTGAAACAGCCTGTACAGCAGCCTGACTCTCCCTGTTCAACCAATGGTCCGAATATGAAGACATTCACACGGCTCAGTGCAAAATTCAATCGCCGTCGCAAGGCAAATTTGATTTAAGACTCAGATTTCATTAGCCAGACCATGTTTTCGCAGGACAACGGCGAATGATCCCTCTGAATTAATCTTCGGCCTGACAGCCCTAGTTTATTCTCCTCTCCTCCTTGGCGTTAACTGATCTGAAACAATAAGCAGACTTTGAATGATATGTAAACAAAAAAATGTTGGTTCCCGGGCTCTCTTGTAAGGGCTATGAGCTATGGCAGGGCCATATTAGGAAGAACATGACAGCAGCGTTAAGAGAAAATGAATATGCCGCATTACTTTCATCTTCTTGTTCTTCTTATTACACAACAGCTTTCCACCAAGGCCATAAAACAGCACAGCGAGCATGGTCATGTTACTGGGTGAAGATGTGTCCCATGTGCATGTTACTGGCTGAAGATATGTCCCATGTGCATGTTACTGGCTGAAGATATGTCCCATCTGCATGTTACTGGCTGAAGATGTGTCCCATGGTCATGTTACTGGGTGAAGATGTGTCCCATGTGCATGTTACTGGCTGAAGATATGTCCCATGTGCATGTTACTGGCTGAAGATATGTCCCATCTGCATGTTACTGGCTGAAGATGTGTCCCATGGGCATGTTACTGGCTGAAGATGTGTCCCATGTGCATGTTACTGGCTGAAGATATGTCCCATGTGCATGTTACTGGCTAAAGATATGTCCCATCTGC
This sequence comes from Salmo trutta, assembly GCF_901001165.1. Taxonomy (NCBI): domain Eukaryota; kingdom Metazoa; phylum Chordata; class Actinopteri; order Salmoniformes; family Salmonidae; genus Salmo; species Salmo trutta. Next base: position 12,010,716 of record NC_042972.1, on the reverse strand, counting down.
ATGTTACTGGCTGAAGATGTGTCCCATGGTCATGTTACTGGGTGAAGATGTGTCCCATGTGCATGTTACTGGCTGAAGATATGTCCCATGTGCATGTTACTGGCTGAAGATATGTCCCATCTGCATGTTACTGGCTGAAGATGTGTCCCATGGGCATGTTACTGGCTGAAGATGTGTCCCATGTGCATGTTACTGGCTGAAGATATGTCCCATGTGCATGTTACTGGCTAAAGATATGTCCCATCTGCATGTTACTGGCTGAAGATGTGTCCCATGGGCATGTTATTGGCTGAAGATGTGTCCCATGTGCATGTTACTGGCTGAAGATATGTCCCATGTGCATGTTACTGGCTGAAGATATGTCCCATCTGCATGTTACTGGCTGAAGATGTGTCCCATGGGCATGTTACTGGCTGAAGATGTGTCCCATGTGCATGTTACTGGCTGAAGATATGTCCCATGTGCATGTTACTGGCTAAAGATATGTCCCATCTGCATGTTACTGGCTGAAGATGTGTCCCATGGGCATGTTATTGGCTGAAGATGTGTCCCATGTGCATGTTACTGGCTGAAGATATGTCCCATGTGCATGTTACTGGCTGAAGATATGTCCCATCTGCATGTTACTGGCTGAAGATGTGTCCCATGGGCATGTTACTGGCTGAAGATGTGTCCCATGTGCATGCTACTGGCTAATGATGTGTCCCAAATGGCACCCTATTTCCTACCTACACTATTAGAAAAAACGGTGACATCTAGCAGTGGTGAAAAGTACTTAAGGAAAAATATTTTTCAATACCACTTAAGTCGTTTTTGGGAGTATCTGTACTTTACTATTTATATTTTTGACAACTTTTACTTGTACTTCACTACATTCCTAAAGAGAAGAATGTACTTTTTACTCCGTACATTTTTCCTGACACCCAAAAGTACTTCTTACATTTTCAATGCTTAGCAAGAAAGAATTGGTCCAATTCACAATCTTATGAAGAGAACAATCCTGGCAATCCATACTGTCTTTGATCTGGCGGACTCACTAAACATACATTCTTCATTTGTAAATTATGTCTGAGTGTTGGAGTGTGACCCTGGCTATCCGTAAATTCTAAAAACAAGAAAATTGTGCTGTCTGGTTTGCTTAATATAAATCATTTTATAAGTAATAAGTAATTTTTCATTATTCATTATTCATACTTTTACTTATGATACTTAAGTATATTTTAGCAATTACATTTACTTTTGACACTTAAGTATATTTAAAACCAAACACTTTTACTCATGTAGTATTTTATTGGGTTACTCACTTTTGGTTTTACTAATTCACTGCCACCGGGGTCCAACGGTGTAAGAGCTTAACTGCTTAGTGACTGTACACTGTAACATTACTGCATGATTGTAGGGGATTTCCTAATTCGTTAGTCCTATTAGCTATGTTGACTATGAAGTTACTTTAGCCAATATGGTGACAACGAAGTAGGCTGTGTGTAGCAGTTATGATATGGTTTGGCTTGGAAATGTTTGGCTTGGAAATCCAGTCAGGAGAGTGCAAGGCATTATTGAATGTGTTACTGTCTATACATGTGTCACTGGCCTGTGTGCACGTACGTTGTAAACTTTCATTCATAGGCTAGGTTGTCGCAACTTCATGAAAATGTGACTATCGTGTAGTAGCCTAAAGCTATCAATGTTACATTGAACTGGGTAAATGGAAGGCCGTGCTCCTGAAAAAAAAAGTGTCCTCCCTCATCTTAAACTGCACTGATCGCCACTGGTCTCTGGGTAGAGTGGTTACAGTTTCTGTGTAGAGTGGTTACCATCTCTGATAGAGAGTGGTTACCGTCTCTGATAGAGAGTGGTTACCGTCTCTGATAGAGAGTGGTTACCGTCTCTGATAGATAGTGGTTACCGTCTCTGATAGAGAGTGGTTACCGTCTCTGATAGAGAGTGGTTACCGTCTCTGATAGAGAGTGGTTACCGTCTCTGATAGAGAGTGGTTACCGTCTCTGATAGAGAGTGGTTACCGTCTCTGGGTAGAGAGTGGTTACCGTCTCTGGGTAGAGAGTGGTTACGGTCTCTGGGTAAAGAGTGGTTACGGTCGTGGTTCCGGTCTCTGGGTAAAGAGTGGTTACGGTCTCTGGGTAGAGAGTGGTTACGGTCTCTGGGTAGAGAGTGGTTACGGTCTCTGGGTAGAGAGTGGTTACGGTCTCTGGGTAGAGAGTGGTTACGGTCTCTGGGTAGAGAGTGGTTACGGTCTCTGGGTAGAGCGGTTACGGTCTCTGGGTAGAGCGGTTACGGTCTCTGATAGAGAGCGGTTACGGTCCCTGGGTAGAGCGGTTACGGTCTCTGGTAGAGAGTGGTTACGGTCTCTGGTAGAGAGTGGTTACGGTCTCTGGTAGAGAGTGGTTACGGTCTCTGGGTAGAGAGCGGTTACGGTCCCTGGGTAGAGCGGTTACGGTCCCTGGGTAGAGCGGTTACGGTCCCTGGGTAGAGCGGTTACGGTCTCTGGTAGAGAGTGGTTACGGTCTCTGGTAGAGAGTGGTTACGGTCTCTGGGTAGAGCGGTTATGGTCCCTGGGTAGAGCGGTTACGGTCTCTGGTAGAGAGTGGTTACGGTCTCTGGTAGAGAGTGGTTACGGTCTCCGGGTAGAGAGTGGTTACCGTCTCTGGTAGAGAGTGGTTACGGTCTCCGGGTAGAGAGTGGTTACGAACTCTGATAGAGAGTGGTTAAGGTCTCTGATAGAGAGTGGTTAAGGTCTCTGATAGAGAGTGGTTATGGTCTCCGGGTAGAGAGTGGTTACGGTCTCTGATAGAGAGTGGTTACGGTCTCTGGTAGAGAGTGGTTACGGTCTCCGGGTAGAGAGCGGTTACAGCCTCTGGGTAGAGCGGTTACAGCCTCTGGGTAGAGCGGTTACGGCCTCTGGGTAGAGCGGTTACGGCCTCTGGGTAGAGCGGTTACGGCCTCTGGGTAGAGCGGTTACGGCCTCTGGGTAGAGTGGTTACAGCCTCTGGGTAGAGTGGTTACAGCCTCTGGGTAGAGTGGTTACAGCCTCTGGGTAGAGCGGTTACAGCCTCTGGGTAGAGTGGTTACAGCCTCTGGGTAGAGCGGTTACAGCCTCTGGGTAGAGTGTAGAGCGGTTACGGCCTCTGGGCAGAGTGGTTACAGCCTCTGGGTAGAGTGGTTACAGCCTCTGGGTAGAGCGGTTACGGCCTCTGGGTAGAGTGGTTACAGCCTCTGGGTAGAGTGGTTACAGCCTCTGGGTAGAGTGGTTACAGCCTCTGGGTAGAGCGGTTACAGCCTCTGGGTAGAGCGGTTACGGCCTCTGGGTAGAGAGGTTACAGCCTCTGGGTAGAGCGGTTACGGCCTCTGGGTAGAGCGGTTACGGCCTCTGGGTAGAGCGGTTACGGCCTCTGGGTAGAGCGGTTACAGCCTCTGGGTAGAGTGGTTACAGCCTCTGGGTAGAGTGGTTACAGCCTCTGGGTAGAGCGGTTACAGCCTCTGGGTAGAGTGGTTACAGCCTCTGGGTAGAGCGGTTACAGCCTCTGGGTAGAGTGTAGAGCGGTTACGGCCTCTGGGCAGAGTGGTTACAGCCTCTGGGTAGAGTGGTTACAGCCTCTGGGTAGAGCGGTTACGGCCTCTGGGTAGAGTGGTTACAGCCTCTGGGTAGAGTGGTTACAGCCTCTGGGTAGAGTGGTTACAGCCTCTGGGTAGAGCGGTTACAGCCTCTGGGTAGAGCGGTTACGGCCTCTGGGTAGAGTGGTTACAGCCTCTGGGTAGAGTGGTTACAGCCTCTGGGTAGAGTGGTTACAGCCTCTGGGTAGAGCGGTTACAGCCTCTGGGTAGAGTGTAGAGCGGTTACGGCCTCTGGGTAGAGTGGTTACAGCCTCTGGGTAGAGTGGTTACGGCCTCTGGGTAGAGCGGTTACGGCCTCTGGGTAGAGCGGTTACGGCCTCTGGGTAGAGCGGTTACGGCCTCTGGGTAGAGCGGTTACGGCCTCTGGGTAGAGCGGTTACGGCCTCTGTGTAGAACGGTTACAGCCTCTGGGTAGAGCGGTTACGGCCTCTGGGTAGAGCGGTTACGGCCTCTGGGTAGAGCGGTTACGGCCTCTGTGTAGAGCGGTTACAGCCTCTGGGTAGAGCGGTTACAGCCTCTGGGTAGAGTGGTTACAGCCTCTGGGTAGAGCGGTTACAGCCTCTGGGTAGAGCGGTTACGGCCTCTGGGTAGAGCGGTTACGGCCTCTGGGTAGAGCGGTTACAGCCTCTGGGTAGAGCGGTTACGGCCTCTGTGTAGAGCGGTTACAGCCTCTGGGTAGAGCGGTTACAGCCTCTGGGTAGAGTGGTTACAGTCTCTGGATAGATTGATTACAGTACAACGACACCAGAAATAAATGATGATTTTTGCAAATCAATCAGTCAAATGTTAATGCTTGGTGAAATGTTGGCAGTTTAATGTATGGGATATGTACAGAATGACCTCCTCGAAGCCATCTGAAGTTTGAAATGAACATATTCAAATTTAATCTGAATGGTAATAAGTCACAAATCAACCATGTCTAGAAAGCGAAAAAACAATCATCTTTTTATGACACTTCCATTATAATTAATAGAAATTGACTTCAACATTATTTCACAATTTTTCATATAGTTCACATTTTCCATAAACAATGCAAGTTGTTCCATTCAAGGACTGCTACTACTATTACTAAGTCATACAGTACTGTATGTGAAGATATATATGTATACTTTAGCCAACATAATATTCAAGTGTGAACACCACCAAGTAGGCCTACGCAGTGGCCCTAATTGCCCTGCGCAGGGCCGGCCCCAGGCATAAGCGGTCGATTAGGGCCACCGGACAGTTTTGTTTTTAGGAACTCAGTTCGGGTCTCAACTCACTGTTGAGAGTTAGAATAGTAGAATACACAAGGTGCAATCTCAAAATGTGGAAGTGCATCAGCAGTTTTTCTCATGTTATGTCAGTCACTGACAGTCACTCAATTAGTTATTGTTAGCTAACATTTATTAGATTGGTAAATTAGCCTAGCCAGCTACTGTATGTAAACTTGTAGTAATCATGGTCAAATTACCGACCGGTCACGAAGGGCACGTGCCCAGGGGCCCTGACCTCCAGTGGGCCCCCATTGATTTTGTTAGTCACTCTCACTGAGATATGATATTAACATGGCATAAGAAGGAAATTAGCTGTAAAAGTGCAACAACATTTCGCAGAGGGCCCCCAAAAGGCTGTGTTTGAGTTGAGGTCTGCTTCAGTGCTTGACAGTCTGTCACCATGCACCGCAGTGACTTTGACCTTATCACAGTGGTGCCAGATCAACGCCATTAGCTGTTGTTCTACAGCAAGAGGAAATATGACCAGAAAACAAAACGGAGGGAAATGCTTGACTAAGCACTGCAGTTCTCATTAGCCTTGACACTTTACTCAATGTATAAAACATGAAGTGCACACTCACTTAATGTGTAATTTGACTGAAAGGTGGGGTAACAAGGAGGAGGAGGAGGGAGGGTTTGAACGTTAACCACCATCCCCCCCTCTCACTCTATATTTTTTTTCTCTCCCTCTCTCTTCTGTTCTCTCTCTACTCTTTCTCCTGTTTCAATAAGCATTGCCGACAGAAAAGGGCCAAAACGTGCTGCGGTAGCAGGAATTAATTCCAATCAGAGGCGAAGGAGGGCGAGATCCATTACATTTATTCTAGTATCCCCTTCTCACAAGTAGACTCCCTCTCACACATACACGCAAACAATGTTCTGCTGTACATCGAAAACAATCACACACAGGCATAAACAACGTCCCCCACTTCCTCACAAACTATCAAACCCTCTGGTGATCATTATCTTGGGACTGGGTTGGGTAGCATTCTGACCTGGGTAAAAATCGCACCATCTACACATCTCTTCAAATGTACACTGAATATATAAAACATTAAGAACACCTGCTCTTTCCATGACACAGACCGACAAGGTGAAAGCTACAATCCCTTATTGATGTCACTTGTTAAATCCACTTCAAATCAGTAAAGACGAAGGGGAGGAGACATGTTAAAGACATGGATTGTGTACGTCTGCTATTCAGAGGGTGAATTTGCAAGACGAAAGATTTAAGTGCCTTTGAAAGGGGTATGGTAGTAGATGCCAGGTGAACTGGTTTGTGTCAAGACCCACATACAGACACTCCTCCCTGGTTATCCTCTTACCCATTTGTGAAAGCTCCGCCACACTCCCAATATATGGCCCTTCCAGGAACTTGGGTTCACTGTCGTTGATATCCTGGACCTTGATGATGAACTCTGACTCGGATTCCAGCAGGTGGTTAGTGAGTCGGTCCCGGGCCTGAGCTCTGAGGGTGTAGTAGCTCTGCTCCTCGCGGTCCAATCGCTCGGTGGCGTGGATGTCGCCCGTCAGCTCGTCGATGATGAAGATAGTGCCCGCTCCTTGTCCGGAGATGGTGTACTTGATGTTCCCCTCGCCCTCGTCCGAATCCGTGTGGATCTGTCAATTAAGGCAATTAAAGTCAAGCTGAGATTTTATGATTTTAGGAGGTATACGTCGTTATTTAAAAAATATTTAGAAAATGCATTGATTTCATTGACTGACAGTTGACACTACTGTGAATGCAGTACTCAGAATTCACAGCATCAGCATCATGTAGAATTATCCTTCACTTTCTCTTCAAAGATACAGCTGACAAACAAACATGTACGTATAGAATTCCATACTCCAAAATAACATATGTTCGAAATGCAGTGGATGAAAAGTACCCAGTTGTCATACTTGAGTTAAAGTAAAGATACCTTATTAGATAATTACTCATGTAAAAAAGAAAGTCACCCAGTAAAATACTACTTGAGTAAAAGTCTGAAAGTATTTGGTTTTAAATATACTTAAGTATCAAAAGTAAATGTAATTGCTAAAATATACTTAAGTATCAAAACTAAAAGTAAAAGTACAAATAATTTCGAATTCCTTATATAAAGCAAACCAGAGCTTCATTTTCTTGTTGTTTTTTGTGCAGAAAGCCAGGGGCACGCTCCAACAGTCAGACATAATTAACAAACAAAGCATGTGTTTAGTAAGTCTGCCAGATCAGAGGCAGTAGGGATGACCAGGGATGTTCTCTGTTTAGTAAGTCTGCCAGATCAGAGGCAGTAGGGATGACCAGGGATGTTCTCTGTTTAGTGAGTCTGTCAGATCAGAGGCAGTAGGGATGACCAGGGATGTTCTCTGTTTAGTGAGTCTGTCAGATCAGAGGCAGTAGGGATGACCAGGGATGTTCTCTGTTTAGTAAGTCTGCCAGATCAGAGGCAGTAGGGATGACCAGGGATGTTCTCTGTTTAGTAAGTCTGCCAGATCAGAGGCAGTAGGGATGACCAGGGATGTTCTCTGTTTAGTAAGTCCACCAGATCAGAGGCAGTAGGGATGACCAGGGATGTTCTCTGTTTAGTAAGTCTGCCAGATCAGAGGCAGTAGGGATGACCAGGGATGTTCTCTGTTTAGTAAGTCTGCCAGATCAGAGGCAGTAGGGATGACCAGGGATGTTCTCTGTTTAGTGAGTCTGTCAGATCAGAGGCAGTAGGGATGACCAGGGATGTTCTCTGTTTAGTGAGTCTGCCAGATCAGAGGCAGTAGGGATGACCAGGGATGTTCTCTTGATAAGTGCGTGAATAAGGCAATTTTCGTGTCCTGCTAAGCATTCAAAATGTAAGGAGTACTTTTGGGTGTCAGGGAAAATGTATGGCGTTTAAAAGTACATTATTATATTTAGTAATGTAGTGAAGTAAAAGTTGGCAACAATATAAATAGTAAAGTGAAGTACAGATACCCCCAAAAACTACTTAAGTAGTACTTTCAAGTATTTTTACTGAAGTACTTTACACCATTGTCAAAATGTCATATTAAAAAAACAGCCTTGAACCTGCCAATCACAACATGTTTATTATATACATTTGAGCCACTTTATAAGATGCCCTTTACAGAACTGTCAAGGCTTTGCTCTTTCTTTTATGTCAGATTTTCTCTCTAGTCATCAAGAAGCAAAGTTCCTATTTCACAGCCGGTAAGAGAGGAAAGAGGAGAAGCCCTCGCCTCCCTCTAGGGTTGTCATCAACAGTACCATGACAAAAGACACTGCAGTGCTACCGGTGATTTACACAATCCCCACATGGCGTGCCCTTCACAGAATTGGGGCCCCTCAAATTAGAAGTAATTTCTAAAGGTTGTTAAAGTTGCGGTACGAACATGAACACGGTTGGGGCTGACAAATGAACTTAAAGGGCCCTTATAAATCTGCCATGACTTCTTCTAAAGTGATTAAAAGACATTCTAGCAGCCCCCTATGCATCCTGTGGCTTTACTGCACATCTGAACTGTTACTCCCTTCCAATATGAAATTAGAATGCAGGACTCGGGCTCCATAGCCTGTAGGACCCATCTCGCAAAACAGGCGGGAATTGAGGGAGAAAACGCCCCTGTCTCCCACGTTAATATTTTATAAAGGCTTAATTAAATACAGGACTCGATCGCCCTCGCGGGGGTTTTCATTAGGTATTTGTCGTAAAACGGGGGAATAATGCAAAACATAGCCCCCTCTTTCTTTCCATTTGGAATAGTCCCCAAGTCAAATAAATGCACATTGAGAGAAAATCTACTCTTTTTGGGGCATCAATATTTCAGCGATAATAAAATAAACTTCAATAGCCCAGTCGGTAAAAAGACAGTAGAAAGCTCTCCAATATGTGGAGATATGTGACGTCTGCCTTTACATTGTCTGACTGTCTCTCTATTGCTTACTGTCTTTTATCAATTTGAGACAACTTACTGCAATCAAGTCTTTCAAGAATATTAGAGCAGATTCTGAAGACAAGGATCAACAGTGATGCATCATCCAAACACATCCAAACATCTTTAGAGAGTCTTGTGGTTACAATGTGTTCAGTAGAATGTAAAGGGTTTTCTACCATCACAGTCGATATTTGCTCTCCGATCACACACGTACTGTTTGCAAATAAACACCCACACAAATGTCATGCACACACACAGTCATGCATACACAATCATACTCAAATTTCTCTCCCTCTCTCTCACACACACACACTTCGTCCATACATATACAGTAGGGCATCCTACAGTGCCTTGCAAAAATACTCATCCCCTTTGGCGTTTTTCCTATTTTGATGCATTACAACATGTAATTTAAATTGATTTTTATTTGGATTTCATGAAACGGACATACACAAAAGAATCCAAATTGGTGGAGTGAAATGAAAAAAATAACTTGTTTAAAGAAATTCTAAAAAATAAATGGAAAAAAGGTGTGTGCATATCCTTTTGCTATGAAGCCCCTAAATAAGATCTGGTGCAACCAATTACCTTCAGAAGTCACACAATTAGTTAAATAAAGTCCACTTGTGTGCAATCTAAGTGTCACATGATCTGTCACATGATCTCAGTATATATACACCTGTTCTGAAAGGCCCCAGAGTCTGCAACACCACTAAGCAAGCAGCACCACCAAGTAAGTGGCACCATGAAGACCAAGGAGCTCTCCAAACAGGTCAGGGACAAAGTTGTGGAGAAGTACAGATCAGGGTTGGGTTATAAAAAAATATCCAAAACTTTGAACATCCCAAAGAGCACCATTAAATCCATTATACAAAAAATTGAAAGAATATGGCACCACAACAAACCTGCCAAGAGAGGGCCGCCCACCAAAACTCACGGACCAGGCAAGGAGGGCATTAATCAGAGATACAACAAAGATACCAAAGATAACCCTGAAGGAGCTGCAAAGCTTCACAGCGGAGATTGGTGTATCTGTCCATAGAACCACTTTAAGCCGTACACTCCACCGAGCTAGGCTTTACGGAAGAGTGGCCAAAAAAAAGGTATTGCTTAAAAGGCATGTGTGAGGCTCCCCAAACATATGGAAGAAGGTACTCTGGTCAGATGAGACTAAAATTGAGCTTTTTGGACATCAAGGAAAATGCTATGTCTGGCGCAAACCCAAATCCTCTCATCACACCAGGGCGGCAGGTAGCCTAATGTTTAGAGAGTTGGGCCACGATCCGAAAGGTTGCTAGATTGAATCGCCGAGCGGACAAGGTAAAAATCTGTCGTTCTGCCCCTGAATAAGGCAGTTAACCTTGTTCCTAGGCCGTCATTGTAAATAAGAATTTGTTCTTAACTGATTTGCCTAGTTAAATAAAAGTTACATTTAAAATAAATGTAAAAATTAGCCCCAAGAACACCATCACCACAGTGAAGCATGGTGGTGGCAGCATCATGCTGTGGGGATGTTTTTCATCGGCAGGGACTGGGAAACTGGTCAGATTTGAAGGAATGAAGGATGGCGATAAATACAGGGATATTCTTGAGGGAAACCCGTTTGTCTACCAGAGATTTGAAACTGGGACGGAGGTTCACTTTCCAGCAGGACAATGACCCTAAGCATACTGCTAAAGCAACACTCGAGTGGTTTAAGGAGAAACATTTAAATGTCTTGGAATGACCTAGTCAAAGCCCAGACCTCAATCCAATTGAGAATCTGTGGTATGACTTAAAGATTGCTGTAATTGCTGCAAAAGGTGGCTCTACAAAGTATTGACTTGGGGGGGGTGAAGACTTATGCACACTCAAGTTTTCAATTTTTTGTCTCATTTCTTGTTTTTTTCACAATAAAAAATATTTTACATCTTCAAAGTGGTAGGCATGTTGTGTAAATCAAATGATAGAACCCCCCCAAAAAATCTATTTTAATTCCAAGTTGTAAGTCAACAAAATAGGAAAATACTTTCGCAAGCCACTGTACTTGAGTAAAAGTAAAGATACCTTAATAGAAAATGACTCAAGTAAAAGTGAAAGTCACCCAATAAAATACTACTTGAGTAATAGTCTAAAAATATTTGGTTTAAATATACTTAATTATCAAAAGTAAAAGTATAAATCATTTCAAATTCTTTATATTAAGCAATCCAGACAGCACCATATTGTTGTTTTTTTATTTAGAGATAGCTGGGGTCACATTCCAACACTCAGACATAATTTACAAATGACGCATGTGTGTTTAGTGAGTCCGCCAGATCAGAGGCAGTAGGGATGAGCAGGGATGTTCTCTTGATAAGGGCATGAATTTGACAATTTTCCTGTCCTGCTAAGCATTCAAAATGTAACAAATACTTTTGGGTGTAATACACAAGTGAATTTGTCCCAATACTGTTGGTCCCCTAAAATGGGGGGACTATTTTTTAAAAGTCCTCATATTTCTAAACGGTTCACCCGATATGGATAAAAATGCCTTCAAATTAAAGCTGACAGTCTGCACGTTAACCTCATATTCATTGTATTATTTTAAATCCAAAGTGATTGAGTACAAACCACAACAAAAATGTCACTGTCCCAATACTTTTGGAGCTCATTGTATTTTGTTGTGAGTAGGCACACGTGGCAACAACGCAGCGCAAATGTGATTTTTTTTTCACAGATCATGCTCGTTCTCCCCCTTCAGGCTCAATGTGTCAGTCCATCCGTCAGTATGTTCTCATCAAAGTGATGTTGTGGCTAAGCTGTGGACTTCAAACAAAAGGTCAAAGCCAGGGCTTCACTTAATGCTTAGCAATCATAACCATCAGCAATGTCAACATGCCATTGCCAGCTAAATTCCCCTTCCAACCAAACAAAACAGTAGGGACGCATTCCAAATGGAACCATGTTCCCTATGTAGTGCACTACACCCCTATGGGGCCTGGTCAAAAGTAGTGCATTAAATAGGGATTAGGGTGCCATTTGGGACGCAGGCTAGGCCTGCAGTAAGCCTTCCCCATCATGAAGAAAAAGGAGCTATTTATCACAACAATAGTGTTGGCACTTGGCAGTTGGAAGAAAACAATATGTCTATAAACAGGACTCATAATGTCACCTCCCACTCTAGACGGCAACAGGGTCTTCGTCTTAAATGGTACCCTGTTCCTTACATAGTGCACTACATTTGACTAGGGTCCATAGGGGTCCATAGGGCTCTGGTCAAAAGTAGTGCGCTATGTAGGGAATAGGGTGCCATTTGGGACATGCCTTGTGGCTTCAATAATCAAATCGCTCGTGCACCTTTGGTCAACTCTCCAATACTGTACATGCTGCCTGCTTCCTCAGCAACGAGTATATAGACAAATACAGTAATGCAGGCATGCACACACACATACAGACACACAGAAAAACACATGCACACACACACACATACACACAGAAATACACACACAGACGGGTACATAGATATGGAACTGCCCTGCCAAATAGGGGTCAGCGCACTAACGAAGACCAATGGTGTCGCTTTGGCCTCAGGGCAAGCCAGCCTACTGAAGGACATCAAAATGAGGCAGCTGATTGAAGAGGAGATCAGGATATACCGCGGGAAAATGTCCTTGTCTCACCTTGCTATGTAAAAATAAAAGCATTCATTGTAAGTCGTAAGAGCGTCTGCTAAATCATGGGTTCCAAAACAATTTCACTTGGGGCCCCCGTTCCAGCATTGGGGAACATCCAACGGCCCCCCTGTGAACGCGCACCACGTCTATTTCTATGGGAACAAGCACTGTTCATTACCCAAACTATTCACACTGCTCTTGTTGGTGGAAAGAATGTTGCAGGTTTAAAGCTTATTTCCTACAATTCTACTCATTGACATTGGGTCCAAAGAAAATAGTGTAGTTTAAATACACATTTTCTTGAAATTCTATACATTTTGCCATGTCTAATGTGAATTCATGTGATATTTGTGTGACAACGGTAGCTGACATGGCCTTGTTGATGTGGACATTTCTGACACGTTATAAATAGCTTTCTATAGTATGTAATGACTGAGATGGGATAGTTGATGTGGACATTTCTGACACATTATAAATAGCTCTCTATAGTATGTAATGACTGAGATGGGATAGTTGATGTGGACATTTCTGACACATTATAAATAGCTCTCTATAGTATGTAATGACTGAGATGGGATAGTTGATGTGGACATTTCTGACACAATACAAATAGCTCTCTATAGTATGTAATGACTGAGATGGGATAGTTGATGTGGACATTTCTGACACATTATAAATAGCTTTCTATAATATGTAATGACTGACATGACAAGAGGAACTGATGATCCACTACCCAATTTATAAATGGCACCTTGTGCATTCTACTATTATAACTTTCAAGAGTAAATTCAAAGCTGGACTGAGTTCCATTAAAGAGTTCCATTTTGAGGGGGGGGGGGTATCCACGCGCCCTCTTGCCCTTGCTGACCCCTCGCACCCCCCTAGGGCGCGTGGCCCACAGTTTAGGAACCACTGTGCTAAATGACTCATATGTACTACATTTGTTGTAAGGAATTGGCATAATCTAAAAAACTCAATAATATCTGGAAGAAATTCTAATCAACACAATCTGGAAGTTATTCTAATCAACACTATCTGGAAGTTATTCTAATCAACCGTATCTGGAAGTTATTCCAATCAACCGTATCTGGAAGTTATTCTAATCAACCGTATTGGAAGTTATTTTAATCAACACTATCTGGAAGTTATTCTAATCAACAGTATCTGGAAGTTATTCTAATCAACCATATCTGTAAGTTATTCTAATCAACACTATCTGGAAGTTATTCTAATCAACACTATCTGGAAGTTATTCTAATCAACCGTATCTGGAAGTTATTCTAATCAACAGTATCTGGAAGTTATTCTAATCAACCATATCTGGAATTTATTCTAATCAACCGTATCTGGAAGTTATTCTAATCAACAGTATGTGGAAGTTATTCTAATTAACAGTATCTGGAAGTTATTCTCATCAACAGTATCTGGAAGAAATTCTAATCAACACTCTCTGGATGTTATTCTAATCAACACTGTCTGGATGTTATTCTAATCAACACTATGTGGAAGTGACTCTAATCAACCGTATGTGGAAGTGATTCTAATCAACCGTATGTGGAAGAAAATCTAAACAACAGTATCTGGAAGATATTCTAATCAACACTATCTGGAAGTTATTCTTATCAACAGTATCTGGAAGTTATTCTAATCAACAGTATCTGGAAGTTATTCTAATCAACAGAATCTGGAAGATATTCTAATCAACAGTATCTGGAAGATATTCTAATCAACACCATCTGGAAATTATTCTAATCAACCGTATCTGGAAGTTATTCTTATCAACAGTATATGGAAGTTATTCTAATCAACAGTATCTGGAAGAAATTCTAAACAACAGAATCTGGAAGTTATTCTAATCAACCGTATCTGGAAATTATTCTAATCAACCGTATCTGGAAGTTATTCTAATCAACAGTATCTGGAAGTTATTCTAATCAACAGTATCTGGAAGTTATTCTAATCAACAGAATCTGGAAGTTATTCTAATCAACCGTATCTGGAAGTTATTCTAATTAAAAGTATCTGGAAGTTATTCTAATCAACCATATCTGGAAGTTATTCTAATCAACAGTATCTGGAAGAAATTCTAAACAACAGAATCTGGAAGTTATTCTAATCAACCGTATCTGGAAGTTATTCTAATCAACCGTATCTGGAAGTTATTCTAATCAACAGTATCTGGAAATTATTCTAGTCAACCGTATCAGTATCTGGAAGTTATTCTAATAAACAGTATCTGTAAGTTATTCTAATAAACAGAATCTGAAAAATATTCTAATCAACCGAACCTGGAAGTTATTCTAATCAACAGTATCTGGAAGTTATTCTTATCAACAGTATCTGGAAGTTATTCTAATCAACCGTATCTGGAAGTTATTCTAATCAACTGTATCTGGAAGTTATTCTAATCAACTGTATCTGGAAGTTATTCTAATCAACAGTATCTGGAAGTTATTCTAGTCAACCGTATCAGGATCTGGAAGATATTCTAATCAACAGTATCTGGAAGTTATTCTAAACAACAGTATCAGGAAGTTATTCTAATCAACAGAATCTGGAAGTTATTCTAATCAACCGTATCTAGAAGTATTTCTAATCAACACTATCTGGAAGTTATTCTAATCAACCTTTCACGTCCTGACCATAGTAAGTTGTTATTATCTATGGTAGAGTAGGTTAGGGCGTGACAGGGAGTGTTTGTTCGTTTTTGTATTTCTATGTTAAGTTTCTAGTTTTGTATTTCTAGGTTGGTTTTTGTTTGGCATGACCTCCAATTAGAGGCAGCCCGTTGTTGTTGCCTCTAATTGGAGGTCATATTTAGTTGATGTTTGTCCCACTTGTTTTTTGTGGGTGATTATATTTTGTGAGTAGTGTTTGTTCCTCCTGCGTCACGGTTTGTTGTTTTGTCCTTCAGTTAATTTTTCTATTGCATTAAGTTTCACAGTTTAATAAATATGTGGCACGAAACAGACGCTGTATTTTGGTCCAATTCTACAGACAGCCGTGACACAACCCTATCTGGAAGTTATTCTAATCAACCATATCTGGAATTTATTCTAATCAACCGTATCTGGAAGTTATTCTAATCAACAGTATCTGGAAGAAATTCTAATCAACACTCTCTGGATGTTATTCTAATCAACACTGTCTGGATGTTATTCTAATCAACACTATGTGGAAGTGATTCTAATCAACCGTATGTGGAAGTGATTCTAATCAACCGTATGTGGAAGATATTCTAATCAACCGTATGTGGAAGTTATTCTTATCAACCGTATCTGGAAGTTATTCTTATCAACAGTATCTGGAAGTTATTCTAATCAACAGTATCTCGAAGTTATTCTAATCAACAGTATCTCAAAGTTAATCTAATCAACAGTATCTGGAAGTTATTCTAATCAACAGTATCTGGAAGTTATTGTAATCAACAGTATCTGGAAGTTATTCTAATCAACAGTATCTTGAAGTTAATCTAATCAACAGTATCTCGAAGTGAATCTAATCAATCGTATCTTGAAGTTATTCTAATCAACAATCTGGAAGTTATTGTAATGTACAGTATCTGGAAGTTATTCTAATTAACAGTATCTGGAAGTTATTTTAACCAACCGTATCTGGAAGTTATTATAATCAACAGTATCTGGAAGTTATTCTAATACCGTGTCTGGAAGTTATTCTAATCAACCGTATCTGGAAGTTATTCTAATTAACAGTATCTGGAAGTTATTTTAACCAACCGTATCTGGAAGTTATTCTAACTAACTGTATCTGGAAGTTACTCTAATCAACAGTATCTGGAAGTTATTCTAATCAACAATATCTGGAAGAAATTCTAATAAACTCTATCTGGAAGAAATTCTAAACAACACCATCTGGAAGTTATTCTAATCAACAGTATCTGGAAGTTATTCTAGTCAACCGTATCCGTATCTGGAAGTTATTCTAATCAACAGTATCTGGAAGTTACTCTAATCAACAGTATGTGGAAGTTATTCTAATTAACAGTATCTGGAAGTTATTCTAATCAACACAATCTGGAAAGAATTCTAATCAACAGTATCTGGAAGTTATTCTAATCAACACAATCTGGAAGAAATTCTAATCAACACTCTCTGAAAGTTATTCTAATCAACACTCTCTGGATGTTATTCTAATCAACACTATGTGGAAGTGATTCTAATCAACCGTATGTGGAAGATATTCTAATCAACCGTATGTGGAAGTTATTCTAATCAACCGTATCTGGAAGTTATTCTAATTAACAGTATCTGGAAGTTATTTTAACCAACCGTATCTGGAAGTTATTCTAACCAACCGTATCTGGAAGTTATTCTAGTCAACCGTATCAGTATATGGAAGTTATTCCAATCAACAGTATCTGGAAGATATTCTAATCAACAGTATCTGGAAGTTACTCTAATCAACACAATCTGGAAGTTATTCTAATCAACACTATCTGGAAGTTATTCCAATCAACAGTATCTGGAAGATATTCTAATCAACAGTATCTGGAAGTTATTCTAATTAACAGTATCTGGAAGTTATTTTAACCAACCGTATCTGGAAGTTATTCTAACTAACTGTATCTGGAAGTTACTCTAATCAACAGTATCTGGAAGTTATTCTAATCAACAATATCTGGAAGAAATTCTAATAAACTCTATCTGGAAGAAATTCTAAACAACACCATCTGGAAGTTATTCTAATCAACAGTATCTGGAAGTTATTCTAGTCAACCGTATCCGTATCTGGAAGTTATTCTAATCAACAGTATCTGGAAGTTACTCTAATCAACAGTATGTGGAAGTTATTCTAATTAACAGTATCTGGAAGTTATTCTAATCAACACAATCTGGAAAGAATTCTAATCAACAGTATCTGGAAGTTATTCTAATCAACACAATCTGGAAGAAATTCTAATCAACACTCTCTGAAAGTTATTCTAATCAACACTCTCTGGATGTTATTCTAATCAACACTATGTGGAAGTGATTCTAATCAACCGTATGTGGAAGATATTCTAATCAACCGTATGTGGAAGTTATTCTAATCAACCGTATCTGGAAGTTATTATAATTAACAGTATCTGGAAGTTATTTTAACCAACCGTATCTGGAAGTTATTCTAACCAACCGTATCTGGAAGTTATTCTAGTCAACCGTATCAGTATCTGGAAGTTATTCCAATCAACAGTATCTGGAAGATATTCTAATCAACAGTATCTGGAAGTTACTCTAATCAACACAATCTGGAAGTTATTCTAATCAACACTATCTGGAAGTTATTCCAATCAACAGTATCTGGAAGATATTCTAATCAACAGTATCTGGAAGTTACTCTAATCAACACTATCTGGAAGTTATTCTAATCAACACTATCTGGAAGTTATTCTAATCAACACTATCTGGAAGTTATTCTAATCAACCGTATCTGGAAGTTATTCTAGTTAACAGTATCTGGAAGTTATTCTAACCAACAGTATCTGGAAGTTATTCTAATCAACAGTATCTGGAAATTATTCTAAACAACAGTATCTGGAAGTTATTCTAATCAACACAATCTGGAAAAAATTCTAATCAACACTATCTGAAAGTTATTCTAAACAACACTATCTGGAAGAAATTCTAATCAACACTCTCTGGAAGATATTCTAATCAACACTGTCTGGATGTTATTCTTATCAACAGTATCTGGAAGTTATTCTAATCAACACTATCTGGAAGAAATTCTAAACAAAACAAACTGGAAGTTATTCTAATCAACCGTATCTGGAAGTTATTCCAATAAACAGTATCTGGAAGTTATTCTAATCAACAGAATTTGGAAGATATTCTAATCAACAGTATCTGGAAGGTATTCTAATCAACAGTATCTGGAAGTTATTCTAATCAACCGTATCTGGCAGTTATTCTAATCAACAGTATCTGGAAGTAATTCTAATCAACCGTATCTGGAAGTTATTCCAATCAACAGTATCTGGAAGATATTCTAATCAACAGAATCTGGAATATATTCTAATCAACAGTATCTGGAAGTTATTCTAATCAACCGTATCTGGAAGTTATTCTAATCAACCGTACCTGGAAGTTATTCTAATCAACAGTATCTGGAAGTTATTCTAATCAACAGTATCTGGAAGTTATTCTAGTCAACCGTATCAGTATCTGGAAGTTATTCTAAACAATAGTATCTGGAAGTTATTCTAATCAACCGTATCTGGAAGTTATTCCAATGAACAGTATCTGGAAGTTATTCTAATCAACAGTATCTGGAAGTTATTCTAATCAACAGTATCTGAAAGTTATTCTAATCAACAGTATCTGGAAGTTATTCTAATCAACAATATCTGGAAGTTATTCTAATCAACAGTATCTGGAAGATATTATAATCAACAGTATCTGGAAGTTATTCTAATCAACCGTATCTGGAAGTTATTCCAATGAACAGTATCTGGAAGTTATTCTAATCAACAGTATCTGGAAGTTATTCCAATCAACAGTATCTGGAAGATATTCTAATCAACAGTATCTGGAAGTTACTCGAATCAACACTATCTGGAAGTTATTCAAGTCAACACTATCTGGAAGAAATTCTAATCAAAAGTATATGGAATTTATTCTAATCAACCGTATCTGGAAGGTATTCTAATCAACCGGTATCTGGAAGTTATTCTAATCAACCGTATCTGGAAGTTATTCTAGTTAACAGTATCTGGAAGTTATCCTAACCAACAGTATCTGGAAGTTATTCTAATCAACAGTATCTGGAAGTTATCCTAACCAACAGTATCTGGAAGTTATCCTAACCAACAGTATCTGGAAGTTATTCTAATCAACAGTATCTGGAAGTTATTCTAATCAACACAATCTGGAAAAATTTCTAATAAACACTATCTGGAAGTTATTCTAAACAACACTACCTGGAAGAAATTCTAATCAACACTCTCTGGAAGTTATTCTAATCAACCGTATCTTAAAGTTATTCCAATCAACAGTATCTGGAAGTTATTCTAATCAACATAATTTGGAAGTTATTCTAATCAACAGTATCTGGAAGTTATTCTAATCAACATAATTTGGAAGGTATTATAATCAACCGTATCTGGAAGTTATTCTAATTAACAGTATCTGGAAGTTATTCTAATCAACAGTATCTGGAAGTTATTCTAGTCAACCGTATCAGTATCTGGAAGTTATTCTAATCAACACTATCTGGAAGTTATTCTAGTCAACACCATCTGGAAGTTACTCTAATCAACCGTATCTAGAAGTTATTCCAATGAACAGTATCTGGAAGTTATTGTAATCAACCGTATCTGGAAGTTATTCTAATCAACACTATCTGGAAATTATTCTAAACAACACTATCTGGAAGTTATTCTAATCAACCGTATCTGGAAGTTATTCTAATTAACAGTATCTGAAAGTTATTCTAACCAACAGTATCTGGAAGTTATTCTAATCAACAGTTTCTGGAAGTTATTCTAATCAACACAATATGGAAAAAAATTCTAATCAACACTATCTGGAAATTATTCTTATCAACAGTATCTGGAAGTTATTCTAGTCAACCGTATCAGTATCTGGAAGTTATTCTAATAAACAGTATCTGTAAGTTATTCTAATAAACAGAATCTGAAAAATATTCTAATCAACCGAACCTGGAAGTTATTCTAATCAACAGTATCTGGAAGTTATTCTTATCAACAGTATCTGGAAGTTATTCTAATCAACCGTATCTGGAAGTTATTCTAATCAACTGTATCTGGAAGTTATTCTAATCAACTGTATCTGGAAGTTATTCTAATCAACAGTATCTGGAAGTTATTCTAGTCAACCGTATCAGGATCTGGAAGATATTCTAATCAACAGTATCTGGAAGTTATTCTAAACAACAGTATCAGGAAGTTATTCTAATCAACAGAATCTGGAAGTTATTCTAATCAACCGTATCTAGAAGTATTTCTAATCAACACTATCTGGAAGTTATTCTAATCAACCTTTCACGTCCTGACCATAGTAAGTTGTTATTATCTATGGTAGAGTAGGTTAGGGCGTGACAGGGAGTGTTTGTTCGTTTTTGTATTTCTATGTTAAGTTTCTAGTTTTGTATTTCTAGGTTGGTTTTTGTTTGGCATGACCTCCAATTAGAGGCAGCCCGTTGTTGTTGCCTCTAATTGGAGGTCATATTTAGTTGATGTTTGTCCCACTTGTTTTTTGTGGGTGATTATATTTTGTGAGTAGTGTTTGTTCCTCCTGCGTCACGGTTTGTTGTTTTGTCCTTCAGTTAATTTTTCTATTGCATTAAGTTTCACAGTTTAATAAATATGTGGCACGAAACAGACGCTGTATTTTGGTCCAATTCTACAGACAGCCGTGACACAACCCTATCTGGAAGTTATTCTAATCAACCATATCTGGAATTTATTCTAATCAACCGTATCTGGAAGTTATTCTAATCAACAGTATCTGGAAGAAATTCTAATCAACACTCTCTGGATGTTATTCTAATCAACACTGTCTGGATGTTATTCTAATCAACACTATGTGGAAGTGATTCTAATCAACCGTATGTGGAAGTGATTCTAATCAACCGTATGTGGAAGATATTCTAATCAACCGTATGTGGAAGTTATTCTTATCAACCGTATCTGGAAGTTATTCTTATCAACAGTATCTGGAAGTTATTCTAATCAACAGTATCTCGAAGTTATTCTAATCAACAGTATCTCAAAGTTAATCTAATCAACAGTATCTGGAAGTTATTCTAATCAACAGTATCTGGAAGTTATTGTAATCAACAGTATCTGGAAGTTATTCTAATCAACAGTATCTTGAAGTTAATCTAATCAACAGTATCTCGAAGTGAATCTAATCAATCGTATCTTGAAGTTATTCTAATCAACAATCTGGAAGTTATTGTAATGTACAGTATCTGGAAGTTATTCTAATTAACAGTATCTGGAAGTTATTTTAACCAACCGTATCTGGAAGTTATTATAATCAACAGTATCTGGAAGTTATTCTAATACCGTGTCTGGAAGTTATTCTAATCAACCGTATCTGGAAGTTATTCTAATTAACAGTATCTGGAAGTTATTTTAACCAACCGTATCTGGAAGTTATTCTAACTAACTGTATCTGGAAGTTACTCTAATCAACAGTATCTGGAAGTTATTCTAATCAACAATATCTGGAAGAAATTCTAATAAACTCTATCTGGAAGAAATTCTAAACAACACCATCTGGAAGTTATTCTAATCAACAGTATCTGGAAGTTATTCTAGTCAACCGTATCCGTATCTGGAAGTTATTCTAATCAACAGTATCTGGAAGTTACTCTAATCAACAGTATGTGGAAGTTATTCTAATTAACAGTATCTGGAAGTTATTCTAATCAACACAATCTGGAAAGAATTCTAATCAACAGTATCTGGAAGTTATTCTAATCAACACAATCTGGAAGAAATTCTAATCAACACTCTCTGAAAGTTATTCTAATCAACACTCTCTGGATGTTATTCTAATCAACACTATGTGGAAGTGATTCTAATCAACCGTATGTGGAAGATATTCTAATCAACCGTATGTGGAAGTTATTCTAATCAACCGTATCTGGAAGTTATTCTAATTAACAGTATCTGGAAGTTATTTTAACCAACCGTATCTGGAAGTTATTCTAACCAACCGTATCTGGAAGTTATTCTAGTCAACCGTATCAGTATCTGGAAGTTATTCCAATCAACAGTATCTGGAAGATATTCTAATCAACAGTATCTGGAAGTTACTCTAATCAACACAATCTGGAAGTTATTCTAATCAACACTATCTGGAAGTTATTCCAATCAACAGTATCTGGAAGATATTCTAATCAACAGTATCTGGAAGTTATTCTAATTAACAGTATCTGGAAGTTATTTTAACCAACCGTATCTGGAAGTTATTCTAACTAACTGTATCTGGAAGTTACTCTAATCAACAGTATCTGGAAGTTATTCTAATCAACAATATCTGGAAGAAATTCTAATAAACTCTATCTGGAAGAAATTCTAAACAACACCATCTGGAAGTTATTCTAATCAACAGTATCTGGAAGTTATTCTAGTCAACCGTATCCGTATCTGGAAGTTATTCTAATCAACAGTATCTGGAAGTTACTCTAATCAACAGTATGTGGAAGTTATTCTAATTAACAGTATCTGGAAGTTATTCTAATCAACACAATCTGGAAAGAATTCTAATCAACAGTATCTGGAAGTTATTCTAATCAACACAATCTGGAAGAAATTCTAATCAACACTCTCTGAAAGTTATTCTAATCAACACTCTCTGGATGTTATTCTAATCAACACTATGTGGAAGTGATTCTAATCAACCGTATGTGGAAGATATTCTAATCAACCGTATGTGGAAGTTATTCTAATCAACCGTATCTGGAAGTTATTATAATTAACAGTATCTGGAAGTTATTTTAACCAACCGTATCTGGAAGTTATTCTAACCAACCGTATCTGGAAGTTATTCTAGTCAACCGTATCAGTATCTGGAAGTTATTCCAATCAACAGTATCTGGAAGATATTCTAATCAACAGTATCTGGAAGTTACTCTAATCAACACAATCTGGAAGTTATTCTAATCAACACTATCTGGAAGTTATTCCAATCAACAGTATCTGGAAGATATTCTAATCAACAGTATCTGGAAGTTACTCTAATCAACACTATCTGGAAGTTATTCTAATCAACACTATCTGGAAGTTATTCTAATCAACACTATCTGGAAGTTATTCTAATCAACCGTATCTGGAAGTTATTCTAGTTAACAGTATCTGGAAGTTATTCTAACCAACAGTATCTGGAAGTTATTCTAATCAACAGTATCTGGAAATTATTCTAAACAACAGTATCTGGAAGTTATTCTAATCAACACAATCTGGAAAAAATTCTAATCAACACTATCTGAAAGTTATTCTAAACAACACTATCTGGAAGAAATTCTAATCAACACTCTCTGGAAGATATTCTAATCAACACTGTCTGGATGTTATTCTTATCAACAGTATCTGGAAGTTATTCTAATCAACACTATCTGGAAGAAATTCTAAACAAAACAAACTGGAAGTTATTCTAATCAACCGTATCTGGAAGTTATTCCAATAAACAGTATCTGGAAGTTATTCTAATCAACAGAATTTGGAAGATATTCTAATCAACAGTATCTGGAAGGTATTCTAATCAACAGTATCTGGAAGTTATTCTAATCAACCGTATCTGGCAGTTATTCTAATCAACAGTATCTGGAAGTAATTCTAATCAACCGTATCTGGAAGTTATTCCAATCAACAGTATCTGGAAGATATTCTAATCAACAGAATCTGGAATATATTCTAATCAACAGTATCTGGAAGTTATTCTAATCAACCATATCTGGAAGTTATTCTAATCAACCGTACCTGGAAGTTATTCTAATCAACAGTATCTGGAAGTTATTCTAATCAACAGTATCTGGAAGTTATTCTAGTCAACCGTATCAGTATCTGGAAGTTATTCTAAACAATAGTATCTGGAAGTTATTCTAATCAACCGTATCTGGAAGTTATTCCAATGAACAGTATCTGGAAGTTATTCTAATCAACAGTATCTGGAAGTTATTCTAATCAACAGTATCTGAAAGTTATTCTAATCAACAGTATCTGGAAGTTATTCTAATCAACAATATCTGGAAGTTATTCTAATCAACAGTATCTGGAAGATATTATAATCAACAGTATCTGGAAGTTATTCTAATCAACCGTATCTGGAAGTTATTCCAATGAACAGTATCTGGAAGTTATTCTAATCAACAGTATCTGGAAGTTATTCCAATCAACAGTATCTGGAAGATATTCTAATCAACAGTATCTGGAAGTTACTCGAATCAACACTATCTGGAAGTTATTCAAGTCAACACTATCTGGAAGAAATTCTAATCAAAAGTATATGGAATTTATTCTAATCAACCGTATCTGGAAGGTATTCTAATCAACCGGTATCTGGAAGTTATTCTAATCAACCGTATCTGGAAGTTATTCTAGTTAACAGTATCTGGAAGTTATCCTAACCAACAGTATCTGGAAGTTATTCTAATCAACAGTATCTGGAAGTTATCCTAACCAACAGTATCTGGAAGTTATCCTAACCAACAGTATCTGGAAGTTATTCTAATCAACAGTATCTGGAAGTTATTCTAATCAACACAATCTGGAAAAATTTCTAATAAACACTATCTGGAAGTTATTCTAAACAACACTACCTGGAAGAAATTCTAATCAACACTCTCTGGAAGTTATTCTAATCAACCGTATCTTAAAGTTATTCCAATCAACAGTATCTGGAAGTTATTCTAATCAACATAATTTGGAAGTTATTCTAATCAACAGTATCTGGAAGTTATTCTAATCAACATAATTTGGAAGGTATTATAATCAACCGTATCTGGAAGTTATTCTAATTAACAGTATCTGGAAGTTATTCTAATCAACAGTATCTGGAAGTTATTCTAGTCAACCGTATCAGTATCTGGAAGTTATTCTAATCAACACTATCTGGAAGTTATTCTAGTCAACACCATCTGGAAGTTACTCTAATCAACCGTATCTAGAAGTTATTCCAATGAACAGTATCTGGAAGTTATTGTAATCAACCGTATCTGGAAGTTATTCTAATCAACACTATCTGGAAATTATTCTAAACAACACTATCTGGAAGTTATTCTAATCAACCGTATCTGGAAGTTATTCTAATTAACAGTATCTGAAAGTTATTCTAACCAACAGTATCTGGAAGTTATTCTAATCAACAGTTTCTGGAAGTTATTCTAATCAACCGTATCTGGAAGTTATTCTAATCAACAGTATCTGGAAGTAATTCTAATCAACCGTATCTGGAAGTTATTCCAATCAACAGTATCTGGAAGTTATTCTAATCAACAGAATCTGGAATATATTCTAATCAACAGTATCTGGAAGGTATTCTAATCAACCGTATCTGGAAGTTATTCTAATCAACCGTACCTGGAAGTTATTCTAATCAACAGTATCTGGCAGTTATTCTAATCAACAGTATCTGGAAGTTATTCTAGTCAACCGTATCAGTATCTGGAAGTTATTCTAAACAATAGTATCTGGAAGTTATTCTAATCAACCGTATCTGGAAGTTATTCCAATGAACAGTATCTGGAAGTTATTCTAATCAACAGTATCTGGAAGTTATTCTAATCAACAGTATCTGAAAGTTATTCTAATCAACAGTATCTGGAAGTTATTCTAATCAACAGTATCTGGAAGATATTCTAATCAACAGTATCTGGAAGTTATTCTAATCAACCGTATCTGGAAGTTATTCCAATGAACAGTATCTGGAAGTTATTCTAATCAATAGTATCTGGAAGTTATTCCAATCAACAGTATCTGGAAGATATTCTAATCAACAGTATCTGGAAGTTACTCTAATCAACACAATCTGGAAGTTATTCTAATCAACACTATCTGGAAGTTATTCCAATCAACAGTATCTGGAAGATATTCTAATCAACAGTATCTGGAAGTTATTCTAATTAACAGTATCTGGAAGTTATTTTAACCAACCGTATCTGGAAGTTATTCTAACTAACTGTATCTGGAAGTTACTCTAATCAACAGTATCTGGAAGTTATTCTAATCAACAATATCTGGAAGAAATTCTAATAAACTCTATCTGGAAGAAATTCTAAACAACACCATCTGGAAGTTATTCTAATCAACAGTATCTGGAAGTTATTCTAGTCAACCGTATCCGTATCTGGAAGTTATTCTAATCAACAGTATCTGGAAGTTACTCTAATCAACAGTATGTGGAAGTTATTCTAATTAACAGTATCTGGAAGTTATTCTAATCAACACAATCTGGAAAGAATTCTAATCAACAGTATCTGGAAGTTATTCTAATCAACACAATCTGGAAGAAATTCTAATCAACACTCTCTGAAAGTTATTCTAATCAACACTCTCTGGATGTTATTCTAATCAACACTATGTGGAAGTGATTCTAATCAACCGTATGTGGAAGATATTCTAATCAACCGTATGTGGAAGTTATTCTAATCAACCGTATCTGGAAGTTATTATAATTAACAGTATCTGGAAGTTATTTTAACCAACCGTATCTGGAAGTTATTCTAACCAACCGTATCTGGAAGTTATTCTAGTCAACCGTATCAGTATCTGGAAGTTATTCCAATCAACAGTATCTGGAAGATATTCTAATCAACAGTATCTGGAAGTTACTCTAATCAACACAATCTGGAAGTTATTCTAATCAACACTATCTGGAAGTTATTCCAATCAACAGTATCTGGAAGATATTCTAATCAACAGTATCTGGAAGTTACTCTAATCAACACTATCTGGAAGTTATTCTAATCAACACTATCTGGAAGTTATTCTAATCAACACTATCTGGAAGTTATTCTAATCAACCGTATCTGGAAGTTATTCTAGTTAACAGTATCTGGAAGTTATTCTAACCAACAGTATCTGGAAGTTATTCTAATCAACAGTATCTGGAAATTATTCTAAACAACAGTATCTGGAAGTTATTCTAATCAACACAATCTGGAAAAAATTCTAATCAACACTATCTGAAAGTTATTCTAAACAACACTATCTGGAAGAAATTCTAATCAACACTCTCTGGAAGATATTCTAATCAACACTGTCTGGATGTTATTCTTATCAACAGTATCTGGAAGTTATTCTAATCAACACTATCTGGAAGAAATTCTAAACAAAACAAACTGGAAGTTATTCTAATCAACCGTATCTGGAAGTTATTCCAATAAACAGTATCTGGAAGTTATTCTAATCAACAGAATTTGGAAGATATTCTAATCAACAGTATCTGGAAGGTATTCTAATCAACAGTATCTGGAAGTTATTCTAATCAACCGTATCTGGCAGTTATTCTAATCAACAGTATCTGGAAGTAATTCTAATCAACCGTATCTGGAAGTTATTCCAATCAACAGTATCTGGAAGATATTCTAATCAACAGAATCTGGAATATATTCTAATCAACAGTATCTGGAAGTTATTCTAATCAACCATATCTGGAAGTTATTCTAATCAACCGTACCTGGAAGTTATTCTAATCAACAGTATCTGGAAGTTATTCTAATCAACAGTATCTGGAAGTTATTCTAGTCAACCGTATCAGTATCTGGAAGTTATTCTAAACAATAGTATCTGGAAGTTATTCTAATCAACCGTATCTGGAAGTTATTCCAATGAACAGTATCTGGAAGTTATTCTAATCAACAGTATCTGGAAGTTATTCTAATCAACAGTATCTGAAAGTTATTCTAATCAACAGTATCTGGAAGTTATTCTAATCAACAATATCTGGAAGTTATTCTAATCAACAGTATCTGGAAGATATTATAATCAACAGTATCTGGAAGTTATTCTAATCAACCGTATCTGGAAGTTATTCCAATGAACAGTATCTGGAAGTTATTCTAATCAACAGTATCTGGAAGTTATTCCAATCAACAGTATCTGGAAGATATTCTAATCAACAGTATCTGGAAGTTACTCGAATCAACACTATCTGGAAGTTATTCAAGTCAACACTATCTGGAAGAAATTCTAATCAAAAGTATATGGAATTTATTCTAATCAACCGTATCTGGAAGGTATTCTAATCAACCGGTATCTGGAAGTTATTCTAATCAACCGTATCTGGAAGTTATTCTAGTTAACAGTATCTGGAAGTTATCCTAACCAACAGTATCTGGAAGTTATTCTAATCAACAGTATCTGGAAGTTATCCTAACCAACAGTATCTGGAAGTTATCCTAACCAACAGTATCTGGAAGTTATTCTAATCAACAGTATCTGGAAGTTATTCTAATCAACACAATCTGGAAAAATTTCTAATAAACACTATCTGGAAGTTATTCTAAACAACACTACCTGGAAGAAATTCTAATCAACACTCTCTGGAAGTTATTCTAATCAACCGTATCTTAAAGTTATTCCAATCAACAGTATCTGGAAGTTATTCTAATCAACATAATTTGGAAGTTATTCTAATCAACAGTATCTGGAAGTTATTCTAATCAACATAATTTGGAAGGTATTATAATCAACCGTATCTGGAAGTTATTCTAATTAACAGTATCTGGAAGTTATTCTAATCAACAGTATCTGGAAGTTATTCTAGTCAACCGTATCAGTATCTGGAAGTTATTCTAATCAACACTATCTGGAAGTTATTCTAGTCAACACCATCTGGAAGTTACTCTAATCAACCGTATCTAGAAGTTATTCCAATGAACAGTATCTGGAAGTTATTGTAATCAACCGTATCTGGAAGTTATTCTAATCAACACTATCTGGAAATTATTCTAAACAACACTATCTGGAAGTTATTCTAATCAACCGTATCTGGAAGTTATTCTAATTAACAGTATCTGAAAGTTATTCTAACCAACAGTATCTGGAAGTTATTCTAATCAACAGTTTCTGGAAGTTATTCTAATCAACCGTATCTGGAAGTTATTCTAATCAACAGTATCTGGAAGTAATTCTAATCAACCGTATCTGGAAGTTATTCCAATCAACAGTATCTGGAAGTTATTCTAATCAACAGAATCTGGAATATATTCTAATCAACAGTATCTGGAAGGTATTCTAATCAACCGTATCTGGAAGTTATTCTAATCAACCGTACCTGGAAGTTATTCTAATCAACAGTATCTGGCAGTTATTCTAATCAACAGTATCTGGAAGTTATTCTAGTCAACCGTATCAGTATCTGGAAGTTATTCTAAACAATAGTATCTGGAAGTTATTCTAATCAACCGTATCTGGAAGTTATTCCAATGAACAGTATCTGGAAGTTATTCTAATCAACAGTATCTGGAAGTTATTCTAATCAACAGTATCTGAAAGTTATTCTAATCAACAGTATCTGGAAGTTATTCTAATCAACAGTATCTGGAAGATATTCTAATCAACAGTATCTGGAAGTTATTCTAATCAACCGTATCTGGAAGTTATTCCAATGAACAGTATCTGGAAGTTATTCTAATCAATAGTATCTGGAAGTTATTCCAATCAACAGTATCTGGAAGATATTCTAATCAACAGTATCTGGAAGTTACTGGAATCAACACTATCTGGAAGTTATTCTAGTCAACACTATCTGGAAGAAATTCTAATCAAAAGTATATGGAATTTATTCTAATCAACCGGTATCTGGAAGTTATTCTAATCAACCGTATCTGGAAGTTATTCTAGTTAACAGTATCTGGAAGTTATCCTAACCAACAGTATCTGGAAGTTATTCTAATCAACAGTATCTGGAAGTTATTCTAAACAACAGTATCTGGAAGTTGTTCTAATCAACACAATCTGGAAAAAATTCTAATCAACACTATCTGGAAGTTATTCTAAACAACACTACCTGGAAGAAATTCTAATCAACACTCTCTGGAAGTTATTCTAATCAACCGTATCTGAAAGTTATTCCAATCAACAGTATCTGGAAGTTATTCTAATCAACATAATTTGGAAGTTATTCTAATCAACAGTATCTGGAAGGTATTCTAATCAACCGTATCTGGAAGTTATTCTAATCAACAGTATCTGGAAGTTATTCTTATCAACAGTATCTGGAAGTTATTCTAGTCAACCGTATCAGTATCTGGAAGTTATTCTAATCAACACTATCTGAAAGAAATTCTAAACAACACCATCTGGAAGTTACTCTAATCAACCGTATCTAGAAGTTATTCAAATGAACAGTATCTGGAAGTTATTCTAATCAACCGTATCTGGAAGTTATTCTAATCAACCGTATCTGGAAGTTATTCTAATTAACAGTATCTGGAAGTTATTCTAACCAACAGTGTCTGGAAGTTAATCTAATCAACAGTTTCTGGAAGTTATTCTAAACAACAGTATCTGGAAGTTATTCTAATCAACACAATCTGGAAAAAAATTCTAATCAACACTATCTGGAAATTATTCTAAACAACACTATCTGGAAGAAATTCTAATCAACACTCTCTGGAAGTTATTCTAATCAACACTGTCTGGATGTTATTCTATTCAACCGTATCTGGAAGTTATTCTAATCAACCATATCTGGAAGTTATTCTAATCAACAGTGTCTGGAAGAAAATCTAAACAACACCAACTGGAAGTTATTCTAATCAACCGTATCTGGAAGTTATTCCAATCAACCGTATCTGGAAGTTATTCTAATCAACTGAATCTGGAAGTTATTCTAATCAACCGTATCTGGAAGTTATTCTAATCAACAGTATCTGGAAGTAATTCTAATCAACAGTATCTGGAAGTTATTCTAGTCAACTGTATCAGTATCTGGAAGTTATTCTAATCAACAATATCTAGAAGAAATTCTAAACAACACCATGCGGAAGTTATTCTAATCAACCGTATCTGGAAGTTATTCCAATGAACAGTAGCTGAAAGTTATTCTAATCAACAGTTTCTGGAAGTTATTCTAATCAACAGTATCTGGAAGATATTCTAATCAACACCATCTGGAAGAAATTCTAATCAACAGTATCTGGAAGTTATTCTAATCAACAGCATCTGGAAGATATTCTAATCAACACCATCTGGAAGAAATTCTAATCAACAGTATCTGGAAGTTATTCTAATCAACACCATCTGGAAGAAATTCTAATCAACAGTATCTGGAAGTTATTCTAATCAACAGTATCTGGAAGTTATTCTGGTCAACTGTATCAGTATATGGAAGTTATTCTAATCAACACTATCTGGAAGAAATTCTAATCAACAGTATCTGGAAGGTATTCTAATTAACAGTATCTGGAAGGTATTCTAATTAACAGTATCTGGAAGGTATTCTAATCAACAGTATCTGGAAGGTATTCTTATCAACCGTATCTGTGTCACGTCCTGACCAGCAGAGGGCATATTGCTTAGTCTAGGTCAGGATGTGGCAGGTGGTTTGTGTTTGTTTAATGTTGGATGATTGGGACTTCCAATTGAAGGCAGGTGTGTATAGTTGCCTTTGATTGGAAGTCCTATATAGGTGTGTGTGTTTGTCTTTGGGGTTGTGGGGAATTGTTGTGAGCACTGCTGTGTTTGGTATAGCCTGCCACACCGTCACATTGTGAGTACCGTTCATTGTTTTGTTTATTGGTTTTCAGTGGATGCTCTACTCCTTTTGTTTTCAACATTAAAAACATGAGTATCCACACTTCCGATGCGCCTTGGTCCTCTTTCACCGACGACAATCGTGACAGAATTCCCCACCTACAAAGGACCAAGCAGCGGAAGAAGGCTGGCGAGGTAAGGGAGACCGAGAGGCACCCCCAAGAATTTTTTAGGGGGGGGCACAAGGGGAGTGTTGCGGGGCAAGTATGGAGCCCCAGGCCAGCTCCCCGCACTAGCATGGAGGTGCGTGGTCACAATCGGGTACGCCCAGTACCAGCACCACGCACCAGGCTTCAAGTGCGTGAACCCAGCCTCGTCAGTCAACAGTCGTCAGTGCGGCCCGCCAGTCAACAGTCGACAGAGCTGCCCGCCAGTCAACAGTCGACAGAGCTGCCCGCCAGTCAACAGTCGTCAGAGCTGCCCGCCAGTCAACAGTCGTCAGAGCTGCCCGCCAGTCAACAGTCGTCAGAGCTGCCCGCCAGTCAACCATCACCAGAGCTGCCCGCCAGTCAACAGTCGTCAGAGCTGCCCGCCAGTCAACAGTCGTCAGAGCTGCCCGCCAGTCAACAGTCGTCAGAGCTGCCCGCCAGTCAACAGTCGTCAGAGCTGCCCGTCAGTCAACAGTCGCCAGAGAGGTCAGACTGCGCTGAACTGCCGGAGTGGCCAGACTGCGCTGAACTGCCGGAGTGGCCAGACTGCGCTGAACTGCCGGAGTGGCCAGACTGCGCTGAACTGCCGGAGTGGCCAGACTGCGCTGAACTGCCGGAGTGGCCAGACTGCGCTGAACTGCCGGAGTGGCCAGACTGCCCTGAACTGCCGGAGTGGCCAGACTGCGCTGAACTGCCGGAGTGGTCAGACTGCGCTGAACTGCCGGAGTGGTCAGACTGCGCTGAACTGCCGGAGTGGCCAGACTGCGCTGAACTGCCGGAGTGGCCAGACTGCGCTGAACTGCCGGAGTGGCCAGACTGCGCTGAACTGCCGGAGTGGCCAGACTGCGCTGAACTGCCGGAGTGGCCAGACTGCGCTGAACTGCCGGAGTGGCCAGACTGCGCTGAACTGCCGGAGTGGCCAGACTGCGCTGACCTGCCGGAGTGGCCAGACTGCCCTGACCTGCCGGAGTGGTCAGACTGCCCTGACCTGCCGGAGTGGCCAGACTGCCCTGACCTGCCGGAGTGGCCAGACTGCCCTGACCTGCCGGAGTGGCCAGACTGCCCTGACCGCCCCGAGCTGACAGACTGCCCAGACCGCCCCGAGCTGCCAGACTGCCCTGACAGTCCCGAGCTGCCAGACTGTCCCGAGCTGCCAGACTGCCCCGACTGTCCCGAGCTGCCAGACTGCCCCGACTGTCCCGAGCTGCCAGACTGCCCCGACTGTCCCGAGCTGCCAGACTGCCCCGACTGTCCCGAGCCGCCAGACTGGCCGGACTGCCCCGACTGTCCCGAGCTGCCAGACTGCCCCGACTGTCCCGAGCTGCCAGACTGCCCCGACTGTCCCGAGCCGCCAGACTGGCCGGACTGCCCCGACTGCCTGGAACGGCCAGCACCTGAGCCACCTCCAGGATAGGTGGGTTGGGGAGGGAGGGTGTAGCACAGTGCCGTCGGTGACGGCAGCCACCCTCCCTTCCCTCCCTTTTTGTTTAGGGGGTATTGTTTGTTGGTTTTGTTGGGGTATTGGGGATTTTCTTGTGTTTTTCTTTTTTAGGTGCATCCCGGAGTCTGCACCTTGAGAGGGGGGTACTGTCACGTCCTGACCAGCAGAGGGCATATTGCTTAGTCTAGGTCAGGATGTGGCAGGTGGTTTGTGTTTGTTTAATGTTGGATGATTGGGACTTCCAATTGAAGGCAGGTGTGTATAGTTGCCTTTGATTGGAAGTCCTATATAGGTGTGTGTGTTTGTCTTTGGGGTTGTGGGGAATTGTTGTGAGCACTGCTGTGTTTGGTATAGCCTGCCACACCGTCACATTGTGAGTACCGTTCATTGTTTTGTTTATTGGTTTTCAGTGGATGCTCTACTCCTTTTGTTTTCAACATTAAAAACATGAGTATCCACACTTCCGATGCGCCTTGGTCCTCTTTCACCGACGACAATCGTGACAATCTGGAAGGTATTCTAATTAACAGTATCTGGAAGTTATTCTAATCAACAGTTTCTGGAAGTTATTCTAAACAACAGTATCTGGAAGTTATTCTAATCAACACAATCTGGAAAAAAATCTAATCAACACTATCTGGAAGAAATTCTAATCAACACTGTCTGTGTGTTATTCTTATCAACCGTATCTGGAAGTTATTCTAATCAACAGTATCTGGAAGTTATTCCAATGAACAGTAGCTGGAAGTTATTCTAATCAACAGTATCTGGAAGTTATTCTAATCAACAGTATCTGGAAGATATTCTAATCAACACCATCTGGAAGAAATTCTAAATCAACAGTATCTGGAAGTTATTCTAACCAACAGTATCTGGAAGTTATTCTAATCAACAGTTTCTGGAAGTTACTCTAAACAACAGTATCTGGAAGTTATTCTAATCAACACAATCTGGAAAAAAATTCTAATCAACACTATCTGGAAGTTATTCTAAACAACACTATCTGGAAGAAATTCTAATCAACACTCTCTGGAAGTTATTCTAATCAACACTGTCTGGATGTTATTCTATTCAACCGTATCTGGAAGTTATTCTAATCAACCATATCTTGAAGTTATTCTAATCAACAGTGTCTGGAAGAAAATCTAAACAACACCAACTGGAAGTTATTCTAATCAACCGTATCTGGAAGTTATTCCAATCAACCGTATCTGGAAGTTATTCTAATCAACTGAATCTGGAAGTTATTCTAATCAACCGTATCTGGAAGTTATTCTAATCAACAGTATCTGGAAGTAATTCTAATCAACAGTATCTGGAAGTTATTCTAGTCAACTGTATCAGTATCTGGAAGTTATTCTAATCAACAATATCTAGAAGAAATTCTAAACAACACCATCCGGAAGTTATTCTAATCAACCGTATCTGGAAGTTATTCCAATGAACAGTAGCTGGAAGTTATTCTAATCAACAGTGTCTGGAAGTTATTCTAATCAACAGTATCTGGAAGATATTCTAATCAACACCATCTGGAAGAAATTCTAATCAACAGTATCTGGAAGTTATTCTAATCAACAGCATCTGGAAGATATTCTAATCAACACCATCTGGAAGAAATTCTAATCAACAGTATCTGGAAGTTATTCTAATCAACACCATCTGGAAGAAATTCTAATCAACAGTATCTGGAAGTTATTCTAATCAACAGTATCTGGAAGTTATTCTAGTCAACTGTATCAGTATATGGAAGTTATTCTAATCAACACTATCTGGAAGAAATTCCAATCAACAGTATCTGGAAGGTATTCTAATTAACAGTATCTGGAAGGTATTCTAATCAACAGTATCTGGAAGGTATTCTAATCAACCGTATCTGGAAGGTATTCTAATTAACAGTATCTGGAAGTTATTCTAACCAACAGTATCTGGAAGTTATTCTAATCAACAGTTTCTGGAAGTTATTCTAAACAACAGTATCTGGAAGTTATTCTAATCAACACAATCTGGAAAAAAATCTAATCAACACTATCTGGAAGAAATTCTAATCAACACTGTCTGGATGTTATTCCTATCAACCGTATCTGGAAGTTATTCTAATCAACAGTATCTGGAAGTTATTCCAATCAACAGTTTCTGGAAGTTATTCTAATCAACAGTATCTGGAAGATATTCTAATCAACAGTATCTGGAAGAAATTCTAAATCAACAGTATCTCGAAGTTTTTCTAATCAACAGTATCTCGAAGTTATTCTAATCAACAGTATCTCAAAGTTATTCTAATCAACAGTATCTGGAAGTTATTCTAATCAACAGTATCTGGAAGTTATTCTAATCAACAGTATCTGGAAGTTATTCTAATCAACAGTATCTCGAAGTGAATCTAATCAACAGTATCTCGAAGTGAATCTAATCAATAGTATCTCGAAGTGAATCTAATCAACAGTATCTGGAAGTTATTCTAATCAACCGTGTCTGGAAGTTAATCTAATCAACCGTATCTGGTAGTTATTCTAATCAACAGTGTCTGGAAGTTATTCTAATCAACAGTATCTGGAAGTTATTCTAATCAACCGTGTTTGGAAGTTATTCTAATCAACCGTGTCTGGAAGTTATTCTAACGAACAGTGTCTGGAAGTTATTCTAATCAACACTATCTGGAAGTTATTCTAATCAACACTATCTGGAAGTTATTCTAAATCAACTGTATCTGATGCCTATATCACTTCCATTCCATTCAATCTAACTGATATAAGCAGACTGCTTCAACGTTCCAGCAATAAGGTGAAATCCAAGATGTATAGCATGACATGAAGCGAAAAGAGGAGCCATGAAATAATGCAAAAATGAACCAGGCAAAAATCACCCTGTTCCTTCACATCTTCCCAAGACCGTATTCCCTGATATTAGAACAGATCTTCTAAGATTGTAATCCTTTCCATCCAGTCCACATTGTTTTAAATGTGCTTGGAACTTCATGCCAAAATAAATTATTGAAATAGATGTATGTGATCAAACACTTCCTACACACATCCTGATTAAACATGTCGTCAAAGACGATTGTACTATCACAGCCAATCAAAGAGGCATTACAGTCCATGAACAATAACAACAATGAACAGTATACATGTAGTCAGTCTGACTAAAGCTAAATGACATTCACAGTTGTCCCATATTTTAACCCTTTTTTCGTTGTTGTTATTGTTTTAGCACATTGATTGTGCTGTAAATCTAAAAATATTAAATGAAACGTAAAGCCACAGTCTGTCAGATTTTCAGTAATTTCATGTCATGAAAGACAGTACTTGAGTTGTAGTAATAACTTATAAATAAATTAGTACTTTACTGTAAGAAGGCTATCATACACAAAAAAAATGACATATGATTCCTGTGTGTGTGGATGTGTTGTCATAGGAGACCTTGCAAGCAAATTATGTATGGTTAAAATCATCATGTAAATCATGTTTAAGCTAGAGATATCTGGGTTTTCTCAATCCACCGCATCTGCCTATGTAACACATCCACATCTGCCTACTGTATGTAACACATCCGCATCTGCCTACTGTATTTAACACATCCACATCTGCAGTGAAAGGCAACAGAGCTAGAGCGCTGTTTGTCAGACCATGAGACGGCCTTCTCAAAAAATCGTCTGTAGTGTCCGGGTGCTTTGGCATAAACTATTATGGAAAGATGAGACTCCCACGAACACGTCCATGTCAGTAGTTTTGTTTTAGGACGCCAACAGGCCTCACAAGACTTGTCTGAAGGTCACCTGGAACCAGTCCAAAAAAGTTATGGAAGTATAAATGGAGAATGTTTAGTGGCAAAAATAAGGGGTTAATGTACAAAAAATATATGTTTCCTGATCTTTCTTATATCAGATATAGGATAAATTCATAAAAAATCCTACAATGTGATTTTCAGGATTTTTTTTCTCATTTTGTCTGTCATAGTTGAAGTGTACCTATGATGAAAATTACAGGCCTCTCTCATCTTTTTAAGTGGGAGAACTTGCACAATTGGTGGCTGACTAAATACTTTTTTGCCCCACTGTACCTGTTCTGAAAAGCCCCAGAGTCTGCAACACCATCAAGCAAGTGGCACCATGAAGACCAAGGAGCACTCCAAATAGGTCAGGGACAAAGTTCTGGAGAAGTACAGATCAGGGTTGGGTTATAACAAAATATCCAAAACTTTGAACACCCCAAAGAGCACCATTAAATCCATTATATTTTTTGGGGAAAGAATATGGCACCACAACAAACCTGCCAAGAGAGGGCCGCCCACCAAAACTCAAGGACCAGGCAAGGAGGCCATTAATCAGAGAGGCAACAAAGAGACCAAAGATAACCCGGAAAGAGCTGCAAAGCTCCACGGTGGAGATTGGAGTATCTGTCCATAGGACCACTTTAAGCCGTACACTCCACAGAGCTGGGCTTTATGGAAGAGTGGCCAGAAAAAAGCCACTGCTTGAAGAAGAAAATAAGCAAACACGTTTGGTGTTCGCCAAAAGGCATGTGGGAGACTCCCCAAACATATGGAAGAAGGTACTCTGGTCAGATGAGACTAAAATGTAGCTTTTTAGCCATCAAGGAAAACGCTATGTCTGGCGCAAACCCAACACCTCTCATCTCTCCGAGAACACCATTCCCACAGTGAAGCATGGTGGTGGCAGCATCATGCTGTGGGGATGTTTTTCATCAGCAGGGACTGGGAAACTGGTCAGAATTGAAGGAATGATGGATGGCGCTAAATACAGGGAAATTCTTGAGGGAAACCTGTTTCAGTCTTCCAGAGATTTGAGACTGGGACGGAGGTTCACCTTCCAGCAGGACAATGACCCTAAGCATAGTGCTAAAGCAACACTCGAGTGGTTTAAGGGGAAACTTTTAAATGTCTTATATTTTTATACTTCAAGAGGTCTTAAAATAAAAAAAATTAAATTAAAAAGGAAAATGATCCTTGGTATGACCTTCTTAAAACATTTCCATATAGCTCAGCTTAGACAGGATTTTGACTCTAATGCTTAAACATTGAAGTCATTCCTTGATCACTACAGATATATCACTACTGATATATCATGGAAATCACAAGTCCATGTGAAAATGTCATGGGATGCATTTGCTCGATTGCTTACGTTTTTTGTTGGTGGCCCACTGTTTGGTGGTATGCACATCTCACAGAGTGTGGCTTTAACTGAATCTAAGACATCTTGTATCTGCAATGAAACAAACGAATACAGCTTGAGACAAAGGTTGTGTCACCAAACAGTATGCTCTAACACTATGATCTATACATTTAAAATGTAGAATGTCATTATTATTTTTTTGCACAAGTGTTTAATGATTAGTGTCTTGTAAGCTCTTATGGGCTGGGCACCAAATGCTGTATGACACTGAAATAAAATGAATGAATGAATCATTCAGTCAATCAATCAACCAAGCATATACAGTAGAGTAAATGCAATACTCTCTTGGTTTATAATGTCTTTAAATCTGCTAGTTTATAATGGTTAGAACCCTGCTTTACTATATCTAATTAACAAACTGACAAGTAGTTACTACAATAAAGGTGAAAAAGTATTAATTTCATTTCCCCCTTATACAATAGGTTCCATATTCTAAGAATCTAGACCTTTGGTTCAGATACATCACTGTCAGATTGTATCTGAATGCCTCTAACTGACAATGGGTTCTACGAGTTCACATGTATCATTAGAAGTTGTGAGTAGCTGTAACCACAGAACAAGAATGTCATTCTGTCCATGGCTGTAACCTTCTAGTTCCTGAATGTGGTTCAGCGTCAACATTGAACTTCTTAAAAGGCTCTTGAGATGGAATAACTACTTTCATATCTCTGCTATAGATGAATCTGAATGTAAACCTTGGAACACCTTTCTGTTTCAACCTGTAATAGATTTGTCCCGACACCAGTATTGCGACACTCAGAAGTATCGTGGCAAGGAAACAAACAGCTTGGGGACTTAATTTCTTTAGAAAATAAATGTTGTAATATTGCAAACACACAGCCTTCTGTTGTCATCCAGAGTCCCATTTGTTTTTTTAACAAGCTATATAACTCTATGTTTAGCATACTGCAGGTTTTTAAAGACCATCTGCTTTGTGTTTCCTTCTTTGTTGCGATGGAAAATATATATCGTGATAACCCTATTAGGTAATCTTTCAATATGAACTTTCACCCCAGTGAATAGCTTAGTTTCACTTACTGTAATTTCACTAGACTAAATGGATTCTGGATTCACATGGAGTACGATAAAAAAGTGGTTCCATGCATATTACTGTACAGGAGTTTTGACTGAACCACCATCAAGTCTTAAAACGGGAAAGGGGCAAGTACAGTGCCTTCAGAAAGTATTCACACCCCTTTACGTTTTTCACATTTTGTTGTGTTACAAAGTGGAATTAAAATTGATTTAATTGTCATTTTTTGGTCAACAATCTACACAAAATACTCTGTCAAAGTATGGAAAATAAAACACTAATATATATTAATTAGATAAGTATTCAACCCCTTGACTCAATACCTGAATCACCTTTGGCAGTGATTACAGCTGTGAGTCTTTCTGGGTAAGTCTAAAGAGCTTTACACACCTGGATTGTACAATATTTGCCCATTATTCGTTCAAAAAAAATATTCAAGCTCTATCAAGTTGGTTGCTATACATTCATTGTCATGTCATGCCATAGAATGTCAAGACTACTTAAGTAAAATCTGTAACTAGGCCACTCAGGAACATTCAATGTCATCTTGGTAAGCAACTCCAGCGTACATTCATTGGTGTTTTAGGTAATTGACCTGCTGAAAGGTGAATTTGTCTCCCAGTGTCTGTTGCAAAGCAGACTGAACAAAGTTTTCCTCCATGATTTTGCCCTAGCTTAGTTATCTCTATTCTGTTCATTTTTATCAACAACAAAACACTCCCTAGTCCTTGCAGATGAAAAGCATAACCATAACGTGATGAAGCTACCACCATGCTTGAAAATATGAAGAGTGGTACTCAGTGATGTGTTGTATTGGATTTGCCCCAAACATAATGCTTTGTATTCTAGACATTTTTTTCAATTTTACTTTAGTGCCTTATTGCAAACAGGATGCATGTTTTGAGATATTTTTTATTCTGTACAGGCTTTCTTCTTTTCACTCTGTCATTTATGTAAGTATTGTGGAGTAACTACAATGTTGTTGATCCATCCTCAGTTATGTCCTATCACAGCATTTAAACTCTGTAATTGTTTTAAAATCAACTTTGGCCTCATGGTGAAATCCATGAGTGGTTTGAAATGGTCACATGTTTCGTAAACAACAGGTGTAGACTAACAGTAAGATTGCTTATTTATGGGCCCTTCCCAACAATGCAGAGAGACACAAAAAAAGACATAAAAATAACAAGACGAGGAAACAGCCTGTATCTTTGTAGTGACTGGGTGCATTGATACAACATCCAACGTGTAATTAATAACTTCACCATGCTGAAAGGGATATTCAATGTCTGTTTTCTTCACCCATCTATCAATAGGTGCCCTTCTTTAAAAAACATTGGAAAGCCTACCTGGTCTTTGTGGTTGAACCTGTGCTTTAAATACACTGCTCGACTGAGGGACCTTACAGATAATTGTATGTGTGTGTGGGGTAAAGCAATTAGGTAGTAATTAAAAAATCATGTTAAACACTATTATTGCACACAGAGTGAGTCCATGCAACTTATTATGTGACTTATTAAGCACAGTTTTACTCCTGAACTTATTTAGTGTTGCCATAACAAAGGGGTTGAATACAGCTATTCATTTTTAATTCATTTCTAAACATAAAAAAACGACAGAATTCCACAATATGGGTTACTGTGTGTAGAACAGGGACACGACATCTAAATGTAATCCATTTTAAATTCAGGCCGTAACAACAACATGTGTAAAAAGTCAAGGGGTGTGAATACTTTCTGAAGGCACTGTAAGCACTGTGAATGGGATAAATAAAGCTTTCAGCATTTGAATCATGAACTTAAAAGAAATAAATGTTAAGGGTCAGAAGAGATGTGCAGCAACACAAAATATACAGTACACGATGTATGAATTTCAAAAGGAGGCCTTGGAGTGAATTGAGGGAGAGAGAAAAACCTCTGAGGAACATAGTCTTATTCTCTTTCCCTCAACAATAGATCTATGGAAAGTGATGCTTTGGATTGGATTTTTTCAATCTGCTGGAGAATTTTTTTTTCAGTGTAAGTGCATCTCCCTGCATTTCAATGGAGTCACGAGTGCATCTTGTATCTCAATATTAGATGTGGTATACAGTAGTAAGCTACCTCCAGAAAACCAGTGTGGAAATAGGAAGCAGGGGGGTTCTCAAATCATAGAAGACCAAGGAATTTCATTACCCAAATGTATTGAACGAAGCTGCCAGGTTATTGCGATGTGAGTGACCATTTAGGGAAAAACATATTTCATTAGCAAATGAATTGCCGGAGTAGGACAGCCTTGGCATCTTTGCTGAGTTGGATGAAGAAGAATTCAGAAGAAAATGTGTTGTAAATGGCCAGTGCTGATAAAAGGCACGCTGGCCATATTTAATACTAGATTGCTCTAATTAAAGTATTTGATATCCTTAGCGATGGTTGAGTCCGGCAACACCACCACCCAGTGACTATTAATAGTCCTGGCTTGTGCTTCATGGAGAGCAATCATTCTGGGTAATTTTATAAATAAAATAATTTCTCTTTCTTTCCCCTCTGCAATGCCTCGACCACATTTATATATCAGCGCCTTGCTTGCCCCACCACACTCTCCCACAATGAATCACTTCAAAATGCATGAATCCTTTGTCACTCTCCCTCTCCCCCTATTTTTTCCCTTTCTCTCTCTCCCCCTCTTTTCCCCCTTGCTCTATCCCCCTCATCCTCCCTTTTCTCCCCCCTTCTCTCCCCCTCTTTCCCCCCTTCTCTCCCCCACTTCTGTCCCCCTCTTTCTTTCTCCCCCTTCAGACCCCCTCTTTTCCCCCCTTCTCTCCCCCTCTTTTCCACCCTTCTCTCCCCATCTTTTCCCCCCTTCTCTCCCCCTCTTTTCCTCCATTCTCTCCCCCTCTTTTCCCCCCTTCTCTCCCCCTCTTTACCCCCCTTCTCTCCTCCTCTTTTTCCCCCATTTCTCTCTCTCCTTCTAGCTCGTTCTTTTGAGCTCATCTTTGCTCGGTCTGTCTGTCTGTCTGTCTGTCTGTCTGTCCGTCTGTCTGTCCATCTGTTTCTCCATCTTCACTCCGCCGCCACCCCCCTCTCTCTCTCACCCTCTCTCCTCCTCTCATTCTCTCTCTAAGTC
Source organism: Salmo trutta (assembly GCF_901001165.1). Classification (NCBI taxonomy): domain Eukaryota; kingdom Metazoa; phylum Chordata; class Actinopteri; order Salmoniformes; family Salmonidae; genus Salmo; species Salmo trutta. Next base: position 11,968,139 of record NC_042972.1, on the reverse strand, counting down.
TGACTAAGTCTGAAGAGATAGACTGGCTGAAGAGATAGACTGCTGTCCCCTAAGAGAAATAATAGAGGCAGACAGAGGGATTCTAACACCGCCTTTATAAGGAAAACCATTCAGATTGGAGTTCAAAATATGAATATCAATTGCAAATGACTGAATTCAGACAGACATGGGTATGCAGTAAAATGTATACAAGAACCATCCCTATTTCTTCTGCAGTTGGCATCAAAATTCCATCTGATTTGATTGCATAGCACATCTTATCCTTTCCAATCCTAACTTGTCATACAAATCAAATCACAATCAACTCACACGTAAGACATGAATCATGTCTAGAGCAAAAAACTTAAACTGTAATGTTAAGTGTTCTTCCCCTGAACACACAAAAAACTCTCAAAGTCTTACCTTTCCAACGTAGAGAGGTTCTGTGCCTGTGTACTCCTCCACCACAAAGAACTGGTTCCACACCCATCCCCTCTTCACTCGTTCATGGGACATGAGCTGCTGCTCCTTAGTTTCTCCCTTGGCCATGCCACTAGTCCTCTCCGACCATCCACAACTACAGCAATGCAAAAGCCAAAGGGCCGTCAACAGGCTACATGCTCCCAGTCTCCAAGAGGGAGCCATTTTGGAAAATCCTGCTTGGCTCTACATGTGACGGGGATTTCCAAAGAGGTGAAGAGTCCTCAAACCGGCAATGTTGAAGAAATGAAACCCAGAGGCCAACCAAAATCTCTGTTCTAGGACACTTGAATTAATCCACAAGATTCTTAAGTATTCTATTGTCTTAAATAGTTCTATTGTCTTAAATAGTTCCACCTCAGGATGCAGGGCATGCCATGGCACATCATGACTCATTGAATTTAGACAGGCTACAGAAGGTTTTTTCTCTGCGCAGAAGAAACTTGGCAAATCATGTTGAACCGGCCTTATCTTTCCCATGTAATCTTCTCCATCGGGTTTTTCCCTGACTTATCTCACCTGTCCGTCTACACTGGTATCAAATCCATTCGGGTAACAGAGATGTGTTTTGTTACGGTACAAGGGAAAACTGCATTCAAGATTTCCAAGACAAACTTTCCCATATGTTCTAAGGCAGCTTCAATCTTTCAATCTTTACCACAAGTATTGTGGTGAAGGGAGTGGGCCTGACATTTATTTAAAAAAAACTCCCTGAGAATTAAAATTGACACTTTCAATCCATACGTGGTAATTTACTTGATTCCAATACATTAATTTGAGAAATCATTTAATGGATAGGGTCCTTTGAGAAGATCATGATACCGATAACCATTGAAATGGCATTTGTATAATTGTCAAGGACAATGTGGGTTTTACCTGGTATGACAAGGTTCAAATCTTACAGAAACCCATAGTGAGATACCCAAAGCTATCTCCAAACTATTGGAACTGATTCTCACTAAAATGCTTAGTTATCTTTCACAATATCTTTGTTCTGTTTTTTATAACTCATTAGCAATGGATTTCAAAGAAAAGTGGATCATTCTGATACTCGGGTCCTCAGATCAAAAGGTTCTCTCCAGGTCAAGGATCCTAGGGTTGTGTGTATGGTCCAGCTGCCATCTCTTGTCACTTCATTCCAGTATTAGAGAACAGTATCCTTCAGGAGACCCCATTGGCTCAGATCTTATTTTGTTCCATAATTCTTCTGGATGGTTCAGGCACTGAGAGGACCCCCATAAAGTGCTGAGAGTAGTGGCAAAACCTGCAAAAGACCAGAAAGCATAGGTTACCATCACATTTTCCTGTAGAACAGAGATGGCATCCATCACTGGTTGGGCTTTAACACTGCAGGGTGTTTCATTACACAGTATATGAAATTGTATACATTTTCCAAACACGCACTGCAAACAAAACGTGTTCAAGCCTGAACTCATTTATCTTTTTATTAGCTCTTCACAACTCGAGCCACAATAATGAAAATGTGTTTGTTTTTCTTCGGATTATCTGGAGCGAACTGTTTTCAGCTGGTCTGTTGTTGTGTTCGACAAGAAACCCGAACAATGTGCTCTAAGAGCGATGGCGCAGTACTGTACGAGGGCAGAGAGCACCAGGTGTGTGGAGGGGAGGATGCTGCAGAATAGAGGGAAGAGAGAAAGAGAGGGATGGTTCTTCTTCATGAGCCAGGCCACTAGCATCTGTCTGCTTTAGTCCGGCCAACCAAGCGGCCCTAACCCCGGCCAGCTGATTAATTGCATGAGGGAACACTAATTGGATAAAAGTATTAATTCAATCCATCACGGCAACAGCCCCCTAATGCCTCAAACAAACACTGCTGAGAGAGGCGGGAGTAGATAAGATGCGGTGCTTTGCGGCGAGGCGTTGCGTTGCGGGAGTAGATAAGAGATGGTGCGTTGCGGCGAGGTGATGCGTTGCGGGAGTAGATAAGAGATGGTGCGTTGCGGCGAGGTGATGCGTTGCGGGAGTAGATAAGAGGCGGTGCGTTGCTGCGAGGCGGGAGTAGATAAGTGACGGTGTGTTGCGGTGTGGCGGGAGTAGATAAGTGGCGGTGTGTTGCGGTGTGGCGGGAGTAGATAAGTGGTGGTGTGTTGCTGCGAGGCGGGAGTAGATAAGTGGCAGTGTGTTGCGGTGAGGCGGGAGTAGATAAGAGGCGGTGCGTTGCTGCGAGGCGGGAGTAGATAAGAGGCGGTGCGTTGCGGTGTGGCGGGAGTAGATAAGTGGCGGTGTGTTGCGGTGTGGCGGGAGTAGATAAGTGGCGGTGCATTGCGTCGAGGCGGGAGTAGATAAGTGGTGGTGTGTTGCAGCGAGGCGGGAGTAGATAAGTGGCAGTGCATTGCGTCGAGGCGGGAGTAGATAAGTGGTGTTGCGTTGCAGCGAGGCGAGGCGAGGCGGGAGTAGATAAGTGGCGGTGTGTTGCGGTGTGGCGGGAGTAGATAAGTGGCGGTGCGTTGTGGCGAGGTGGGAGTAGATAAGTGGCAGTGTGTTGCGGTGTGGCGGGAGTAGATAAGTGGCAGTGCGTTGCGGTGTGGCGGGAGTAGATAAGTGGTGTTGCGTTGCAGCGAGGCGAGGCGGGAGTAGATAAGTGGCGGTGCATTGCGTCGAGGCGGGAGTAGATAAGTGGTGTTGCGTTGCAGCGAGGCGAGGCGGGAGTAGATAAGTGGCGGTGTGTTGCTGTGAGGCGGGAGTAGATAAGTGGCGGTGTGTTGCGGTGTGGCGGGAGTAGATAAGTGGCGGTGTGTTGCGGTGTGGCGGGAGTAGATAAGTGGCAGTGCGTTGCGGTGAGGCGGGAGTAGATAAGTGGCGGTGCGTTGCTGCGAGGCGGGAGTAGATAAGTGGTGTTGCGTTGCAGTGAGGCGAGGCGGGAGTAGATAAGTGGCGGTGTGTTGCGGTGTGGCGGGAGTAGATAAGTGGCGGTGCGTTGTGGCGAGGTGGGAGTAGATAAGTGGCAGTGTGTTGCGGTGTGGCGGGAGTAGATAAGTGGCAGTGCGTTGCGGTGAGGCGGGAGTAGATAAGTGGCAGTGCGTTGCGGTGAGGCGGGAGTAGATAAGTGGCAGTGCGTTGCGGTGAGGCGGGAGTAGATTAGTGGCGGTGTGTTGCGGTGTGGCGGGAGTAGATAAGAGACAGTGCGTTGCGGCGAGCTTGCTTCGCAAAAAGAGGTTGTGATTAATGGGCTTTGTGAAACCTTTAGAATGGGCAAAAAAAACAACATTTTAGTGTGTCTGTGGTGTCACCACCTCAAGGCAAAGAGATGGCAGCACCAGTGGGAGGAAGAAGTGGAGGAAAGCTGTTTCGAGCTGCTTCAGGACAGCAGTTGTTTAACCTACTGTGCCTTTGTGCTAGCTGGGTGAAGCTCTCCAATATTTCTCCATGCCTACAAGCTATTTTTTTTTTCTGTAAAATTATTCAAATTCAGACTGAGGTCAAACGAACACTGTGCATGGTATTTGCAATTGAGCTCTGTGAATGAAGCCAAAGAATAGGAAGTAGGAAAGCATAGTTTTAAAGGCCTCTCGGTTTTGAGGCAGGGTTTTGAGACAGGGCTTTGTGGCAGGGTTTCGAGACAGGGTTTTGAGGCAGGGTTTGCATCGCATTTGTGCTGCAATGTAGGTATAAGACACTCTCCCTGAACACATATTGAACTCCTAAATGTAAATTCCAACATGGCCTTGAATAACAAAGACCAAGTTGTGTAAGGAGAACACAATCATATATACCTGTAGATATTGCATACAAAGTACAACATCTGCGAAGTGTGAACATACAGTATATTTACATAATCAGATGTGATATATACAGCCCAACCATGAATAAAATGCATGGCATCATGGCAGACTGCACAATAGCGTTGTTAGATGCTTTCCATTTGATTGTGTCATGTATTTGGTTGTGAAAAGCTGTGATCTGATAGCTTTGTTTTCAGTCTTGTATAATACTGAGTACTAGCAGCACTACCATTTGTCCCTCAGTCTTGCATCTATGAATTATTGTGATGTTAAAAGGTTATGACGTGTGACATTTAGAGGAAGAAGTGCCAAAGATGACTCAAGTCACAATTCAACATGACTTTTTGATCCAATGGAAAAACCTTGACATCTAGGAGGGAAAAAACTCTATTAGAAATAAATAGAATAAGAGAAAAATAAATGCAATGAAAGGAAAATATTAAATCCAATTTAATATGGTAAAATGAATCATTTACGTCGTCCATATTGAACAGAAGTCGGCCAAAATATCCTTGCAAGTATTTTTCCTCGACTTTAATTGATCCAAAATATTATTTTTCATGTCTCCAATTAGACTCGTATGTTTTAGCTAAAGAGCTGACTTCAAAGTTAAAGTCGTTGTTTATTCCTTTCCGCCTCAAAGGCAAACGGCTTGGGGAGAAAAACCCAGATTAAATCCTTTTTTGCCTATCTACGCTTACCCTGCCCCCTTAACTCTAGATATTTTAACTGTGTGCTTGGCAGTGCGTATATGATTAATTAGAAACCATTTGTATCAAAAACTTTTCTGGGTGAACGTACAGCTCTGAAGTTGCACTCTAACCGAAACATTTGCTTGACACCAAACCAAACCGCTTGGCATTTCAAAACAGCAACCAGACTGCCAAATCCTTGTTTTTCTAGCTCACTCTGGGAATTTCATTAAGTGCGTATGCATTTACTCTTAATGAGGTCCAAAAAAAGTATAAAACCCTAATGAGTTGGAGAGAGAGAGAGAAAGCGCACAATAGAGAGAAGTCTCGTTCTCTATCGCAACTTGGCCACACAAGAGAGGTCGTGGAAGCTCGTTGCTAGTAGCCGGGCTAATTAGCGCTGTGTCAATTAAAGACCTTCCAAGCAGGGGCAAGCCAGCTAGCCGATACAGTACAGTCGCAAGGCATCTCTTTCACCCCAAAAGCTATTAGCAAGCTCTGCAGTCATTCGTGAAATTTTAGGGCAGTGGATTGATTCTTAAACATGGCTGCTGTTTCACATCAGTGGCTGTGCCCAGAGCAGGCCCCCTGACAGCTGGCAAGCGGCAGACGACGGACTGGGAGACTGATCACTGCAAAGTGATGGGCGTGGGGCCAGTGACCGGGCGACAGGCCCTCTCAGTCACTCCCCCCCACCCCTCCATTACGCCCATCAGCTCTCGCTTTCTCTCAGTCCCTCTCATCCTTCTCTTTTCTCACTTTGTCAACTTTCTCGCAATCCTCCTTTTCTTCTACTGTCCCCATCTCATCCTCTTCACCTACCGTCTCCACCTCCCCATGCCCTCCTCTTCTCCTACTACTGTCTTCACCTCCCCATCCCGTCCTCTTCTCCTACTACCTCCAATTCTCCTACTGTCTCCACCTCCCATCTCCTCCTCTTCACCTCCCCATCTCATCCTCCTCTTCTCCTACCAACTCCACCTCCCCATCTCTTCCTCTTCTTCTCCAACTGTCTCCACCTCCCCATCTCATTCTCTTCTACTGTCTCCACCTCCCCATCTCATCCTCCTCTTCTCCAACTGTCTCCACCTCCCCATCTCATTATCTTCTACTGTCTCCACCTCCCCATCTCATCCTCCTCTTCTCCAACTGTCTCCACCTCCCCATCTCATTCTCATCTACTCCAACTGTCTCCACCTCTCCATCTCATCCTCCTCTTCTCCAACTGTCTCCACCTCCCCATCTCATCCTCCTCTTCTCCAACTGTCTCCACCTCCCCATCTCATCCTCATCTTCTTCAACTGTCTCAACCTCCCCATCTCATCCTCATCTTCTTCAACTGTCTCCACCTCAACATCTCATTCTCTTCTACTGTCTCCACCTCCCCATCTCATCCTCCTCTACTCCAACTGTCTCCACCTCCACATCTCATCCTCATCTACTCCAACTGTCTCCACCTCTCCATCTCATCCTCCTCTTCTCCAACTGTCTCCACCTCCCCATCTCATCCTCATCTTATCCAACTGTCTCCACCTCCCCATCTCATTATCTTCTACTGTCTCCACCTCCCCATCTCATCCTCCTCTTCTCCAACTCTCTCCACCTCCCCATCTCATTCTCTTCTACTGTCTCCACCTCCCCATCTCATTCTCATCTACTCCAACTGTCTCCACCTCCACATCTCATCCTCATCTACTCCAACTGTCTCCACCTCTCCATCTCATCCTCCTCTTCTCCAACTGTCTCCACCTCCCCATCTCATCCTCATCTACTCCAACTGTCTCCACCTCCACATCTCATCCTTATCTACTCCAACTGTCTCCACCTCCCCATCTCATCCTCCTCTTCTCCAACTGTCTCCACCTCCCCATCTCATCCTCATCTACTCCAACTGTCTCCACCTCCACATCTCATCCTCATCTACTCCAACTGTCTCCACCTCCCCCTCAGTCTCCTCCTCTCTACCTCTCCCTCTGTTTCTCTTCTAATATCATTCCATACTCTTCCTCTCTCCGTCTCTCCAGCTGAAGCCTACTATGGTGGTTTAATACACACTTTAATAGTAAAAACTCATCCTTACTTCTTATCCTGCTAACTTTTAACAGTCTATCCCTTTCTGTCTCTCACTTTCTTAGTCTCTCCCACTTAGCTAATCCCTTTCTCTCCCTACGTCTCCCTTTCACTCCCTACGTCTCCCTTTCTCTCCCTACGTCTCCCTTTCACTCCCTGCGTCTCCCTTTCACTCCCTGCGTCTCCCTTTCACTCCCTACGGCTCCCTTTCTCTCCCTACGTCTCCCTTTCACTCCCTGCGTCTCCCTTTCACTCCCTACGTCTCCCTTTCACTCCCTATGTCTCTCTTTCACTCCCTACGTCTCTCTTTCACTCCCTACGTCATCCAACCTCTACCTACGTCTCCCTTTCTCTCCCTACATCTCCCTTTCACTCCCTACGTCATCCAACCTCTACCTACGTCTCCCTTTCTCTCCCTACCTCTCCCTATGTCTCCCTTTCACTCCCTACGTTTCCCTTTCTCTCCCTATGGCTCCCTTTCATACCCTATGTCTCTCTTTCACTCCCTACGTCTCTCTTTCACTCCCTACGTCATCCAACCTCTACCTACGTCTCCCTTTCTCTCCCTACATCTCCCTACATCTCCCTACCTCTCCCTATGTCTCCCTTTCACTCCCTACGTTTCCCTTTCTCTCCCTACGGCTCCCTTTCATACCCTACGGCTCCCTTTCACTCCATACGTCTCCCTTTCACTCCATACATTTCCCTTTCTCTCCATTCCTCTCCGTACCTCGACCTACGGCTCCCTTTAACTCTCTACGTCTCCCTTTCTCTCCCTACATCTCCCTTTCTCTCCCTACGGCTCCCTTTCTCTCCCTTTCACTCCATACGTCTCCCTTTCTCTCCCTACGGCTCCCTTTCTCTCCCTACGGCTCCCTTTCTCTCCCTACGGCTCCCTTTCTCTCCCTACGTCTCCCTTTCTCTCCCTACGGCTCCCTTTCTCTCCCTACGGCTCCCTTTCTCTCCCTACGGCTCCCTTTCTCTCCCTACGTCTCCCTTTCTCTCCCTACGGCTCCCTTTCTCTCCCTACGGCTCCCTTTCTCTCCCTACGGTTCCCTTTCTCTCCCTACGGCTCCCTTTCTCTCCCCTACGGCTCCCTTTCTCTCCCAATGGCTCCCTTTCTCTCCCAACGGCTCCCTTTCTCTCCCTACGTCTCCCTTTCTCTCCCTACGTCTCCCTTTCTCTCCCTACGTCTCCCTTTCTCTCCCTACGTTTCCCTGCGTCTCCCTTTCTCTCCCTACATCTCCCTACGTCTCCCTTTCTCTCCCTATGGCTCCCTTTCTCTCCCAACCTCTCCCTACGACTCCCTTCCTCTCCCTACGGCTCCCTTTCACTCCATTCTATAATGACATTTTTCAGGTTTTTAGAGCCATCTGCCTTTCTCTTCCAGTCATGTTATTCCCTTTGTTTGTTTAATTTTCTACCCTGCATTACCCCATCTCTCAAAACTTTTCCCTCTTCATCATGCTCCTCCTGTTCATCATGCTCCTCCTCCTCCTCTCTTAATGATGCTCCTCTCTTCATCATGCTCCTCCTTCTCTCTGCAGCTCTTCATCATGCTCCTTTCTCTCATCTCACTTGGTTAATTTTCTTGTTGTGTACACTAGTGAGGTTCCCTGTACAACAAGCGAGTAAAAAACAATGACCACGCAGGTTCCTTTAAGCCAGTGGTCACCAAGATGAAAGCAGAGATTTACTGGTCAGATTTTTTATTTTTTTTTCACTTAATGTAAGCCTATGCAACATTAAACTATTAAAAACAGTACTGTAGCAATGATGGTTGTGCAGTAGGCTATAGGCCCAACATATTATTACTGCATATTGGCTTTGCTTGAATTGCCCTGCTAATGAATTGTTGATCGGACCATTTAAAATTATATTTCA